>NC_091466.1:9095243-9807743 GCF_027789765.1 Dendropsophus ebraccatus | reverse complement strand
AGAGAAGTGGTACTGTGCAGTGTATATATACAGGGGGAGAGAAGTGGTACTGTGCAATGTCTGTATACAGGGTGAGAGAAGTGGTACTGTGCAGTGTATACAGGGGGAGAGAGGTGGTACTGTGCAGTGTATACAGGGGAGAGAAGTGGTACTGTGCAGTGTATACAGGGGGAGAGAAGTGGTACTGTGCAGTGTATATATACAGGGGAGAGAAGTGGTACTGTGCAGTGTATATATACAGGGGGAGAGAAGTGGTACTGTGCAGTGTGTATACAGGGGGAGAGAAGTGGTACTGTGCTGTGTGTATATATAGGGGTAGAGAAATGGTACTGTACAGTGTCTGTATACAGGGACAGAGAAGTGGTACTGTGCAGTGTCTGTATACAGGGGGAGAGAAGTGGTACTGTGCAGTGTGTATATATACAGGGGTAGAGAAGTGGTACTGTGCAGTGTATATATACAGGGGGAGAGAAGTGGTACTGTGCAGTGTATATATACAGGGGGAGAGAAGTGGTACTGTGCAGTGTATATATACAGGGGGAGAGAAGTGGTACTGTGCAGTGTATATATACAGGGGGAGAGAAGTGGTACTGTGCAGTGTCTGTATACAGGGACAGAGAAGTGGTACTGTGCAATGTATATACAGGGGGAGAGAAGTGGTACTGTGCAGTGTGTATATATACAGGGGGAGAGAAGTGGTACTGTGCAGTGTGTATATATACAGGGGGAGAGACGTGGTACTGTGCAGTGTATATATACAGGGGGAGAGAAGTGGTACTGTGCAGTGTATATATACATGGGGAGAGAAGTGGTACTGTGCAGTGTGTATATATACATGGGGGAGAGAAGTGGTACTGTGCAGTGTATATAGGGGGAGAGAAGTGGTACTGTGCAGTGTATATATACAGGGGGAGAGAAGTGGTGCTGTGCAGTATATATATACAGGGGAGAGAAGTGGTACTGTGCAGTATATATATACAGGGGGAGAGAAGTGGTACTGTGCAGTGTATATACAGGGGGAGAGAAGTGGTACTGTGCAGTGTATATATACATGGGGGAGAGAAGTGGTGCTGTGCAGTATATATATACATGGGGGAGAGAAGTGTTACTGTGCAGTATATACAGGGGAGAGAAGTGTTACTGTGCAGTGTATATACAGGGGGAGAGAAGTGGTACTGTGCAGTGTATATACAGGGGGAGAGAAGTGGTACTGTGCAGTATATATATACATGGGGGAGAGAAGTGGTATTGTGCAGTGTATATATACATGGGGGAGAGAAGTGGTACTGTGCAGTGTATATACAGGGGGAGAGAAGTGGTACTGTGCAGTGTATATATACAGGGGAGAGAAGTGGTACTGTGCAGTGTATATATACAGGGGAGAGAAGTGGTACTGTGCAGTGTCTGTATACAGGGGAGAGAAGTGGTACTGTGCAATGTATATACAGGGGGAGAGAAGTGGTACTGTGCAGTGTATATATACAGGGGAGAGAAGTGGTACTGTGCAATGTATATACAGGGGGAGAGAAGTGGTACTGTGCAGTGTATATATATACAGGGCTAGAGAAGTGGTACTGTGCAGTGTATATATACAGGGGAGAGAAGTGTTACTGTGCAGTGTATATATACAGGGGGAGAGAAGTGGTACTGTGCAGTGTATATATACGTGGGGGAGAGAAGTGGTACTGTGCAGTGTATATATATATGGGGGAGAGAAGTGGTACTGTGCAGTGTATATATACATGGGGAGAGAAGTGGTACTGTGCAGTGTATATATATATATGGGGGAGAGAAGTGGTACTGTGCAGTGTATATATACATGGGGGAGAGAAGTGGTACTGTGCAGTGTATATACAGGGGGAGAGAAGTGGTACTGTGCAGTGTATATATATACATGGGGAGAGAAGTGGTACTGTGCAGTGTATATATACATGGGGGAGAGAAGTGGTACTGTACAGTGTATATATACAGGGGGAGAGAAGTGGTACTGTGCAGTGTATATACAGGGGGAGAGAAGTGGTACTGTGCAGTGTATATATACAGGGGAGAGAAGTGGTACTGTGCAGTGTATATATACAGGGGGAGAGAAGTGGTACTGTGCAGTGTATATATACAGGGGGAGAGAAGTGGTACTGTGCAATGTATATACAGGGGGAGAGAAGTGGTACTGTGCAGTGTATATATATACATGGGGAGAGAAGTGGTACTGTGCAGTGTATATATACATGGGGGAGAGAAGTGGTACTGTACAGTGTATATATACAGGGGGAGAGAAGTGGTACTGTGCAGTGTATATACAGGGGGAGAGAAGTGGTACTGTGCAGTGTGTATACAGGGGGAGAGAAGTGGTACTGTGCAGTGTGTATACAGGGGGAGAGAAGTGGTACTGTGCAGTGTATATATACAGGGGGAGAGAAGTGGTACTGTGCGGTGTCTGTATACAGTGGGAGAGAAGTGGTCCTGTGCAGTGTCTATGCAGGGGGAGAGAAGTGGTACTGTGCAGTGTCTGTATACAGGGGGAGAAAAGTGGTACTGTGCAGTGTGTATATACAGGGGGAGAGAAGTGGTACTGTGCAGTGTATACAGGGGGACAGAAGTGGTACTGTGCAGTGTATACAGGGGGAGAGAAGTGGTTCTGTGCAGTGTGTATACAGGGGGAGAGAAGTGGTACTGTGCAGTGTGTATACAGGGGGAGAGAAGTTGTACTGTGCAGTGTGTATACAGGGGGAGAGAAGTGGTACTGTGCAATGTCTGTATACAGGGGGAGAGAAGTGGTACTGTGCAGTGTATACAGGGGGAGAGAGGTGGTACTGTGCAGTGTATACAGTAGGAGAGAAGTGGTACTGTGCAGTGTATACAGGGGGAGAGAAGTGGTACTGTGCAGTGTATATATACAGGGGAGAGAAGTGGTACTGTGCAGTGTATATATACAGGGGGAGAGAAGTGGTACTGTGCAGTGTGTATACAGGGGGAGAGAAGTGGTACTGTGCTGTGTATATATATATAGGGGTAGAGAAATGGTACTGTGCAGTGTCTGTATACAGGGACATAGAAGTGGTACTGTGCAGTATCTGTATACAGGGACAGAGAAGTGGTACTGCGCAGTGTGTATACAGGGGAGAGAAGTGGTACTGTGCAGTGTATATATACATGGGGAGAGAAGTGGTACTGTGCAGTGTCTGTATACAGAGGTAGAGAAGTGGTACTGTGCAGTGTCTGTATACAGGGGGAGAGAAGTGGTACTGTGCAGTGTATATATACATGGGGGAGAGAAGTGGTACTGTGCAGTGTATATACAGGGGGAGAGAAGTGGTACTGTGCAATGTATATACAGGGGGAGAGAAGTGGTACTGTGCAGTGTATATACAGGGGGAGAGAAGTACTGTGCAGTGTATACAGGGGGAGAGAAGTGGTACTGTGCAGTGTATATATATATATATATATATATATATATATATATATATATATATATATATATACATACACACAGGGGGAGAGAAGTGTTACTGTGCAGTGTATATATACATGGGGGAGAGAAGTGGTACTGTGCAGTGTATATACATGGGGGAGAGAAGTGGTACTGTGCAGTGTACATACATGGGGGAGAGAAGTGGTACTGTGCAGTGTACATACATGGGGGAGAGAAGTGGTACTGTGCAGTGTATATACAGGGGGAGAGAAGTGGTACTGTGCAGTGTATATACATGGGGGAGAGAAGTGGTACTGTGCAGTGTATACAGGGGGAGAGAAGTGGTACTGTGCAGTGTGTATACAGGGGGAGAGAAGTGGTATTGTGCAGTGTATATACAGGGGGAGAGAAGTGGTACTGTGCAGTGTATATATACAGGGGAGAGTAGTGGTACTGTGCAGTGTCTGTATACAGGGGGAGAGAAGTACTGTGCAGTGTATACAGGGGGAGAGAAGTGGTACTGTGCAGTGTATATATACAGGGGAGAGTAGTGGTACTGTGCAGTGTCTGTATACAGGGGGAGAGAAGTGGTACTGTGCAATGTATATACAGGGGGAGAGAAGTGGTACTGTGCAGTGTATATATACATGGGGAGAGAAGTGGTACTGTGCAGTGTATATATACAGGGGAGATAAGTGGTACTGTGCAGAGTATATACAGGGGGAGAGAAGTGGTACTGTGCAATGTGTATACAGGGGGAGAGAAGTGGTACTGTGCAGTGTATATATACAGGGGGAGAGAAGTGGTACTGTGCAGTGTGTATGTACATGGGGGAGAGAAGTGGTACTGTGCAGTGTATATATACAGGGGGAGAGAAGTGGTACTGTGCAGTGTGGATGTACATGGGGGAGAGAAGTGGTACTGTGCAGTGTATATACAGGGGGAGAGAAGTGGTACTGTGCGGTGTCTGTATACAGGGGGAGAGAAGTGGTACTGTGCAGTGTATATGCAGGGGGAGAGAAGTGGTACTGTGCAGTGTGTATACAGGGGGAGAGAAGTGGTACTGTGCAGTGTATATATACAGGGGGAGAGAAGTGGTACTGTGCAGTGTCTATACAGGGGGAGAGAAGTGATACTGTGCGGTGTCTGTATACAGGGGGAGAGAAGTGGTACTGTGCAGTGTATATGCAGGGGGAGAGAAGTGGTACTGTGCAGTGTGTATACAGGGGGAGAGAAGTGGTACTGTGCAGTGTATATATACAGGGGGAGAGAAGTGGTACTGTGCAGTGTCTATACAGGGGGAGAGAAGTGGTACTGTGCAGTGTATACAGGGGGACAGAAGTGGTACTGTGCAGTGTATACAGGGGGAGAGAAGTGGTTCTGTGCAGTGTCTGTATACAGGGGGAGAGAAGTGGTACTGTGCAGTGTATATACACAGGGGAGAGAAGTGGTACTGTGCAGTGTATATATACAGGGGGAGAGAAATGGTACTGTGCAGTGTATATATACAGGGGGAGAGAAGTGGTACTGTGCAGTGTCTGTATACAGGGGGAGAGAAGTGGTACTGTGCAGTGTCTATATACAGTAGAGAAAAGTGGTACTGCGCAGTGTCTGTATACAGGGACATAAAAGTGGTACTGTGCAGTGTATATACAGGGTGAGAGAAGTGGTACTGTGCAGTGTCTGTATACAGGGACAGAGAAGTGGTACTGTGCAGTGTCTGTATACAGGGACAGAGAAGTGGTACTGTGCAGTGTGTATACAGGGGGAGAGAAGTGGTACTGTGCAGTGTATATACAGGGGGAGAGAAGTGGTACTGTGCAGTGTGTATACAGGGGGAGAGAAGTGGTACTGTGCAGTGTGTATACAGGGGGAGAGAAGTGGTACTGTGCAGTGTATATATACAGGGGGAGAGAAGTGGTACTGTGCGGTGTCTGTATACAGGGGGAGAGAAGTGGTACTGTGCAGTGTCTATACAGGGGGAGAGAAGTGGTACTGTGCAGTGTCTGTATACAGGGGGAGAGAAGTGGTACTGTGCAGTGTATACAGGGGGAAAGAAGTGGTACTGTGCAGTGTATACAGGGGGAGAGAAGTGGTTCTGTGCAGTGTCTGTATACAGGGGGAGAGAAGTGGTACTGTGCAGTGTGTATACAGGGGGAGAGAAGTGGTACTGTGCAGTGTGTATACAGGGGGAGAGAAGTTGTACTGTGCAGTGTGTATACAGGGGGAGAGAAGTGGTACTGTGCGGTGTCTGTATACAGGGGGAGAGAAGTGGTACTGTGCAGTGTCTATACAGGGGGAGAGAAGTGGTACTGTGCAGTGTGTATACAGGGGGAGAGAAGTGGTACTGTGCAGTGTATATATAAAGGGGAGAGAAGTGGTACTGTACAGTGTATATATACAGGGGGAGAGAAGTGGTACTGTGCAGTGTATATATACAGGGGGAGAGAAGTGGTACTGTGCAATGTATATACAGGGGGAGAGAAGTGGTACTGTGCAGTGTATATATATACATGGGGAGAGAAGTGGTACTGTGCAGTGTATATATACATGGGGGAGAGAAGTGGTACTGTACAGTGTATATATACAGGGGGAGAGAAGTGGTACTGTGCAGTGTATATACAGGGGGAGAGAAGTGGTACTGTGCAGTGTGTATACAGGGGGAGAGAAGTGGTACTGTGCAGTGTGTATACAGGGGGAGAGAAGTGGTACTGTGCAGTGTATATATACAGGGGGAGAGAAGTGGTACTGTGCGGTGTCTGTATACAGTGGGAGAGAAGTGGTACTGTGCAGTGTCTATGCAGGGGGAGAGAAGTGGTACTGTGCAGTGTCTGTATACAGGGGGAGAAAAGTGGTACTGTGCAGTGTGTATATACAGGGGGAGAGAAGTGGTACTGTGCAGTGTATACAGGGGGACAGAAGTGGTACTGTGCAGTGTATACAGGGGGAGAGAAGTGGTTCTGTGCAGTGTCTGTATACAGGGGGAGAGAAGTGGTACTGTGCAGTGTGTATACAGGGGGAGAGAAGTGGTACTGTGCAGTGTGTATACAGGGGGAGAGAAGTGGTACTGTGCAGTGTGTATACAGGGGGAGAGAAGTGGTACTGTGCAATGTCTGTATACAGGGGGAGAGAAGTGGTACTGTGCAGTGTATACAGGGGGAGAGAGGTGGTACTGTGCAGTGTATACAGGGGGAGAGAAGTGGTACTGTGCAGTGTATACAGGGGGAGAGAAGTGGTACTGTGCAGTGTATATATACAGGGGAGAGAAGTGGTACTGTGCAGTGTATATATACAGGGGGAGAGAAGTGGTACTGTGCAGTGTGTATACAGGGGGAGAGAAGTGGTACTGTGCAGTGTATATATATACAGGGGAGAGAAGTGGTACTGTGCAGTGTATATATATATATATAGTGGTAGAGAAATGGTACTGTGCAGTGTATATATACAGGGACAGAGAAGTGGTACTGTGCAGTGTCTGTATACAGGGACAGAGAAGTGGTACTGCGCAGTGTGTATACAGGGGAGAGAAGTGGTACTGTGCAGTGTCTGTATACAGAGGTAGAGAAGTGGTACTGTGCAGTGTCTGTATACAGGGGGAGAGAAGTGGTACTGTGCAGTGTATATATACATGGGGGAGAGAAGTGGTACTGTGCAGTGTATATACAGGGGGAGAGAAGTGGTACTGTGCAATGTATATACAGGGGGAGAGAAGTGGTACTGTGCAGTGTATATACAGGGGGAGAGAAGTACTGTGCAGTGTATATATATATATATATATATATATATATATATATATATATATATATATACATACACACAGGGGGAGAGAAGTGTTACTGTGCAGTGTATATATACATGGGGGAGAGAAGTGGTACTGTGCAGTGTATATACATGGGGGAGAGAAGTGGTACTGTGCAGTGTACATACATGGGGGAGAGAAGTGGTACTGTGCAGTGTATATACAGGGGGAGAGAAGTGGTACTGTCCAGTGTATATACATGGGGGAGAGAAGTGGTACTGTGCAGTGTATACAGGGGGAGAGAAGTGGTACTGTGCAGTGTGTATACAGGGGGAGAGAAGTGGTATTGTGCAGTGTATATACAGGGGGGGAGAAGTGGTACTGTGCAGTGTATATATACAGGGGAGAGTAGTGGTACTGTGCAGTGTCTGTATACAGGGGGAGAGAAGTGGTACTGTGCAATGTATATACAGGGGGAGAGAAGTGGTACTGTGCAGTGTATATATACATGGGGAGAGAAGTGGTACTGTGCAGTGTATATATACAGGGGAGAGAAGTGGTACTGTGCAGAGTATATACAGGGGGAGAGAAGTGGTACTGTGCAATGTGTATACAGGGGGAGAGAAGTGGTACTGTGCAGTGTATATATACAGGGGGAGAGAAGTGGTACTGTGCAGTGTGTATGTACATGGGGGAGAGAAGTGGTACTGTGCAGTGTGTATACAGGGGGAGAGAAGTGGTACTGTGCAGTGTATATATACAGGGGGAGAGAAGTGGTACTGTGCAGTGTGGATGTACATGGGGGAGAGAAGTGGTACTGTGCAGTGTATATACAGGGGGAGAGAAGTGGTACTTTGCGGTGTCTGTATACAGGGGGAGAGAAGTGGTACTGTGCAGTGTATATGCAGGGGGAGAGAAGTGGTACTGTGCAGTGTGTATACAGGGGGAGAGAAGTGGTACTGTGCAGTGTGTATATATACAGGGGGAGAGAAGTGGTACTGTGCAGTGTCTATACAGGGGGAGAGAAGTGGTACTGTGCAGTGTCTGTATACAGGGGGAGAGAAGTGGTACTGTGCAGGGTATACAGGGGGACAGAAGTGGTACTGTGCAGTGTATACAGGGGGAGAAGTGGTTCTGTGCAGTGTCTGTATACAGGGGGAGAGAAGTGGTACTGTGCAGTGTATATATACAGGGGAGAGAAGTGGTACTGTGCAGTGTATATATACAGGGGGAGAGAAATGGTACTGTGCAGTGTATATATACAGGGGGAGAGAAGTGGTACTGTGCAGTGTCTGTATACAGGGGGAGAGAAGTGGTACTGTGCAGTGTCTATATACAGTAGAGAGAAGTGGTACTGCGCAGTGTCTGTATACAGGGACAGAGAAGTGGTACTGTGCAGTGTGTATACAGGGGGAGAGAAGTGGTACTGTGCAGTGTATATACAGGGGGAGAGAAGTGGTACTGTGCAGTGTGTATACAGGGGGAGAGAAGTGGTACTGTGCAGTGTGTATACAGGGGGAGAGAAGTGGTACTGTGCAGTGTATATATACAGGGGGAGAGAAGTGGTACTGTGCGGTGTCTGTATACAGGGGGAGAGAAGTGGTACTGTGCAGTGTATACAGAGGGACAGAAGTGGTACTGTGCAGTGTATACAGGGGGACAGAAGTGGTACTGTGCAGTGTATACAGGGGGAGAGAAGTGGTTCTGTGCAGTGTCTGTATACAGGGGGAGAGAAGTGGTACTGTGCAGTGTGTATACAGGGGGAGAGAAGTTGTACTGTGCAGTGTGTATACAGGGGGAGAGAAGTTGTACTGTGCAGTGTGTATACAGGGGGAGAGAAGTGGTACTGTGCGGTGTCTGTATACAGGGGGAGAGAAGTGGTACTGTGCAGTGTCTATACAGGGGGAGAGAAGTGGTACTGTGCAGTGTGTATACAGGGGGAGAGAAGTGGTACTGTGCAGTGTATATATACAGGGGAGAGAAGTGGTACTGTGCAGTGTATATATACAGGGGGAGAGAAGTGGTACTGTGCAGTGTATATATACAGGGGGAGAGAAGTGGTACTGTGCAATGTATATACAGGGGGAGAGAAGTGGTACTGTGCAGTGTATATATATACATGGGGAGAGAAGTGATACTGTGCAGTGTATATATACATGGGGAAGAGAAGTGGTACTGTACAGTGTATATATACAGGGGGAGAGAAGTGGTACTGTGCAGTGTATATACAGGGGGAGAGAAGTGGTACTGTGCAGTGTGTATACAGGGGGAGAGAAGTGGTACTGTGCAGTGTGTATACAGGGGAGAGAAGTGGTACTGTGCAGTGTATATATACAGGGGGAGAGAAGTGGTACTGTGCGGTGTCTGTATACAGGGGGAGAGAAGTGGTACTGTGCAGTGTCTATACAGGGGGAGAGAAGTGGTACTGTGCAGTGTGTATACAGGGGGAGAGAAGTGGTACTGTGCAGTGTATATATACAGGGGAGAGAAGTGGTACTGTGCAGTGTATATATACAGGGGGAGAGAAGTGGTACTGTGCAGTGTATATATACAGGGGGAGAGAAGTGGTACTGTGCAATGTATATACAGGGGGAGAGAAGTGGTACTGTGCAGTGTATATATATACATGGGGAGAGAAGTGGTACTGTGCAGTGTATATATACATGGGGGAGAGAAGTGGTACTGTACAGTGTATATATACAGGGGGAGAGAAGTGGTACTGTGCAGTGTATATACAGGGGGAGAGAAGTGGTACTGTGCAGTGTGTATACAGGGGGAGAGAAGTGGTACTGTGCAGTGTGTATACAGGGGGAGAGAAGTGGTACTGTGCAATGTCTGTATACAGGGGGAGAGAAGTGGTACTGTGCAGTGTATACAGGGGGAGAGAGGTGGTACTGTGCAGTGTATACAGGGGGAGAGAAGTGGTACTGTGCAGTGTATACAGGGGGAGAGAAGTGGTACTGTGCAGTGTATATATACAGGGGAGAGAAGTGGTACTGTGCAGTGTATATATACAGGGGGAGAGAAGTGGTACTGTGCAGTGTGTATACAGGGGGAGAGAAGTGGTACTGTGCAGTGTCTGTATACAGGGGGAGAGAAGTGGTATTGTGCTGTGTATATATATATATATATATAGGGGTAGAGAAATGGTACTGTGCAGTGTCTGTATACAGGGACAGAGAAGTGGTACTGCGCAGTGTGTATACAGGGGGAGAGAAGTGGTACTGTGCAGTGTCTGTATACAGGGGGAGAGAAGTGGTACTGTGCAGTGTATATATACATGGGGAGAGAAGTGGTACTGTGCAGTGTCTGTATACAGAGGTAGAGAAGTGGTACTGTGCAGTGTCTGTATACAGGGGGAGAGAAGTGGTACTGTGCAGTGTATATATACATGGGGGAGAGAAGTGGTACTGTGCAGTGTATATACAGGGGGAGAGAAGTGGTACTGTGCAATGTATATACAGGGGGAGAGAAGTGGTACTGTGCAGTGTATATACAGGGGGAGAGAAGTACTGTGCAGTGTATACAGGGGGAGAGAAGTGGTACTGTGCAGTGTGTATACAGGGGGAGAGAAGTGTTACTGTGCAGTGTATATACATGGGGGAGAGAAGTGGTACTGTGCAGTGTATATACATGGGGGAGAGAAGTGGTACTGTGCAGTGTATATACAGGGGGAGAGAAGTGGTACTGTGCAGTGTATATACATGGAGGAGAGAAGTGGTACTGTGCAGTGTATACAGGGGGAGAGAAGTGGTACTGTGCAGTGTGTATACAGGGGGAGAGAAGTGGTATTGTGCAGTGTATATACAGGGGGAGAGAAGTGGTACTGTGCAGTGTATATATACAGGGGAGAGTAGTGGTACTGTGCAGTGTCTGTATACAGGGGGAGAGAAGTGGTACTGTGCAATGTATATACAGGGGGAGAGAAGTGGTACTGTGCAGTGTATATATACATGGGGAGAGAAGTGGTACTGTGCAGTGTATATATACAGGGGAGATAAGTGGTACTGTGCAGAGTATATACAGGGGGAGAGAAGTGGTACTGTGCAATGTGTATACAGGGGGAGAGAAGTGGTACTGTGCAGTGTATATATACAGGGGGAGAGAAGTGGTACTGTGCAGTGTGTATGTACATGGGGGAGAGAAGTGGTACTGTGCAGTGTGTATACAGGGGGAGAGAAGTGGTACTGTGCAGTGTATATATACAGGGGGAGAGAAGTGGTACTGTGCAGTGTGGATGTACATGGGGGAGAGAAGTGGTACTGTGCAGTGTGTATACAGGGGGAGAGAAGTGGTACTGTGCAGTGTGTATATACAGGGGGAGAGAAGTGGTACTGTGCGGTGTCTGTATACAGGGGGAGAGAAGTGGTACTGTGCAGTGTATATGCAGGGGGAGAGAAGTGGTACTGTGCAGTGTGTATACAGGGGGAGAGAAGTGGTACTGTGCAGTGTATATATACAGGGGGAAAGAAGTGGTACTGTGCAGTGTCTATACAGGGGGAGAGAAGTGGTACTGTGCAGTGTCTGTAGACAGGGGGAGAGAAGTGGTACTGTGCAGTGTATACAGGGGGAGAGAAGTGGTACTGTGCAGTGTATATATACAGGGGAGAGAAGTGGTACTGTGCAGTGTATATATACAGGGGGAGAGAAATGGTACTGTGCAGTGTATATATACAGGGGGAGAGAAGTGGTACTGTGCAGTGTCTGTATACAGGGGGAGAGAAGTGGTACTGTGCAGTGTCTATATACAGTAGAGAGAAGTGGTACTGCGCAGTGTCTGTATACAGGGACATAAAAGTGGTACTGTGCAGTGTATATACAGGGTGAGAGAAGTGGTACTGTGCAGTGTCTGTATACAGGGACAGAGAAGTGGTACTGTGCAGTGTCTGTATACAGGGACAGAGAAGTGGTACTGTGCAGTGTGTATACAGGGGTAGAGAAGTGGTACTGTGCAGTGTATATACAGGGGGAGAGAAGTGGTACTGTGCAGTGTGTATACAGGGGGAGAGAAGTGGTACTGTGCAGTGTATATATACAGGGGGAGAGAAGTGGTACTGTGCGGTGTCTGTATACAGGGGGAGAGAAGTGGTACTGTGCAGTGTCTATACAGGGGGAGAGAAGTGGTACTGTGCAGTGTGTATACAGGGGGAGAGAAGTGGTACTGTGCAGTGTGTATACAGGGGGAGAGAAGTGGTACTGTGCAATGTCTGTATACAGGGGGAGAGAAATGGTACTGTGCAGTGTATACAGGGGAGAGAAGTGGTACTGTGCAGTGTATATATACAGGGGAGAGAAGTGGTACTGTGCAGTGTGTATACAGGGGAGAGAAGTAGTACTGTGCAGTGTATATACAGGGGAGAGAAGTGGTACTGTGCAGTGTATATACAGGGGGAGAGAAATGGTACTGTGCAGTGTCTGTATACAGGGGGAGAGAAGTGGTACTGTGCAGTGTCTATATACAGGGGAGAGAAGTGGTACTGCGCAGTGTCTGTATACAGGGACATAAAAGTGGTACTGTGCAGTGTGTATACAGGGGGAGAGAAGTGGTACTGTGCTGTGTATATATAGGGGTAGAGAAATGGTACTGTGCAGTGTCTGTATACAGGGACAGAGAAGTGGTACTGTGCAGTGTATATACAGGGGGAGAGAGGTGGTACTGCGCAGTGTATACAGGGGGAGAGAAGTGATACTGTGCAGTGTATATATACATGGGGGAGAGAAGTGGTACTGTGCAGTGTCTGTATACAGTGACAGAGAAGTGGTACTGTGCAGTGTCTGTATACAGGGACAGAGAAGTGGTACTGTGCAGTGCCTATACAGGGACAGAGAAGTGGTACTGTGCAGTGTCTGCATACAGGAGGAGAGAAGTGGTACTGTGCAGTGTATATACAGGGGTAGAGAAGTGGTACTGCGCAGTGTCTGTATACAGGGGGAGAGAAGTGGTACTGTGCTGTGTCTGTATACAAGGGAAGAGAAGTGGTACTGTGCAGTGTCTGTAAACAGGGGTAAAGAAGTGGTACTGTGCAGTGTCTGTATACAGCGGTAGAGAAGTGGTACTGTGCAGTGTCTGTATACAGGGGGAGAGAAGTGGTACTGTGCAGTGTATATATACATGGGGAGAGAAGTGGTACTGTGCAGTGTATATACAGGGGGAGAGAAGTGGTACTGTGCAATGTATATACAGGGGGAGAGAAGTGGTACTGTGCAGTGTATATACAGGGGGAGAGAAGTACTGTGCAGTGTATACAGGGGGAGAGAAGTGGGACTGTGCAGTGTATATATACAGGGGGAGAGAAGTGGTACTGTGCAGTGTATATACAGGGGGGGAGAAGTGTTACTGTGCAGTGTATATATACATGGGGGAGAGAAGTGGTACTGTGCAGTGTATATACAGGGGGAGAGAAGTGGTACTGTGCAGTGTATACAGGGGGAGAGAAGTGGGACTGTGCAGTGTATGTATATATATATATATATATATATATATACACACACACACAGGGGGAGAGAAGTGTTACTGTGCAGTGTATATACAGGGGGGGGAGAAGTGTTACTGTGCAGTGTATATATACATGGGGGAGAGAAGTAGTACTGTGCAGTGTATATACAGGGGGAGAGAAGTGGTACTGTGCAGTGTGTATATACAGGGGGAGAGAAGTGGTACTGTGCAGTGTATATATACAGGGGAGAGAAGTGGTACTGTGCAGTGTATATATACATGGGGGAGAGAAGTGGTACTGTGCAGTGTATATATACAGGGGAGAGAAGTGGTACTGTGCAGTGTATATACAGGGGGAGAGAAGTACTGTGCAGTGTCTGTATACAGGGGGAGAGAAGTACTGTGCAGTGTATACAGGGGGAGAGAAGTGGTACTGTGCAGTGTATATATACAGGGGGAGAGAAATGGTACTGTGCAGTGTCTGTATACAGGGGGAGAGAAGTGGTACTGTGCAGTGTCTATATACAGGGGAGAGAAGTGGTACTGCGCAGTGTCTGTATACAGGGACATAAAAGTGGTACTGTGCAGTGTGTATACAGGGGGAGAGAAGTGGTACTGTGCTGTGTATATATAGGGGTAGAGAAATGGTACTGTGCAGTGTCTGTATACAGGGACAGAGAAGTGGTACTGTGCAGTGTATATACAGGGGGAGAGAGGTGGCACTGCGCAGTGTATACAGGGGGAGAGAAGTGATACTGTGCAGTGTTTGTATACAGGGGTAGAGAAGTACTGTGCAGTGTCTGTATACAGGGGGAGAGAAGTACTGTGCAGTGTATACAGGGGGAGAGAAGTGGTACTGTGCAGTGTATATATACAGGGGGAGAGAAGTGGTACTGTGCAGTGTCTGTATACAGGGACAGAGAAGTGGTACTGTGCAGTGTATATACAGGGGGAGAGAGGTGGTACTGCGCAGTGTATACAGGGGGAGAGAAGTGATACTGTGCAGTGTATATATACATGGGGGAGAGAAGTGGTACTGTGCAGTGTCTGTATACAGTGACAGAGAAGTGGTACTGTGCAGTGTCTGTATACAGGGACAGAGAAGTGGTACTGTGCAGTGCCTATACAGGGACAGAGAAGTGGTACTGTGCAGTGTCTGCATACAGGGGGAGAGAAGTGGTACTTTGCAGTGTATATACAGGGGTAGAGAAGTGGTACTGCGCAGTGTCTGTATACAGGGGGAGAGAAGTGGTACTGTGCTGTGTCTGTATACAAGGGAAGAGAAGTGGTACTGTGCAGTGTCTGTAAACAGGGGTAAAGAAGTGGTACTGTGCAGTGTCTGTATACAGCGGTAGAGAAGTGGTACTGTGCAGTGTCTGTATACAGGGGGAGAGAAGTTGTACTGTGCACTGTATATATACATGGGGGAGAGAAGTGGTACTGTGCAGTGTATATACAGGGGGAGAGAAGTGGTACTGTGCAATGTATATACAGGGGGAGAGAAGTGGTACTGTGCAGTGTATATACAGGGGGAGAGAAGTACTGTGCAGTGTATACAGGGGGAGAGAAGTGGGACTGTGCAGTGTATACAGGGGGAGAGAAGTGGTACTTTGCAGTGTGTGTGTATATATATATATATATATATATATATACAGGGGGAGAGAAGTGGTACTGTGCAGTGTATACAGGGGGAGAGAAGTGGTACTGTGCAGTGTATATACAGGGGGAGAGAAGTGGTACTGTGCAGTGTATATATACAGGGGGAGAGAAGTGGTACTGTGCAGTGTATATATACATGGGGGAGAGAAGTGGTACTGTGTAGTGTATATACAGGGGGAGAGAAGTGGTACTGTGCAGTGTATATATACATGGGGGAGAGAAGTGGTACTGTGCAGTGTATATACAGGGGGAGAGAAGTGGTACTGTGCAATGTATATACAGGGGGAGAGAAGTGGTACTGTGCAGTGTATATACAGGGGGAGAGAAGTACTGTGCAGTGTATACAGGGGGAGAGAAGTGTTACTGTGCAGTGTATATATACATGGGGGAGAGAAGTGGTACTGTGCAGTGTATATACAGGGGGAGAGAAGTGGTACTGTGCAGTGTATATACAGGGGGAGAGAAGTACTGTGCAGTGTCTGTATACAGGGGGAGAGAAGTACTGTGCAGTGTATACAGGGGGAGAGAAGTGGTACTGTGCAGTGTATATATACAGGGGGAGAGAAATGGTACTGTGCAGTGTCTGTATACAGGGGGAGAGAAGTGGTACTGTGCAGTGTCTATATACAGGGGAGAGAAGTGGTACTGCGCAGTGTCTGTATACAGGGACATAAAAGTGGTACTGTGCAGTGTGTATACAGGGGGAGAGAAGTGGTACTGTGCTGTGTATATATAGGGGTAGAGAAATGGTACTGTGCAGTGTCTGTATACAGGGACAGAGAAGTGGTACTGTGCAGTGTCTGTATACAGGGACAGAGAAGTGGTACTGTGCAGTGTATATACAGGGGGAGAGAGGTGGTACTGCGCAGTGTATACAGGGGAGAGAAGTGATACTGTGCAGTGTATATATACATGGGGGAGAGAAGTGGTACTGTGCAGTGTCTGTATACAGTGACAGAGAAGTGGTACTGTGCAGTGTCTGTATACAGGGACAGAGAAGTGGTACTGTGCAGTGCCTATACAGGGACAGAGAAGTGGTACTGTGCAGTGTCTGCATACAGGGGGAGAGAAGTGGTACTTTGCAGTGTATATACAGGGGTAGAGAAGTGGTACTGCGCAGTGTCTGTATACAGGGGGAGAGAAGTGGTACTGTGCTGTGTCTGTATACAAGGGAAGAGAAGTGGTACTGTGCAGTGTCTGTAAACAGGGGTAAAGAAGTGGTACTGTGCAGTGTCTGTATACAGCGGTAGAGAAGTGGTACTGTGCAGTGTCTGTATACAGGGGGAGAGAAGTGGTACTGTGCAGTGTATATATACATGGGGGAGAGAAGTGGTACTGTGCAGTGTATATACAGGGGGAGAGAAGTGGTACTGTGCAGTGTATATACAGGGGGAGAGAAGTGGTACTGTGCAATGTATATACAGGGGGAGAGAAGTGGTACTGTGCAGTGTATATACAGGGGGAGAGAAGTACTGTGCAGTGTATACAGGGGGAGAGAAGTGGGACTGTGCAGTGTATGTATATATATATATATACACACACACAGGGGGAGAGAAGTGTTACTGTGCAGTGTATATACAGGGGGGGAGAAGTGTTACTGTGCAGTGTATATATACATGGGGGAGAGAAGTGGTACTTTGCAGTGTGTGTGTATATATATATATATATATATATATATATATACAGGGGGAGAGAAGTGGTACTGTGCAGTGTATACAGGGGGAGAGAAGTGGTACTGTGCAGTGTATATACAGGGGGAGAGAAGTGGTACTGTGCAGTGTATATATACAGGGGGAGAGAAGTGGTACTGTGCAGTGTATATATACATGGGGGAGAGAAGTGGTACTGTGTAGTGTATATACAGGGGGAGAGAAGTGGTACTGTGCAGTGTATATACAGGGAGAGAGAAGTACTGTGCAGTGTCTGTATACAGGGGGAGAGAAGTACTGTGCAGTGTATACAGGGGGAGAGAAGTGGTACTGTGCAGTGTATATATATATACACAGGGGGAGAGAAGTGGTACTGTGCAGTGTATATATATACAGGGGGAGAGAAGTGGTACTGTGCAGTGTATACAGGGGGAGAGAAGTGGTACTGTGCAGTGTATATATATATATATACAGGGGGAGAGAAGTGGTACTGTGCAGTGTATATATACAGGGGGAGAGAAGTAGTACTGTGCAGTGTATATATACAGGGGAGAGAAGTGGTACTGTGCAGTGTATATACAGGGGGAGAGAAGTGGTACTGTGCAATGTATATACAGGGGGAGAGAAGTGGTACTGTGCAGTGTATATACAGGGGGAGAGAAGTACTGTGCAGTGTTTACAGGGGGAGAGAAGTGGTACTGTGCAGTGTGTGTGTGTATATATATATATATATATATATATATACAGGGGGAGAGAAGTGTTACTGTGCAGTGTATATACAGGGGGAGAGAAGTGTTACTGTGCAGTGTATATATACATGGGGGAGAGAAGTGGTACTGTGCAGTGTATATACAGGGGGAGAGAAGTGTTACTGTGCAGTGTATATACAGGGGGAGAGAAGTGGTACTGTGCAGTGTATACAGGGGGAGAGAAGTGGTACTGTGCAGTGTTTGTATACAGGGGTAGAGAAGTACTGTGCAGTGTATACAGGGGGAGAGAAGTGGTACTGTGCAGTGTTTGTATACAGGGGGAGAGAAGTGGTACTGTGCAGTGTGTATACAGGGGGAGAGAAGTGGTACTGTGCAGTGTATATATATACAGGGGGAGAGAAGTGGTACTGTGCAGTGTATATATACAGGGGGAGAGAAGTTGTACTGTGCAGTGTGTATACAGGGGGAGAGAAGTGGTACTGTGCAATGTCTGTATACAGGGGGAGAGAAGTGGTACTGTGCAGTGTATACAGGGGGACAGAGGTGGTACTGTGCAGTGTATACAGGGGGAGAGAAGTGGTACTGTGTAGTGTATACAGAGGGAGAGAAGTGGTACTGTGCAGTGTATATATACAGGGGAGAGAAGTGGTACTGTGCAGTGTATATATACAGGGGGAGAGAAATGGTACTGTGCAGTGTCTGTATACAGGGGGAGAGAAGTGGTACTGTGCAGTGTCTATATACAGGGGAGAGAAGTGGTACTGCGCAGTGTCTGTATACAGGGACATAGAAGTGGTACTGTGCAGTGTGTATACAGGGGGAGAGAAGTGGTACTGTGCTGTGTATATATACAGGGGGAGAGAAATGGTACTGTGCAGTGTCTGTATACAGGGACAGAGAAGTGGTACTGTGCAGTGTCTGTATACAGGGACAGAGAAGTGGTACTGTGCAGTGTCTGTATTCAGGGGGAGAGAAGTGGTACTGCGCAGTGTGTATACAGGGGGAGAGAAGTGGTACTGTGCAGTGTATATATACATGGGGGAGAGAAGTGGTACTGTGCAGTGTCTGTATACAGGGACAGAGAAGTGGTACTGTGCAGTGCCTATACAGGGACAGAGAAGTGGTACTGCGCAGTGTCTGTATACAGGGGGAGAGAAGTGGTACTGTGCAGTGTCTGCATACAGGGGGAGAGAAGTGGTACTGTGCAGTGTATATACAGGGGTAGAGAAGTGGTACTGTTCAGTGTCTGTATACAGAGAAGTGGTACTGTGCAGTGTCTGTATGCAGAGAAGTGGTACTGTGCAGTGTCTGTATACAGAGAAGTGGTACTGTGCAGTGTCTGTATGCAGAGAAGTGGTACTGTGCAGTGTCTGTATACAGAGAAGTGGTACTGTGCTGTGTCTGTATACAGAGAGGTGGTACTGTGCAGTGTCTGTATACAGAGAAGTGGTACTGTGCTGTGTCTGTATACAGAGAGGTGGTACTGTGCAGTGTCTGTATACAGATAAGTGGTACTGTGCAGTGTCTGTATACAGAGAAGTGGTACTGTGCTGTGTCTGTATACAGAGAGGTGGTACTGTGCAGTGTCTGTATACAGAGAAGTGGTACTGTGCTGTGTGTGTATACAGAGAGGTGGTACTGTGCAGTGTCTGTATACATAGAGGTGGTACTGTGCAGTGTCTGTATACAGAGAAGTGGTACTGTGCTGTGTCTGTATACAGAGAGGTGGTACTGTGCAGTGTCTGTATACAGAGAAGTGGTACTGTGCAGTGTCTGTATACAGAGAAGTGGTACTGTGCTGTGTGTGTATACAGAGAGGTGGTACTGTGCAGTGTCTGTATACAGAGAAGTGGTACTGTGCTGTGTGTGTATACAGAGAGGTGGTACTGTGCTGTGTCTGTATACAGAGAAGTGGTACTGTGCTGTGTCTGTATACAGAGAAGTGGTACTGTGCAGTGTCTGTATACAGAGAGGTGGTACTGTGCAGTGTCTGTATACAGAGAGGTGGTACTGTGCAGTGTCTGTATACAGAGAAGTGGTACTGTGCAGTGTCTGTATACAGAGAGGTGGTACTGTGCTGTGTCTGTATACAGAGAAGTAGACTATTGTGTTCTGATTCCGACCACTAGGGGGCAGGCAGGTCCTTGTTAATGATAGCATATAGCTGGCAGCTGTGGAGTTGGCTGGTTACCATCATTGATAGGGCCGTGTTCTCACAGCATTTGTGATGTTTCTGATATCGTGCCCCAATTTCTTCCCCAATAGCCGAACTCTGTTGTTGGGATTCAGCAAGATCATGTGACTGTTTTGGAAGCAATGGGGTTGTTTCTGAATAATCCTGCAATATTACAGCAGTACTGTACGGGAACTGCCGTGTGTGTGACCACCGCCTCACGGAGAGCAGGACGAGTCCAATCACCAGGAGCTGTCTATATACTGCGTGTGTTCAGGACACCACCACTAGGGGGCAGAGGAGTCCTTCCCACTGACAGCTGGTGAAGAGTTGGCTATATCACTGGGAACTGAGGTAACATCAGGGTAATAACATTGTTCTTCCATCACACTTTGCTTTCCTCACAGAATCCTCCTTTTGCAGCAATTCCAGCATTGCCCACCTTTGGCATTCTAGCTATTAATCTGTTGGGGTAAGCTGGAGAAATTGCCCCCCACGCTTCTAGAAGTTGGATTGGTTGGATGGGCCCTTCTGGCGTACCATACGGTCCAGCTGCTCCCACAATGGGGTGGTGATCTGGTGACTGCGCTGGCCACTCCATTACCTATGATAGGATACCAGCTGCTGCTTCTGCTGGAAATAGTTCTTGCACAATTTGGAGGTGTTTAGGGTCATTGTCCTGTTGTAGGATGAAATTGGCTCCAACCAAGCGCTGCCCACTGGGTATGGCATGGCGGTGCAGAGTGATGGCCTTCCTTATTCACAATCCCTTTTACCCTGTACAAATCTCCCACCTTACCAGCACCAACCCCAGACCATCAGCACCTCGGAACCGCAATGGGCGCGAAATTCGCGCCAGTTTTCGCTAATTTATATATGGGGATGTTTGAGCGAGAATTTATTTATGGGAATCGTTTTAATAAATTTATTAATTTTTATGGGAGATTCATAGACGATTTATTAATTATATGGAGTAGAACAGACAATGATCTTAAAGATTTTATGATTTTTATTAATGGTCATTTATGGGGTCTTAAATTTAGTGAAAATGTAAGTCAGGAGGAAATAGCCTTTTTAGATTTGTCAATTTATATTAAATATGGTGATATTAATACTAAAACTTTTTTTAAACCGATTGACGCGAATGGGTACCTACACTTTAGCAGCGAACATCTGAAGACATGGAAAGAAAATATTCCCTTCGGACAAATGGCTAGAATAAAAAGGAATTGTACAGAAGAAGATATATTTGAGGAACAAACAAAAATTCTAGAAAAAAAGGTTTTTACAGAAAAAAATTCCCTAAAAAAATCATAGAGGGGGCTAGAATGAAAGCTAGTGGACTAAACAGAAAAATGGATATGAAAGGGAAACGAGATGAAGAAAAGAGAGGAAATACAAGAAAAAAGGAAAAATAATGTTCATTTCATCACCAAATACTCAAGCAATCATACAGCCATAAAAAATATTTGAAAGAAAAATTGGTCAATTTTAATGAGGGATCCGTTCTTGAGTGAGGTGATCGGTGAGGGTCCCAGCATGATTTTTAGAAGAGCACCAACAATTGGACAACAGATAGCACCATCATACCCGAGATTAAAATCAGGAAAAAGAAAGTATGGGGGAGAAAGTAGGAATATATAAATGGAGGAAAAAAATGTGTAAAACATGTCCTGATATTACAGAAGGCACAGAAGTGGTAGAGAAGAGGAGATAATTATAAAAGATCATCTAAATTGTGGTTCAGATTTTGTTATTTACGTACTGGAGTGCCCGTGTGGCCTCCAGTATGTGGGAACAACCACTCAAGAGGGTGTAGCGATCCCGACAGAATTGTGTTATTAATCTCTTCTGCGTTGGTCTACAGTGAGTGGTGAAGCTTCACCACTCACCAATTGTGAGTGTTTTATTTCCTAGAGTCCTGTTCCAACCATAGGAACGTTACCGCTCCCAAAGTGCGCTTTTTTTTCTTTTTCTTTTTACAAACGTTCTTCTTTGTGATCCAAACACCTCAAACTTTGATGTATGTATAGAGTGTATTTGTTTAAAGTTAGGACTAGTTTAAAGTTATCTTCATTGAAAAGTACAGTGCTTTTCCTTCAAAAATAAGGACATTTCAATGTGACCCCAAACTTTTATTTATATATATATATATATATATATATATATATATATATATATATAATATAGTGTGTGCTCAGTAATATACATGATGGGGGGGGCAGTGTCATGTTATATATACAGGATGGGGGCAGTGTCATGTGATATATATATACAGTCAGGGCCGATTCTGGGGTTTCTGCCGCCTGAGGCAAACCTCAGGCGGCCGCCCCGAATGATGGCCGGTATCCCGCCCACTGCCCAACCCCCTCCCCCCGGAGCCAGCCGCTCACCTGTCCCACGCCGCAGCCGGCCGGCGCTCTCCGCTGTCTCCACATCCCGTCAGGTCCTGTGACGTCACCCTGCAGCTGTCACGGACCTCCAGGCTTGAGTGAGTTAGTGAGTGAGTGGGTTGATCGGGTCGCGCGGGGCCACCCAATCACCCCAGCGCGTCCCCCACGACCCCGGGCACTCACCACAGCCTGGAGGTTCGTGACACCTGCAGGGTGACATTGCGGGACCTGACGGGATGTGGAGAGCGCGGGCGACGGGACAGGTGAGCGGCCGCTGTCATTTTTGTTAAGTGATACTTAACAAAAATGACAGCAGGGGGGACATAATGCCTCCCCCCTGCCGGACCGCAAAATCTGCCGCCTGAGGCGGAAGGCTCATTCCGCCTCATGGCAGAAGCGGGCCTGTATACAGTGCCTACAAGTAGTATTCAACCCCCTGCAGGTTTAGCAGAATTGATAAGTTGCAAATAAGTTAGAGCCTTCAAACTTTAAACAAGAGCAGGATTTATTAACTGATGCATAAATATTACAAACCATAAAGTTACGTTGCTCAGTTAAATTCTAATAAATTTTAAACATAAAAGTGTGGGTCAAATATTATTCAACCTCTAGGTTTAATATTTTGTGGAAAAACCCTTGTTTGCAATTACAGCTAATAATGGTCTTTTATAAGACCTGATCAGGCCGGCACAGGTCTCTGGAGTTATCTTGGCCCACTCCTCCGTGCAGATCTTCTCCAAGTTATCTAGGTTCTTTGGGTGTCTTATGTGGACTTTAATCTTGAGCTCCTTCCACAAGTTTTCAATTGGGTTAAGGTCAGGAGACTGACTAGGCCACTGCAACACCTTGATTTTTTCCCTCTTGAACCAGGCCTTGGTTTTCTTGGCTGTGTGCTTTGGGTCGTTGTCTTGTTGGAAGATGAAATGACGACCCATCTTAAGATCCTTGATGGAGGAGCGGAGGTTCTTGGCCAAAATCTCCAGGTAGGCCGTGCTATCCATCTTCCCATGGATGCGGACCAGATGGCCAGGCCCCTTGGCTGAGAAGCAGCCCCACAGCATGATGCTGCCACCACCATGCTTGACTGTAGGGATGGTATTCTTGGGGTCGTATGCAGTGCCATCCAGTCGCCAAACATCACATGTGTGGTTGGCACCAAAGATCTCGTTCTTGGTCTCATCAGACCAGAGAACCTTGAACCAGTCTGTCTCAGAGTCCTCCAAGTGATCATGAGCAAACTGTAGACGAGCCTTGACATGACGCTTTGAAAGTAAAGGTACCTTACAGGCTCGTCTGGAACGGAGACCATTGTGGTGGAGTATGTTACTTATGGTATTGACTGAAACCAATGTCCCCACTGCCATGAGATCTTCCCGGAGATCCTTCCTTGTTGTCCTTGGGTCAGCCTTGACTCTTCGGACAAGCCTGGCCTCAGCACGGGAGGAAACTTTCAAAGGCTGTCCAGGCCGTGGAAGGCTAACAGTAGTTCCATAAGCCTTCCACTTCTGGATGATGCTCCCAACAGCGGAGACAGGTAGGCCCAACTCCTTGGAAAGGGTTTTGTACCCCTTGCCAGCCTTGTGACCCTCCATGTTCTTGTCTCTGATGGCCTTGGAATGCTCCTTTGTCTTTCCCATGTTGACCATGTATGAGTGCTGTTCACAAGTTTGGGGAGGGTCTTAAATAGTCAGAAAAGGTGGGAAAAACAGATAATTAATCCAAACATGTGAAGCTCATTGTTCTTTGTGCCTGAACTACTTCTTAATACTTTAGGGGAACCAAACAGAATTCTGGTGGTTTGAGGGGTTGAATAATAATTGACACTCTGAATAAACTTTTCTCAATTTTAAAAAACAATAAACAAAGAAATAACATTCTTTTTTGCTGCAGAGCATTTCACACTTCCAGGCTGAATGTGGAAACCTGCTAAATCTGCAGAGGGTTGAATACTACTTGTAGGCACTGTATATATACAGTGTGTGCTCAGTAATATACATGATGGGGGGCAGTGTCATGTCATATATATATACAGTGTGTGTGCTCAGTAATATACATGATGGTGGGGCAGTGTCATGTGATATATATACAGTGTGTGTGATCAGTAGTATACATGATGGGGGGGCAGTGTCATGTGATATATATATATATATATATATATACACAGTGTGTGTGGTCAGTTATATACATGATAGGGGGCAGTGTCATGTGATATATATACAGTGTGTGCTCAGTAATATACATGATGGGGGGGGCACTGTCATGTGATATATATACAGTGTGTGTGCTCAGTAATATACATGATGGGGGGCAGTGTCATGTGATATATACATGACAGGGGGGTATCTAGTCATAGACGGGGAGGTATCTAGTCATACGCAGGGTGCAGGGCCGCTTTAACCAGAGGGCAATTGGTGCACGTGCACCGGACCCACTGGTTAAAGAGGCCCACCCTGAGCAGGCCCGGCCTTCGCTCTGTGCGACCAGTGCAGTCGCACAGGGCTCCGTTCGACAGCCTATCAGGGGGGCGCCAACGGGATGGGTAAGTAGTTAATCTACCCTTGCAGCCCCCCCCCCCACCTGCTGCTCCCTCCCCGTCAGTCACTCTTGTGGCCGTAGGCAGTGCATTGCCTGTGGTCACAAGAGGCCACTCTCCTTTTGTGGTGTCAGTGCTCGAGTGATGTCACTGAGCACCGGCACCGTGAGGGGGGAGAACGGCCTCTTGTGACCGCAGACAATGCTTTGCCACAAGGGTGAAGAGAAGAGGAGACGCACGGGCCCAGGTTAGTATAAGTGTGTGGTTTTTTTTGTTATATGCTAAATGGGAGGGGGAGCACAAAGGGGGGCTATATAACCGGGGGAAGCACACAGAGGGGGTCTATATACTACTAAAGTTGCCACATGGGGGGCCTATATACTACCGGGGGAGGGCGCACAGGGGGGAATATATAACTGGGGAAACGCACAAGGGGGGCTATATACTACTGGGGGGCACACAGGGGATATATATACTACTGGGGGGTGCACGGGGGTATATATAACTGAGGGGCTATATACTAGTGGGGGCGCACAGTGGATATATACTACTGGGGGGTGCACACAGGGGTCTATATACTACTGGGGGGCAGCACACAGGGGTCTATATACTACTAGGGGCGCACAGGGGGGCTATATACTAATGGGGTGCACAGGGGGGTATATGTAACTGGGGGAGCACACAAGGGTCTATATACTACTGGGGGCAGCAACTAGTGGTCTATAGTACTGGGGGCAGCACACAAGGGGTATATACTACTGAAGGCAGCACCTAGTGGTCTATAGTACTGGGAGCAGCACACAGGGGTCTATATACTAATGGGGGCAGCACACAGCTGTCTATACTACTGGGGGCAGCACACAGGGTCTATATACTACTGGGGGCAGCACATAGTGGTCTATAGTACTGGGGGCAGCACAAAAGGGGTATATACTACTGAGGGCAGCACCTAGCGGTCTATACTACTGGGGGCAGCACACAGGGGTCTATATACTACTGGTGGGCAGCACACAGGGGTCTATATACTACTGGGGGCAGCACATAGTGGTCTATAGTACTGGGGCAGCACACAAGGGGTATATACTACTGGGGGCAGCACCTAGTGGTCTATACTACTGGGGGCAGCACACAGGGGTCTAAATACTACTAGGAGCAGCACACAGCTGTCTATACTACTGGGGGCAGCACACAGCTGTCTATACTACTGGGGGCAGCACACAGCTGTCTATACTACTGGGGGCAGCACACAGCTGTCTATACTACTGGGGACAGCACACAGGGGGTCTATATACTACTGGGGGCAGCACATGGGGTCTATACTACTGGGGGCAGCACACAGGGGTCTAAATACTACTGGGGGCAGCACACAGCTGTCTATACTACTGGGGGCAGCACACAGCTGTCTATACTACTGGGGGCAGCACACAGCTGTCTATACTACTGGGGGCAGCACACAGCTGTCTATACTACTGGGGGCAGCACACAGCTGTCTATACTACTGGGGGCAGCACACAGCTGTCTATACTACTGGGGGCAGCACACAGCTGTCTATACTACTGGGGACAGCACACAGGGGGTCTATATACTACTGGGGGCAGCACATGGGGTCTATACTACTGGGGACAGCACACAGGGGGTCTATATACTACTGGGGGCAGCACACAGCTGTCTATACTACTGGGGGCTACACACAGAGTCTATATACTACTGGGGGGCAGCACACGGGGTCTATATACTACTGGGGGCAGCACACAGGAGTCTATACACTACTGGGGGCAGCACACAAGGGGTATATACTACTGGGGGCAGCAAACAAGGGGTATATACTACTGGGGGCAACGCACAGGGGTCTAAATACTACTGGGGGCAGCACACAGCTGTCTATAGTACTGGGGGCAGCACACAGGGGTCTATACTACTGGGGGCAGCACACAGGGTCTATACTACATTGGGGCTGCACAGAGGGGCCTATATTATATAGGGACCTTACTACTATATTGGGGCACAGAGCATACCTAATTATTAAGTAGGAGCACAGAGTGGTGTAACTACTATATAGGGCCACAGAGGGGGGGGGTAACTACTATATGAGGTCACCTGGGGGGGTAACTACTATATGAGGGCACGGGGGGGTAACTACTATATAAGGGCACAGAGGGGGTAGCTACTATATAGAGGCACAGAGGGGGGTAACTACTGTATGTGTTGGAGCCTAAAATGTTTCTCTGGCAGATTCCGGAGAGAGGATTCACAGACCTAGGGAGACTTCAAGGTGGCCCAAGCTGGATGGAGTGAAAGAAAAGGTGACAGACTCTGAAAAGACGCCCCCTGTGAGTAAATGGATGTGAGTCATTGGTGATATCTTTATAAAGTTATAAGGTAACTATCGTATGCATTGGGGCTCTTAATACAGTGTGGGGGCATTTTCAGGGCATTATACTGTGTGTGGGGCACCGAGCACGCTGGGTTGGGGGGGGGGGGGGGAAGGGGCCAAAAATGGAAGGGGCCCACTCTTGAGGGCTGTGCATTGGGCCCACCAATGTATTAAAATGGCCCTGGCAGGGAGGTATCTAGTCATACATGTGGAGGTATCTAGTAATACACAGGGAGGTATCTAGTCATATGCGGGGAGGTATCTAGTCATACGCGGGGAGATATCTAGTCATACGCCGGGAGATATCTAGTCATACGCGGGGAGATATCTAGTCATACGCCGGGAGATATCTAGTCATACGCGGGGAGATATCTAGTCATATGCGGGGAGATATCTAGTCATACGCAGGGGGGTATCTAGTCATACACGGGGAGGTATCTAGTCATACGTGGGGAGGTATCTAGTCATACACGGGGAGGTATCTAGTCATACGCGGGGAGGTATCTAGTCATACGCGGGGAGGTATCTAGTCATACGCGGGGAGGTATCTAGTCATACACGGGGAGGTATCTAGTCATAGACAGGGAGGTATCTAGTCATACTCGGGGAGGTATCTAGTCATACGCGGGGAGGTATCTAGTCATACGCGGGGAGGTATCTAGTCATACGCGGGGAGGTATCTAGTCATACGCGGGGAGGTATCTAGTCATACACGGGGAGGTATCTAGTCATAGACAGGGAGGTATCTAGTCATAGACAGGGAGGTATCTAGTCATACACGGGGAGGTATCTAGTCATACACGGGGAGGTATCTAGTCATACACGGGGAGGTATCTAGTCATACACGGGGAGGTATCTAGTCATACGCAGGGGGGTATCTAGTCATACACGGGGAGGTATCTAGTCATACACGGGGAGGTATCTAGTCATACGCAGGGGGGTATCTAGTCATACACGGGGAGGTATCTAGTCATAGACAGGGAGGTATCTAGTCATACTCAGGGAGGTATCTAGTCATACGCAGGGGGGTATCTAGGCGGTTATTGTTTTGTTATCAGTTATTGACATAATTAGACCTGATTGTGACAGCGACCAGACAGATAAGGGTGTATAACACCGAAACCAGATAAATAACAATAGATAGACAGCTGTTCAAGGGTTAATATTACACCGAGCGGCTGTGATCTCCACCGAGGAGCAGGACAGGTTATGTGAAGGCCCGTCAGGAGGTCACATCCAGATGGTTCTGGACTGGTTTAGTGAGGTTATAGCAAGAGTAAATGTTATCCCCTGTCCACAGGATAGATGATTGGTGGGGTCCGACCTCTGAGAATGGGGGGCAAATGAATGGGGGGGGGGGGCAACACAACCTCCGACCTTAAAGTTTGACGTTTGTTAATAAATGACGGTGAGACTTTCATGGTTCCGGTAATAATAACATAACCCCCTTTGATGTTCCTGTTTGTATACACAGTAATGTTATTACCAGAACAGCTCCTGGGATCCGACCCCCCGGGGAGAGGGACAATGGGAGACCGGGTAACAGGAGCGATTCAGATTAATACCATTATATTAGCTAAGTGCTACTGACACAGTCCAGCGAGACTCTCTGTACAATAGCCTGATAGGGGGGAAGCTACAATTATCGGCCACAGGACGTGTCCAGACAATCGGTGATCGCCTCAGGTTCATTATACAGAGAGGTTTACATCACACATAATGCCGTCCAGGGAGTCACACCGCTGGGGAGAAACCGGTGGAAAATATGTCTGCCGGTAACCGGAGACCAAGTATTACACATTGGGACGGCTATAAAATTAGTCCCTGGCGCCTGAGCTTTATGGCCGTACTATGAAACTGCACAGGAGGCGTCGAGTGGGGAAAAATACGGCCGTTTTATACCCCCAAACATAGTGGGAACATAGCCAAAGCTTGTTTTATAGCAGGGGCATTGCTAGGATGTGAAAAGGTCTGGGACATGCCTCCCTTCCATAATTAGTGTGTATATATGTGTATATATATATATATATATATATATATATATATATATATATATGAATATATCTTTTTTCATATGAAAAAAATTACATACATTCTCTATATAGTGGTAAATACTATTATTTAGACTACAGTTACATTCAATTGTAATAATATTACCTCCTGTGCCTCCATGCAGTGATAATGCTCCTTGTGCCCCATATAGTAATAGTGTCCCTTGTGATTACCTACAGTAATAGTGCCCCCGTATAGCAATAGTATCCCTCTGTGCCCCCATAAACAATAATGTTTCCCTTTCCCCCCAAATAGTAATGATACCCCCGTGACTACCTACAGTAACAGTGCCCCCATATAGTAACAGTGCCCCATACAGCAATAATGTCTCCCTGTGCCCCATATAGTAATAGTGCCCCTAATTATAATGCCACCTGTGCCATCATACTGTAATAGTGCCTTCTGTGCCTCTATATAGTAGTAATGTAAACCTTAATTACCTACAGTAATAGTGCCCTCATATAGCAATAATGTCCCCTGTGCCCCCATTTAATAATAATGTCCTCCGTTACCCCATAAAGTAATAATACCCCCTGTGACTACCTATAGTAATAGTGCCCCCATATAGTAATAATGTCCCCTATGCCCCCCATATAGTAATAATGTCCCCTATGCCCCCCATATAGTAATAATGTCCCCTATGCCCCCCATATAGTAATAATGTCCTCTGTGCCCCCCATATAGTATTACTGTTCCTCGGTGCCCCTCGGTGATTTTTGGGGGGGTTCTGTTTTTTGGTTTTCCTCCATATGAGAGTTCACAGTATGCAAGACACAATGTACTTGTTAGTGACACACTTACTTTTACTATAATATATTTTGCAGAACAACAACATAAACTGCAAAAGGAAAGGTACAATCATCAAGAATTTCCACGACTTCATCGTTAAAGGAATTCTCCACTTTGGACAATCACAAAATGTGACGGAATCAGCTCTATGATGTGTGGGAACCCGGCAGTATGTGTTGAATTTCCCTTTCAGCGCCCCCACAGGGCAAATGAAGCATTGCACAGTGACCATGTAATGCAGGGCAGGGTGGGTCCTCCACGGGGAGAGACGCTCTCTGTAGGCCGCTCACTAATAACTGAGATTTACCCAATACAGCATATACAAATAGATCTATGATAAGTCTGGCAGCAGCTTTCTCCCGCGAGTATACATGTCTATGGGGGATCAACAGAGAGACAGACAATGCTCAGCCAGCAGCTATCTGACATGCATGGCCGGACTAATCCTAGACATAGAGGTCATTCATTTTATCAATCTAGTGATAATCCGAGTCATCAACCAAGATACAACAATGGGGAGAAACAACAGATTGTGAAGCATCAGATATGCTAAAGACTATTAATCCTCTGAGTGATTCACTCTGGGAACTGGACCCTCATCACAAAGGGGCAGCACACCCTCTCTGCTGCCATCAGTGGCTGTGTTGGGAACTGCAGGGCTGCTCAAGCACTACCAGTATGTAACCTGGCCTTGAGCAGCCCTGCAGTTCCCGACATAGCCAGTGATGGCAGCAGGGAACTGTGTCACCTCTTGCGGCTGCCAGTCAATATAGTTTTTTTTTTATAATTTACATTTTATTTAATAAAGTTTCATCACATACGTATCTAACTTTATTATAGAAGTGGACTGGTTGATGGCTCCTGTGTGACTTATCTCTTTTTATGGAGCTATACAAACCCCATTTACACATATTACCAGTGAGATGCTAATGGATGTGCCAGGATTCCCCCATGTAATCTGCGCCTTAATCCTGACTGAATGCACAAAGTGTGAACATGGATTTGAAGTGGAAGTGACGGTCCATTGTGCTCAATAGACTTTAAATAGGAAATAGTATTGTATAGACCGGACTGTATGGTCATTTCCTCCTTACTGTCCAGCTACTGGGGTAATGGAAATGTTGTTTACCTGGTCTGGGAACGTCTTGGTGGCATCAGGAAACTAAAGCTTTTCATACACATTAGATTAAAGTTAACTGAACCCGACAAATTTGACAGGATTGGCCAGTATATGGCGGCTTCCAAACTTGCCCCAGTGGCAGATATTAGAGAAGATAAGAACATGTTGGGTTTCCATACGCCTTTGTTTGTGGGAAATAATCAGGCTGTTCTGACCTGCTGAAAAATCTTCAGCCGTCAGTCACACATCTCCCTGCATACTGAGGGATGTGCAGCTGACAGCTGTAAGGGCTGCAATCATCTATTTTCTAAAAGTGAATTGACAAATCTATGTGAAGTGCTGCGGAATCAGTAGGCGTGTTATAAATAAGGGAAATATTATTATTGTTATTGACTCTGGAAATTCTATTGTAGTTTTCATATTGACCTCTAGATGTCAGCACCGAGCGCAGAGACTTCCAGCTTGTAAGTACTGTAACTTACTACAACCATTATATAAATATATGTACTGTGACCGCGTGTTATCAAAGCTAGCACTGAAGCAGACTCAAGGAACTTACCGGGGTAACTTATAGGGGAAATCTTAAAGGGTCTGGTCTGTGGTCTGTATTAGTATATAAGGCCCCGTTCCCACTGAGCAAAGATAGCGGAATTCCGCGACGGAATTGTCCGCCACGGAATGCCGTTAGCCTCCCGCTCATAATGGGAGTCTATGGAAGGCGCGCGCTCCTGCTCTGTACGCGCTGAAGAATGAACATATTCATCGGTGTCTGGACTCGTATGCGGTTATACCTCGTGGGTTACAGTATGCCAAAGACGGGTGGACTTATCCGGGTAACGGGCAAGACCCCCTCACCCCGTGCTAATTGGTGTGCTTTAGCGATACGTGTCCTAGCATGGATGAAAATATGTGTGTAAGCATACCCTGTTCATGGATTGAATAAAACTCTGTTCCAGGGTCGTAACTAGAAATGTCTGGGCCCCATAGCAAACTTTTGCCCCCCGACTGACCACTAAACGGTCAAGTGAAGTCATAACTACATAACTGCTAGCTCTGGTCAGGAGTGCTTGGAGTTAAAGGGACATTTGCAAAACCCAGGAGACCAGCAGGGCCACCCGGTGCTGCAAATGATGACGGCTCAGGGGGCCCAGCACTGGCGGAACTACCGCGGTAGCAGCCATAGCGGCTGCTACGGGGCCCTGCCACATCAGGGGGCCCGTGACGCGGGTCCCGTGCTCCTCCTGACCCGGCGACTCCTTTCCCCAACCATAGGGAAAAGGAGTCACTGGGCCAGGAGGAGCACGGGACCGACCGACAGCGCTCCTGTCAGTCCCCCGTCTGATGCGCGGCTGCCGGGGGTGTCGCGTCCTATCCCCGGCAGCGCGCGTATCATAGAGCTCTCTGTGTGCCGGAAGTCGCGGCCGCAGCACAAGCCCACAGAGAGCTCTATGATACGCGCGCTGTCGGGGATAGGACGCGACACCCCCGGCAGCCGCGCATCAGACGGGGGACTGACAGGAAAAAGGCTCGACGGGGGAGCGCGTTGTTAGGTGAGTTTGTTTGTTTTTTTTAAACCTGCTTTCCGGGGGGGGGGGGGGGGGGGAGGGGGGAGGAGAGAGAAGGGGGCATCTATAAGGGGGATGGGGAGAAGAGGGCATCTATAAGGAAGGGGGGGGAGAGGGGGACATCTATAAGGAAGGGGGGATAGGAGGGCATCTATAAGGAAGGGGGGAGAGGGAGACATCTATAAGGAAGGGAGAAGGGGGCATCTATAAGGGAGGGGGGAGAGGAGGGCATCTATAAGGGAGGGGGGAGAGGGGGACATCTATAAGGGAGGGAGAAGGGGGCATCTATAAGGGAGGGGGGAGAGAGGGCCATCTATAAGGGAGGGGGAGAGGGACATCTATAAGGGGGGGGGGAACATAGGGGGAGAGGGGGACATCTATAAGGAAGGGGGGAGAGGGGGACATCTATAAGGGAGGGGGGGAGAGGGGGACATCTATAAGGGAGGGGGGAGAGAGGGACATCTATAAGGAAGGGAGAAGGGGGCATCTATAAGGGAGGGAGAAGGGGGCATCTATAAGGAAGGGGGGAGAGGGGGACATCTATAAGGGAGGGGGGAGAGGGGGGCATCTATAAGGAAGGGAGTGAGAGGGGGACATCTATAAGGGAGGGGGGCATCTATAAGGGAGGGGGGGGGGGAGGGAGACATCTATAAGGGAGGGAGAAGGGGGCATCTATAAGGAAGGGGGGAGAGGGAGACATCTATAAGGGAGGGAGAAGGGGGCATCTATAAGGAAGGGGGGAAAGGGAGACATCTATAAGGAAGGGGGAGAGGGGGGCATCTATAAGGAAGGGGGGAGAGGGGGACATCTATAAGGAAGGGGGGAGAGGGGGACATCTATAAGGAAGGGGGGGGGAGAGGGGGACCATCTATAAGGAAGGGGGGAGAGGGGGACATCTATAAGGAAGGGGGGAGAGGGGGACATCTATAAGGGAGGGGGGGGAGAGGGGGACATCTATAAGGGAGGGGGGAGAGGGGGGCATCTATAAGGGAGGGGGGAGAGAGGGACATCTATAAGGAAGGGGGGGAGAGGGGGACATCTATGAGGAAGGGGGGGAGAGGGGGACATCTATAAGGAAGGGGGGGGAGAGGGGGACATCTATAAGGGAGGGAGAAGGGGGCATCTATAAGGGAGGGGGGAGAGAGGGCCATCTATAAGGAAGGGGGGGAGAGGGGGACATCTATAAGGAAGGGGGGGGGAGGGACATCTATAAGGGGGGGCAACATAGGGGGAGAGGGGGCCATCTATAAGGGGACAACATAGGGGAGAGGGATATTATAAAGGGACAACATTGGGGGAGAGGGGAACATCTATAAAGGGACAATATAGGGGGAGAGGGGGCCATCTATAAGAGGACAACATAGTAGGGGCCATCTATAGGGGGGGCAACATAGGGGACCATCTATTAGGGGACAACATGGGGGGCATCTATAAGGGGGACAGCATGGAGGGCAACATAAGGGGGCTATTTATAAGGAGGGGCGACAGAGAGGAGGGCCATATAATAAAATGGGATCACATAGTCAGCCTTCCCACTAAATGAGGGTGTAAAGGGGCCAATGCAGATGTGCAGTATAGAGAGATGAGGATGGTGCCAGTGTGAGGAGACTAATATGTTTTTCTGGCAGATTCTGTGGATTTGTGGCTCAGAGAAGGAGATGGAGAAGAAAATGAAAAGGGAAGAACTCCGATCAGAGAAGACGTCCCCTGTAAGTCACCTGATATAACTGTACTATAATTTATATGGTGTACAGGACCTGTGTAGAGCTGAGTGTGTTGATGGCGTAGTGGTCGATCGAGAGGGGGCGGGGGGGGGGCCCAATCAAAAGTTTGCTATGGGGCCCAGCCATTTCTAGTTGCGCCCCTGGGGCCCAGTGTATTGCAGGAGCAGGCCATGGGGCCCCCTGATGCGGCGGGCCCCATAGCAGCCGCTATGGCTGCTATAGTGGTAGTTACGCCCCTGCTCTGTTCACTTTTTTCATCACATTGGAGTGCTGCAGCAGTATTTGATTTATATATATATATATATATATATATATATATATATATATATATATATATATATATGTGTGTGTATATATATATATATATATATATATATATATATATATATGTGTGTGTGCATTTTTGCTTCTTTTTGGCCACTTGCAGAAGTCTTTAAGTGTTTGTGGTAATATAAATAACTGGGGTGGTGTCCGGAGTCTATAGAGAAACCACAGGCAGGTTTCAAGGAGGAACCAGAAGGGCTGCTCCTATTCTGCACGTGAGGGAGAACATACATGACTGGGAGTCCAGACAAGAGAAATAGGGGGGGGGGGGAGTAGAATCCGTTACCAAGAACAACAGAGTCTCCTTGTATGAGAGCCAGGGGGGGTCCTCCCTGTATACTGTAATATAGCTGTGTCCATGTAGAGGAGGCCATATGCATGAGATGGTGCAAGAGATTCATCATTTACTTCTTTTTTTTAAAAATCCCCAGTCGTCCAGTACTTATCAGCTGCTGTATGTCCTGCAAGAAGTGGTGCATTCTTTCCAGTATGACACAGTGCTCTCTGCTGCCACCTGTGTCCATGTCAGGAACTGTCCAGAGCAGCAGCAAATCCTCATAGAAAACCTCTCCTGCTCTGGACAGTTCCTGACATGGACAGAGGTGGCAGCAGAGACCACTGTGTCATACTGAAAAGAATGCACCACTTCTTGCAGTACATACAGCAGCTGATAAGCACTGGAAGACTGGATATTTATTTATTTTTAAATAGAAGTAAATTACAAATCTATGTAACTTTTTGCAACCACCTGATTTAAAAGAAATAAAATTGTTGAACAATCCCTTTAAGGCCACTATGTAAAGATGATGGCCGTCCATCATAATCATTACTTACAACAGTCTTTTTGACGGCCATTTATAAAAACGGCAGCAAAATCCCAAAGTGACAACAACTCCAAAAGGCTCGCACTGGTGTAAGGTCCCCATACACTTCAGACTTATGTGGGCCACCCCTGCTGCTCACGGCGGATTCGGCCACCATTATAAGGTGTATAGAGCCGTGAAGAACAAGTACTGACAGAAGATGATGGTGGTGATAGGGTGTGACTGTGATGAAAAATCACGGCCGGTCCCTTTGGTTAGAGAGAGATAAGCCGCAGCGAGAGCGCTTATTCCTCCCCTCCCCATAGAGAACACAGGAAACCATGGCAGTGCTGAATGTTCCTGTGTATGGGGAGGACAGGTGGGAGACGTAACTGACAGCCATCAGTTTGTTGGAGGTCTATGGGGACCTTAAAAGACTAAAAGTAATGGATACCTGAGTCCTCGGGCACCAGCAGAACAGCAGTAGCTGAGGATCAGGCACCAGCAGAACAGCAGTAGCTGAGGATCAGGCACCAGCAGAACAGCAGTAGCTGAGGATCAGGCACCAGCAGAACAGCAGTAGCTGAGGATCAGGCACCAGCAGAACAGCAGTAGCTGAGGATCAGGCAACAGCAGAACAGCAGTTGCTGAGGATTGGGCAGCGACGGGTGATCAGGCACCAGCAGTGGCAGGGGATCAGGCACCAGCAGAAAAGCAGTAGAGGAGAACCGGGAACCCGCAGAACAGCAGCAGCAGGGGATCAGGCACCAGCAGAACAGCAGGGGACAGGGGCGTAACTACCACTGTGGCAGCCATAGCATCTGCTATGGGGCCCACCGCATCTTGGGGCCCCGGTGCCCGTTCCTGCAATAGACTGGGCCCCCAGAGTTGTCATCATTTGCAGCACCAGGTGGCCAGGCTGGCCTTCCGGTTTCTCCTTTAATTGCAAGCACTCCTGACGAGCACTTTTGGTTATGACTACACTTGACGGTTTAGTGGTCAGTCGAGGGGGGGTGGTACAATCAGAAGTTTGCTATGGGGCCCAGTCATTTCTAGTTACGCCCCTGGCAGGGGATCAGACACCAGCAGATCAGCAGCGGCAGAGGATCGGACTCCAGCAGAACAGCAGTTGATGAGACACCAACACAACAGCGGCAGGAGATCAGGGACAAGGTAGGTGAGTATTGCTTATTTTTCGTTGTGAAGCCAGCCCGGGACAACGAGACAACACCATTCTAATTGTTTCCTTTTTCTCAGTATTTTTCCTTTTCTTCTCGGGTTTCTTACGTTCTTTCCTGTAGGTTTTGCACAAGGTTTGATCACACGATATGTGGGGACATACTGGGAAGAATGAAGGAAGGAGCTGAATAGAAGAGAGTGTCTATAAGGAAGTCAGCAGCTCCTACTCCCCTGCTGGGAGGAGGGAGGGTATAAGTAAGGCTGGCCCCAGCCCAAAACCAGTCGGAGAGCAAAGCATGACATAGTCACACCTGTTTAGCCTGACAGAGTAACAGCCTGGAGAGGGAGAAGAATGGAGAAGTTCCTTCACAGTGAGATCAATGGAGGAGCCACAGACTGACCCATGACAAGGAGGAACCCCGATTTATTTTATTGGCTTTTCTTGAAGACCCCAGGACTGGCTCCTGGACCCTTACCACCATGCCGCCCCAAGTGATGCTGGATTGTTCCGAGGGGGATCGGCTGAGTCCGCAGCTCTCCGGATCCCTCAGGAGGAGAAGCTCATCCAGACCCAACAGCCAAGAACTCGGCATAAAGTGCGTCCTGGTTGGAGACGGAGCGGTGGGCAAGACCAGTCTGGTGGTCAGCTACACCATCAATGGCTACCCGACAGAATACCAGCCCACCGCCCTGGACACTTACTCGGGTGAGTTCACGTTTTTCGATATTCTCCATACATTTTTTTGTTGCTGTTGAGACCATTCTAACCTTTATTACGAGTATTGGTGGATGGCTTTCTTTCATTGGGATCGTTGGAGCACAACCACATTGTGTGAACACAGACTTGTTTTTGCAGTCTGTTTTTTTGTTCCGTTTTTTATGCAAAAAAACAGATGTATTTGTGTGCATCCGTTTTTCCAATGACTTCCATTATAACAAAGCAAAAAAGATAAAAAAAAATGTATCAAAACGCATCCATTTTTTGGGTACACAATAATGTGGTGGACCACTTTTTGTGTTCATTAAAAATTTTATTTATTTATTTATTTTATAATGGAGGTCAATGGAAAAACATCAGTTTTTTTTCATCTGTTTTTTTACATAAAACAGATTCCAAAAACGCAGTGTGAACCTAGTGATTGACAGGGATCAGCTTAGCCGAGAGGTAGGGGGTCATAAACGCCTCCATCTTCTCCAGTAAGTGTTACCTCCTCTCTCAGCTAGAAGTGACAAATCCCCCAGGTGTCCTGCCGAGACCGTGACCCCTCGCTGAATAAAATCTCCACCACTCCTTCCTGCCCCCGGAGAAGCCTCATTGTCTTCACCTTACCCCCCGCTGAGATGTCGCAGCTCGCCCCCCCTGTAGGGTTATGTTCACACGCTGCCAAAAAGTTCTGACAAGTCGCACCACTTTGTAGATGGGGATTTCCCTCCGTTTATTGGAATCCTGGATGTAGCCGAAAAGTTACAAAAAGTGAATGGGAAATCCAAAAATATTCACGTTACATTTCTATGGTTGTTGCAAAACTACAACTCCCATCAGGCCCTGACAGCCAAGAAACATACAGAAGGTGGAAAACATAGCCTGTATATGATGGTCAGATACAAGAGTGACAACCTATACTGTATCTGTATATGATAGTCAGACACGTGAGTGACAACCTATACTGTTTCTGTATATGATGGTCAGACACGTGAGTGACAACCTCTCAGGACATTTGTATATGATGGTCAGATACGTGAGTGACAACCTCTGGGGACGCCTGTATACTGTATCTGTATATGATGGTCAGACACGTAAGTGACAACCTCTGGGGATGCTTGTATATTATACCTGTATGTGATGGTCAGACACGTGAGTGACTACCTCTGGGGACGCCTGTATACTGTATATAATGGTCGGACACGTGAGTGACAACCTCTGGGGACGCCTGTATACTGTATCTGTATATGATGGTCAGACATTTGAGTGACAACCTCTGGGGACGCCTGTATTCTGTATATGATGGTCAGACACAAGAGTGACAACCTCTGGGGACGCCTGTATACTGTATATAATGGTCGGACACGTGAGTGACAACCTCTGGGGACGCCTGTATTCTGTATACTGTATATAATGGTCAGACACATGAGTGACAACCTCTGGGGATGCCTGTATACTGTACCTGTATATGATGGTCAGACACGTGAGTGACAACCCCAGGGGACGCCTGTATACTGTATCTGTGTATGACGGTCATATTCACGTTCCATTTTTAAGTCTCTTTCAAAACTACAACTCCCATTATCGTTTGTCTGTCAGGGCCTGATGGGAATTGTAGTTTTGCGATAAGTCCTATTGGCGTCTATGACACGTTGATAGCTGACCCCCTCCAGGTGTAGTGACGTATCCCGCTGCAATGTCTAATCGCTCTAATAATGATAATTATAAAAACGCTATGGACGTAACGGCCGTCAGTAGTCATTAAAAATCTGATGCTGTCATCAAATCCCTACGATCACTGATCGCACATACTGATCGCTATCCGTCCCCCCCCCCCCGGCATGTGACCTGACTTTCACTTACCCACATATACTATCTATTCAAGGAGAGGATGATGGGCAGGTTACTTATTCCCCATGCAGGGGGGTAGGATAAACAATCCCGGGACCCCACCACAGGTAATATATAAGAGCACAGGGTGTATAGCGTTTGATTTTCTCGCCCTCACACCTTTGAACCGCTGACAGGAAACAACACGTAGCGAATGTCTGGTTTTCCGCCATTGTTTGCTAAGAGTGTTGACAATACATAGGTGAGCTATTGTTCTCAGGCCTCAATATACATTAGGGAAAAAAGTTGTATGGCCCTGGTGATTTACTGTATGATGTGTATGGGGGCCTGCCGACTATCCCTCGAAATATGATGTCAGAGAAGAGCGGGACCGGCCTCCTTGGATAATGAGGTTGTCCAGGATTTTTAAAAAGTAAACATGGGGGGGAGATTTATCAAACATGGTGTAAAGTGAGACTGGCTCAGTTGCCCCTAGCAACCAATCAGATTCCATCTTTCATTTTCCAAAGAGTCTGTGAGGAATGAAAGGTAGAATCTGATTGGTTGCTAGGGGCGACTGAGCCAGTTTCACTTTACACCATGTTTGATAAATCTCCCCCATGGTTTGCATTAAAATCTCCGCCGCTCCTATCCTGAGGTTGTGTGTGGTGTTATACCTCTAATTGAAGGGAGTCGCAGTACCACATACAAAATGTGCAGCAGAGTGGCGCTGTTTTAGGAATAATGTGACCATTGTACAAATGGTTTTAATTTGACAGCTATCTCTCCCCATCCCTTTATACACACGAATGTGTTCTGAATAAAAAAACAAGGAGTAAGCCGCTGCCAGACACCTCTGGTGGTGGATTATCTCCCCAAGAACAAAAGGATCGGGCAGGTAAAACCTAACATGCCGATCCTTCCCTCCCCTGACATCAGGGGCTATATATATATATATATATATATATATATATATATATATATATATATATATATATATATACATACAGTGGACCGTTCCTGCTGAAATTGTGTGTTCTGAATGAAGGGAGGAGAGTAAGGAGTCCATACACATTAGACAAATGCTGAATGAAGCCAAACATTTCAAATAATATTGTTGATCACCAGCATCTATCTGTCCCAGTCCCCACATACACCTGCACGCTCTACTTGGCTGAGTGTGCATGTGTTCTCAATAGAGAAAGTCACTGCCAAACTTCTCTTTACTATCCGGACTCCTCATACAGATTCCCATGCAGAGGATGGAAATACATAGACAGCCTGTATACTGTACCTGTATATGATGGTCAGACATGTCATTGACCACCTATACTGGACCTGTATACAATATCTGTATATGATAGTCAGACATGTGAGTGACAACCTCTGGGGACGCCTGTATACTGTACCTGTATATGATGGTCAGACACGTGAGTGACAACCTCTGGGGACGCCTGTATACTGTATATGATGGTCAGACACGTGAGTGACAACCTCTGGGGACGCCTGTATACTGTATCTGTATATGATGGTCAGACACGTGAGTGACAACCTCTGGGGACGCCTGTATACTGTATCTGTATATGATGGTCAGACACGTGAGTGACAACCTCTGGGGACGCCTGTATACTGTATCTGTATATGATGGTCAGACATGTGAGTGACAACCTCTGGGGACGCCTCTATACTGTATCTGTATATGATGGTCAGACACGTGAGTGACAACCTCTGGGGACGCCTGTATACTGTATATGATGGTCAGACACGTGAGTGACAACCTCTGGGGACGCCTGTATACTTTACCTGTATATGATGGTCAGGTATGTGAGTGACAACCTATACTGTGTCTGTATATGATGGTCAGACAATGAAGGACACAGGGCCTCTAGTGTGTAGGACATAGATATACAGTATAGGTGACTAGTATATAGAATCCATTGCACGTTGTGATTACAGAACACAAAGCGAGCGGCACGGCCTGGGAAGCCGCTGGTATCGGTTGACAGGCGTCTTTCTGGTTAGACTGGTTCGCCTCCTATCTGCTGAAGTTATGATTTGATTTTCCCAGGACTTTACAAGCTTCTTAGGTGACAGAACCCACAGCAGTCACAGGTCACACCCGCTGCCGCTCACCGCCACTCACTGTACTCTGGGAAGGAAGCGTCATGTCTGCTCTCTAGTCTAACACTCTCTAATGGGCAAATGGTGGATGTGTGGAGAGGTGGCCGAACAACCACACTGTCGGCCATCAAGAATTCTGTGAATTACAAGGGTTTCTTTTAGCCTCAGCCATACACATTAGTAGTATCATTTTTAAGTGGCTATAATGGCGGGACCAGGCAACCATCTAATATGTATGGGGCCTTCCACCCCAGCAGAGTAATTCTGTATGGGAGCTGGATACTCATCCCCCATTGATGTGTGTGGTCAGTGTTACTGATGCCAGTAGGTAGCCATGCCCTGGGTAACAGTAGCCGGAGGCATAGCTAGAAGCTGATAGGCCCCACCACCTCCCCTGTGCCATTACTATATGTGTATGGGACAACCTGCTGCCATTGTCACCATCTGATAGATCTGATTGTTCTCACCACTCGGGAGATAGCTGTCCGTCAATGGCTTCCTCAGCCGACAGCTATGTGATATGTACGGCCGCCTTGTAGACGACAAACTGATCCGTGTCTGGTCATTAAGCCGAACAACTCCCCAGTCATTACATGGTTAATAGGATCCCATTTACTGTATAATTCCTGGCTATAAATCCTGTACACTACAATTACATTATATTATATATTTACATGTGCTAAATGCAACAGTACTATGTGTGTGTATATATATGTGATATATATGTGAGGGGTGCTATATGTGAGGGTTGCTATATGTGATATATATGTGAGGGGTGCTATATGTGATATATATGTGAGGGGTGCTATATGGGACATATATGTGAGGGGTGCTATATGGGACATATATGTGAGGGGTGATATATGTGATATATATGTGAGGGGTGCTATATGGGACATATATGTGAGGGGTGCTATATGTGATATATATGTGAGGGGTGCTATATGTGATATATATGTGAGGGGTGCTATATGGGACATATATGTGAGGGGTGCTATATGGGACATATATGTGAGGGGTGATATATGTGAGGGGTGCTATATGGGACATATATGTGAGGGATGCTATATGTGATATATATGTGAGGGGTGCTATATGGGACATATATGTGAGGGGGATATATATGTGAGGGGTGGTATATGTGAGGGGTGCTATATGGGACATATATGTGAGGGATGCTATATGTGGCATATATGTGAGGGATGCTATATGGGACATATATGTGAGGGGTGCTATATGTGATATATATGTGAGGGGTGCTATATGGGACATATATGTGAGGGGTGATATATATGTGAGGGGTGCTATATGTGAGGTATATGTGAGGGGTGCTATATGGGACATATATGTGAGGGGTGATATATATATATGTGAGGGGTGGTATATGTGAGGGGTGCTATATGGGACATATATGTGAGGGATGCTATATGTGATATATATGTGAGGGGTGCTATATGGGACATATATGTGAGGGGGGATATATATGTGAGGAGTGGTATATGTGAGGGGTGCTATATGGGACATATATGTGAGGAATGCTATATGGGACATATATGTGAGGGGTGCTATATGGGACATATATCTGAGGGATGCTATATGGGACATATATGTGAGGGGTGCTATATGGGACATATATGTGAGGGGTGATATGTATGTGAGGGGTGCTATATGTGATATATATGTGAGGGGTGCTATATGTGGCATATATGTGAGGGATGCTATATGGGACATATATGTGAGGGGTGATATATGTGATATATATGTGAGGGATGCTATATGTGATATATATGTGAGGGGTGCTATATGTGATATATATGTGAGGGGTGCTATATGTGATATATATGTGAGGGATGCTATATGTGATATATATGTGAGGGGTGCTATATGTGATATATATGTGAGGGATGCTATATGTGATATATATATATGTGAGGGGTGATATGTATGTGAGGGGTGCTATATGTGATATATATATGTGAGGGGTGCTATATGGAACATATATGTGAGGGGTGATATATATGTGAGGGGTTCTATATGTGGCATATATGTGAGGGGTGCTATATATGAGATATATATGTAAGGGGTGCTATATGTGAGGGGTGCTATATATGAGATATATATGAGGACGTTATATGTAGGATATTATATTTTATTTTAGGATGTTATATGTGAGATGATATACGAAGATGTGAGGATGTTCTATGTAAGGATGGTGGACGATGGTTTCATCCATACAGTATCTATGGGACTTTACTTTGTTTACTAAATAGTCCATATTTTCTATAATTTTTGTTCTTTTTGGGCAGGGGTTTTTCCTTCCCTTTGTTGCCCTTGTTTACATTGGGAGTATATACAGTGCTTGGATTCTGTCAGTCCTTCTTAGCATTTAATGGGTCCTCACAGGACTGAGAACACAGTCTATTCATATTGAGATTTCTCTGAGAGTCCGAGCACTTTACATTAGAGCTTTTCCCGCTGGTTTCTCATTGTTTCGGCCTCCCAGCGGGGAGCTCTTCAACTGGTTTCACCTTTTTAGATTTCTTTTGGGTGTTTGTTGCTGCTCTTCTTGTGTGTTGGTGTGCACCCCGGCCGCAGTAATCCTTTCCTTTCTTCTTATGTTGGTTTGTTATTTCCTATCAAGCTTTCCACAACGCATCGCCATATTGGTTTACACGTTACACCCATGCAAACAAATATGGGGCCGTCCTAACCAGATTATTTTCAGTGGAAGTTTTTTAATATTTATGAAGGTCATGCTGTGTTTGTGCCTAGCGGGACCATCTATAGGGGTTCACCCAACTTACACTCCACACGTATGCATCTGTATTCTCATAGAGCTACTTCTGTCTGCCATTAAAAGAAAACTTGTTGCGCGTAGAAGTGACAAGGGATTATGGGTAATCGCCAGATTTGGGGAGACTTACCGATAGTCATACACCGGTGTTCTCTTGTAATTGAACTGAAAGAATTTATAAATGGTGTTGGGGGGGGGGTTGGTTAGGACTTGTATGTCGGCTTTATATCCACGACCACCCTAGGGGCCCCATTACACAGGGCTATTACCAAGCATGCCGGTATCCCCTTGTGTATTAGAGACCGTAATCACTGCTCATTCGTCGGCTGATCACTTTGTTCTGACCCGCTAAAAATTTACTCTTTTTGTTGATAACACACCCTCCCCTTTATTAGGGAATGTGCGACCAACAAATGTTGTAAGCAGTGGGCCACACGGATGATCCAGCCATCGTTTCTGTGGACCTCCCTACTTGGTGGTCAGTAGTGTTGAGCGGAGAGGCTGAACTGTTCGGGCTCTGCAGCATAACCCAAATGATTGGCTACAGAAGTTGGATGCCTATGGCTGTATCCATTGTTTCCAGTCTAGGCATTACTCTCCTCTTTGATTTGCCCCCCGTCCCGGCTGCTTCCATTGTGGTACATGCCACCTTCCCTGGCACACAGGAAATGTCAAGTCGGCCAGTGATTGGTTGAGGCAACTTGAGTCCTTGGTTGTTAAACAGGCATTCTCTTCTGCTTCTTGAGCGTCAAGATAGGACCAAGAAATGAAGACCAGCAGGGCTATGGTAGGCCCAGAACACCATCAGCGGGGGATCAGTAAGGGGTGATTTTTCTCTGTAAGTGGGCGCAGTCTCTATGCCGTTTTTATAGGTCTCCATCTGAGGGTTTAGAACCCACCACCAATCACTTGTGAAGTGTGTACTTAGAGGGTTTTCTGTGCCACGTGACCAATACAGGTCTATGGGACAGTCTTGCTTACAGACACAGAGCGGGCTGTCCAAAACCTGACTAATCCAAGAGACATGGCAAATTCTTCTTGTAATGACAGATTACTCCTTCAACAATCTAGCCGTGAAGATCTGCTTACTATCGTGTTGTGACCTCACACATCTGTCCTCTTTGTATATTTTTTTTGGTCTTATTTTGGGACAGGCTCAAAGTCCGATGAACTCAGGTCGCCCATTATTGGCAAACAAGTTTTAATACCGGAGATGCAAGACAATAATGTTGAGCGGCCCGAGGTCACGAGAAGCCGACGTGTAACCCAAACCAGTCTTCCTTGCTTCAAACGCTTTTACTGTATTTTCATTGCAAAAAAGCCTGAGCGCCCCTCCTCCCACACCAACCCTATGACACGCACGGGCTGTAAACTAAAGACACAAGCCAACATTTTCCCTTTAACAATTGAACTGGTTCCCATAGATCTTTGCATGAAAACTGGTTGGATGAGAGAGTGACTAAATCAATAGTCTGCGCTGCCGTGTATGTGATTATGTATATGATTCCACTGTTCACAATCCTCTCTTCTTATACACCGTTCATATATGAATAACCCCGATATACACAACAACTATGTGTGGGGATGCAGATCTACACAAGGTCACTATAGCCCACCATATACAGAAGGTTTAATGACCATCTAATATGAACTGAAGGGCTGAGCAGTTCTCTTCCCGCTCTCCGTGCCTCTGACCGATACGGTCTCATTGCCTTTATATAGGGTTCACATCTCGATCACATGGTACAGTGTCAGGAGAGAACACACTTGGCATGCACTTCACCCCACTCGGACCTCAAGTGATCAAAACTTTTGACATCTCTTTAAAATATGAAAAGTTTTTTAAAGTGACAGCGCCCATTTAATATGTGTGGCCAGATTTCTGGCCAATGCTCTTTTGCTATTTGAGGCTGGGTTCACACTATGTATATTTCAGGCTGTATTTGGTCCTCATGTCAGGTCCTCATAGCAACCAAAACCAGGAGTGGATTGAAAACCCAGAAAGGATATGTTCACACAATGGTGAAATTGAGTGGATGGCCGCCATATAACAGTAAAGAACGGCCATTATTTCAATATAACAGCCTTTGTTTTAAAATAACAGCAAATATTTGCCATTAAATGACGGCCATCCACTCAATTACAACATTATGTGAACAGATCCTTTCTGTGTTTTCAATCCACTCCTTGTTTTGGTTGCTATACAGCCTCAAACATACAGCCTCAAATATACGTAGTGTGAACCGAGCCTTAGACTGTACGAGGACGCAGCCTCTCGCTCCCGAGACTGTGCACAGTTATAGTTGTTTGTATCTTTGATCTTTTCTTGCTATTAACTTGTCCGTCTTCTTTTTCCAGTTCAGGTGCAGGTGGACGGGTCACCGGTACGGATCCAGCTCTGTGACACTGCCGGACAGGTAAGGAGAGGATTTATTTGTATTATTGATTTAGAGTTTTGGGGATTATTTGGTTCATGTAAGATCCGGCATTGCGAGTTGCTTTTTGAAGGACGAGCACCGGTATAAGGAATGTTTTCTGATAGACGCTCCGACACATTTGTCTTGCTGCTTGGAGTAACGTAACAGCTGAAAGGATCAGACATGAAATCTTTGCTGAAGAACGATTTTCTTCAAAAGCATACCCAGCCCCCAAATAGCCAGGCATGGCTTGAGGGTGGAGGGTCTACTTGTGTGTGCAGAATGTAATACCAACTTAAAGGGATGTCCGGCGTCAAGCATTTTTTTCAAAGGATCCGGGGAGGAGGTGGCTGAACAGAACAACATGGGTCTATCTCCCGGCTCCATCGTTGGGGTCTGCTGTCCTTTGCTCCAGTTCCTCATCACCCGGCTTCCTGGTCTGAGCGGGGACCCAAGTCGTGACATGTTAGACCCACTCAGCCAGTCAGTGGCCGAAGTGGGACCCCTCTGCAGCTGCTGACTGGCTGAGTGGGCTGGCACGTCACAACCCAGGTCCCTGCTCAGACCAGGAAGTGGCCGGAGTGGGGGACAACGGACCCTGGGGAGGTAGGTGCTAGGTGTTCTGTTCAGCCACCTCCTCCCTGGCTCTTTTGAAAAAATTGCCCGACACTGGACTTCTCCTTTAAGGCGCCCATACACTTTCCATAACTGTTGGACAAACTCTCAAAGACTGCTCTGGCACCAGCTTATCCCTCCAAGAACATCAGGGTCGAGGGCGTTAAAAATCCATCCTACGACCCTTTTCTTCCTTGACATCATCTGTCAATGAAGAATCACTAGGCCCCCCCATAAACCTTAGAGAGTCGGCCTACGGGCTGTATTGGTTAAGGGCGGCCATATACCGTGTCGTTTTCTCAATGGGCCATGGGAGTAATGTTAGGCAGATATGTTTGAGGTGTATCAGCTGAACAATACATAATGTATACAATGGGCTTCTGCCTTGTAGATGTTGGAGAATAAAGCCAAGATGAGTATTTATGTATATGGGTGGGGGATCGGGAATGATAGCCATACACCTAAGGTGGCTAAGTTGCATCCAGGTATGAAGAACAGGAATGGGAGTTGAATGTTACGTTGCTTACTCCTTTTGTACCCCGCCATCTATCATGACACCCTCGTCAGTTTTGATGACTTTGCACTTTTTTCTTTTGTCCACTATCTTTACGGGTGGTGTAATGCTTACTCGGCTTGTGTATTGAGTTGTATAACATTAACCAAGTAAGCCGTATTCTTATCAAGCGGATTTGAAGCTTTTCTTTGAAGTGTCCAGAATACTGTTTATTGCTCCTATAGCCAAATCTCAGATGGGAGATATGACTTCATCTTTGTTTTCTTCTCCGCAGGAAGACTTTGACCACCTCCGCTCACTATGCTATCCAGAAACCGATGTCTTTCTGGTGTGCTTCAGCGTGGTCAACCCCAGCTCCTTCCAGAACGTCACCGAGAAATGGATTCCCGAAATCCGCACCCACAGCCCGCACACCCCGGTGGTTTTGGTGGGAACTCAGACCGACCTTAGAGACGATGTTAATGTATTGATCAACTTAAATAAACTCCGCGTCCGACCCATCAGCGAGTCCCAAGCGCAGGCGGTGGCGCAGAAAATAAGAGCCCAGACGTACGTAGAGTGTTCCGCATTGACTCAGAAGAACCTCAAGGACGTATTCGACACGGCCATTCTCAGCGCCATCGGACACAAGGCCAGGCTAGAGAAAAAGTTGAACTCAAAGGGTTTTAAAAGACTTTCCAAGTGTCGGTGGAAGAAATATTTTTGCTTTGTCTGAACCCGTTATGTACGTAAGACAAGACAATGAGTCGACACCGGGTTGGAGACCACTTACAAGGATTGAGATGTTTCCACAGGTGGTACATTATTGGAGACAATAATATTTGCACCCGACAAGAGACGGTTCTGTTTTCTATGAGAATTCACTCACGCATCGGGCATGGCGGTCACGGTAAACACTCAGGTTCCTGATGTTGCGTCACTTTGACGGCCACCATTGTCGAAATGTGATACGAAGTTTCAATGCACTGTGAAGACGAGATATTGGAGAGTATGGTATGGACGCGGACATTTCAGGAGATCACATCACGTAGGGCTTCCTTCAGCCTCCTGTATGAACGGTCATGGTTCTTATGTGTAGAGAAAGGGGACTTACAAAAAAGTTCCAAAAACTTTATAAACTTTGTAAAAGTTGCCTTCGAGGCTGACCATAGCCATCTATAAGGTGCAATAAAATCCCTCAATGGGAGAACAGACTGTGGAATCCATTTACAAGAAGCAACGTTGCGTCTTTCCATAGCTCTCATTGTATGCTGCTATTGCTCAGTCGACCAGCCCCAGCTCCTGGCATCCTTTTCTGGACTACCCATCAACTGTGAAACTCCTTTTCTGCTATAGATAACTGGTTTGACTATTACTATGTAAAGTGAAACTGGCTCAGTTGCCCCTAGCAACCAATCAGATTCCACCTTTCATTCCTCACAGACTCTTTGGAAAATTAAAGGTGGAATCTGATTGGTTGCCGGGGGCAATATTAATCCAATAATTGTTTTTACTCAGTTGTTACTTCCAGAAACACCGCCACTCCTGTCCATTCAAGTGACTGGAGCTGCATTGTAATACCACATACAATCTGAGGATAGGGATGGCGCTGTTTAAGCAAGAAATGAAAAAAGGAGAGAGGGGGGGGGGGGGCGCTTCCTTGTGTAGCAGGTGGAGGCCAGATATATAGTGGTAAATGACTACAAGGGGCCACTCACCTGATGGAGTTGTGCAAGGTTAGGCACAACTCTATTGAAGGCATGAAAGGTAGAACTCCGCGGCTGTTCCGGGGTATCATCACCAAAGTGGGAGGAAAATGTGCAGATAACGTAACCAGCCGGTTACCGGACCAAAGACGAAGCCCCGTGCAACTTGGGTCAGCGCAGGGGTATTGTAGCATATATGTGGTGGTATCGATCAGCTCCGTGTACTTGCTGACGGTATACACCAACCACACTGGATATAGTAGAACAGTTACTTTTATTGCAACGCGTTTCGGCCTTCACAATTTAAAAAAAGGCCTTTATTTTAATTGTGAAGGCCGAAACGCGTTGCAATAAAAGTAACTGTTCTACTATATCCAGTGTGGTTGGTGTATACCGTCAGCAAGTACACGGAGCTGATCGATACCACCACATATATGCTACAATACTCCTGCGCTGACCCAAGTTGCACGGGGCTTCGTCTTTGGTCCGGTAACCGGCTGGTTATGTTATCTGCACGTTTAAGCAAGAAAGTAGCTGAGTTTTTTTTTTCTAATCCTGGATACCCTATTTAAATAAGCATTAGTGATTCATATGATACCTAAATCATTGATCAATGTGTTCTAGGACTATAGAGAAGCCTAATCTTTAGTGTGCTCATCCAATGGCCTCCCCACGATTGTAGATCTCCAATTCCCTGCACTTTCTGGCCCCTGAAGATCTTAGCAATAAGTTCCCTTAATTGATATTTTACTTGATTTATCACTTTGACCACAATTTATATATTTATTGTTAAAATGTAAGATATATCATGAGTCAGCGGCTTTCGTATAGAGTTCATAGAGGAGGATCCTCACGTCCTGGCTAGAGTGAACCGTTACAAAGAGTGTCTCTGGCTTTGGAGGACCCGACCTGTCCAGATAACTCATTGGTTTGAATGGATGCTGTAATGCTTCGTTTGTCCTGAGGTGGTGCTGCAGGTAAACTGAACACTTTCTCCACAGGTCCCTGGGATCCAAGTGGGGTAATACTTTATCATCTGCTTAAAGTAACGGATGGGGAAGGTCCAAGGCGGAGACCCCTTTTAATATTAGCCCATTAATCTGAAGCCCCCAATACAATAGTGAAGCTGTAGTTCTAGCACTGATAGAGCTTTATAGATCACACACAAGCATATACAGCCATCTAATGGAACATACCTCTGATATAGCTTGTAAAGTGGCAAAAATTGGGGAGCCACCATACTATATACCCAGGTCATCAGCTGGGTTCAGTCCACATATATCTGATCTGTATGGCCATCTTAAAGGGATTATTTAGGATTACAAAAACCTATCTACTTTCTTCCAGAAACAGCGCCACCCTGCCCTCAGGTTGTGTGTGGTATTACATCTTTTCTTCATTCACTTTACTAGAACCAAGCTGTCATACCACATATAAACGAAGGACAAGGGTGGCGCTGTATCTGGGAGAAAACAGCTGTGTTTTCTAATCGTGGATAATTCCTTTAAGTAAACAATATCTGGCAAAAAATTATAATTTCAGTGGGCTTCCCATCTAGGGTTAAAACGTACTCGCGGTACTCCTGTTACGTAGTGGTGGGGAAAGTTACGAAATGGAGAAATATCGAATGGAAAAGCAAAGTTGTCAGATGATGAAAAGGGAGGAGGATGAGGATGTAAGTAGACGGGAAAGGATTTCAGAAGGTGAAATGATAGAAAGTCAAATCAGGATGTAGGAAGAAAAAATTGTAATTTAAAGGGGAAATCCGGAGAAAATAATGTGGGATGTAAGAATTCTGTAAATCTGACGCAACATAAGGAATTCCCATTGAGGCTTATTAGAATGGAAAAAGACTTATCGGAATCAGAAGATGTTTGAATGGATTTCCCCTTGTTGTGATAATGTGATGAAATCCAGGATTACAAATAATGATAGATTGAAGGTTTATGGTGCAGAAAGGTAGGCGGCTTGTTATGTGATTGAAGATGGAATGATGAAAACTAAAAAAAACTCCAATGTTTATATCAAATCTGAGATTTACAGGCCAGGAATATTACAGGATTGATTACAAGTACTCACCTCTCCCTACTCCCACCACTGATCACTGTTTCCTGGTCCCGATATCTACATTCTGTGACCATAGTGATGACCCGCCCCATAATCTGATTGGCTGAGAGAGTGTTTTCTTGTGCAATGATATATTTGATTGGGTAACCTCAGGATAGAAGTGGTGGGGGATCAGGGAGGTGAGTATTCTTGGTACCACAACATGTCATAGGCAAACATTAACCCCTCATCCATCCTCCCCTCCCCGGCCAGAACACGTAATCTGCTCACAAGTGGAGTGTTGCTTTATCACAGATTTCGCCGGCATACTATTAGTCAAACCTCCGGCGTCCATTGACATTCATTGATGGTCACTGTAGCTGCTTCTCGTACAGGTAAGCTGAGAACGGCTCGCCTTCCCTACAAATAACACACCTTTGCTATGTCAATATTCATACAGGTATTCAAGAACAAAAACTAGTTTCCTGCTGTCCTTCCTATGTATATATTTGTATAAATGTAACTGTACACAGCAGTGGCTGTACCCACAAAACCATTGTAAAAATGTAAATAAATATTCTTTTCTACAGACCTGCCCTGGCTGAGTATACTTTGTTGTGGTCTTTGTGTAGTTTGTTGTCTAGGGATAAGAAATGATTAATGTAACAATAAAGTGGTACTTACCTACCCCTGATCCTCCACAGCTTCTGCACCAATGTTTAATGTCCTCAGTCCTCTCAGCTTCTTACTGGTTCCTTGTGTCCTGCCCCAATCACTGAATGGCTGAGCAGGACACAAGCATGAGTCATCCGGGAGTAGCTGAGAGAAGCGGGTGCTGTGGAGGATCAGGGTAGGTGAGTATACCTTCTTTTTTTCATACCTTTTGTTAAAAAAAAAAACTTGAGTGCTGGACAACCCCTAAAGATTAAAGATTAACCCCTAAAGATTAAGTGACTGATTAAGTAGTGATATCATATACATTGACAAATGTCTGCTAAACCTGTTATTCCCCCCATCCCCCCCAATTCCTTCTTGAGAGCAGCTGCATGCTTAGCTGAGCGTGCATATACATGGGGGAGCACAGCAGGACATATGGGCAGCTGTAATGGAAGTTGTAAACTTAAATGGACGCAATCACTTGTGTCGTGATCACATCCCCCAAAATGTAAGTGCAATATATGGCCATGTTCACACAACGTTAGACAATGGCCGTTCCGTGACCCGGTTGGATGATCTTCAGTGCCGCTGAATTCTCATGTGGGCGCATCCATGCGTGCCCGCATCCGAATTCCCAGAATTCCGGAGCCGCACGCCCCATTGTGTGGACTGACAAGATTTTCTGAGGCAGCTATTCAGTGAATAGCGGCCACAGAAAACTGACGTAAAACTGGCTCAGTTGCCCCTAGCAACCAATCAGATTCCACTTTTCATTTTCCATAGTCTGTGAGGAATGAAAGGTGGAATCTGATTGGTTGCTCGGGGCAACTGAGTCCGTTTCACTTTACACCATGTTTGATAAATCTCCACCTATGTGTATACACTTCGTCCAGGATTCCCTCAGGTGCAGCACTACGTAAGTACCGTAGTAATCACAGCTGTGATCACTCCGGTACTTACATAGTGTGAACATAGCCTAAGGGTACCTTTACACAGAGAGATTTATCTGAAAGATTTTTGAAGCCAAAGCCGGGAATGGATGTGAAAAGAGGAGAAATCTTAGTCTTTCCTTTATGACCTGTTCCCCGTTTAGTCTGTTCCTGGCTTTGGCTTCAAAGATCTGTCAGATAAATCTCTCTGTGTAAACGCACCCTTAGTAAAGGCACCCTTACTCCAGATCCTATCGGAAAGAGGAGGAGGAAGAGGACACTACCAAGGGGAAATATGACTATACCAAACAGACCCTGGTGCACCTGTCCCGACATGTTTCATTGTTGCTTCATCCCAGGGGGGATTCTAAATACTGATTCTAGGCTGATTTTATATGTATAAGGGACCAATAAAAAAAACAACGAATACGGACACACCTGAATCCGATCACTCTGGAGCGGCAGCGTCTATCACATCAGATGCACATCACATCCTGGAAAAGTAATGCACCAAAGTCTACGCCAGGCGTGTGCCAGAGAGGCGGGCCAATGTGTAAAATAAATAGAAGATAACATAATGTACAGATGTGAGCAGGGACGAAGTATATCTGCATGAGGAAATTACTGTGTGGGATACAGAAGTATATATCTAATCCGGTATATGATACTAAAGGAGAGCTAATGGAAACATTAATTATATATAATAATAATAATAATAGCGCCTTCCCTCCCATCTCTGTCCACACGGCTGGGATGGACTTGAATAGGAAGTCTATGGGTCTCCTGAGAGGCGAGAAGCGGTGTCCTGTCCTGCGCTTTCCCCTCATTCTAGAAATGGGTGGGGGTCCCCGTCCGATCAAACCTTGGACATCTATTTCCTTGAACCGAAATCCCAAATATTCTACTATGTGTCTTCCATTCTCCAGGGCCCACGTAATACTGATCTCATTATGGCCGTGTCGTGTGTGTGGGGACCGAGGATACATTGCTTAAAGCCCCAAAGCTGTTCCCTATAGAAGAAAACGTGCGAGCAGAACACATGCGGGCGTGCTCACATGACGTGGGTGTGAGCGGCACAGCAGGGGTCACAACTGAAGAGTACTCACATTCCCTCACTAAGTACAACAATGCGCCAAAGCCTATGAGTACACCGGATGGGACTGTGCTGGAGGCTATGGCTGCTGTCATGGAGGCCTAACAGGAGCGTTGTTACACTAGTGATATATCAGGGGATGATTCACAGCTGATCCTGGGGGGGTTTCACTGCCCCGATTCCTGATCATCAGCTGTAATCTGTAAGGGAACCCGGCAAGTGTTCAATCCCCCAACAGCGCCCCCGCAGGGGAAATAAAGCATTGCTAAATCCTCTCTGAAGACAAGGCACAGTCTATGGAATGAACAGATAAACTGGTCCTCCAGATGTTAACTCTTAGGACCCTATTACACGGGACGATTATCGTGCAAAAAACCGTTATATAGTTCGAATTTAAATGATAATCGTTCTGTGTAATTGCAGGCAACGATCGAAAAATCTTTTGTATGTCGTTGATCGTTGATTTAGATCTGAACCTAAAATTATCGTTAATCGCTAATCGGTCGCTGTAATTCCACGTTCATTCGCTCAAGTTCCGCATTTTTTCACTAATCGTTCAGTGTAATAGCACATTGCCCATTGTTTTCCTGACATCAAAAGGAGTAAACGATCGCAATAACGATCGTAATAACGATTGTATCTAACGACCATCGTTCTGTGTAATATGTTCTGTGGAATATCGTTCTTAGTCATCCTAGGAGACTTGTAGTGGTACAGTACACTGCAATAGCATTGCAGTCTACTGTGTTCTGACCACACCCCCAGCTGCCATCTTAAATGGGTCGTTAAGCAAAAAAAAAAAAAAGTGTAACTTACTTCTAAAAAATCTCCAGTCTTCCAGTACTTATCAGCTGCTGTATGTCCTGCAGAAAGTGGCGCATCTTTTCAGTGTGGAGAGAAGAAGAGGTTTTCTATGGGTATTTGCTCCTGCTCTGGACAGTTCCTGACATGGACAGAGGTGGCGGTAGAGAGCGCTGTGTCAGGCTGGAGAGAATACACCACTTCCTGCAGTACATGCAGCAGCTAATAAGTACTGGAAGACTGGAGATTTTTTTTTTATAGAAATAAATTGCAAATCTCTGGCACTAGTTGATTTGAAAGAATTTTTTTTACTGAAATAACCCTAAGGCCGCTGCCGCCCCCATGCCTGATCAGATAGAGCGGTCACTGGTGTTGTATGGCACATTACTATAACATCAGGGGAATGTAAGGGATTCATGGGAGGGGCACAAGGTACAGAATACCAGTATATACTGTATGATCAGGCATAATTACATACATCAGGTATATATATATGTATATGTTATCTAATAATACTGTTCAATAAGGACAGGCATCAATTAAAGGGAACCCGTAATTATTTGCTCAGGCCACATTACTTGTATTAGTGGTTCACAACATTACACTTGGATGGGATAACACTACAGTATCCCGCACCACCACTATACATAGTGGAAATCAACCTGGATCTGATTGCAGAGGCTGCAGCGATCACATGAACTCTGCCTCCCCTTTAAATAGCTGATTTGTGGGAGTTATGTGGACCTATCCTATCCATTCTTAAAGGGAACGTGTCATCACTTACATGCTGAATGAACCACAAGTAATCCAGGACTTTCCTCACCCCCTCGATTGATAGAGCTTTCAATGTTTTTCTATAGGAAGACGTCTATCAATCAACGTGGGAGAAGTCCCGGATGACTGGTGGTTCATTCAGCAGGAAAGTGATGACACGTTCCCTTTAAAAATGAATGCATTATCCTAAGGATAGGTCAGACCCCTGGAGCCCCCATGAATCATCAGTTTGGAGGGATGCGGAGTTCATGTGATCGCTGCAGCCTCTTCAATATTCACAGATTCAGGCTGATTCCTATTAACACTCTATGTATTATGTACAGTGGTGGTGCGGGATATTGGAGTGTTGTCCCATTCAAGTGAACAGGACCATGTTATAATGGGCCTACTGCAGGTATATAGCTGTATCTATCATCATATCATTTTGTCATTATATAGACATATAGTAGGACCTGAGCGCAGTGCGACCCCCGCCTAACACAGTCACAATTTAAGCTCTGACTCCCTCCTTCCCTTAGTTCTAAACTTGACATCGAGTCTAGATGGCTACATACCAGCAATTGCTCCCATTACAGACACAACAACTCTATGGGAAGGAATGCCGGAATGCAAGAATGCTGGATTTAGCCTTGTTTGCCTTATGTCACCATGTGGCACTGGCCGTGTCCCTCAGCTAGACTAACATTGTGGCTGCACACGGCCACCGCCATATAGAGAAGCAGCAACTGCTCCAGTAGGAATGTACGACTCCCGCAGTCACATGTCAGTCACACCGATGGCTGCAAACACTCACACAGCACTCTGTTCCCAATGACAGATATCATACAGGGAAAGAAGGGGGAGGGGACAAAACAATGCTTGGAAGATAATATAAATATATAGTATATGTATTCTGTATATATATGAGCTGTATCTATAGCAGGCTATGCACTGATATTTTTTAGTACTATTTTAATATTTTTTTATTATATTAATATTATAATTATTATTATTATTATTTGATTGTTACATATGCAGCTAGTCAGTCAATGTGTACAAGCTATTCAGCTAGTATTACCTCAGTTGTTTTTTTCTATCTGAAAATTATTGGAATCACTTCCTTTAGTTTGGTCACGTGATCTCATAGTGACCCCTTGGAAACGACAAGTGTTTCTGTGCAATGAATGGGGCAACCTCAGCCCCACCTTCCTGTATGATGAAGTTGCTGGAACCAGTTCCTTTAGTTAGGTCATGTGATCTCATGGTGACCCCCCTGAAAATGACATGTGTTTCTGTGCTCTGAATGGGGTCACCATCTCCAGCCAGACCTTCCTGTATGATGAAGCTGCATGGACTGTTCCATCTGGGCTCTTCACAGGGGGGAAACAGAGACTGGTGGTCGTGACACAGATCCTGTCACATAGTTCTGCCTTCCTGACTTTATACTTATAGGGGGAGATATATCAAACATGGTGTAAAGTGAAACTGGCTCAGTCGCCCCTAGCAACCAATCAGATTCCACCTTTCATTTCCCAAAGAGTCTGTGAGGAATGATAGGTGGAATCTGATTGGTTGCTAGGGGCGACTGAGCCAGTTTCACTTTACACCATGTTTGATAAGCCTCCCCCCTAGTCTCTCACCACCACCACACACATACTGACCAGGCCCGGCTCAGCGATCTTCATTCTCACAGCTAGTGCGCCAGGGAGCTGTGAGAACGCCGGTTAACTGCGCCAGGCCTGGTGGGAATGGCGCAACAGTTTTTCGCTTATGGGGCCCCATGAATCCTAGCTGCGTCCGTGACTGGAGGCTATGTGATAGATGGAGACAACTCTCATCAGTCATTCAGGACAAGTCCCAGAACAGGTTTAGCAGCCGTCATTGCGGCAGATATTCTACTGTAACAGCCTGACTATTCACACAGGTCATGTGACCACCTATGTGATGTCACAACCTGAAAGACCGTCAGCGGGGGGAGACAGAGGCCGCAAACAAGACTATATATCTAAGCTGTTATAAGACATGCCATAAATGTGTAATTGTGGAAGCTCCGACCTACCATAACAGCTCAGCACATCTTTAAAGGGGGTTTACCAGGGAAAATAGTTTTTTTTTCTAATCAACTGGTGTCAGAAAGTTATATAGATTTGTAATTTACTTCTATTTTAAAATCTCCAGTCTTCCAGCACTTATCAGCTGCTGTATGTCCTGCACGAAGTGGTGCATTCTTTCCAGTGTGACACAGTGCTCTCTGCTGCCACCTCTGTCCATGTCAGGAACTGTCCAGAGCAGCAGCAAGTCCCCATAGAAAACCTCTCCTGCTCTGGACAGTTCCTAACATGGACAGAGGTGGCAGCAGAGAGCACTGTGTCAGACTGGAGAGAATACACCACTTCCTGCAGGACATACAGCAGCGGATAAGTACTGGAAGACTGGAGGTTTTTCTAATAGAAGTAATTTACAAATCTCTGGCACTTTCTGACACCTGTTGATATGAAAAATTATTATTATTATTATTTTTTTTGCTGAACTACCCCTTTAACCCCTAGGCGACCCTGGGCGTACCTGTACGTCCTGGGCCACCTAGGGTTTTTCAGAGCGGTGCCACAGTCCTGGGTGCCTCTCGTAGCCCGGGGCCGCGGTTATTAGCGGGCACGGTTTGATCACCGTGCCCGCTAATTAAGTAATCGAATGCAGCTGTCAAAGTTGTCCCGGAGGAAAGATCCACACATCCGGCTCGGGCCAGGGTCTGCGCCGTAATGGCCCTTATTCTGGCTCGGCACTCGATTGCTTCTGGCTGCAATCTTATTGATCTATGCAGTATAACTATACAGCATAGATTTCAATGGGAGATCAGTGTGCTTATACTAGAAGTCCCCCAGGGGGAATAACCCTAACCCCAGGGGGAATAACCCTAACCCCAGGGAGGAATAACCCTAACAGCAGGTGGGAATAATCCTAGCCCCAGGGGAATTAACCCTAACCCCAGGGGGGAATAACCCTAACCCCAGGGGGAATAACCCTAACCCCAGGGGGAATAACCCTAACCCCGGGGGGGGGGGGAATAACCCTAACCCCAGGGGGAATAACCCTAACCCCAGGGAGGAATAACCCTAACCGCAGGGGGGAATAACCCTAACCGCAGGGGGAATAACCCTAACCCCAGGGGGGGGGGACTAACCCTAACCCCAGGGGGAATAACCCTAACCCCAGGGAGGAATAACCCTAACCGCAGGGGGGAATAACTGTAACGCCTGGAGTAGTGGATCCACTGGACCGTCACTAGCGATGGCACTAACCTCACCAGGGAGCGGAGTCTAAGGGGCCGCTGGTTTTCACCAGAGCCCGCCGCGAGGCGGGATGGACTTGCTGCGGCAGGCGACCCCCAGGTCGCTACCCCTGGCTTGGTTGCTGGTGACGGCAGGCGAGGCGTGGCAGGAGCAGTAGGCAGGAGATCGCGCAGACAGAGGACAGAAGGCGTGCTCGCAGGTGGCGGACAGGACTCAGGAACAATGGGAAGGCAGCGGGCAAGGATAGGGACAAGGACTAAGGACAGGAACCAGGGACAAGGACTAAGGTCAGGAACAACAGGGAGCTGGGCCAAACGCTATGGGAAGCATGTAGAGGCTCCAACACGAGGGACAGGGCATGCTGGGATTTATAGGGAGTGATTGGGTGCAACTACCAATTAGGGACGGACTGGCCCTTTAAATCTGAGACAGCCGGCGCGCGCGCGCCCTAGGAGGCGGGGACGCGCGCGCCGGCCGGCACAGACCGAGACAGGAACGGAGGAGAGGTGAGGCGCCCCAGGGGCCGAACTAGCAGCAGCGCCGGGTCCCTACACAAGGACCCCGGCGGCTGCATGGGACAGGAGGCGGTCGCGGCGGCGACCCGGAACGCGGGAAGCCGCCGCGGCCGTGACAATAACCCTAGCCCCAGGGGAATTAACCCTAACCCCAGGGGGGAATAACCCTAACCCCAGGGGGATAACCCTAATCCCGGGGGGGGGGGGATACCCCTAACCCCAGGGGGAATAATTCTTACCCCAGGGGGGGGGAATAACCCTAACCCCAGGGGGGAATAACCCTAACCCCAGGGGAATTAACCCTAACCCAAGGGGGAATAACCCTAACCCCAGGAAGGAATAAACCTAACCCCAGAGGAAATAACCCTAACCCCAGGGGGGCTACTAGTATAAGTGTAACTATTAATTTACCATATTCCTGATCTCGTACGGTAAACAGTGTAAGCGGCAAAAATTCCCAAAGTGCAAAATTGCGCATTTTGGTCACATCAAATCCAGAAAAATTGTAATAAAAAGCGATCAGAAAGTCGCATATGCGTAACGACTTGAGGAACATATATAACAAGTTTTACCCCAGGGCGAACGGCGTGAAAACCAAAACCCTCCAAATAAAAGAAATGCGTTGGGGTTTTTTTCAATTTCACAACACATTGAATTTTTTTCTGGTTTCGCAGTGTACTTTATGAAAAAATTCAGCCTGTCATTGCAAAGTACAATTAGAGGCGCAAAAATAAGGGCTCATGTGGGTCTCTAGGTGGAACGAAAACGCAAAAAATTTGAAATTGGCCGGGTCCTCTAAGGGTTAAGCTGACAATTGTAACATAACAAAGTGACAGAGACAATGCTTCTGTAGCGTCCCCTCCTGTGACCTCTGATCTTCCCTGGTACAGTCATCCTCTGTTTCATCTACAAACACGGGCAGGTTCAGAGCTGTGTTTCCATGGCCGTCCAGGTGAAGAGAATGAACGCTGCCGGGAGCTCCTCATTGCTGATCCCACCAGGACCGGTATCTGCAGAGGGAATGCTGGGAAGGACTCTCCAGACATTGGGAATGAGTCCGGCTCTGACCACGCCTCTGTGTACGATCAGGGATATACATCTCCTAACGTGCCCATACACAGTAAACTTTATGAACCTGGATAATGTCATCCAAAACAATAGATTTCTGATAGAAATGAACAATAAACAATCATTTAGGGTGCCCATACACCCTATACTAATGTCAGCTGAGCCCTCCGACTTCGGCACCTTCAGTTACCCCTATAAGGGTCCTATTAGATGGAGTGATTTCTCGTTTTTGCCGATTAACGATAAACGATGGCAAACGAGGGATTTTGCGAACGACCTGAAATCATTTGCCATAATATACAGAACCATAGTCGATAGTTGTGATCATAATTACGATCGTTTCCTCCTTCTGATCCCAGCAAACAAACGTTGTGTACATACACTGAAAAAAATCAATATAACGATTTTTCACACGATAATCACCTTGAGCCCTAAGGTTTTTTGGGGGTCTCCAGTATTGTCTATAACTTCCTAGCCCCTCCCTCTCTTGTGAGATGGCCCATCATCCTCTGCTGTCTCAGGAGACTTGGCTGGGTCTTGTCTCTGAACTTCAAGGCAAGGAATACAGCAAGTTTTGCTAATTTTCTGTGTGGAGAGTCTTCTATGTAGAGCAATGTTCTGCGGCAGCACTGGCAGAAGTGCTGTGGGAATGGAAAGAACAGGGAGGGAGGGCTTTGATAGAGAGCTGAGGGAAATCAGTGCATTTTGGGCATTGTAGTACTGAGCAACTGCTCAACCAGAAAGTACAATGACTATCTGACATAGGAAGAAACAAACTCACAAAGGGGCTATATGCGTCTGCATTTTTTTTACCTGATGTCGGAGTACCCCTTTAAGCCCTGTACTGTGAAATGTTGTAAGATCTTATTCCACTTGGACCTGTGAGCACTATGGTTACCCTTATCTCTCAGCGTATTGTTATGTAAGAGCTGGCCAGTGGCCATATCCTCATACAGACACATCCTCCCGGCTGCTCCCTGTATTACTCTATGACTATAACAGATATAATAGCCGGATCAACTGTTCCCGGGCTACAAGGGCTCCTCAGTCACCAACAATGCTTCCCTTGTTTCCATGTAAACATTACTCCGGCCGGTTGTCCCCAACTTCTTCTCCATAGTAAATCTAAAAAGTCTTCATCATGGCCCTAGCCAGCCTCTGTGCCCCCCTGCCCACCCCTGAGCTTGGCTTCCCCCTGGAGCATTGACTTGTATTGGACTGCTTGGCTGCTAGGTGCACAGTACAAATATAAAGGACTAGATACAATGATATATGATGGTCACATGGTTGAGTCCAGTTGCTGAGCTTTGCTGCTCCTGTTCCTGCAGTCTCTTTCCTGCCCTGCTCCGGCTCTGCCACTCCTGTTCCTGCAGTCTCTTCTCTTCCCTGCTCCGGCTCTGCCACTCCTGTTCCTGCAGTCTCATCTCTCCCCTGCTCTGGCTCTGAAGCTTTTGCTCTTGCAGTCTCTTCCCCCTGCTCAGACTCTGCCGTTCCTGTTCTGCAGTCTCTTCTCTCCCTGCTCTGGCTATGCTGCTCCTGGCTATGCTGCGGTTCCTGCAGTCTCTTCTCTCCCCTGCTCTGCCACTCCTGTTCCTGCAGTCTCTTCTCTCCCTGCTCCGGCTATGCTGCTTCAGTTCCTGCAGTCTCTTCTCTCCCCTGTTTTTTGCTGAACTACCCCTTTGAGCCAGTGTGGGCCACAACCCTGAATCCTTGAATTAAAAAGTATAGAAATGTATGTAAAATTTTTCTAAAGTGAACCACGAGTGTCCCACTTTGGCCGTCCAAAAAGTTGGGAGGTATGTCTTCTCTCCCCTGCTTCGGATCTGCTGCTCCTGTTCCTGCAGTCTCTTCTTTCCCTGCTCCGCCTCTGTTGCTTCTGTTCCTGCATTCTTTTCTCTCCCCTACTCCGGCTCTGCTGTTCCTGCAGTTCCTTCTCTCCCTGCTGCGGCTCTGCCGCTCCTGTTCCTGCAGTCTCTTCTCTCCCCTGCTCCGGCTCTGCTGCTTCTGTTCCTGTAGTCTCTTCTCTCCCCTGCTCCGGCTCTGCTGCTCCTGTTCTTGCAGTCTCTTCTTTCCCCTGCTCCAGCTCTGCCACTCCTGTTCCTGCAGTCTCTTCTCTCCCTGCTCTTGCTCTGCTGTTCCTGCAATCTCTTCTCTCCTCTTCTCTGGCTGTGCCGCTCCTGTCCCCGCAGTCTCTTCTCTCCCTGCTCTGGCTCTGCTGTTCCTGCAGTCTCTTCTCTCCCCTGCTCTGGCTCTGCTGCTTCTGTTCCTGTAGTCTCTTCTCTCCCCTGCTCCGGCTCTGCTGCTCCTGTTCCTGCAGTCTCTTCTCTCCCCTGCTTCGGCTCTGCCGCTCCTGTTCCTGCAGTTTCTTCTCTCCCTGCTCCGGCTCTGCTGTTCCTGAAGTCTCTTCTCTCCCTGCTTCTGCTCTGCCGTTCCTGTTCCTGCAGTCTCTTCTCTCCCCTGCTTCGGCTCTGCCGCTCCTGTTCCTGCAGTTTCTTCTCTCCCTGCTCCGGCTCTGCTGTTCCTGAAGTCTCTTCTCTCCCTGCTTCTGCTCTGCCGTTCCTGTTCCTGCAGTCTGTTCTCTCCCTGCTCCGGCTCTGCTGCTCCTGTTTCTGCAGTCTCTTCTCTCACCTGCTCCGGCTCTGCTGCTCCTGTTCCTGCAGTCTCTTCTCTCCCCTGCTCCGGCTCTGCTGCTCCTGTTCCTGTAGTCTCTTTTCTCCCCTGTTTTGGCTCTGCTGCTCCTGTTCCTGCAGTCTCTTCTATCCCCTGCTCAGGCTCTGCCACTCCTGTTCCTGCAGTCTCTTCTGTCCCCTGCTCCAGCTCTGCCGCTCCTTTTCCTGCAGTCTCTTCTCTCACCAGTTAGTGGACACCAATGCCGGGGGTTCAGTAACAGCGGTTTTATTATAGATGAGGTAACTAGTAGCAACAGTTCTGTCCGGATGCAACCGGGTATATAGCAGGCTTTGACAAACAAGGCAGGAGTGATGCTGCATAGGCTGGGAGAACACGTGCCGGATGATGGGAGTAGGAGTATGAGAGAAAGTAGCGTTGCTGGGTAGTTTACTGGAGAAGAATACTTGCTGTGAATCCTTGCAGCGATGAGGAGAGATAACGGAATGACACCCAGATGAGAGAGAAGACTCCGGACACTTGAGCAGGCAGATACAGCCGAAGACTTGAATACAGCAGAGCACCTGATCCACACTTCTAGTGGTGAAGTGGGACCTGCGACACATCCAACTCCTCTGAGGTAGGAGAGAGACGACACACATCCTCCTTGCTTGGAAGCAGGGGGGAGACTCACTTGTTAGGAGGAAGTGGGAGATCACATGGTTGCCCCTGGCCAGAGCTAGTCGGCCATTGGAGGAACCATGGTTACAGGGCACTGGCACGGTCACGTGATCAGCAGCCTTGCATACCACTGTACAATGCAATAATACACAGGAATACATGAGAATACACATGAGAATGCACATTACCAGAGAATACCAGGGGAAAACCAGCAGCAGTTGCAGTGCAAACACTTACCAGAACAGGCATGGACACAGCAAGAGAAATGGCCATAATAGGAGTAGTAGTCTGCATGTTCTGGGACACTCCATCTCCCCTGCTCAGGCTCTGTCGCTCCTGTTCCTGCAGTCTCTTCTCTCCCCGCTCTGTCGCTCCTGTTCCTGCAGTCTCTTCTCTCCCCGCTCTGTCGCTCCTGTTCCTGCAGTCTCTTCTCTCCCCGCTCTGTCGCTCCTGTTCCTGCAGTCTCTTCTCTCCCCTGCTCCAGCTCTGCCGCTCCTGTTCCTGCAGTCTCTTCTCTCCCCTGCTCTGGCTCTGCAGCTCCTTTTCCTGCAGTCTCTTCTCTCCCCTGCTCCGGCTCTGCTGCTTCTGTTCCTGCAGTCTCTTCTCTCCCTGCTCCTGTTCCTGCAGTCTCTTCTCTCCCCTGCTTTGGCTCTGCTGCTCCTGTTCCTGCAGTCTCTTCTCTCCCCTGCTCTAGTTCTGCCGCTCCTGTTCCTGCAGTCTCTTCTTTCCCAGGCTCCAGGTCTGCTGCTTCTGTTCCAGCAGTCTCTTCTCTCCCAGGCTCCAGCTCTGCCGCTCCTGTTCCTGCAGTCTCTTCTGTCCCCTGCTCCAGCTTTGCTGCTCCTGTTCCTGCAGTCTCTTTTCTCCCCTGTTTCGGCTCTGCTGCTCCTGTTCCTGCAGTCTCTTCTGTACCCTGCTTCAGCTCTGCCACTCTTGTTCCTGCAGTCTCTTCTCTCCCCTGCTCAGGCTCTGCCACTCCTGTTCCTGCAGTCTCTTCTGTCCCCTGCTTCAGCTCTGCCGCTCCTGTTCCTGCAGTCTCTTCTCTCCCCTGCTCCGGCTCTGCTGCTCCTGTTACTGCAGTCTCTTCTCTCTCCTACTCCGGCTCTGCCGTTCCTGTTCCTGCAGTCTGTTCTCTCCCTGCTCCGGCTCCGCTGCTCCTGTTCCTGCAGTCTCTTCTCTCCCCTGCTCCGGCTCTGCCGCTCCTGTTCCTGCAGTCTCTTCTCTCCCCTGCTCCAGCTCTGCCGCTCCTTTTCCTGCAGTCTCTTCTCTCCCCTGCTCCGGCTCTGCTGCTTCTGTTCCTGCAGTCTCTTCTCTCTCAGGCTCCGGCTCTGCCGCTCCTGTTCCAGCAGTCTCTTCTCTCCCCTGCTCTGGCTCTGCCGCTCTTGTTCCTGCAGTCTCTTCTCTCCCCTGCTCCGGCTCTGCTGCTCCTGTTCCTGCAGTCTCTTCTCTCTCAGGCTCCGGCTCTGCCGCTCCTGTTCCAGCAGTCTCTTCTCTCCCCTGCTCTGGCTCTGCCGCTCTTATTCCTGCAGTCTCTTCTCTCCCCTGCTCCAGCTCCGCTGCTCCTGTTCCTGCAGTCTCTTCTCTCCCCTGCTCCGTCTCTGCCGCTCCTGTTCCTGCAGTCTCTTCTCTCCCCTGCTCCGGCTCTGCCGCTCCTTTTCCTGCAGTCTCTTCTCTCCCCTGCTCCGGCTCTGCCGCTCCTTTTCCTGCAGTCTCTTCTCTCCCCTGCTCCGGCTCTGCCGCTCCTTTTCCTGCAGTCTCTTCTCTCCCCAGCTCCAGGTCTGCTGCTTCTGTTCCTGCAGTCTCTTCTCTCTCAGGCTCCGGCTCTGCCGCTCCTGTTCCAGCAGTCTCTTCTCTCCCCTGCTCTGGCTCTGCCGCTCTTGTTCCTGCAGTCTCTTCTCTCCCCTGCTCCGGCTCTGCTGCTCCTGTTCCTGCAGTCTCTTCTCTCTCAGGCTCCGGCTCTGCCGCTCCTGTTCCAGCAGTCTCTTCTCTCCCCTGCTCTGGCTCTGCCGCTCTTGTTCCTGCAGTCTCTTCTCTCCCCTGCTCCAGCTCCGCTGCTCCTGTTCCTGCAGTCTCTTCTCTCCCCTGCTCCGGCTCTGCCGCTCCTTTTCCTGCAGTCTCTTCTCTCCCCTGCTCCGGCTCTGCCGCTCCTGTTCCTGCAGTCTCTTCTCTCCCCTGCTTCGGCTCTGCTGCTCCTGTTCCTACAGTCTCTTCTATCCCCTGGTCCGGCTCTGTCGCTCCTGTTCCTGCAGTCTCTTCTCTCCCCTGCTTCGGCTCTGTCACTCCTGTTCCTGCAGTCTCATCTTTCCCCTGTTTTTTGCTGAACTACCCCTTTAAGCCAGTGCGAGCCACAACTCTGAATCTAACAGCCTGGATGCTACAATCACTACAGTTAAGGACTCGCACTTACTGTGTATACAGCTGCCTTTTACAGCAGACTGTATTTCCAGTCCATCATATATTAGTCACAGTCACTATATACTTTGAGAAGCCCCCCTCCCCCAGGAGACCACTTTTTAATGCAGTTCTGTGTAACATGAAGGGGTTAACGCCACCGAGCTGTTCGGTACCGCCCATACGCTACCATTGTTTACCATGGAGATTACAGGGCTGTGTCATTGATATTTTCCACCTGTTGAGCATTGCCTGCAAGTGCAATATAAATCTCCGTACCAATAAATATATATATATATCTCCTTTTGTTCATGGTGAGATAAGCTGCCTCCAGAGATGCTGTACAGACAGAATGAGTAAGGAGCTGTGGCCGTGTAGACGTATGTTCCTGTCCGGGCCTGGAGCTATCATGCTGGTCTTGCCCCGGCCATAGCTATAATTAGTAAAGCCAATCTATATAATATAATATATAATCTATATAATAGTTAGAAATTATATTTAACCCTTGTTGGTGAACGGCATAAGAGGAAGGGGTTAACACAGTTCTTATGGCCTCTGCTCCTGTCAGTGCTGCCTTGTTATATGACTTTACTTCTCTGACTTCTTACCTATGTTTTACCTCTGCTCCTGTCAGTGCTGCCTTGTTATATGACTTTACTTCTCTGACTTCTTACCTATGTTTTACCTCTGCTCCTGTCGGTGCTGCTGCACAGACGTCCATATACTGCTGAGCATTGGAGACAAATTTTAGCAGGTCAGACATAGGCAGTCAACCTTAAAAAGGTGAGGGGGGTCTCCGGGAACCCCTAATGTAAGACCTCTAAAGCTACATCACTGTATGGGGGTTTCCTGACCCTCCACCGGCCAATGACGTCAGCGGAGAGAGAGGTCGGGCATGATGGATTCTCACTGCCCCTTTAGTTGTCCCCCGCTCTCATAGTCTCTCTGCACCTGTGCCCACATGACACTTCTGGTTTCTCCCTGAATATAAACCACAGGTTAGGCACGGAGAGCGGCTTCCCTTTCCCATGACTTAATTCGGGGTGGGGCAGACTCCGCGTTTTAATAATACAGAAGAGACGGTTTTCTTTCCCATGACCGGGAAGAGCTGATCTGCTCGTCTATATCTCTAGGCCAGGAGCCAAGTTTTGATGCAACGATCAGTTGTGCGGATACAATTGGTGGCAGCCACCCGTGTGTCCCCCGGGGCGCCAGGTACCGCCAACTCCGCATGATCATTCACTTGCTGACATGTTCAGAATAAGAACAATGGGGAAATCTTACTTCTTCTGCCTAATCCATTGGTAATCCGGGTAATGATAGCATTCATGTACGGACGGTGCGGTAGTATCATCACCTGATTATCCTCAGCACCCAGGGGATCGGTTCACTCTGATCAAGGTACAAAAGGGGTTAATGTCATTTTTTAGCAGTGACAAAATAATCTGCATTAAAGCGGTAATCCGCTCACACATAACTTCTAATATGTTGCTGCTCATGGTGAGACTAACAATTTCTTCCATCTGTCTCCTTCCCCCAGTTCTCAGCTGCTGCTTTCTGCTGATGACACAAAAATCTGTGTGTGAGCTTTTTTCTCTGTCTTCCCCTCTTCCCCCCTCCCTTCTGAGACAGCTGATGTAAACAAATCCCTGACTGGCTGTATCTGCAACATTGTAGCTTCTTTATAATGCTGGGAGGATTATTCTGAGGTCAATTTGCTGATGAACTCACTGTGATTATCTCTCCCAGAGTTACAAAGAGGCTACAATGTTGCAGATAAAGCCTGCCAGGGACTTGTTTACATCATCTGTCTCAGAAGGGGGGGGGAGGAGAGGGAGACAGAGAAAAGATCACACACAGATTTTTGTGTCTTCAGCAGAAAGCAGCAGCTGAGAACTGGGGGAAGGATACTGAATAGATAATAACAAGTATGGAAGGAATTGTTAGTCTCACCATGGACAGCAACATATCAGAAGTTATGTTTGAGTGGAATACCCCATACAGATATTATACGTGTAGAATCGACCAATCCAATGTGCATGTGGGCTCCTGAAAAGTGTCAAGCGAACTTCAGAAAAGCGCCCGGATTCAGTCACGTGGCCAAACGCGAACATTTTACATTCAACTTCTGGAGAACTTGGACATTGCCCATGGGCTTCAAGGAAAACATGGATACAGGCTATGGCCTATGGCTGTATCCATGTTTTCCAGGACTCTATAGGGCAACATCCAACTTCTCCAGAAGTTGAATGTAAAATGTTCGCGTTTGGCCACGTGACTAAATCCGGGCGCTTTTCTGAAGTTCGCTCGGCACTATTCAGGAGCCCACACGCACATTGGATTGGTCGATTCTGCCTAACCAGGGATGGCCTACACATATCCGGATCGTCATCTTATTGCAGATTACTTTTACACTACTAAAGTAAGTGGCTTCGCCTCAGGGGGTGAACCTGTAACGGCTGGAATAGTGGATCCCATGGACCACCGCTAGTGATGGCAGAGTCCCAGCAGGGAGCGGAGTCTAAGGGGCCACCGGTGTTCACCAGAGACCATCACAAGGCAGGACGGGCTTGTTGCGGCAGATGACACCCTGGTCACTACCCCTGGCCTGACTTGCTAGAAGTGGTGTCCGAGGTGCAAGGGAGAGTAGAAAGGAAGTCAGAAAGCAGGCCAGAAGGTTTGGGTAAGGCGGTAGGCAATGTAGTGAGGAAATGGGCTAATGGTTGTATACATGGACAAGCAGGAAAGGCCTTCTCCATACCCACAGGGCACTAAGGATCTGGCAAGGGGTCCAGGAGGAGGGGGGCTATTTATTAATGACCGATTAAGGACATACTGGCCCTTTAAAATTCAATTACCTCTGTCAGACATCTCTGCTGGTCCCCATACCCCTGTGTGCTTGGACAAGTATTGTAAATGAGAAGAGGATAGAAAATGGCTGCGAGCACACCATAAGGATCCAGCATTGCTGAACTCCAACTTCCCCGACCCTTTTCTTTCTTGACGTTTGCCATCAAGGGAGAGCCAGACCCCGTTCTCAAGATAATGGGAGATTCCAGACAACCATGAACATTGGACGTCTGGCCAATCCTGCAGAGGTTAATGGGTCTGGCCAATATAGATCCCAAGTGTATGGCCGCCTTTCGAGAAGAGTCATGACCACTCTCCTATTAAGAAGGGTCGTGAGTCAACTACTATATGACAATAGATCAACCTGGCTGTAATAACGTTGCTGATGACATTGACCTTGTTACCCCGCTGCTACCACCCTTGTGTTTTCACACACACACTTCATCCACCTTTGAGTCATGAGTGTAGTCACTTCCACCAGGGACCTGTGAGAGTGATCGCTTGCTCGGGATTTGGGTGTGAAACACGCCTGGGTCAGTATAAATGTGTGAGAACTGCAGACGAGACAAAAGGGAAGGAGGCGGTATATACTAGAAGGAGCTGGGAATGGCTCTTATCTGCAAGCTCCGTCATGTGCGAGAACCTGTCCATCTTGTTTCGTTCACCCATTGAAGTGACTCTCCAGCACCTGAGAGGGACAGGTTTCTCAGATAAGACAGAACTAGCAGACATTGTCGAAACCTATGATGTACAGATGAAATATACCCGAGGGAAAGGGCAGCCGGCTGATGCTAAAGTGACTAGACAGCTAGCCCTGGTGCACCTTCATATACTGTACATGCAAGGTCTGTACAACGTCCTCGCACAGAGAAGTCTCATCCTAGAAGAGGTGTCTAATCTGAGGTTATAGTAAGTGCCGGATGTGACTGACAAGTTTTATTGGGAAAAACTGGAACCATCATATAGGGAAACAAAGCTATAAATACAGACGTGTAAAGCACAAGGAAGAGTTTACGCATCACGACCGCAATTTTGTGCAGCACAATCGAAACCCGAGTTGGTGTTCTCCAAAATTGCAAAAATGTCCAAAGGTTACATTAAAGGGTTGTCCCAAAATTTAGCAGAGGATAGGTGATTTGTGGTCACTGGGTCTGACTACTAGAGTCTTCCTTACCTTTAGAAAGTGGGTCCCGAAGCTGCCATTTTGGTGCACCCCCACTGTGTTATGGCGGTGGTACGGCCGGTCACTTTCTAGATGGTGAAGTGTGACGCCAGTTCTGTGGTGGTTGGACGAGATATAGCCGGACCCTAGGGTGTTGTGTCGTGACGCCAGTGCCGATTGGGCACACAGGTATGATGGCACACCTGCTTTTATTTTAAAGGGACAGATACACCTTTTCCCCTGTGGTCAGTGACCTGCCTGGCTGTTGCGGGGTTCCTCGGTCTGTTGTCACGGTGGTCCAGAGTGGAGTAATGACCCACCCGGACTATCGGCACTGCCACCCACAGAAAGGGGAAATGTCCCAAGGATTGTGTGTATACTGTGTTGGTGCGGGGTGAAGACACAATCTCATATTCTTCATCCTGTAACATGTTAAACCACTGTCTGTAATGGATCAATACAACCATAATAAGAGGGTTTGTGAAGAGGACAGGGGGAGGTCTGAGGCACTCACTGTATAGGTAGCTGTTCCCAAATAGCAAGTATCCAGTATTCACTCCATCAGGCCTCAGCCTTCCTTAAAGTGACTCTGTACCAACAATCTGCCCCCCCCCCAAACCACTTGTACCTGCTATTAATCCAAGATCTGTTCTGGGGTCCGTTCGGCAGGTGATGCAGTTATTGTCATAAAAACAACTTTTAATCCGGCAGCGCTGTGTCTAACGGCCGGGGCTTACATTTGTATATGCATTAGGCTGGCACCACCTCTCCGTTCCTTCCTCCCCACCCTCCTCATCATTAGGAATGCTCCAGGAACATTTACTGCTGTTTGAGCTTTGCACAGGTGTATTAACGATCCAGCCCATGTGCCGGGCTGCCATAGGTGGGGAATAGGAAGCAATCTGCCTGGAGCATTCCTAATGATGAGGAGGGTGGGGAGGAAGGACGGAGAGGTGGTGCCAGCCTAATGCATATACAAATGTAAGCCCCGGCCGTTAGACACAGCGCTGCAGGATTAAAAGTTGTTTTTTAGGACAATAACTGCATCACCTGCCGAACAGACCCCAGGACAGATCTTGGATTAATAGCAGCTATCCGAAGGTACAAGTGGTTTCGGGGGGACAGATTGTGGGTACAGAGTCGCTTTAAAGGGGTTATCCAGAGCAGCTCTTCTCCAGACGCAGCTCCACTCTTATCCTCGGTGCGGTTTTCCAGCTCAGTTCCAGTGAAGTGAATGGAGCAAAGCTGTAGTATCAAACCCAACCTGAGAACAGGGGTGGCGCTGTTTTTGCACCTGTGCATTTTCAATTGACTCACAATTAGGCTTGGGTCAAATGGATGGGTTTGGGGTTTTTTTTGCAATATTTTTTTTCTTCTTCCTCTATGTTTTTGGGTACTGGGTATTCTGATGTATACTTACCAGTCCAGTCTGTAACATCATCAGTATGCGGCATAAGACCCCTGAGGATAATGATTGGCGGCAGCGATAACAGGGGTACATGGGAACGTCATCCCTCCAGACCGGCAGGGTGGAGCACAGGGGTGGAGCTGGACGAGGCGGTAAATAAACAGGTGAATATAGGTACTTTTATTTTACTCCACCATGATTCTAAGTATGGAAAACCCCTTTAAATTAGGAGAGAAAGAAAAACATCACATGATAGAAAAGGCCGGGGGGGGGGGGGGGGGGCAGGTTATCACTCTTATCACTCTCTAAGGTGTCATGAACTTTCTGTTAGTTGCATATAATTGTCTCGCACCTGTGGGAATTTTCTTTATTCCTAAGGAGGAACACCGTCCACCTTCCTTGTGGTTGTGTCATTTCCCTCCCGGCAGCTTTTACTGATCTCTTCATTGCGAGACGCCGGCTAAATGATTTAGTGAAAGTCAATGCCGGTAATAATGTGAGGGTTACTCAACTCTGGAGCAATTACATTTCCTACTTAGAGGGAATCTGTCAGCAGTATAAAACATAGGACGGGAAGAGGAGGAAGCGCACAGACCGGCTTCCCTATCACCCAGATAGAGATGAGCACATCAATTCTAAACTATTACAATTCTCTCTGGATTTCCCCAAAAAATTCTAATCTGTCCAAATCCAATTTTTTGGGGATTCATTCAGTGGGAACCCTGTAGTCCCCTCGACCAAAAAGTCCATGCAGGAGCAGGGGTCAGGGGTCAGGGGTGGAGAGGGCGATGTTGTATCTGAGCCCAGGAACATGAAGGGGCTCATTAAGTCTCTCTTCCCCATATGAGGAGGCCAGTATTGTAAAGTTGACGGCCCTGTTATAGATTTTGACCTGGAACCCATCGGCTTTAAGTTGTCTTGTCAATGGCAGAAGTCCCTGTCCCTGTACACTGAGCAGTGAGGCATACACTACACACCTTGTCCCAGTGAGGGTGTGCATCAGCTGGAGGTGAGCAGCAGTGCCCTATGCATCACCACCTACTCTGACCACATTTGCTGCATGCAGTTTATCCTATCATGCAGGAGCAGGGACTCCTGTCTTTTTGACAGGAGTCCCTGTATGATTCGGCATGGGCCATTAAATCCAAATTAAATCTAGTTGCCAATTTATTCTCTGGGCACTTATGAAGGATTCGTCTTCCGGGACGTTTCCCTGGGACACTAAAGGATGTTTTTCTCGATAATGCAATTTACACGTACGATTATCGTTCGAATTCGATCGTTATCGTGCAAATTCGAACGATAATCATTCTGTGTAAACGCAGCTTTACAGGCCTCACTAACACTCCAACCCCTGGGTGGATCACGTCACGTGCAGTAGCTGACAGGACTCTCCTCTGCTGTGTTTACACGGAGCAATAATTTACCCAATTGATCGTTTAACGATTTTGAAGCAACGATTTGGTTTTTATAACGATCAGCATTGAGACGAATAAATCGTTAGAATAGTCGTTAGAAAAAACGTTATTGCGATCGTTTTTAAGATCGCTTCAGCCCATTTCACACATAGGATGAATCTGTGAAAGACTGTTTACACAAAGCGATCTGCGAATTTTTAGCGAATGACAAACGCCAATTTGAGAATATATTGAAAGATCACAATGAACGATTTCTCGCTCCTCGCTTGATCATTCGCTGAGGTTACACGAGCCGATTATCGCTCAAATGCGATCGTTATAGCGAAAATTCAAACGATAATTGCTCCATGTAAACGTAGCATCACAGGCCTCACTAATGCTGGGTTTACACGGAGCGATAATTCGCCCGATTGTACGATTAACGATTTTGAAGTAATGATGTTTTTTTTTTATAACGATCAGCGTTTAGACTATACGATATATCGTACAGAAAATTCGTTTTGCGATCGCTTAAGCCTATCTCACACATAGGGAAAATCAGTCAACGACTGTTTACACGGAACAATCAGCAAATTTTTTACGAACGACGATTTAAGAACCTGTTAAAAGATCAAAATGAACTATTTTTCAATCGTTCGCCGCATTTACACATACGATTATCGTTCGAATTCGATCGTTATCGCGAAAATTCGCCCGATAATCGCTCCGTGTAAACCCAGCATAAGGGTCCATTTACACAGAAAGATTATCTGATAGATTATCTGCCAAAGATTTGAAGCCAAAACCAGGAACAGATTATAAACAGAGATAAGGTCATAAAGGAAAGCCTGCAATTTCTCCTCTTTTCAAATCCATTCCTGGCTTTGGCTTCAAATCTTTGGCAGATAGTCTGTCAGTTAATCTTTCTGTGTAAAGGGACCCTAAGATTCCGAACCTCGGGAGGATCACGTCAACTGCTGACAGGACTCTCTTACAGGCCTCACTAATCTGAACCCCTGAGTGGATGACATCACCTGCAGTAGCTGACTGGACTCTCTTAATGGCCTCACTTACGCTCTGAACCTTCGGTGGATTACGTCACCTGCAGTAGATGACAGGACTTTCTTAGAAGTGTCACTACCGCTATGGACCCTTGAGTGAATCACGTCACCTGCAATACCTGACAGGACTCTTACAGGCCTCACTAACTCTCTGAACCCGTGAGTGAATCAGATCACCTGTAGAGATGATCGAGCGCAAATTTTCAGGTTCGTTCGAACTCGAACCATCGGCATTTGACTCATTGGCATTTGACCTTCCTGTTCCTAGGTAATAGGCTGTAACCCTGTTTTTCAGGCGGTACTCGGACGGTCAAATGGAGTCAAATGCAGATGGTTCGAGTTCGAAAGAACCTGAAAATTTGCGCTGTTCGATCATCTCTAATTACCTGCAGTAGCTGACGGACTCTCTTACAGTACATTCAGAACCCCTGGGTGGATCACGTCACCTGCAGAAGCTGACGGACTCTCTTAGGGGCCTCACTAACACTCCGAACCTTTGGGTGGATCACGTCACCTGCAGAAGCTGACGGAGCGATAATTTGCCCGTTCGTGCGATTAACGATTTCGAAGTAATGATTTTTTTTTATAACGATCAGCATTTAGACGGAATGATATATCGTTCGGAAAAATCGTTTTGCGATCGCTTAAGCCTATCTCACGCACATAGGTAAAATCGGTGAACGACTGTTTACGCGGAACGATCTGCACATTTTTTGCAAACGACCAAGGACGATTTGAGAACATGTTCAAAGATCAAAATGAACGATTTCTCGCTCGTCGCTTGATCGTTCGCTGCGTTTACACGGATGATTGTCGTTCGAGTTCGATCGTTATCGTGCAAATTCGCACGATAATCGTTCCGTGTTAACGCAGCATAACTCTCTGAACCCCTGGAAGGATCACGTCACCTGCAGTAGCTTACAGGACTCTCTTAGGCTAAGTTTACACGGAGCGATAATTGGCCCGATCGTACGATTAACGATTTCGAAGTAACAATATTTTTTTTATAACGATCAGCGTTTAGACGGTCCAATATATCATATGGAAAAATTGTTTTGCGATCGCGCGCCCGTAGCCCGGCCCGCCCGCAGCCCGCCCCCCCGCTCACAGCCCGCCCCCCCGCTCGCAGCCTGGCCCCCCGCTCAACCGCAGCCCCCTGCGCCGGTCCGATCGCCGCCACCGCTGCGATCACCCCCCCCTGCCGCTCCGATCGCAACCCCTGCTGCGGCCGCTCCGATCGCCCGGGCTGGGCTGCAGGCGGCCGGACTATCGCGCGAGGACTGTTTACACGGAACGATCGGCGAATTTTTTGCGAATGACGATTTAAGAACATGTTAAAAGATCAAAATGAACGATTTATCGATCGTTCGCCGCGTTTATATGTACGATTATTGTTCGAATTCGATCGTTATCGCGAAAATTCGCCCGATAATCGCTCTGTGTAAACTTAGCATTAGCGGCCTCACTAACTCTCAACCCCTGGAAGGATCACATCACCTGCAGTAGCTAACAGGACTCTCTTATGCTGCGTTTACACGAAACGATTATTGGCCTGATCGTACGTTTAACGGTGTCGGAGTAACAATTTTTTTTTCATAACGATCAGCGTTTAGACGGTACGCTATATCGTACGGAAAATTCGTTTTGTGATCGTTTTGCGATCGCTTAAGCCTATCTCACACATTGGAAAAATCGTTGAACGACTGTTTACATGGAACGATATGCGAATGACGAACGACGATTTTAGAACATGTTGTAAGATCAAAATGAATGATTTCTCGTTCGTCGTTTGATCGTTCGCAGCATTTACACGTACGATTATCGTTCGAGTTCCATTGTTATCGTGCAAATTCGCACGATAATCGTTCCGTGTAAACGCAGCATTAGGGGCCTCACTAACACTCCGAACCCTTGGGTGGATCACGTCACCTGCAGTAGCTGACGGACTCTCTTAGGGGCCTCACTAACACTCCGAACCCTTGGGTGGATCACGTCACCTGCAGTAGCTGACGGACTCTCTTAGGGGCCTCACTAACACTCCGAACCCTTGAGTGGATCACGTCACCTGCAGTAGCTGACGGACTCTCTTAGGGGCCTCACTAACACTCCGAACCCTTGGGTGGATCACGTCACCTGCAGTAGCTGACGGACTCTCTTAGGGGCCTCACTAACACTCCGAACCCTTGGGTGGATCACGTCACCAGCAGTAGCTGACGGACTCTCTTAGGGGCCTCACTAACACTCCGAACCCTTGGGTGGATCACGTCACCTGCAGTAGCTGACGGACTCTCTTAGGGGCCTCACTAACACTCCGAACCCTTGGGTGGATCACGTCACCTGCAGTAGCTGACGGACTCTCTTAGGGGCCTCACTAACACTCCGAACCCTTGGGTGGATCACGTCACCTGCAGTAGCTGACGGACTCTCTTAGGGGCCTTACTAACACTCCGAACCCTTGGGTGGATCACGTCACCTGCAGTAGCTGACGGACTCTCTTAGGGGCCTCACTAACACTCCGAACCCTTGGGTGGATCACGTCACCTGCAGTAGCTGACGGACTCTCTTAGGGGCCTCACTTACACTCCGAACCCTTGGGTGGATCACGTCACCTGCAGTAGCTGACGGACTCTCTTAGGGGCCTCACTAACACTCCGAACCCTTGGGTGGATCACGTCACCTGCAGTAGCTGACGGACTCTCTTAGGGGCCTCACTAACACTCCGAACCTTTGGGTGGATCACGTCACCTGCAGTAGCTGACGGACTCTCTTAGGGGCCTCACTAACACTCCGAACCCTTGGGTGGATCACGTCACCTGCAGTAGCTGACGGACTCTCTTAGGGGCCTCACTAACACTCCGAACCCTTGGGTGGATCACGTCACCTGCAGTAGCTGACGGACTCTCTTAGGGGCCTCACTAACACTCCGAACCCTTGGGTGGATCACGTCACCTGCAGTAGCTGACGGACTCTCTTAGGGGCCTCACTAACACTCCGAACCCTTGGGTGGATCACGTCACCTGCAGTAGCTGACGGACTCTCTTAGGGGCCTCACTAACACTCCGAACCCTTGGGTGGATCACGTCACCTGCAGTAGCTGACGGACTCTCTTAGGGTCTGTTTTACCTTACACTGTAAACTCTGCCCATTATGCTGAGTTAGAAAAGCTTTCCTTGTGCGGTTATCAGTAAAATTGCCTCTAAGACTCTTAACAATGGGAGATGTTTGAACAAGATCCGGTGTGACTGGCTGGTGTCTTGGCTTTGTTGATCTGACCCGGTGAGATCAGACTGTGTTCTTGACATAATCCCCCTTTGAAAAGACTTTATTGGCAAGTACAAAATCATCCAGTCGCCTGAAATTAGTCATTCACAATAGTCTGTAACAATTCACCTTGGGTAGTTAGGAAGATCTCAGTATATTACGAGGAGTCTATAGGTATAGAGGGAGATCAGTAATCCTATACAGAGCTACGTGCTAGAAAGATCACACGGGTGTGAATACAGGGCTTATCCGGCTCTAGTCGTCCAACAGAAACTGACTTACAATAGGGTCCTAATGGGATAGATGTGTTCAGGGTGCCAGTAATAAATATATATAAATAAATAAAAGTACTTACCTGTCTCTGATCCCCTTCTGGCAGTGCCAGTCTCTCTGCATCAAGCTTTATCCTGACACATGGGAAATGTCTATTCCATAGATGCAGCTGCCATGGCCTGGGTTGCTGGAACTGATGTTGGGCCTGCTGGTGGGCTCTGGTGTTTTGGAGGCTACACCCACCCCCGGACTTGGTTAGAACTGAGGTGAGGTGCATGGTGAAGGTGCAAATGTGGCGGCAGAGATGACAGAGTCTCACTCTAAACAACAGTGCAAAAATAATCAGCAATAATACTCCAACAGGTAGATAGTGGATAGAGGAAGGGCCCTTGCTTAGTGTACTATGTACTCTGCCGGGATGTGGTAAAGTGACTTTATAGTGTTTGAAGAAATCCTGGTACTCACGTATAGATGAGTCCCCATCTCACCTAACCGCCTTCTGCCCCACAGTGTAGGGTTTCCGTCCTATTGGGGTAGTACGAGCTCCAGGTCTCTGCTCTGGATGGAGCTGGCTTGTAGAAACCTTCCTATTAGCTGAGCATCTGTCAGTAGAGAGCGGCTTACTGGCACTGTGCTCTACTGCAGGTCCAGTCTGTGCTCTACTGCAGGTTCAGTCTGTGCTCTACTGCAGGTCCAGTCTGTGCTCTACTGCAGGTCCAGTCTGTGCTCTACTGCAGGTCCAGTCTGTGCTCTACTGCAGGTCCAGTCTGTGCTCTACTGCAGGTCCAGTCTGTGCTCTACTGCAGGTTCAGTCTTGAGTTATCCATTCCTTTTCTCTAAGTTGGACGACTGTCCTGTTTTAGCGGTATAGGCCATGGTGTAGGCGAGGGTTAAGACTCCCTTGTCTCTGGCTTCCCTAGGGGTCTAGTCTAGCCACCCATATTGGTTGGGTAACTAGTGCAGGAACAACTGTATACACGTCCTGCCTGGTCTGTAGCCAGGCACTAACTTGCTACATAAGGGAAGTTGTCACTATAAAAGGGACGTGTGTGTGCAGCTAGACCTAGTGTTAGCTGCAGCTGTGCAGTGAGAGAGTGACATCTAGTGGTTGGAAAAAGGAACAGCGGCCTCCTGTACTAACCTGTCACACTAGAGTGATACACTTTTAACATGGTGTAAGAAAAGAAAAACACATAGTGGGACACTACACAGCAGTGACTCATCTCAGCCAGTCAATGCCTAAGCAGACATTTCCTATGTGGTGAGATTGAGACGAAGAAGCTCTGAGCTGTGGGACTACCACTATTGGGACAGCACCGGTGGGAGATCAGCAGGAGGTGAGTACCAATGTTTTAATCTTTTCCTGCAACCTGAGAAACCTGTAGCGATTTGAGGTCACATGTTTAATACAAGGGGCATACTTCCACCATCTAAGCCCCCAGAATGCACTGTTTTTTGGTTACAGGATTCCATCAAAATTTAGCAATTACTACTCTGATTAACGGCCGTATCAAGTTAAGGAGTGTTCGGAAAAAAAAATTGAAGCTAAATATTTACAAAGTGACTAAACCTGAGAAAGCATGTAAATGTCAGTCAGGAGTGGAGCTCCCCTTTAAGTGTGTGTCTGGGTTATGTTGTCCCTCTCTTCGTTCTCCATCATGCATGGGATGGCGTCATTCTCTCTTCTCGTCGCCCCGGCCTTCGCTGTAGTTAGCAGCGTGGGAAATCTTTTCACCTTTATCGAAGCTTTTCACAATAACTGAGTGAGTCACTCACTCTATTGTCTGCAAACCGTCAAACACCGTCTATAAGTGGCCGAGCCAGTTTATGTAAGCCAGGCTTGGCTTCACTGACTACAGAAAGGTGTCCATGCTCTTTATACTAAAGTATAGGGGTCTCCCGTCTCTCCGCCGGCAGGTGATGTTATAATTGTGCCCGGTCCCTTACAAAATAGAAAAAACAAACAAGCCATACTTACCCAGCCCCAGTCCCCTGCAGCTCCTGTTCTTTTCTGTCCAGTCCCCACTCTTCTTCCTGCTTCCGAGTGCTCAGGTGATTGGCTGGTCCCGCTCCTCTCTCAGAGCCCTCATATAGCCCCTCCCACAGGCCAGTATAGAAAATACTGAATGTATAGGAATCCGATTCTGAAACTCCTGGCACAGTGACTGGGGCTGTGACTGTGTGCCGAGACTCAGGCGGCTGCAGGGGCCGGTGACAGCTCATATGTAACATGCAGCCTAGCGGCCCTATGTGGGGTGGTGCTGAGCGACTCACCAGGAATCTGCCCGGACCGAAGATCGTCAGTCTGGGCCGACGGGGAACAATAATACTTTATTATTAAATAATACTTTACCCCTAAAGACAAGATTTACACATTTTTTCATGGGATTTAAAGGGGTTTTCACCATTTTTTTTTTCTTTCAAATTAACTGGCCCCAGGAAGAGCCAGAGATTTGTAAATTACTTCTATAAAAAAAAAAAATCAAAAATATTCCAGTACTTTTCAGATGCTGTATGTCCTGCAGGAAGTGATGTATTCTGACACAGTGCTCTCTGCTGCCACCTCTGTCCATGTCAAAGAACTGTCCAGAGAAGCAGCAAATCCCCATAGAAAACCTCTCCAGCTCTGGACAGTTCCTGACATGGACAGAGGTGGCAGCAGAGAGCACTGTGTCAGACTGGAGAGAATACACCACTTCCTGCAGGACATACAGCAGCTGATAAGTACTGGAAGACTGGAGATTTTTTAATAGAAGTAAATTACAAGTCTCTTGCACTTTCTGGCACCAGTTACGGCCGATAATTGTTTAGTGTAATAGGGCCTTAATGCATCATTAATAATGGGCGTGTGGTACTGGTATTGTTCCGCTGTTGTATTGGTTTGATCCCTGAGGTTATCTCCTGGCTGCTCTGCAGATAAGAGATCACTGATCGCAGTTTCCTGTGTACATACTGGTAAATCATTCCCGCCTCTGGCAGTCGGTCTATGGGGTAGGAGCTCAGTACAGCTGAATACACCATCATGGCCTCCGAGCAGCTGCTGACCTGACATCTATGACCAACAGTGGCTGGAAAGACAACCTTATCGGCCCAGGCTTCTTTGTTGTAACCTTTGTCTATTACTATAGTGTGAAAAGCACAGAGTCCGGCCAGAGGTCAAGGGTCAGAGTCATTTGCAAACAAGGGTGTTCAGAAAGCAAGAAGAGTTTATCATGGGGGTCTATGTAACCAACATAATTTTAACCTAGGAGGGAGCCACTATACAGCAGATATACACACTGCCCCCTGCTGGTGTGATGATGTGGAGGACACACTGCCCCCCTGCTGGTGTGATGATGTAGAGAGGACACACTGCCCCCTGCTGGTGTGATGCTGTAGGGACGACATATTGCCCCCTGCTGGTGTGATGATGTGGGGAGGACACTGCACCCTGCTGGTGTGATGATGTGGAGGACACACTGCCCCCTGCTAGTGTGATGATCTGGGGAGGACATGTTGCCCCCTGCTGGTGTGATGATGTGTGGAGGACCAAAAGAACGTTGAGAGACAGCACTTCCAAAGCAATAAGTGGGATTTTATTGACACACCAGTGTGTGCGCACTGGTGTGTCAATAAAATCCTACTTATTGCTTTGGAAGTGCTGTCTCTCAACGTTCTTTTGGATTTGCTGCCCCCCCTGGGCCATATTGGTGAGACGGGCACCCGCCCCATTCTATTGCTTTTGGTTTGTGCTGCTGTGGACTTTACCTATTTACTCGATGTGTGGAGGACACTACCCCCTGCTGGTGTGATGATGTGGGATGACATACTGCCCCCTGCTGGTGTGATGATGTGGGTAGGAAAAACTACCCCCTGCTGGTGTGATGATGCGGGTAGGAAAAACTGCCCCCTGCTGGTGTGATGATGGGGGCAGGACACACTACCCCCCTGCTGGTGTGATGATGAGGGGAGGACACACTGCCCCCCTGCCGGTGTGATGATGTAGAGAGGACACACTGCCCCCTGCTGGTGTGATGGTGAGGGGAGGACACACTGCCCCCCTGCTGGTGTGATGATGTAGAGAGGACACACTGCCCCCTGCTGGTGTGATGCTGTAGGGATGACATATTGCCCCCTGCTGGTGTGATGATGTGGGGAGGACACTGCCCCCCTGCTGGTGTGATGATGTGGGGAGGACATATTGCCCCCTGCTGGTGTGAGGATGGGGAGGATACATTGCCCCCTGCTGGTGTGATCATGTGGCAGGACATATTCCCCCCTGCTAATGTGATGATGCGGAGGGGCCAAACCGTATCTCATCTTGTATCCAGGCTAGAGGTGCCCAACCGTATCTCATCTTGTATCCAGGCTAGAGGTGCCCAACCGTATCTCATCTTGTATCCAGGCTAGAGGGGCCCAACCGTATCTCATCTTGTATCCAGGCTAGAGGGGCCCAACCGTATCTTATCTTATATCCAGGCTAGAGGGGCCCAACCGTATCTCATCTTGTATCTAGGCTAGAGGTGCCCAACCGTATCTCATCTTGTATCCAGGATAGAGGTGCCCAACCGTATCTCATCTTGTATCCAGGCTAGAGGTGCCCAACCGTATCTCATCTTGTATCCAGGCTAGAGGTGCCCAACCGTATCTCATCTTGTATCCAGGCTAGAGGTGCCCAACCGTATCTCATCTTATATCCAATCTATCCAATCGCTCTTCCTATAGGTGGACGGTTCCCATGGGGCCGTTGTCCTCTGATGGTGGGAATCCCTATGGGCGGCCATTACAGGTGACTGTAAGTGAGTTAGTGATTGGAGCTTTTAGAGTCGGTGGATACGGGCGCCATCGCTCCGCTAATGAACTGGTTTAGTGAGTTGGATGAGGAAGTTGTCATTTCCTCTGTGTGACTCCTCTGTACCAGGCCGGGGTTTACTTCACGCTCGGTGACTTCTCTCAATGAGAGTTCCCCCCCCCCCCCCCCCCCCCCAGGTCTCACTGTGCGGACTCTTCACAGACAAACACAAACCTATCCTAATGTCGAAACGCTTTCATGTTGGCCGAGCGCGGCGTTTCTTCTCTCTGCCAAACAATAGGCCGTAACTCATCTAACTGGAGGCGAGAAGAAAGTCGTCCATGGAAGCGTAAAAGGGGGGTTCTAGCAGGATACAGAGGAACAAATATATATATATATATATATATATATATATATATATATATATATATCTACTACTCCCCCTCTGCTGCCCCCACTGGCTGTGTGGGGAACTGCAGGGCTGCTCAGAGCCTGGTGTCAGCACAGTTACACATCACCAGCTCTGCTGCATGCAGATACTGCTCCCCCCTCCCCCCCACTACTAGCAGTGACCCCCCCCTGTTATAACCCTCTCCAATACTGCCCCTTGTGGTACCCCACTACTAACAGTGACACCTCCAATACTGCCCCCTGTGGTATCTCAATAGTAACAGTGACCCCTCCAATACTGCCCCCTGTGGTATCTCAATAGTAACAGTGATCCCTCCAATACTGCCCCCTGTGGTATCTCAATAGTAACAGTGACCCCCTCCAATACTGCCCCCTGTGGTATCACAATAGTTATAATATATATATATATATATATATATATATATATATATATATATATATATAGTAAATGTAAATTTCCCCTATAGCTTCTCTCACCCTCAGCTATTCCCCACAATAGGGGCCATCTGGATGGTCCATTATAATGATATATAATATATGAGCCCATTAGCAGCAATTACTGTGGACTATAAAGTGATGATAATAACAATAGACCGCCATATACAATCTCACACAGCTTATATTACAGCCACCTAGTATCACAGACTAAGGAGATACAGTATATAGCAGATATATATATATATATATATAGATAGAGACAGGACAGCCTTCACCGTACACAGATCTTAAAGGGGTACTCCAATCAGACATAACTTTTGATATGTTGCTGCCTATGATGAGACTAACAATTCCTTCCATACTTGTAATTATCGATTAAGTCTCCTTCCCCCAGTTCTGAGCTGCTGCTTTCTGCTGAAGACACAAAAATCTGTGTGTGAGCTTTTCTCTCTGTCTCCCCCTCCTCCTCCCTCCCTCCCTCCCTCCCTTCTGGGATGGCTGATATAAACAAGTCGCTGGCAGGCTGTATCTGCAACATTGTAGCTTCTTTGTAATACTAGGAGGGTTACAGTAAGTTCATCAGCAACTTGACCTCAGAATAACCCTCACTGTGTTAAAAAGAAGTTGCAGATAAAGCCTGCCAGTGACACTGTTTACATCAGCCGTCTCAGAAGGGAGGGGGGAGGAGGAGACAGAGAGAAAAGATCACACACAGATTTTTGTGTCTTCAGCAGAAAGGAGAAGCTGAGAACTGGGGAAAGGAGACTGAATACATAATAACAAGTATGGAAGGAATTGTTAGTCTCACCATGGGCAGCAACATATCAAAGGTTATGTTTGGGTGGAATACCGCTTTAATCCTATAGACGCCACATGGGCCGTTACAGGGTGATTTCAGCATTCCGTGTAATCTGTGGCACAGCTCTGAGCAGGTCCAACAAGCTACTAGATGGGGGGAACTAATAAAAGGGGATAGTCAGTGCAGGCCCCCCATAACCACCATAGGCGTCCATCATCAGAATATAGGGGGAGATTTATCAAAGGGGGTAAAATATAGACTGGTGTAAACTGCCCACAGCATCCAATCACAGCTCAGCTCTCAGCTCTGGTGAAATAAAGCTGAGCTGTGATTGGTTGCTGGGGGCAGTTTACACCTGTCTATATTTTACACCCTGTGATAAATCTCCCCCATAGTGTTCTGATAAGGTATCTGTGTATTATTGCCCCCATGGTCACCGTCGGACTCCTGGCAATAGTGGCGTCACCCAGGGCCGCTTTAACCAGAGGGCACATGGTGCACATGCACCCGGCCCACTGGTTAAAGGGCCCCCCGAGCGGGCAGGCCTTTGCTATGTGCATCTGCTTACCCATCCATGGCGCCCCCTGCAGGGATGCACGGACCCCCCCCCCCCCCGACCGCGCGCTGTACATTGTAGCTATGAGCACTCGTAACGAGCGCTCATAGCTACCTTCAGCAGCACTGACAGAGAGAGAGCCACTGGCTCCCTCCCTGTCAGTCAGTCTTGTGGCCGCACTTCCTGCAGTCACAAGAGGCAGCACTCTCCCTCTGGTGTCTGCGCCGAGTGACGTCACTGTGTCGTCCTCTCCCGTCAGAGCGCGCACTCCTGTCATCCTCCGGGGCGGGCAGCAGGGTATACAAACACTGACTGTACCGGTAGTAACTCATATAGAGGCTGCAGGTCAGTTCCGGCACAGTCAGTGTCTGTATACCCCGCTGCCCGCCCCGGAGGATGACGGGAGTGCGTGCCCTCCCGAGAGAGGAGCTGCTGGGACCGGCGGACAGGTGAGTTACTGGTTTATTGTTTTTCTAGTCGGGCCACACTAATGGGGGATTAGCTACTATGTGGGGCGCTATATGGGGGCATTGGCTACTATGTGGGGCACTATATGGGGGGTTGGATACTATGTGGGGCGATATATGGGGGCATTGGCTACTATGTGGGGCACTATATGGGGGGTTGGCTACTATGTGGGGCACTATATGGGGAGTTGGCTACTATGTGGGCACTATATGGGGATTGGCTACTATGTGGGCACTATATGGGGGCATTGGCTACTATGTGGGGCATATATGGGGGGATTGGCTACTATGGGGGGCATATATGGGGGCATTGGCTACTATGTGGGCACTATATGGGGGATTGGCTACTATGTGGGGCACTATATAGGGAATTGGCTACTATGTGTGGCACTATATGGGGAGTTGGCTACTATGTGGGCACTATATGGGGATTGGCTACTATGTGGGCACTATATGGGGGCATTGGCTACTATGTGGGGCATATATGGGGGGATTGGCTACTATGGGGGGCATATATGGGGGCATTGGCTACTATGTGGGCACTATATGGGGGATTGGCTACTATGTGGGGCACTATATAGGGAATTGGCTACTATGTGTGGCACTATGTGGGAGATTGGATACTATGTGGGGCACTATAATGGGGGATTGGATACTATGTGGGGCACTATAATGGGGGATTGGATACTATGTGTGGCACTATAATGGGGGATTGGATACTATGTGTGGCACTATAATGGGGGATTGGATACTATGTGGGGCACTATAATGGGGGATTGGATACTATGTGGGGCAGTATAATGGGGGATTGGATACTATATAGGGCATTTTGGTGGGGATTGGATACTGTGTAGGGTACTATTCAGTCAGCAGCATGTGGTGACTGTAGGGGAGTGGCTATGGAGGGTCGCTATGGGGGGCGTGGCTATGGAGGGTCGCTATGGGGACGTGGCTATGGGGACCGCGGCGCCCTCTTTTTTTCTTTGCAAAAGTTGGGAGGTATGGTATAACTGTTTGTTTTTTTTGTGTTTTATTGGAGGGTGAGAACACAGGGGGGTGCTATATACATGGGGGGCGCTATATACTTTGGGGAGCACAGGGGGTCTATATACTTATGGGGGAACACACAGGGGGGCTATGTACTATTGGAGAGCTATATACTATTGGGGGAGTGCACAGGGGGGCTATATACTACTGGGGAGTGCACAGGGTAGCTATATAATTCTGGGGGAGCGCACAGGGGGGGCTATATATTATTGGGTAATGCACAGGGTAGCTATATACTTCTGGGGGAGCACACAGGGGGGCTATATATTATTGGGAAGTGCACAGGGGGGCTACATATTATTGGGGAGCGCACAGGGGGGCTATATATTATTGGGGAGTGCACATGGGGGCTATATACTTCTAGGGGAGCGCACAGGGGGGCTATATATTATTGGGGAGCGCACAGGGGGGCTATATACTACTGGGGGAGTGCACAGAGGGGCTATCTACTACTGGGGAGTGCACAGGGGGGCTATATACGACTGGGGACCACACATGGGGGCTATATACTGCTGGAGCGAGCGCACAGGGGGGCAATATACTACTGGGGGAGCGCACAGGAGGGCTATATACTACTGGGGGAGAGCGCACAGGGGGCTATATACTACTAGGAGAGCGCACAGGAGGGCTGTATATAACTAGGGGAGCACACGGGGGTCTATATACGTCAGGGACACCTTAAAACTATGGCGGCACAGAGGGGTGTAACTACTTTATAGGGGTACAGAGAGGTGTATCTACTATATAGGGGTACAGGGGACCTAAGTACTGTATGTGTTGGAGCCTAAAATGTTTCTCTGGCAGATTCTGGAGAGAGGATTCCTAGCCGGGGGAAGACTTATAGGTGGCCCACGCTGGATGGAGCGAAAGAAAAGGTGACAGACTGTGATCGGAGAAGACGCCACCTGTGAGTGACTGGATGTAACTGCACTCTGTTACAGCTTTGTAGTGCACCGGGCCCACCAATGTATTAAAATGGCCCTGGCGTCACCCTATAAAGGTCACCCCCTATATACTGACATACCGCTGACATATGACCCACCTGTAAGAGAGACAGAAAGAGGTATGAAGAGTAAGGGGGGCGCTCCCCTCATAAATACCATGGACTCATAATTACACTGTATTCTTTGACAGTGACTATTTACCAAACTGAATAATATTTATTGCTGTCTGGGCTTATAGCAGAGCAGTCCGGACCCTGGCAGAGTCATTTTCATTGTAATTCTGCTACCAGAAACACCAGAAAAAGTTGAACTCACAAGAACATTGAAGAACACTGGAGCCCTCTGCTGGTAAAAGCAACAAACAGCGACCTCACCAACAAGGATTTTATCGTAAGTGCCAGTTCACACGGAGCAAAAGTGTCGGAATTCCACCTGCCTCAGTTTCACACAGTGTCTATGGGAGGACTTGCGCACCTCCGCTTTAGTCGCTCTCCACCCAGAGAATTGACCAGAGAGCTGCGAAATTCTGCGGCTTTTGCTCTGTGTGAACTGGCCCTAATGTGTTCCTGTCATTAAAACTTTCAACAGGGGATGTGATATAAAGCATGTCTGCAATTTACATTAATTGATTATTTATTTATTTATTTATTTTTTAAGTTATTATGCTGTAACACAAAGCTATACTTACCAAAAATCTAGGTCCAGTCTCCTGAAGGCTGCTATATAACAGCTATACTTACTGTATCCAGGTCCAGTCTCCTGAAGGCTGCTATATAACAGCTATACTTACTGTATCCAGGTCCAGTCTCCTGAAGGCAGCTATATAACAGCTATACTTACTGTATCCAGGTCCAGTCTCCTGAAGGCAGCAAAATAGAAGCTATACTTACTGTATTCAGGTCCAGTCTCCTGAAGGCAGCTATATAACAGCTATACTTACTGTATCCAAGTCCAGTCTCCTGAAGGCAGCTATATAACAGCTATACTTACTGTATCCAGGTCTAGTCTCCTGAAGGCTGTTATATAACAGCTATACTTACTGTATCCAGGTCCAGTCTCCTGAAGGCAGCTATATACCAGCTATACTTACTGTATCCAGGTCCAGTCTCCTGAAGGCTGCTATATAACAGCTATACTTACTGTATCCAGGTCCAGTCTCCTGAAGGCTGCTATATAACAGCTATACTTACTGTATCCAGGTCCAGTCTCCTGAAGGCTGCTATATAACAGCTATACTTACTGTATCCAGGTCCAGTCTCCTGAAGGCAGCTATATACCAGCTATACTTACTGTATCCAGGTCCAGTCTCCTGAAGGCTGCTATATAACAGCTATACTTACTGTATCCAGGTCCAGTCTCCTGAAGGCTGCTATATAACAGCTATACTTACTGTATCCAGGTCCAGTCTCCTGAAGGCAGCTATATAACAGCTATACTTACTGTATCCAGGTCCAGTCTCCTGAAGGCAGCTATATAACAGCTATACTTACTGTATCCAGGTCCAGTCTCCTGAAGGCAGCTATATAACAGCTTTACTTACTGTATCCAAGTCCAGTCTCCTGAAGGCAGCTATATAACAGCTATACTTACTGTATCCAGGTCCAGTCTCCTGAAGGCAGCTATATAACAGCTATACTTACTGTATCCAGGTCCAGTCTCCTGAAGGCAGCTATATAACAGCTATACTTACTGTATCCAGGTCCAGTCTCCTGAAGGCTGCTATATAACAGCTATACTTACTGTATCCAGGTCCAGTCTCCTGAAGGCAGCTATATACCAGCTATACTTACTGTATCCAGGTCCAGTCTCCTGAAGGCTGCTATATAACAGCTATACTTACTGTATCCAGGTCCAGTCTCCTGAAGGCTGCTATATAACAGCTATACTTACTGTATCCAGGTCCAGTCTCCTGAAGGCAGCTATATAACAGCTATACTTACTGTATCCAGGTCCAGTCTCCTGAAGGCAGCTATATAACAGCTATACTTACTGTATCCAGGTCCAGTCTCCTGAAGGCAGCTATATAACAGCTATACTTACTGTATCCAGGTCCAGTCTCCTGAAGGCAGCTATATAACAGCTTTACTTACTGTATCCAAGTCCAGTCTCCTGAAGGCAGCTATATAACAGCTATACTTACTGTATCCAGGTCCAGTCTCCTGAAGGCAGCTATATAACAGCTATACTTACTGTATCCAGGTCCAGTCTCCTGAAGGCTGCTATATAACAGCTATACTTACTGTATCCAGGTCCAGTCTCCTGAAGGCATCTATATAACAGCTATACTTACTGTATCCAGGTCCAGTCTCCTGAAGGCTGCTATATAACACTATATTTACTGTATCCAGGTCCAGTCTCCTGAAGGCAGCTATATAACAGCTATACTTACTGTATCCAGGTCCAGTCTCCTGAAGGCTGTTATATAACAGCTATACTTACTGTATCCAGGTCCAGTCTCCTGAAGGCAGCTATATAACAGCTATGAGGGAATGTAGTATGGCAGATATAGCTAGCCCGCACTGCTGCCAGATGTATCCCCCTATTGAGGTGAGTAGTAGGGCATGGGATGTGGATGAATGGAGACAATAGGTTGCTTGGATGAAAAGGCAGATGTGAATAATGGTAAAGGAGAAATTCCAGCACTCACCAGTCAGCGTCTTCCAAACTTTATTTCATAAAGAACATTGCAGGGAGGGGATGGTGGATCAGTGAAGGTGCAGGCGCATCACCTGGGATAGCTATTTCGAGACTCCTCCCTTCCTCTAGCCAGGTCCAATGAAACATGCTGTGCCAAAATGGCCGACTCGGCGTGTGGTAATCCACACTGCGCGTGCGCGAAATACATTGTTTACAAGGAAGACGCTGATCAAAAAACATGCGCATGCGCAGTGGTTCAGGATGACCAAAAAGGGCCACCGCAATATCAATCACACCATATGCGCGTGTGCCAACACAATACAGAACACTTGTCAATGCGCAGGCGCTGGAACATAAAGAAATGGTCGCCAAAGCTTCTGCCGATATATAAGATTAGTATGAGCTGCCCACAATATATTTGAATATCGGTAAGGCAACGTAAAATAGTGCTCTAGGAACATTATCACAGGGTGAAAATGAATAAGTAATGTGACATAATAACAAGACCTAAAGTGATATAGTGTCAATGTGATAAAGTAAAAAAAAAGACAAAGACCGTCTGCAAACAATAAACAAAAAAAAAAAGGAAAAAAAGGAAAATTGATTATGATAAATAGATGTCACCCCCACCGGTCAGCATATTGGTCCAGCCCAAAAATTTTTTTTATAAAGATAAAAAATATACAAATAGGAGTAGCCTATGGGAAAAAAATATAATATTATGTACACCAGTATTTACAAGATAGTCAGTTTATATATACAATAGTGTACACTGAATGGTATACGGTAGTCTCAATCAGGGGACAAAGGCAAGCGTGTGTGACTAAAGTCGCAAAGGCCACTAAGGGCTCGTTCCCACTGAGGAAAGGTAGCGGAATTCCGCGACGGAATTGTCCGCCGCGGAATGCCGTTAGCCTCCCGCTCATAATGGGAGTCTATGGGAGGCGCGCGCTCCTGCCCTGTCCGCGCTGAAGAATGAACATGTTCATTCTTCAGCGCGGACAGGGCAGGAGCGCGCGCCTCCCATAGACTCCCATTATGAGCGGGAGGCTAACGGCATTCCGCGGCGGACAATTCCGTCGCGGAATTCCGCTACCTTTCCTCAGTGGGAACGAGCCCTAAGGCTCCTAAAATTCCGATGAGCTGAATGTTCTTAGAGGATGAGCTTCAAGATTGTAATAGTTCAAAGGGATGGATGATGGAACATGATGCAATAAGGAGGTCTACATGGGTTGGAAATCTTGGTTCTTCATGATGATGTGGATCTTGTCGAGGGAAAAATTACAAATCTGAAAACTAAAGGAAAAACCGTGAAAATAAAAAGTAATGAAAAATAAAGAATATATATAAAGAAATCAACTATGAAAGGAGGTGAAAATGAGTGAGAAAGAAAAAAGAAAAAAAGAGGGAAACTAGTGAAAGACTAGGTGAGTAAATGAAAGGTGAGTAACAAAAACCACTACATGAATCACACACAGTGTAAAAATGGAAGATAGCCAAGTGAGTGTAGGAGGCCAAGAAAAGCCTGGCCAAGCAAGACGTGAGGAGTAAGAGAAAGGGAAGAAGAAAAAAAAAGAAGAAGAGAAAAACATAAAATGAGTGAAAAAAGTGAGGTGAAGGTGTGTGTGGCATATGGAAAAAAAAAAAAAAAAAAAAAAAAAGTGACCGCGTAACAAACCAATTGTATACTTCACGAACCCTTATAAAAACCTGTGTATAATAACTCCTCGTTCAAGCCACCTGGTGTGAGGCTAGCAAGATTATAAATCCACCTAGACTCAACCCGTAGGAGGCATTTTTGGATATTGCCTCCCCGGAGTCCCATGGAGACCTTCTCCAAGCCCATTTACCTGCATGATGATCTCTGCAGTGCGTGGCCAAAGGCGTCCGATCCGAAAAGTCCAGTGTGGTTCTATTCCCCCTTCTGATGCTTGAAATGTGTTGCTGTGTACGCTTTCTAAGCTCCTGTGAGGTCTGTCCAACATAAAGGAGGGAGCAAGAGCAGATGATCACATATATCACATTCCTTGTGCGGCAGTTCACATGGTGCTGCAATGCATAATGGCCATGGTCTCTCGGATTGGTAAATTCCTGAGTAGGAGTCATAAATTGGCATATGCTGCAGTTGCCACATGGAAAGGACCCCCGCATGCGTGTGCCACTGCCAATAGGGATGCTAGGTCGTACAAAATGTCGTGTAAATCCGTACAATTACGTCTGATCCGCAAGAATTGTCCAGTTGGTATTCCGTTACGTAAGTGTTGAGGGTGGAAGCTCCCATAATGGAGGAGACTATTCGTCGCTCTTTCTGAATAACGAGGTCTGTATAGCGTTCCCAGCCACATCCAATCTGAGGTCCAGGAATTCAACCGTACGTTCCCCAATTCATAAGGATTTGGCAAGGTGTAAAAGGTGGCCAGGGGTCAGTGCATAATATGCGATGCTGAGTGAGTATTGTGCACAGCTCCCATGCTGGGACGCTCCTCCTCCTTAAAGGGGAACTCAGGCAAAAATCTTTTTATTTCAAATCAACTTGTTTCACAACGTTATATAGATTTATAATTTACTTCTATTAAAAAATCTCCAGTCATCCAGTACTTATCAGCTGCTGTATGTCCTGCAGGAAGTGGTGTATTCTCTCCAGTTTGACAAAGTGCTCTCTGCTGGCACCTCTGTCCATGTCGGGAACTGTCCAGAGCAGTAGCAAATCCCCATAGAAAACCTCTCCTGCTCTGAACAGTTCCTGACATGGACAGAGGTGGCAGCAGAGAGCACTGTGTCAGACTGGAAAGAATATACCACTTCCTGCAGAGCATACAGCAGCTGATAAGTACTGGAAGACTGGAGATTTTTATATAGAATTTACAAATCAATATAACTTTCTTAAACCAGTTGATATGAAAAAAAACAGACATCTGTCTTCAGCTCTTGGAGCCATTAGACATCAGTTGGTAGTTTGCAATATCTGGGTTCAATATACATAATATTCTGAGTTATGAGCTCAGATTTGTTGCTACTTTAGGTAAATTTTTACATTTACTTTCTAATATATATTGCAGCTTCCATCAACGAGTGACCACACTGCTACCTGTCTCCTATACATATAGTGTGTGTATGCAGGGTGCAGCATAGCTGCAGAGTCACAGCGCCCTCTTGTGTCTGCATGTCCAGTGAAGCTAGTCATGTCTTGGGTCATTATTAGGATGTTATCGGACAAGTCCAGCGAAAATTTTTATGAAAGTATTGTAATTGTAAACAAATTACCAATATACACTTATTATGGGAAATGCTTATAAAGCGCTTTATTCCCTGCACTTACTACTGCATCAAGGCTTCACTTCCTGGATAATATGGTGATGTCACTTCCTGGATAACATGGTGATGTTAGACCCGACTCCCAGAGCTGTGCGGGCTGTGGCTGCTGGAGAGGATGATAGCAGGGGGACACTGAGGGACACAGGGCACTGGAGGGACACTGAGCATCCCCCTGCCATCATCCTCTCCAGCAGCCACAGCCCGCACAGCTCTGGGAGTCGGGTTGTGACATCACCATGTTACCCAGGAAGTGACATCACCATGTTATCCAGGAAGTGACATCACCATGATGTTATCCAGAAAGTGACATCACCATGTTATCCAGGAAGTGAAGCCTTGATGCAGTAGTAAGTGCTGTGAAAAAAAAGCACTTTATAGGCATTTCCCGTAATAAGTGTATATTGGGGATTTATATAACTTTTGGGGGGCAATACAATACCGTAATAAAATTTTTTGCCAGACTTCTCCTTTAATGTAGAACCAGAAAAAGAATGGAGATCTCCAAAATGCTTCTGTCAGCAATCGCAGACAGTACATGAACACATGGATAGCTTCTCCCCACCCCATTGGCCATCATTGATTGATCTGTCCCTGTTTGTGTATACAAAAACAGGTCCCCTTTTAAATTTAGTTTCATTATATAGAATATCTCTGTAAGGAATTTTGAAGTTGTCCAATTTTCCAGAGAACCGACACATACAATTTACAGTTCCGTCGCTCCTCATGCAGTGACGCATTCTGAAGAGGAACTAAGATCCTTTTGAAAGCATCAAGACTTTACATGGGTTATTTGGCTTATAGTAACCCCCTTTCCGACCCTCTAAGAGTCATAACCTTATGTTTCCATTGTCAGAGCTGGATGGCGGCTTGTTTTTTGCGGGACAGGTTGTAATTTTTTTTATTGTCATCCTTCACATTCGAAAAAAAAAAAAAAAAAAAAAAAACTCTTGCAGGACGTAATTGAACCAACATATTTATGGGCTTTTACTTAGCTCTGTAGCATATTTTGACGACTACAGAGGTTTCACCTTTCCCATCTCCAGAATAGAGGGCTCGTTCTTTGTGGCATGAGCTGTAGCTGTCATTTTGGGGCAAAGAACACCTTTTGAGTAGGATTTGAGACCAGAGATGACCATCAAGCTAAAGTACAACCCATTGCAGATACCAGTCATATTATTTTTCATATCAAAGGTCGCAGAGCCGCCGAGCGGTTTTTTTTTTTTTTTCTTTTTATTCCACATTTTGTTAATGGAACAAACAATACTTCGGTGTTAAAGGCTCGAAGAAAATAAAACTATACATATCTGTGTAAAAACAAACAATATATTATACATTCTCAATCTTTAAAATCTTAGCAGCATTCACGCTGGCCACACACACAAACACATCGATGTGCAGTCCTGGGACAACCGGACACAAAGGAGAAGAAGCCACGAAGACGTCTCCGCTAATCTGGAAGGTGTTGGATTCCATTGTATCAGAAAATCCGGAATTTGGCCGCATGGCTGAAGGTGTAAACTAACAAGGGATTGTCGCTCCGCCATTGCATCCAGTATATGGCCGACTTCACATATTGTTAATGGTCTGAAACTGAAAATCACACAAAATACCGGAGAGTCCCCCCCCCCCCCTCAGTCACACAGTCCGCATTTCCCATTGTTATGGGATCAGGTTTTTGCATCTTTAAAGATTCCTTATGGGATATTGGGAGCATTTTGCCCAATGCACAGTCCCGATTCTTTCGGTTAAAACTAATGTACTAGTCCACTTAGTGAATTTATTTTTTTCACTACCTGGTCAGCACCGGGGTGGAGACCCCAGTGGTGCTGCCCACAAAGGCCCGCTCTATGGGCTAGAGGCAAGACTGGCGCCCCCAGTGTAATGATATCCCCTCAGTGACGCGCCTCCATTAGGATCAAGTCTGGCCGCGTCCCCCGGGGAGTGGAGATCATTAGACTGGGGTGCCGGTCTCGTCTCCTGTGCATAGAGCAGGCCAGCGCCAATTGCATGAATCATGCAGCCTTTTGGATAATGGATCGCATCACCGGGATCTCCACACAGGGGCCGACCAGATTGAAATAAAAAAAAATAAACAATAAGAATTCACTAAGCGAACTGGTATTCTCCATCACTCAGCATGGGTCTCCAAACTGCGGCCCTCCAGCTGTTGCAAAACTACATTTCCCATCATGCCTGGACAGTCAAATTCAAAGCTTTAGCTGACCAGGCATGATGGGAGTTGTAGTTTCGCAACAGCTGGAGGGCCACAGTTTGGAGACCCATGCAGTTAGGGTGGGCATCCCATACATGACCAGTTCCCATTCCCCATCCATCATGCCGGGCATCCCATACATGACTAGGCCCTGTTTCCCATCCCTCTGGTATGCCAGGCATCCCATACATGACTAGGCCCCGTTCCCCATCCCCCCCAGTATGCTAGGCCTCCTATACATGACTAGGTCCCGTTCCCCATCCCTCCAGTATGCTGGGCCTCCTATACATGACTAGGTCCCAGTCCATCCCTCCAGTATGCCGGGGATCTCCTACCTGACTAGGCCCCGTTCCCCATCCCTCCAGTATGCTAGGCCTCCTATACATGACTAGGTCCCGTTCCCCATCCCCCCAGTATGCTAGGCCTCTTATACATGACTAGGCCCCGTTCCCCATCCCCCCCAGTATGCTAGGCCTCCTATACATGACTAGGTCCCGTTCCCCATCCCTCCAGTATGCTGGGCCTCCTATACATGACTAGGTCCCAGTCAATCCCTCCAGTATGCCGGGGAGCTCCTACCTGACTAGGCCCCATTCCCCATCCCTCCAGTATGCTAGGCCTCCTATACATGACTAGGCCCCGTTCCCCATCCCCCCCAGTATGCTAGGCCTCCTATACATGACTAGGCCCCGTTCCCCATCCCCCCCAGTAGGCTAGGCCTCCTATACACGACTAGGCCCCGTTCCCCATCACTCCGTTATGCCAGGCTGCCTATACATGACTAGGTCCCTTTTCCCATCTGTTGTTCCGGGAGACCAGGAACCATTCGGGTAGCTGTGTAGAATGGGACTTAGTTCCCTATTTAAGTACAATAAAGTCTGACACTCTCAGTCTTCTTAAGTAGAAGAATAAGATACGCTGTGAAATCACTCTAGCCTATAGCCAAGTACAGGATACAGTACATTCATTTATATACAAAAGATTTACTCAAATAAAAGAGGGAAAAGCGGGTTTCTTCAAACTATAGAGATGTTAACAGAACAACACAATACAATACCATATCTACATTATATATTAAAATGAAAGTAAAAAAATAAAAACAGTGATGGCAGGCAGGTCATAGGCAGCCGGAGTGTTAGAGGGATAGCGGTAAAACTTAAAGAGATCCTATCTGAATGTTTATACCCTCCAAACCTGCCCTCTTCCCAGACCAATGAGGTACCATAGTTCCCAAAGTTGTCATTATACTAATTATTCCCTATCCGCATTAGAAGTTTTGAGCTGTATAAAGTCAAGGGGGTGGAGCCACTGCCCATAAAAGGACGTCCACACACTAACCCTGCCCACCCAGAATAAAGTGACGCCCCTGAGGACAGGTTTACAGTGATAATAGTCCTAGTCCAGGGGTGTCAATCAAGCCTGGCGGGGCGGGATTAGGGTGCTGACACCCCTGCATCTATGGGCAGCACCTCAACTACATATATAGGTATTGGTATATGGGACAAGCAGATAAAACCCTTTGGGCAAGTTAAGACAACATTGGACACTAGGGCAGCACATTATGGCGGTATCGGTGCAGGTTTGTGGGGTACCACGTGATTTTGTTTCATCATGTGACATTGGGACATCTTATGGCTGCTCCATTGCTGGGCACCCATTTACTGCTACATAAGTCGGGGGCTTGTGCTGCAGGGACCTGATATTAGCGGGGGGCAGGTGCTAGACCCCCTTCCTCAAGAAAATAAAAATATTAAAAAAAAGTTCTGCCTATGGCCTCAACTACTGGGTTTTGTGGCTCCCACCATTTGGCAATGGAAAGTAATAAGTCTCGCAGTCTTTTCCCCCCTCTAAGAGGCTTTATTAGAGTCCAGGGCACTCAACCTCAGCACGGAGCCATGAATAAAGTCCGAGAGCATATTCTTTCTTCAGTAGGTTGTCCCCAGCCGGTCAGACTGGTTTGGTGGTCCGATTATATACTAGGTGCTCTGTGTCCTCGGTTGCGGCCACCACAGTATTGTTCACATTCGTCTGTCGCTTACGACTGGTTTTCTTCTTTTTCAGGTAACAGTATCCGATCACGGCAACAACGACCAGGATACAGATGCCGAGGAACACTGCGATGGCGACTTCAGCCGAACCTGGAGAGGGAAAAAGTTAAATATTATAATATTATTTAATAATAATAATAATAAACAATGAAATAAAATTATTATTAATTTTTAGACCAGCACAATATTACATTCCATATTGTATCCATATTACAGCCATAAATCCTAGCTTGACCATGGGTCTAATATTCCCATCTGAAAGCATTATAGGGATCTTTACACTCACAATCAGGCCTGGACTCCTAATACTGTGAGTGTTTTGCACCTTAAGGGGATTTTCAAGCTTAAAGCGACTCTGTACCCCCCCCCCCCCCCCAAACCACTTGTACATTCGGATAGCTGCTTTTAATACAAGATCCGTCCTGGGGTCCGTTCGGCAGGTGATGCAGTTATTGTCCTAAAAAAATACTTTTCAACTTGAAGCCCGTGCCAAACCGGAGTATCTGTGTCCTAACTTTGCACCACCCCTCCGTCCCTCCTCCCCACCCTCTTCATCATTAGGAATGCTCCAGGCAGATTGCCTCCTATTCCCCACCTGTGTCAGCCCGGCACTGGGCTGGATCGTTAAGGACCTGTGCAATGTTCAGCATGAAGAAAATGTTTCAGTGGCATTTCTAATGATGAAGAGGGCAGGGAGGAGGGACGGAGGGGTGGTGCAAAGTTAGGGCACAGATACTCCTGTTTGGCACGGGCTTCAAGTTTTAAAGTATTTTTTTAGGACAATAACTACATCACCTGCCGAACGGACCACAGGACAGATCTTGGATTAAACGCAGCTATCCGAAGGTACAAGTGGTTTGGGGAAGGGGGGGGGGGGTCAGATTGTGGGTACAGAGTCGCTTTAAAACCATATACAGAAGGTCATTATTTCTGTAATGTCAGGTCAGGGATCTGGAAGCCTCGGTTCTTTACCCTGTTTGTACTGGTGCTGCTGGGTAATTGTGAAGCCGCTCCCATTCAAAGCTGCTCAGTTAGGGCCCTTTTACACAGAAAGATTATCTGACAGATTATCTGCCAAAGATTTGAAGCCAAAGCCAGGAATGGATTTGAAAAGGAGAAATCTCAGGCTTTCATGTATGACCTGATCTCTGTTTATAGTCTGTTCCTGGTTTTGGCTTCAAATCTTTGGCAGATAATCTTTATTGTGTAAAAGGGCCCTTACCCAGCATCACCAGTACATTGTATGGTGCTGAGGATTCCAATAAATTGGTTATTTCCAGATCCACAAGTGCACTGATCAGCTGAAAAATGCAACATATTCTGCAAAAAATAAGATAAAATTAACAGGAGGATTAAAAAAAAAAAAAAAAAAAGTTGAAATGTAAAGTGAAAAATATTGCTGGCTGGGTCCTTAAAAGAGATGTGGTAGGGGCAAAATGTTGGACATAAAGAAGAGGGGGGGGGGGTCAGATCACCCCAATGATATGACACTTATCCCTTTCTGGTAGACAGGGGGATATGTTTAAGAGACACGGTAAAAAGAAAATATAGATAATTTTTGGGGCTTGTGACACAGCGGTCCCTGTTATATGTTCAGTTTATGTATAGGTGAATATATAACATATATAACAATAACAGATCCTATATAGATTGTATGGGAATACAAGTTCTTTCATATCATGTCGCTCACCTGAGCTTCCTTCTTGTGCACTCGGGTCGTCCACATTTGCTCTAAAAATATCTCGATCTGATAACAAGAAAAAAAAATTATTGTTTTAGAATAATAGTTTAAACAAAGTGAGATTAACCGACTAATGGATAGAAATGTAGTCTTCACAAGTCTAAACCAACAAGGAAAAATCTAGAAAGGACTAGTGTGGTAGGCTCAACAAAAGGTCTGGTAAGATAATGGGCTAAGGTGCTGTGGGGAAGGTAAGACCCTGCCTAGTGTAGATGGGAACCGCTGGGTCAGGCGTCCCTCTACCAGACAGAGGATGCCCCTACACTAAGAACCATCATCAGGCTGTCGAGATGTATCGCAGTCGGGTGGATGTGTTGAGGGAATTTAGTATTTCCATTCGGTAAAACAGAATAAGACAGAACATGTTGTCTACATAAATTCTTTTGGAGAGACAATTAATCAGAGTTGTTCCACCTCCAACGTGTTTCCCCTGTGTAGTGTGCATAGGTTCATCAGGGAGTAGTGTGGAGATAGTATGCATATTGGGGGAGATTTATCAACATGGTGTAAAGTGAAACTGGCTCAGTTGCCCCTAGCAACTAATCAGACGCCATCTTTGATTTCTTACAGACTCTTTGGTAAATGAAAGGTGGAATCTGACTGGTTGCTAGCCAGTTTCCCTTTACACCATATCTCCCCCATTGTCCTCAAATGAAGATGCTGTGTTTGCATTGAGAGCAAAGATGGCGATCATCACAGGGGGTAGAGGAGACCGGCGGAGAGTGATGCTCAGAGATGAGTAGTCCTCCTGGAGCACGAGGTCCCCACAGAACCTCAGCCCATTATCTTACCAGATGATTTGTTGTACAGATTTGAAATACTTGTAAATATTCCTTGTGCACCTAATAAACCTATTTTTGCACTATCCTCAGAGTCCACCACACTAGTCATTTCTAGATTTTTACCCCGTTTAGAATATGAATAGGAAAAAGAAAAAGAAAAAAAAAAAAAATGTACAAACCAAGTGGCCATATTACGAAAGGTCCCCATAGCCTTCAGGTTAGGCCATCGATATAAGGTGTATGGGGCCCAAGTCTCCACTAACAGAGGTCATTGGTGGGGATAGGGGTCAGGCAGGATGGATGTACACTGGCTGACCCCCTTGGTTCTCGAAGGGACCAGCTGATGCCAGAGCTGTCTGGCTATGGCTTATCACTCCCCCTCCCCTAGAGAGCGCAAGAATGACAGGGATAGGTGGTGTATTAGGATCCTGAATAGTCTGTAGGTCTCCTGGAGCCACCGACTTCATGTCAGACTGGAAGAGGCCGATGGGGGTCCCACTGCCATTAGAGAAGGGGGGGGGGGGGACTTTGTGTGTACAACGGTTAGGTAGGTGGTACATGACACAGTAACATTCACATGACGCCAGGACACAGATGGCCCAAAAACTGTTGCACCAGCCTTGAGGTTTTACCATAGATGGGTGAGGTTTCCTTTATTCTTTAAAAAGATGCCCCCTGGTGGCAATGAGAGGCAAGTTGTGAAGTTCAGAGCCAGAACAGGCCCCATAGATACATAGGGGGAGATTTATCAGCATGGTGTAAAGTGAAACTGGCTCAGTTGCCCCTAGCAACCAATCAGATTCCACCTTTCATTACTCACAGACTTTTTGAAAAATAAAAAGGTGGAATCTAATTGGTTGCTAGGGGCAACTGAGCCAGTTTCACTTTACTCCATGTTTGATAAATCTCCCCCATACAGTATAACAGCTAGGTACACTCACCACTAACTCCTCGACAGAAGTCTTCACAGTCGGCCTGATGAACAAAGTTATTCCTGTTCCCCATACAGCCCCCATAGGTGAAGCCCATGCACTTCTTGTCTACAGGATCGTAGTACCAGCGAGAGAAAATGGCCCGGCATGGACCGGTGTCCGGCAACTCCACACAGCGAGCTGAAACAAAGGGAAAGTTATTCATATAATTCCTGTCAGGAGAAGCGAAGGCCGGAGCAGGTCCGGACCCTCTATAAACAGGCTGAACAGGGCTATAGGGCTCCTACCTTTACTGTTTGTCACGTCCAGGTCCTGCAACCTCTTAAATTCTTTGTCATCTAGGTAGAAAAGAAAGAAAAACCATTGTTAAGTATGGCGGGTGACACTATAGGAACATCAGCAGCTACTGAGCAAACACACGGCCCCATACGGCCCTCTCTTTACACAGTGTACAAGATAAGTCAGAGGTCATCGCGCTTATTCACAACCTATTGTGGACACAGCACCATAGTGACCGCATGGGGCTACATGTCCGGCTCCCATTTATTTGCCTAGATTTTAGGCGAGAGTAGACTCCTCTTTCTTTGTTCTTGGCTCCATGCATTGGGAGAGATAGGGTGGTATTACACGGAACGATTATCGTTCGAAAAATCATTAAATTGTTCGAATTTAAACGATTATCGTTTAGTGTAATAGCAGACAATGATTAAACGACCAACGAGAAATCGCTGGTCGTTTAATAGAATTTTGACCTATTTGTATGGTTGATCGTTTGCAAATCGTTTGCATGTAATAAGAAGTCGTTCGCAGAAGCAGCGACGACAGGACGAACGCAATAACAATCATAAGTAACGGTCATCATTCCGTGTAATTGGGTGAACGATTTCAGCGGTCGTACGAGTTTGTTTATCATAAATTGTTGAAAAATTGCTTAGTGTAACAGTACTCTTAGGGCCCCATTACATGGATCAATAATCGGCAAAATCAGGGCTATTATCGATCTGTGTAATAGAGACAACCACCATCAGATTCCACCTTTCATTTTCCAAAGACTCTGTGAGGGATGAAAAGTGGAATCTGATTGGTTGCTAGGGGCAACTGAGCCAGTTTCACTTTACACCATGTTGATAAATCTCCCCCATTGTGTTTTCTGAGTCAGTGGGAAAGAAAAAAAAATATGTTTTGTAGTTTACAATGTGAGGCCAGAGGGTAATGTTTCTTTGAGGAGAGCGCCATAAAGGTGTGTAGAGACGTGTATGCCATCCATGCTCCATGGAGAAGTTTGGGAAGGATCTGTAGAAGCTCTGTCATGTCGCCTTTTAGAGGTGGCGTTCCCCTCAGGTCAGTGTCTGGCTCAGATACGAAGCCAAGCCGGACATGACTGGGAACGTAAGCCAAGCCGGACATGACTGGGAACGTAAGCCAAGCCGGACATGACTGGGAACGTAAGCCAAGCTGGACATGACTGGGAACGTAAGCCAAGCTGGACATGACTGGGAACGTAAGCCAAGCCGGACATGACTGGGAACGTAAGCCAAGCCGGACATGACTGGCGGACATGACTGGGAACGTAAGCCAAGCCGGACATGACTGGGAACGTAAGCCAAGCCGGACATGACTGGGAACGTAAGCCAAGCCGGACATGACTGGGAACGTAAGCCAAGCCGGACATGACTGGGAACGTAAGCCAAGCCAGACAACTCTACAGAATTGCCAATGGAGCATGAATGGCCTATAAAGGCTCCTATTGGACTAAGGGATTTTTAGTTTTGTCTGATTAACGATAAACGATTGCAAACAACCTGAAATAGTTCCCCACCATAGTCGTTCGCAATTCCAATCTAATAAACAAATGATCCCAATTACAAATGAATGATTTGCGAATGATTAACGATAGTTTTATGGTCGGCTCCAAAAATGCAATAAACGACATACGATCAGATTTTTGTTGGTCATTGGATCGGTGCAGCATACACACCGAAAGATTATCGCTTAAACTCCAACGATATAACGATTTTTCACACAATAATCTTTTTGTGGGTCCTAAGTTTCCTGCACATCTTTATGACCATTTGGTCACACGACTAAAGGCCGCCCCCGATATTGTGCGGCTACAGGACGTGTTTTCACCCACACAGAATAATAGGAATATGTGATCGCCCACTTCACGTCTCAGAAGGTTTGCGTCCAAGTAGTGAGTGCCGGGGAGGAGAAGGCCGGGGAGGAAAGATGTCTTCTGCTCCCTGCAGCAAAATTATTTCTTTAAAATCAACTGGTGCCAGAAAGTGCCAGAGATTTGTAAATTATTTCTATTAAAATAAATAAATAAATCTCGTCTTCCAGTACTTATCAGCTGCTGTATGTCCTGCAGGAAGTGGTGTGTTCTCTTCAGTCTGACACAGTGCTCTCTGCTGCCACCTCTGTTTATGTCAGGAACTGTCCAGAGCAGCTGCAAATCCTGGACTGGCATGAATATCACTTAATACAGGATATACAGCAGCTGATAAGTACTGCAAGACTTGAGATTTTTAATAGAAGTAAATTACAAATCTATGGCACTTTCTGGCCACAGTCGATGTGAAAGATTATTTTTATTTTTTTTTGGTGAACAACCCCTTTAACTCGAGGGATCAGAGAGGCCTATAAGAGTGATAAGCAGCGGTTAGAGAGAAGGAAAAGATACTCACAGTTTTCACAGGAAGCCTCATCAGAACTGTCTCTGCAGTCTGGAGTATCGTCACATTCTAAGGCGGCATCAATGCAGCAGCCGTCAGCGCAGCGGAACTGTGAGCGGAGGCATTTACCATCACAGACTGTAAGAAGGGGAGGAACAGTATTGTATAATAGCTGAAAATCAATAAAAGTATAGGCACAATACAGCATGGTGCTCAAATAGTGCCGTATGTCAGTCACATAACACCTCCATACCCTTGGGTAAAAAGCCAGTGCCAATCTGTGCCCGCACTATGGGAGAAGTATACTGTACAGCGCCACACATGGGCCAAGCAGAGAGCGCTATACAGCTGGCAAGTAACACACAAAGAGACATAAAAATAAAGCGTACTTACCTGGCTCCATTCTCCTGCCTTTACCGTGACCGTCTGCAAAACAGAAAGAAACGCAGGTGAGGTAGAGGCCACAGATGGGGGGGGGGGGGGAATCTTGTGTATGTCGTCCATTAAAGGGAAAAAGATCAGCAGGTTAGAGGAATATAACCTGCTCATATACCCCTATAGGGCACAGGGGCGCTGAGGATGAAGGAAAGCTTCTTACCTCCATCCTCTGCACCGTTTCTGAGATATTAGTTTATTCTCTATGCTAAGTGGTTTATGCACCAAAATGATATACTAGCATATAGATTAAACTCTGAATATCGCAGAAACTGTGCAGAGGATGGCGGTAAGAAGCTTCCCTTCATCCTCAGCACTCCGTGCACTATAGGGAAACACCGGCAGGGTAGACTTGGCCTTTACTACTTGATATAACTAAGATGGTACGGAGAGAAGCTTTAGCCCATGTGACCCTCCAATACAGATGAAAAAAGGGGGGGGGGCTTAAACTAAACTGAGACTTCCTGTTGTGTCTGTGGTGATAAGAGGCTGCTGTAAAGGGATCTGTACAGCATTGCAGCGTCATGTGACACCAGTAGGTAGAGGAGACAATAGCAGCTCCCTGTGGAATGACCTCCTCACAGGTCACAGAGCGCGCTCAGTAATGTCTCACATTCATCTCAAGGGGACAGTGTCTGTCTATTGTCATCTATGTCCATGAGTCTTGCTGGAAAGCATGTCACTAAATGCTGTTAAGAACAGCCCAGGATGGCAGCCAGCCTAAAGTACAAACATTCCCTTTAAAGTTATACTACAATTACTAAAATATTATAACTAATTTATTATGTTATTTACATTCTATTCAGCAAAAAAATAAATAAAATAAAAACACACAAGAGATGAGTCATGGATGATGATGAGGATAGTAAAAAGAATAACTATAAAAAGGACACCACTGAATGGTACTGTAGGGTGGACATTCAATAAGGTGCGACTTTTTATGGGATTTTTCAGCTGTATCCATACATTTCAGTTTTTAGTGGACGGCCGCCGCATTTACCTGCATGTTCCCCGGAGTTCCCGCAGGTCTGTCTACAATCCTCTTTCCGGACGTAGTTGTTCTTGTTCGGGTTGCAGCCTCCAAACACAAACTCTTCACAGTCACTGACTTCTGGGTTGAAGTACCATCGCTGAAAGGCGCCGCGGCATCGGCCAACCTTCTTGGGGGAGAGACAGTATTCTGCAAGACAGACAAGGCGTCATGGCAATATGAGGATTTGTTCCTCTTCTTTACTATTCAATCACACATTCCTCTGCTGACAGCTAATAGAACCTGGAGAGGATATACACCAGTCCAGAGGGGTGTAGGATGGAACCCTGTATAGGTCACAGCTATAGACACTGCCTACAAATACAACCACTTGGCTCATACACCACATGCGGCAGTTACTTGTGTGTGAGGGTCCTTTTACACCTACAGATTAAATCACTCATTTAGTGAACGACACTACTACTCTAAGGCAGTGTTCTGCACGGAACACGGACGTGAATGCGTGTAATGGACTTCTCCCCCGCCTGGGCAGCATCTGTGATAAGATGCTGGGAGTGGGGGAACTGTATACATATGCACATGAATACAGTTCCCCCGCTCCCAGCATCTTATCACAGATGCTGCCCGGGCAGGGAGAGAAGTCTGTTACACACATTCCACATCAGTGTTTCATATAGAACACAGAACGTGTGAATGCGACCTTAGTAAGAGTGGTAATGAAGTAGTACCTAACTTTTGCCACTAGATGTCGCTAGTATAATATATATATATATATATATATATATATATATATATATATATATATATATATATATATATTAGTGCTTAAGTATTGCACAGCTGTAGTACTCAAGGGGTTATTGTTCTTTGTGATTTGTGCACCAATGAGAGCTCTTTTCTCTTCTCCACCTATCTCTGCTCTCCTTCTTTTGCACTCTTCTCACCCACTCACAGCAGGTATAACATACCCTGTAGGAGGTAGTCACATGGGTAGTGGAAGTGTAGTCTCACATTTAGTCAGTCTTAGTCTGATTCCCGTACAGAGAGGACGAGTCCAGTGTAGTCTAGTCTGGAGCGTGATAGTGGATAGACTCACATGGGAAGCACGGACACTCTTTTCTTGAAAGCAGCACTTCTACTTACTAAGCAGTGCTAAACACTCAGAGAGGACAAAGTCAGAGATCATCCCAGCCCACACCAAGAAGAAGTCTAAAGGTGCAGGACAGTACCCTGAAGCAAGAGGAACTGATCCGGTTAGAGCAAAGTTTCTAGAAGGCTACGTACTCTCTTGCAGCACGGGTGTCACCAGGAAATCATGGCCACTCTGCGCTTGTGTCACCCTTATAGGATGGGTCACCCTACACTGGGGAGCAATAGGTGGTGCAAAGACAAGTAGTCAAAACACGGGCACAAGTATTCTCTCTACTCTCAAGTATTCTACTTCTAAAGTTCCGGCAGAGCACATTACTACTTGGGTTGGAACTCTTGTGACATCCTCCTCTCTACTTCTCTGAACTCACTCTACTTCTCAGCACGCAACCAAGCCAGCACGGCTATACTACTTCTCAAGTTCTCAGCACAAATCTTGTCAGTCAAGTCCAAAGTCTATTATCAAGTCACAAGTCTAAAAATACTTGATACAGTAGTGTAAAATAAAGAGGACTTTACTTATGGTAATGGGATTATTACTTAAACACCAACACAGTAATTGCACCTTCCTTGGGTCATCTCCCCTTTCTGTGGGTGGCAGTACCATTAGTCCGGGTGCGTCACAACTCCACTACGGACCACCGTGATAAATACCCAAGGGACCCTCTCACAGCCCGGCAGGTCAGTGACCACAGGGGAACAAGGTATAGCCAGCCCACTCAAAATAACTACCTGTGTGACCAACCGGCATTGGCATCACGACAGTACAATTACAGGCTGAGCTATACTCCAACCAACCACCACCGTAGTGGCGTCACACAGTATCATTTGGCAAGTGACCAGTCAAGCTTCACAGCACCACACCCCTATCTGTAGGTGAGCCCCTTTGTGCTTCACTCTATAGTGAGGCCCTCTCTGTGTACAAATAACTGCCACTTTGCCCTCATGAACTGTGCCACTGCCCCCCAATAAACGGTCACTGACCCCCTAGATAAACTGTACCACTTCCCCCACCCCAATTAATTGTGTCATTGTCCCCCCAAATCCCCGTTTCCCATCAAGTGACTCTTCAAGTGTTATCAAACTACAACTCCCATCATGTCCTGCTAGCAGGACATGATTGGAGTTGTAGTTTTTCTACCAATTGGAAAGTTCTAGATTAGAGAACACTGCACTAAATATACAGTCCTACAAATCACACTTTCCCAACAAGTAACAAGTTTAGATACAAACAGAGTGTTTACACTGGAAGACTTTGGAACCATTAACAATGATTTTGACGTCAGCTGAAAAGATGCGATCAACGACACACTGGCAAGTTTACACCAGAAGATTATCGCTTAAAATCAGACCATTTAACAATTTTTTGCACAATAATCCTCCCATGTAAAAGGCCCTATTACACGGAGCAATAATAGTTTAAAAATTCGCCATAACGACCGGAAATTAGCGATTATCTCTCCGTGTAATAACACCCAGCAATCAAACGACGGACAAAAAAAATCGTTTATCTTCTTTTAACAGGTTGAAAAATTATCGTTGGTAGTTCAGCGATCATTCGCAAATCTGTTCGTCTAAAACGTTGTGTGGGTCGTCCTGAGGAACGATTATCGACCACATAACGACGCAAAAATTATCGTTCTTAACAGTAATCGATGAAGGTAATAACCTCAGAATCATTCGCTACTAAATCGCTTGTTTTCTAGATCAATCGTTATACTGAATCTTTACACGATAATCGCTATGTTAAAGGACCTGTGTGTAATAGGTCCTTACGAGAGTCTCATGGTCCCTCTACACGGAGCAATCATCATTCAAACCGGCGTGATAACGGTCGCATTTGAGCGATTATCTGCTCGTGTAAATACAGCTATCAAGTGTCAGAGAGAGATTAACGATTTCTCGTTTAACATATTTTCAAAAAGTTGCTGATCATTCGCAGATCAGCATTAAGACGGAGAAAAAAATTTTTGATCGGCAAATGGAAGCTTCAAAACCATTAAACGATCGATTGAGCGATTTATTGCTCTGTGTAAACGGGCATTACCCCGTGTGATCATACCTGTCAGCGTGACTCCTGTGTGACTCATCTATATTAATGAGACAAGTGCGGGAGAGCTGGAGTGTACGTCACAGGGTGTGCCAGGGTGCAGGCAGTGTGTAAACAAAGCCAGGAGCAAGCGAGAGACATCTCTGCACAGTAACAGACGTTACCCGCTGCCCACCTACATACACGGAATTGTGCGGAATCTAAGGGTAAGGGTGCAGCTGCTCTGGGATTCTATATATTACAGGGGAGAGTTATCAAACATGGTGTAAAGTGAAACTGGCTCAGTCGCCCCTAACAACCAATCAGATTCCACCTTTCATTTTACAAAGAGTCTGTGAGGAATGAAAGATGGAATCTGATTGGTTGCTAGGGACAACTGAGCCAGTCTCACTTTACACCATGTTTGATAAATCTCCCCCTGCGTATCCAGCAGAAAAAAAAAATGCAAATATGTACCTCCCACTGGTCCCCCACAGCAGATCCTGTTTGGCTCATTCCAGTGAAGAGGTGTGAGCTAGACCTGCCTGCTCAGCCAATCACTGGCCAAGACAGGAGGACTTTATAGCCAGTGATTGGCTGAGCAGGCAGGTCGCTTCGGGAGTAGTAAAAGAAGTCACTATCGGGGGACCGGAAAGAACCAAATGGGAGCCGCTGCTGTGGGGGACTAGGAGTAATTTTTTTTTCTCCAGCCCTAGCAATATAATAAATTTTAGAACAGCGGAATGCCCCTTTAATTATCTCTTGGTAGAATGTAACAAAACCACATCAATTTCTAGGTTATTTTTTTACACTTTAAAGAGTCACTGTCGTTCAAATTTTTTTTGCAGAAATCAATAGTCCAGACGATTTTAAGAAACTTTATAATTGGGTTTATTATGCAAATATGCCATTATCTGCATTCAAAAAGACTTTCCCCAGGTCCCCCCCACCCCTCCTCCTCTCTGGCCTTGTGTAACCTATGGAGATGGAAGGGGGGAGGAGGATGATTAGTCAGCAGCAGAGAACAAAGGATTACACAGTGGGAGCTGTGTGAAAGCCGGTATTCAGAGGTCAGAGCTGACTGTCAGAGGAGGTAGCCCTGTGATGTAGCTGTAAATTAACAGTTTTTTGTCCTGTTTTGGTGCCTCATCTCCCTCCACCCCTCCCCTATCCAGAAGAGATTAATGAAGACAGGGGGGGGGGGGGGGGGGAAGAGCTTCAAACTGCTTTTTCATGATAAATTGGGCTAATAAACCCAATTACAAAGTTTCTTAAAATCACCTGGACTATTGATTTCTGCAAAAAAAATTTAAACGACAGTGACACTTTAAATTAAATTAAAGTGGCACTATCAGCAGGTTCGGGCCAGGTTACAGCACATGTGCAGGGAGCAGCCCATAACAAGCAGCCTAGCTATGCATATACGAATATGCATAATGGGGCGGGCCGGGAGGAGGCAGGCTAGGGTGACCGAGCGGGTGCTCCTGGAGCATGGGGAACACCCTGAACCTGCTCCGAACCTGCTAATTAGCATATCAGCAATTAACCGAAAACTTATGTATACCAGACCGGACCGATATAACAAGGACAGCCCGGGAATCCTGAAGTAAATAACTGCTGGCTCATATCAGCAGGTTCACTGGTGCTGCATAAGTCACATGTTATCTTTATTCTATGTGAGGGTACAAGTTATAATGATAATTTGTGTTGCGTCGGGGGGCTTATTTTGTCTCTAGCAGCACAGAGACCAAGACAGAATGCAGGAAGTGGGGGCAGGGCTTAGCTAGTGCAATGTGGAGGAGAGAGCTTGGATGGTACATATGCATTCTGAGCCTGGCTGCCTGCTCAAGAGGGTCCACACTCTGCCTGAGGGGTAAATGAAGGGTGTCCTCTTATCTCTGACCACCCATAAAGTTCTGGGGATCCGTTACTTGAATAAATACCTGTTTTCTTACATTATCTAACTGCTCCCTCCTCCCCAGCTGCCTTTAGTCTACAGTTTTATCAGCAGTACCTGTTCAGTGATAAATGTCTCACTGTGCTGCTGTTTCTTTCCTTTCTGCTTATAGTGCCACCTGTAAACCCAGTGCAGCAGTAACCCCTTCTCCCCTACAACTCATCTAGAGAAGTGTGCTGTGCAAATCTATGGGGCTTTGCTACTGCTCAGGCCAGTTTCTGACATGGACAGAGGTGGCAGCAGAGAGCCCTGTGTCAGACTGAAAAGAACACACCACTTCCTGCAGGACATATAGCAGCTGATAAGTACTGGAGGACTGGAGATTTTTAATAGAAATAAATTACAAATCTCTGGCATCAGTCAATTTTAAAGAATTTTTTAAAAATGAACGTGTGTGAGGAAAGTAGTGAGCACTCACCCTCAGTCTCTTCCTTGGTCAGCACAGTGATGGTGACGGAGGCGGAGCTCCGATGACTTCCCGTGTCGGTGACCGCCAGCTCGAAGATGTACTGTCCATTCAGGAGGTTAGACACTTTCAGGATGGCCGGCTGCTCCGCTTCTTGCTGCAAAAGAAAATTTTACATGAATAATAAGATACTGCAACTTACAACAGGTAACCATGATCCAACGGGAAAGATCCCGTAATCTGAGCAACATGAAGTATATGCTATGGCAGATGTCTATATATCACTACAATCCCAGCATGCACTGACTGCTACAATCACTGTCCCCTACTCTGTTATTGGTAAAGCCGTATTCTAAAGATGATGGAATTGCACATACAGGACTTTATATGTATTGATTATTAGGATTCATCCCATAGAAATGATCAATGGGGGATGTGGATGCTGTTACCGTCTTCTATTTGTATGCTCCGTACAGTCCATTCTACCTTATCCCAGAGATGTCTATTCTTCTATATCTGACATCCTAGCCATGTCTGGCTAGAGCACCGTGAGAGAGTGGCTGTGGAACTCCAGGACTAATTCATACTCCCATGCTGGACTGTTGTCGTCTTCTTCTACCTCTGAATGCAACGCACAAGTAACTGAGGTACAAGTCAGTAGTCAAAGGCTGAGTAGGCACAGTGCAAAGGCTGAATCTCTACTGCAAAACTACTAGGATTCCTAAGGGGTACCCCTGATGGCTAGCTCTACCCACTAGGTGGGCCTGTAATCCCTGATAGTGTGTCACTCTGTGCCCATACGGCAGCTTAGGTGGATGTTCATGCCCATGGATACAGGAACTTTCACTTAAGACCCCAGTTGAACTATAGTAGTCTGGATAGCATCCCACATTCACCCCCACAGACCCCTAAATCGCTTCAGCTCCACTTCTGGAGGTTACTTATTTAAAAGCCTATGGTCTACAAAGTCCGCATACTCAACTCAGCAGTATATCTCCAGCTTCTACCCTTCTGTAAAGTGCTCTTATCTACCACTGTCTCAACTGATTCTTCTATATCACAGAAAAGCACAAAAACCATTGTTTTCTTCAGATTCCTAAACTGCGAGAAAGACTGGTTATCACTTTGTAAGAACACCTGCAAAGCCATATTTGTATAAACTGTACGTATATCCGTATGCTATTGTATTGCACCACATTGATGTTCAGTAAAACCTTTAAAGTTTTGAGTGTTTGGAGTTCCCAATATGTGCCCCTCTCGTGCTCCTGTGCTGCACAGGTTTCTCCCATGCTCAGTAGTACAGTAGTTTGTGCCCTTTTGCCCCTTGGTTGGACCCCAGCATTGCAATCAATTACAGTTTGAACGATTCCCGACATTCTCCTCCGAGCCCACCGACTTGTTTCCACAGGATTCCCTTTTTCTGAATTTTATCCTTGACCGCCCCATTCCAATCTCTGACATGTTTCTGCAGTGTTTTTATTGCTGTGCTTTTTTAAGTTTGCCCCTCCTGTCTCCCTGTACCCTACCTATGATGTAAGAAATCATTCCCTTTTGTCTGCTGGGTTCACCCTACTTTTACAGTCTGTATCCGTTTTATGGGGTGGGTGAAAATGATCAGTTTTTCCATTGACTTCTATTATTTAACCCCTTCAAGACCGAGCCCTTTGATGGTGGATGTCTGGGTCAAATTAGAAGGCGGGGAGGAACATTGCACTAAGAGCCGTAGCGCTTTTGATTTTTTGCACCATTATCTCTAGTTTTTATTACTGTCATATTGGTGCAACAGAAAAATTTTGATAGCTTTCTATTAATTTTTTTCTGCAATCTTGAAGGTTTTTTTTTTTGTTTACGTCGTTCATTGGGAACAAAATGTTATATTTTAAATAGATCGGACAATTCCGCACGCTATGATATACAATTTGTTTATTTTAAATATTTTTAGTTTCATAATGGGCAAGGGGGCATTTTAAACTTTTATTGGGGGCAGGGGTATAAGGTTTTTTTTTAATACTTTTAATGACTTTTTTCAATTACACTTTTTTTTTCTCTAACCCTTTTTTTCACTGTAAAACATGCAATAATCAGATTGCATGTACTAATCCATGGGTCTCCAAACATGGCCCTTCAGCTGTTGCAAAACCACAATTCCCATCATGCCTGGACAGCTAAAGCTTTGGATTTGGCTGTCCAGGCATGATGGGAAATTTAGTATTGCAACAGCGGGAGGGCGGCAGTTTGGAGACCCATGTACTAATCTATGCTATGCCATAGCATAAATCAGTGTTATCTGTGATCTATGCATAGAGCCTGCCTGAGAGCAGACTCTCTGCATGGATGGCTGATCTGACATACCCTCGTTCGTCAGTACAAGCGATCAGGGGTCCCGCAGCATGGCTGCAGGGATCCCGATCACTCAATGACAGGAGCTTGTCCTGTCACCGAGTACCTTAAACGCCACAATCGCCACTTTTAAGGGGTTAATGAGAGGCAGCTGCAGGATCGCAGTTGCCTCTCATTATCCTCAGCTCCCAGGACACTAATGTGTGCGGGGCCACTCTCACTGCAGTGCTCCCGCACACATCAAACCCCTCACATCACAGTCAGAAACGTATACATACATTCCTACTGCATGGGGTATGTGCAGTAGGAACGTATGTCTATCTTTTACTGACGTAAAGGGGTTAAAAAAAAAAAGTATGGAAACTGATTTCCTTTCCATCTCCTAAAATTTCAACTTGAAATAAACCCTCAGGTTGGGAATGACCGACTTCATGTATGACTCGGCTAAAGTGCAATCACATTGTGAGCCGGAAAATCTGTTACGTTGTATGTTTTGTTTTTGAAGTATTTTTTTCCTCCAATCTAGACATAGTGTACGTCCTGCAGACAACCACAATAAGGCAACTTCTCCTTATGTATTTCCTTATTTTGACTCTCGGTCTCATCATCCTCACCACCAATTGCTTCATCTGCTGCAACTAAACTGAACATGAAGCTACACTGGGATCTGCAGCACAGTAGGCCACCAGCGTATCACAGCAAAGCCATAATCTCTCCACTCCCCCACAGCTCGGGTGAACTACACAAAATTTTCTTCTAAGTTACCTGTCTGCATTGGTTTACACCAGTGTTCGACCTGTGGCCCCCCCACCAGTTGCAAAGCTACAAATCCCATCATGCCCTGAGTTATAGTGTTGCATCAGCTGGAGGGCCTTGGATTTACATTTATTGTACTCTTTTACCATGTTTCAGTGACATTTACCTGATAGACCACGTCAGGGTCTCCGGAGAGCAGGGTCCATTCATAGTTTGTAATCCCCTCTTTATCCCAGCTTTCCAGTCCGCTCAGGGTCACTTCCTGGTTGGGCTGAGTTTTCACATCCCGGCTAACTCGGGCGATAGGAGGATCATCCTCTCCTGGGGAAAAGATGGGTGACAAACACTAAGTCACTAAGAACGTACAGGTGGTATACCTGTCATATTAAGAAAAAAAGAAAAAAAAAACCACACATACAAGCGCAACATCATGTAAAAAGTTTTATATGGTTGAGATCGGATTGTTCATACTGTAGTGTCTCACTACGTTTTTTCTTTTCTTACACCTTGATAAAAGTGTCTCACTCTAGTGTCACAGGTTAGGACAGGTGGCTGCTGTTCCTTACTCCCACCACTAGATGTCACTCTCACACAGCACAGCTGCAGATAACACTAGGTCTAGCTACACACACTTTCCCCTCTCTAGTAACAACTTCCCTTTGGTTAGTTTGGCTACAGGTCAGGCAGGACATGTACATTGTTCCAGACCAGCTAGTTACCCAACCTGAGGATAGGTTCAGACTACGGAATCCGCACTGATAAGTTTCAGCGGATTCCGTCGCTAGCACCCACTCACGGCCGTGCACCTCTCTGCCCGTGCCATAGACTCCATTCTATGGCCGGCCGGATTCTGCATTCTGCCAAAAGAACTGACATGTCTATTCTTTCAGCGGACAGCAGAAACGGCTCCATGGCATCTATGGAGCCGGCGGATACGCGCGTCGCTGTGAACGGGTATGAGCCATGGAATCCACCAGAACTTATCCGCACAGATTCCATGGTGTAAACCCAGTGGGTAACTAGACCAGTTCTCCAAGCTGGAGACACGGTACTCTCACCCCTTGCCTACGCTGTTGATTCAACTAGACACAAGAAAGTCGACCACCTAGAGAAAAGGGAAGGATTATCACAACTGGACCTGCAGTAGAGCACAGTGCCAGAAAGCCGCTCTCTGCTGACTGATGCTCAGCTACTACAAGCCAGCTCACCAGTGCAGAGACCTGGGACTTGTACTACCCCAGTAGGACGGAAACCCGACACTGAGGGGCAGAAGGCGGTTAGGTGAGATAACTAGGATATTACTACAGAACACTACAGAGACACTTCACCACATCCTGGCAGAGCAGTTACTACATTAGGATAGGGCCCTTCGATCCGGTCCCTGACACTTGCTTCTGTATTTCTTCTATTAACTCACCTATTTGCCTGTTGGATTATTACTGTTGACTTTTTTGAGTTCTTGAGCGCTGTCTGTTACTATTTTTGCACCTTCTATAGGTAAAGTTTGGACATTGCTTAAAGTGGAATCTCTGCTGCCGCACCTGCATCTCATACCTTACCTTAGTCCTAACCAAGGACTAAGGCACCGTGTGTCCGGGGGAGGGCGTTACCACTCCTGGCCACCGTGACAAGCAGCCTCCAAAACACCAGAACCCACCAGAAGGCCCAACATCAGTTCCAGCAATCCAGGTCACATCAATATCACCACTGAACATTAAAAAGGAGTCATGAGAAGTGCGCAGCCACAGGGCACAAGATGGGCCCATAGACTTTCTATTGAAGTATTTTCTTTTGCGCTGAGATTAAGCACGAATAGCGCACTCGTTCACACCCGGCTCATTCTAGTGATCAGATCATCCAGACCCCAAACCTTTCACCACTATTTCTTCTCCCCAAAAAATTCCAAACCCAAGTATTTTTCCCACAGCTCATTTTCTGCAGGAAGACCATATAATAGCTGAAGCCTATATACCCCGGCACTCCCCCTACCATACTCGGTGGGTGCCAGCTGATATCTGAAACCAACACCAACAGCAGCCAGGATAGGCAATAACTCCAGTGCCAATGGTCGTTGTGGCAACTAGGCTGTAGATTCTCAGTTTTAGCTCCCTATGGCTTCTGACTGGCTTAGATAACATCCAGCGGCCTAGTGACCTCCTTTAGGCCTACCATCTTAGTACTCCTAGACTTTGAGCTGTACTATTTGTCTGTCGCTGGAAACTCACAATAAAACAAACCCATACGGTCCTGTGGAAAAGCAGAAATGTTATGGCCCCTAAGAGGCAAGAAAGAAAACATGAAGCAGAACATAGGGAGGGCGCTGCTGCCGGCCATGTACGCAGTCCATCGTCTTCCCCCATAAGGCCTCGATTTACACATCAATATATTTCTATGGATAGTGTAGAACCTTGATTTCTAAAGGGAAATGCGTGCGACCATTGGACCCATAGAAGTTGATGGGACAAGAAAAATGCCATGACATTGAGATTTAATCTGTATGCAGTCTGTATTTGCGGAATATCTCCCTTGCAACCCCTGGGTAGTGATAGCATTCCATATATACTCCCAATAGAGATGCAATACAGATCGTGTTTTGCGGTGCAAGCACTTAGGCTTGTGTGACGGAGGCCTAACATGAGGCAATGGAGGATAAGGTTCAGCACAACCAGACTAGAAGAACAAGTCTATTCAATAAGTTCTGCTGGATGATTCTTAGTCTGTGTGTGGCCTATTTACAGTCATCGCCACCTCAGCTTCCACCTTATCTAATCGTCTACGTAACCAGCAAAATTAAGGTGGAGCAAGAGCGTCCGGAATAGATGAAACAAGACCTGCTGCGCTCATGACAAACTGAATATAACCTGTCTGATCCGTGTTCTTTGTGGATAAAGATAGAACATGAGCCGAGCAGCCTGGACTGATACACTGTAACAAACCTCTGCTGTGATCGGTGTTTAGCTCAAGGGCCGTTCACGCCAGGCTTTTACTCAGTTTTTTGCATGTCCGGAAACATCCTGACATACACGTTAAACCTGTTCCTAGGTTGTAAAGGGTTATACTAGTAATCTAAAAAAAAAGTGTTTGTATTCAACATGGGGTCCATTAAAAATAGAAATGCAACCATACTGACGTACCCTGATCCCCCACCACAATCTGCTTTTACTCTGCCCTTAAAAGGGGTAAAAAAAACAAAAAATCTTTGAAATCAACTGGTACCAAAAAGTGTCTGTTTTTCTATTAAAAACTCTCCATTCTTCCAGTACTTATTAGCTGCTGTAGGTCCTACAGGAAGTGGTGTATTCTCTTCAGTCTGGAGAGTAGGACAGGTTATCTATGGGATTTGCTGCTGCTCTGGATAGTTCCTGACATGGACAGAGGTGGCAGCAGAGAGCACTGTCGAACAGGAAAAAATACACCACTTCCTGCAGGACATACAGCAGCTGATAAGTACTGGAAGACTGGAGATTTTTTTCATTGAAGTAAATTACAAATCTCTGCCACTTGCTGGTACCAGTTGATTTGAAAGATTTTTTTGGGACTACCCCTTTATCGATGGTTAAAGTTTTGTTTTGTACCATGTTTATGGCAAGTGTTATACAGATAGGTGAAGTGCTGCGGAATCTGTGTGCGCTATACAAATAAATAAAATAAAATAAATACACACATACATATTAGTGCTCCCTATTGCCACCTACGCATTCTCTCACTTTCCATTTAAAGGGGTCACCACCACCACCACCGCCACGTCTTAACCCACAAAGTCTGATGTCTGGCATTGAGTTCCCGAGATGGTAAACTCTTTACTGTCAGCAACTCCCTGTCATTACTAACCAATAGAAAAATGGAAACTAGCTCCTACTGGTGCGTTCAAAAGTACAAAATGTATTGAAAAAACATGAGATTAAAAAACATGGATATCCACGTGTAATTCCAACGCGTTTCAGCACCCAAGCTCCTTAATCATGGCTGATCATAGTAAGGAAACAGCTGCTTTTTACACACAAACTAAGGAGCACCCGGGGTCCCATCACCTCCCAGTGGGAGTGGGGGACAGGAAACCCCACACAGCAATCGAGTAGCATAAATATAATATGACAAGTGCAAAAAAATAAAGAAATATAAACAATACTATGCACAAAAGCTATCACAATGCAGGCAGGCCATAACATTAATAAATGTACGCAAGATCATTCGGAATGAGTGTATCTAACTTTAAGATGCAAAAAGCTTCTCTCAGATGTAACGGAGGGGTCCAGTCTCCGCCTCTTGTGGGTACTGGTAACTGGTTATTACTGGGAACAACTGGAACTATTCAATGGACGACGTTTCTCTGTTTAGTAGCATTTACCCCTAGGGTCCCAGAGTCTGCCCATACACCGACAAGGTGGGCCACAGGGGGCTGGATCCCATCTACACAATGCAGCCCCTCTGTACATTTTGTAGAACCCCCCAGGGTAGCATCATAGGCCAGAAAACCCGCTCCAGCCACTATGACAGTCTCATTGCTGCATGCAGTGGTATACAGTGACTAGCTGCCATCACTATACCATCCATGTCCACCACCACCTACCTGGCACCAATATACTGACCTTCCTCTGCCCTTGAGTGGCTAATATAGGGATACAGGAGACCAAGAGACCCTACCCCTGAGGATGGTGCACTATGACCTCCCTTTCTAGCAATGGCAACAATCTGTTCAATGTACCCAAAGCTGCCAGACCTGATGGAGGAGCCTTATCTCCTAGGGAACAAATGGATCAGACTTTTATAAAATCAAACATACCTGATATGTCCTTCATTCACAGCAGACTGTTCCCACCAAAGTCGAACAGCTTCAGCCAAGACACGTGTAGTGTGTATAGTTCACTTAAAAGGGGTTCTTTACCTTTGTACAGGTAACAGAGCATGCCAAGAAACCCTTACAATAGAAAAGAATAGAGTCCTGGACAGTCTATTGTGCCCATGCCTATTGGGCTTGCTGTAAAGCGTAAAAGCTGTCAAAAACCAACAGCTCGGGCAAGATGGCTGCCCCCATTATGACACCAAACCCCCCCCCCCCCCCCCCAAAAAAAAAAAAAGGTTTTGTGCAATACATTCCCTTTAAAGAGGGAAGAGCTTATATATTCCTATCCATAGGGTAATATGGGGTCGGGAGGGAGATAAATACCAATCCCCAGTGTTGCCGAGATGGCTGCCGCTCTATTCACTGTGAACTCTGTGACAGTTTATGTGGCTCTATTCACATTGTTAAACAAGAAAGCCTACAACGTTACAGCTTCACCTAATGGGGGAAGGGCCAGGGTAAAACAGAAAGAAAGGCTAGTTTCCATGGAACTTGTGTGTCTTGTAGACAAGCATTATGCCCAGTACAAGCCCATGGCGGGCTATGGACGGAGTTTAACAGATTCTTAACCTTATAGGGGCTCAGATTGGGAATGTCTCACTATATGGCACTTACCTTCCTGCTCTTCCCTCCGTATTACAGATCCTTACCCTTATAGGGGCTCAGATTGGGAATGTCTCACTATATGGCACTCAGCTTCCTGTTCTTCCCTCCGTATTACATACAGTTATAGGGGCTGAGATTGGCAATATCTCACTATATGGCACTCATCTTCCCTCCATATTACAGACCATACCCTTATAGGGGCTGAGATTGGCAATGTCTCACTGTATGGCACTCCCCTTCCTGTTCTTCCCTCCATATTACAGATCCATACCCTTACAGGGGCTCAGATAGGGGAATGTCTCACTATATGGCACTCATCTTCCCTCTGTATTACAGACCATATCTATATAGGGGCTAAGATTGGCAATGTCTCACTATATGGCACTCACCTTCCCTCCGTATTACATACCCTTATAGGGGCAGAGATTGGCAATGTCTCACTATATGGCACTCACCTTCCTGTTCTTCCCTCCGTATTACATACCCTTATAGGGGCAGAGATTGGCAATGTCTCACTATATGGCACTCACCTTCCTGTTCTTCCCTGTACTGCAGGTGTTTGTGGCTGACGTCCAATGTTACATAGTTGATGAATCCCTCCTTCCTGACAAACTTGCACACAAACTCCCGCTTGTAGACGCAGTTGAGGAGGAAACAAGACTTGATGACGTCCTCCTGGCCATGTTCTCGTTCCACCATCGCCAAATTACATCCCGGTAACCGGCAGCAAGCGGACAAACAATCCCTGTTCCGGTCCAGACTGGGCGAGGCGAGAAACACAGCTCCGTCACTCACAGACTCGTTGAGTTCCAGCATGAAGTTGGACATACCCTTCGTAAAGTTATCCAGACACTCTTGTCCATAGAGCTCAGAGCAGACCAGCCATAAAGAGGCCACCATAGTGGCCACAGCAAACAGGCGCCGCATCTTGTGGACAAATGGACACCGAGACGGAGACCTGAAACGCCAGATGTCTAATACAGGAGACGAGGAAACCGCATGGTCCCAATAGAGTAGACCCAAGATAGTGATGGTCCCTTAGTGTAAAACACCACAGAAGACGCACCAGCTTCTATATGGTTAATCCCAGCGATGGACATGAGAAGAACATGACTTCTTACAGGAAACCCACATGTGACGAGAAGAGGAACTCGAGGGGTTGAGTCATGATCACGGTTCCTTACAATGTTATTGTATAGAGGAGACTTCCATCCATAAGCTTGTTCCTGGCTAATGCCAAGCAGCCACTGCCGTCATCCCCACCTGTGTGTCCTCTGTAGATTTCACAGGAACCTGTAAAGGGCGGTACATACGGGTAGGAATCCACCTTTAACCCCTCACCTGCCAGCCAGGTTGATGGAGAACATCCAATGCTTGATGCTACAATGAAGCAGCAGGAAGTGAAACTGTACACCTGAGCCCCCTCCCCGCCTGGTAGGTGAGTCAGAGAAGAGAGCGGTCCCTTCACCCATAGACACTGTCCCCACAGGAAAGAGATGACGTAGAGATGGAGCCGAGCCCAGACGAGGAGGAGGATCAGGTTCTCGTCACATGTTTGTAGATTGTAGCTGTGTCACTGTGTAACACAGACTATGTACCAGGCAACCATAATGTATAGAGGGAACCAGAGGAGATATACGATGTATCCTATTTACAGTGAAGTCACGTCATTCTGACCGGCAGATAATATCTAGAATAACCACCGTGTGCAGCACAGACAGCAGGTAGACAGGCCGGGTGGGACTCTATAGGTGTCACAGGTATCTGGAGCCAAGCCAAGGGTCCAGAGATAAAACCACCATCCAAGTGGTCCCATAGATGGTCAACTGGGTTCAAGTCTTGGGAATTAGGGGGCAGGGTAGTACTGGACATCTTTCACCATGTGACATCTCGAATTGCTTCAAGATCCCCTCCACCCCAGGGAACACACTCGGTATGCATGTATGGGACGGATATGAAGGATGGATTTATACCCAGATCAGCTGAGAATGCCCCAGACCATAATGTTGCCCCCACCAGTTCGTGTTCTTCCGGCAATGGCTGCAGTTTTTGTTCTCCGATGTTTCTCACTGGACATGTCATTTGATAAAGCAGAAGACGTGACTCCGAGAAGATTCCCCTTCACCGATCAGCAGAGGTCCAAAGCTGCCAAGGCAACGAATTATCAGGGGACCAGTGCCTGTCCATCTGTTCCAGGGCCCCAAATACAGTAGGGATCACTTATCTGTTGGGTTACACACGTCTGGTAGCCTCCTGGGTCATTTTGGGGGTGAGCTGCTCTACTGTAGCACATCAGCCCACACAATGAAGCCAACCAACCACTCACTATACACCATCACCCCAACAGCACCAGAACAGGTCGCAAACTACGCATTGTCGGAAAGACACCCATATGTGCTAGAGAAGTCCATATTGCTCCCTTTACCCAACTCTAATAATCACCCCTTTTACCCATGCCAGCAATGAGGGACGTGTGTGCACCCACACATTATAAGAATGATGGTTGTCCTCAGAGAGATTGACCAAGACGCCATCATGTGTTCCTCAACGTCAATGAGTCTAGAAACATTGCCCTCTGGGATTGCTTCCACTATCCAGAATCCTGATGAGAAGCAAAAACCCTGAAACAGCTGTCTGTGGGTGGATACCTTGCTTGGGTATTTCCCATGTCCTGTCATTTTTTGACTGTGGCTTGTTGGAAGGTGGTTTCCTTGACTGGAGACCCCCCTTGGCTTGGTTGTTTCTTCTCCTAGGAAGGTCTGGCTAGCTCACCGACGTGAGGAACACGTGATGGTGTCTCCACAGTGATTTTTGATATCCACACATTATAAAGCTGCCAAACCAACGCATGACATATGACGTCCCTCATGAGACAATCCCTGCCAACGTTGAAAGTAGGAATGGGCCCTAATAATGTGACTCCACCATGTGTACACAGTATATGCTCTATGGGGGCCACATTGTATTAAGCAAAGTAGCACTTCTATAGTGGTACCATATGGAGGGGTTGTTTTGTTTCTAAGACATATTGATTGAATGGATGTTGCGCTCCTCACATTAACAGGTCTAGGCGAGTGCGGTCTGGTTTTTGTCCAGTGTTCACACTGGTTTTTCCAGCACAAGGCGCTCTCCTGTCTTTGGCCAGGAGGGGAAAAAATATATTTTTCCCCTTTGGGTCAAAGCCAAATGGATGAGAACGGCTGCAGAAATTACCTGCAGATTCGCAGCCGCAGCAGGCTCATGGTGTAGTAGACTTGTCATTGATTTCACCACCGATTCATGACGACTCCGGAACAAAACCCACATGTAACATCTATGGTATTTGCTGGGTATTTGTGAGCAATCTGAAACAATTCCGACATGTGGAATTACCCTAACTTACTATGTGCCTAGGGCGGCACGAGCTGTAACCACGGACCGCGGTACTTTCACACTATACAGTAATGCTGTAGGAGCTCCACAGATGAAAGTCCACAGCAATTCTGCCTGTATTTCTGCATACCTTCTAGTAAACCTGCCATGTGTCATATGTCCCTTAACGTTAAAGAGGGACTCCAGCCTATAACACTTATCCCCTATATAATGCCGTCCCAGTGATCAGACTCCTCACAATTTTGCAGTCTCCCACCAGAATAGAGTGGCAGGTCAATGGACATGTCCCTTATGCATAGAATAGCAATAATATGCAGTATAAAGGAAATGTTCACATTTAGTAAAAACAACGGCCACCGTTTGACTTATTCCTGCGGCTTATACTGCCATATCGGCCGCAGGAACGTTATGTTATTTGGATTGCGGATAGAGATGAGTGAATCTACGGTAAGAAAGAAGTGAAGCGCTTCGCATCTATCTGTATTCTGCTCATCCGGCTGCAGGCTTTGAAGTCTGCTCCGCTCCGTGCCGCTCCTCCCCGGGTGCTGGGGAAAAGCTGGATCCAGTCCTGGAAAACTTCTCCCAGTTTCCCAGTACTGGATCTATCTTTTCCCAGCGCCTGGAAAGGAGCGGCACGGAGCAGCCTGATTAGCAGAATGCAGATAGAAATGATTCACTTCAATGGCCGTCGTTCACACTCTAGCAACCGGAATTAATTGACATGGTCAATTATTTCTGTGGCCGTCCCAAACAATACACTGTGTGAACAATAGCCGCCCTTCCCACAGAGTTCAATACAGTCCATTATTTTAAGACAAGAAGGACCCTTGTTTTAATCGCCAACAATTGCTGTTCTTGTCTTAAATACACGAATGCATGAACCCAGAGGATTAAAAATAATAATAATAAAATAATAATAATAATAATAATAATAATAATAATAATAATAATAATAATAATAATAATAAATTCTGTGTAATACCATGCATCCCTTTATATACAGTCTACACGCATGAGGATACCGACAGAGCATCCATTATATCTATTTGCATATGAATTTCGGCAAAACCCCCCATTCCCATCAGGCGGAGGATTGTAGCACTCACCATCCGGCTCTCCCCTGTGCTGCAGGTAGTTGTTGCTGACGTCCATCGTGACGTAATCAATGACTCCCTCCTTCCTGAAAAACTTGCACACAAACCGCTGGTTGTAGACACAGTTGAGGAGAAAACAAGACTTGATGACGTCCTCCTGGCCATGTTCCCTTTCCACCAGCGCCAAATTACACCCCGGTAACCGGCAGCAAGCGGACAAACAGTCCCGGACCTGGTCCAGACTGGGCGAGGCGAGGAACATGGCTCCGCTACTTACAGAGTCATTTAGTTCCACCATGAAGTTGGGCATACCCTCCGTAAAATTGCTTAGGCAGCTCTGTCCATAGGGATTGGACCAGACCAGCCAAAAAGAGGCCGCCATAGCCGCAATATAAAACAAGAGCCGCATCTTGTGGACAATCAATCACCAACATGAGGAGAACAGACAGCGGCTATGGTAGAAGTTGCACAGGTTATTCCTGGTGTATCCTAAGCAGCCGCCATCATCCCTATCTGTCCGGCCCGGGTCTTCTACAGATTTGACACGATCCTGGAAAAGGTGCTACATACAGACACGGCTCGAGCTTTAACCCTTCCCCTGCCCCCCCAGCCATCTAGATGGAGGCCATGCAATGCTTGTTTACTCACTAGAGGCCCCTCCTCCGCCTCACAACTGAGCAAAGAAAGGCCATGCCTTCAATGGTAGACACCATCAGAGCAGGACAAAAGAGATGGCCTATTGTGTATGAGGAGATAAACCAGCTAAAACCGAGCACACACTGGTAGGAGGCACAGGTCAGTGTCACATGTCTAACCCGGAGATTGTAGCTGTGTCACTGTATAGCTCGCAATAAGATGAAGATAGAAGCAGAAATATACAAATTATATCTATATACAGGGGTGGTTATATAAAACTAATAACTAATAAAAACTGATATAAAAATAAAAGGAATACTGACGATACTAGCACTACACAGGCTTGTATAAGTGACTACAGTGCAGTTATATCCAGTGACTACAGGGGGCATCTTGTTCACTTTCATTTTCTTGTCCACCAGGCCCGGATGACTTCTTCAAGCAGGGCCGGCGTCAGCACCCGGCATACTCGGGCAAGTGCCGGGGCCCACGGCAGCCCAAGGGGCCCCCAACACTTGCCCAAGCAGTGAGTCAGGCGCCCGCCACATCACCGACCCCCGGACACCCCGGGGGGCGGGTGCTGCCGACCCCAAGTCCGGGGGAGGGCTGGAGGGGCTGGGAAAGGACCTGCTGTGTTTGCTGCACTGGGGAAGGAACTGTGGTGACGTCATAAGGGGGCGGGGCTGAGAACAGGAGAGGATGCAGGTGGATGAAGGACTTGTGATCATTGTCATGTGACATGAGGAGGCGGGGCTCACTTATACCTTCTTTCTGTATGCTGTGAGTTTTAGTCCCACTCTTATATCTCCTTCTGTAATGTCCTCTGATCTCCCATAATAACAGGCTGTCCATGATGGGAGTTGTAGTCCTCTTATATCTCCTCCTGTGATGTCCTCTGATCTCCCATAATAACAGGCTGTCCATGATGGGAGTTGTAGTACTCCTCTTAAATCTCCTCCTGTGATGTCCTCTGATCTCCCATAATAACAGGCTGGATATGCTGGGAGTTGTAGTCCTATTATATCTCCTCCTGTAATGTCCTCTGATCTCCCATAATAACAGGCTGGACATGCTGGGAGTTGTAGTTCCCCCTGGTATACCTCATGTAATGCCTCCTGATTGTAACTCCATTCTAGCCTGCTCTATGGTGAAGAAGCCAGAATACAGACTCCAGGGGGACAACCTCCTTCTAGCAACTCTATTCTAGCATGGATGCGCTCTCACCAGCAGGCGCAGAGCGATGACGTCATCACGCCTGCTGGTGGATCCACAAGGCGCACACAAGGGAGAAGAGGACCCGTCCCCCGCCCGGATTATGTATGTATGATTGAGTATGTTTTATTTTTTTATTTTCTTGTGCAGAGGGAGATCAGGGGGCATTACTATGGGGGCAGGGGACATTCTCCTAGGTGTGCCCGAGGTGTGCTATACAAAGGGGCCCGCTGAGGCTTTCTCGCCAAGGGCCCACAAAAACCTGGAGCCGGCCCTGTCTTCAAGCCACAACCTGTCTTTGCAGAGTTTCCCTTTGCAGATGTCTTTGGCTCCTCACATTTCTAGCACCTTCCCCACATATTCTCCACAAATATAAACTTCCCATTTTGCTGTTTAAATGGTACTGCAGCTTGTCGATGGAAGAGTACAAGCATTGGTCGATGGATTCGCTGGGATGTGGTGCTGCACACCAGCAAAGATGGTTCTAGTAGGTAAAGTGAAGTCTCTGGCCCTGGGGGAACTTCTCCAATGCATAGCAAAACAATAATAGGGGGCTGCACAGATGCTAGTCCCCCCACCCCCCTCCCTGAAGCGTAAGTGTATGGATAGTACCCAGGAGTAGCTTTCTGGTAACAGATCATCCATATACACGGTAGGGAGCTCTTGCACAATTTCTTACTTCTAACAAAGTATACAGCAACAGGTGGTGCACAGCAATGCCGTGAAAGTCACTAATGCCGTTAAGGGGAGGGGGTGGGTTATGTCTGGTTACGCTGGTTTGTGATGACAACTACTATATAGTATATAATAAAATGTTTTTTGTTTTTTTTTCCCCAACAAGTGCGAATTCTTGTTCAGGAAAAATAAGACATCCCCTGAAAATAAGACCTAGCGCATCTATGGGAGCAAAAAATAAATTAAGACACTGTTTTATTTTCGGGGAAACAGGGTACCAATCTGCTCAGCTCCTTCTGTTCTATATCTTTATGGGAAAAGAGTCAGTATAACCTGTAATTTATTGATTAAAATCTCTGATGTTTTCATGTTAAAGAGTCCAGTCCATTGAGTGACACCGCCCATTGGACTCCTTAACAGAAAATGGTCAGGGATTTCAATCAGACACGCCAGTGACAACTCTAGTGAGCAGGAAGACGCTAGAAGGACAACGGAGAACATTGACAGGTAAGTATGAAGCAGATGATTTTTATACCTATTAAAAGACAACGATGATCATTTTCTTTGGCTGATCGTTGTCTTTATTACACAGAGCGATTGGTCCGATTCAGCAGATTATTGCTCCGTGTAATGGGGCCCATCCATGTGCTGGCCGTATATAACAGACTGAACACCTAACAAGACTAGCTGCTCTGTAATACATTAGGATGCATTGAGCTCCCGGACGACCAGAACACTACACTAGTGAAGCCACACTGCTGTGTAAACAGAGCCTAATAGTGCTGTTTTTAGCACCATCATCCCAGGAGGGTCACAGTGTCACACAATATTTTGAGCATTTAACGGTTAGAAAAACAAAAATAGAACAAAAACAACTGCAAAATGAGAATATAGCCACACACATTGCATAAAAAGATAGACAGCAGTAATACAGACCCTCTGCTTTCCTTTAGCTTACTATACACCTCACTAAAATAAAAAAAAATAAAAAAGGGTGAGAATAGCCTTAAAGGGAAACTCCGGAGAAAATCTTTCAAGTCAACTGGTTTCAGGAAGTTTATATAGCTCTGTAATTTACTTCCATAAAAAAACTCCAGTCTTCCAGTACTTATCAGCTGTAGGAAGTGGTGTATTCTCTCCAGTCTGACACAGTGCTCTCTGCTGCCACCTCTGTCCATGTCAGGAACTGTCCAGAGCAGCAGCAAATCCTCATAGAAAACCTCTCCTGCTCTGGACAGTTCCTGACTGGAGAGAATACACCACTTCCTGCAGGACATACAGCAGCTGATAAGTACGGGAAGACTAGAGATTTTTAAATAGAAGTAATTTAAAAGTCTATATATCTTTCTGAAACCAGTTGATTTGAAAGAAAGATCTTCGCCGGAGTACCCCTTTAAGGGCCTTTTACACAGGCCGATTATTATGCAAAAAAATGATTCAAATTTAACTGATAATATTCTGGTGTAAACGAGCCAAGGATCAAACTACCAATAAAAATTTGTCGATCACATCTTTTGGGCCGACCTCTAAAACGACTTTTCATAGCGATAAATGTCTAATCATCCCTTGTTGTTCGCTAAGCGAGCGATTAAGCAAAGTGTAAAAGGAACCTAAGGACCTGTTCAGATTAGAAGATACACCGAGTTCTGAGGCCTGAAAACCTAAGTGAGTAATGGCGCCAGCATTTCACCATCATGTTTCGGTACGTTCGGTGATAAATTCCCTTTATATTAGGACACTGGTTTTGCCATTACCACATGGCATGGTTGGGCATCCCAGAGGATGACTGCCGCGTTGGAGAAGCCGGATTTGTACAGCCTTTGGTTGCATAAGACCTCCCAGCAGGTTTATTATAGATTTTATAATTGGGTTTGAGTCACAGGTTTATGCCCCCTGGCATTTCACTGTATATGTTGTTTCCTGGGACGGCAGCTGCGGTGCTTACTGTTAACCAGTCTATCCAGTTCCCGGTGTGATGTATATACAGCCATACCATAACTATGGCCGGAGCAGAGACATTACAGACGGAGTTTCCTTCCATTTCAGGAAGGCTTTCGGGAGTGCCGTGTTGGTTGGCAGCTCAGAGTTAGGCCGGTTACCTAGCAACAGCACTAGAGTCAGTGTGTGACTATGCTGGATCACAGTGCTCGGTGGAGACCAGAGTAGTCACGCATTACACTTCCGACATCATTAGGCCACCATACACATTACATAATGGCCACTTCCGCAGAAAACAATGCTATCATCTAAATCTAATCGTCAGTCTTTGATTTCGTACACAGGTGGCACCTCACTATTTGCAGTACGGCATTGCCTGCATCACGACTAGTGACCACGTCGCACTGCTGCAACCAAGAATCTGAGCAACAGAATGATGGTTGTTAGTTACAGTCGCTACTATGATTGTTATTGCAATCATTAGGGGCCTATTCCACGGAGCGATAATTCGGCCGATTATCGCTCTGTGGAATAAAGAGAACGATCAGCCGATGATCGTGTCATCGGCTGATCGTTCATTTAGGTTCAAACCTAAACTCGGTCGTCACCCCCGCATCACTACGTGAAATAGCAGCGCGTGGCGGGTGACCGAGGATTTTAAAATACCATACTTTACCTCACCAGGCTGCAGGTCTTCTCCCTATCCCGCGCAGCAGCATCAGCTTCGGAGCGGCCTGTCTTGAGCTGACAGACAGCTCAGCCAATCACTGTCCGGGACTTCCGCTGCCAGTGATTGGCTGAGCGGTCTGTCCGTTCAGACAGGTTGCTCCGAAGCTGCTGTGGACCGGGAGAAGAAGATCTGCAGCCTGGTGAGGTAAAGTATGAAACAAGGGCTGCAAGGACATCGGTTACGATGTCCCTGAAGCCCTCGCTAAACGATTGTCGGGCCGTAGAATAGGCCCAGTCAACGAGCGCTGATCTAGCAGATCGGCGCTCATTTAGATCGTTGATCGGGCCCTGGTCGGCCCGTGGAATACCACCCTTGCTATGATCGTTTATTCCTTCTGATTCCAGCAAAACAATGAACAATGTGCAATTACACTCAACGATTACTGAAAAAAAATGCGGAACTTGAGTGAACGAATGTGGAATTACAGGGAACGATTAAATTCGAACAATTTTTCGCACGATAATCGTCCCGTGTAATAGGCCCCTTAGAGACTGGTATCCTTCGGCCTTCGAGCTGTCGTAGAACCATCAGCCGATGAATGAGAAAACACTTATTCAATGTGTGGTCGCATCTTTAGGCTGCGTTCACACTACGTATATTTCAGTCAGTATATGTATATTTCAGTCAGTAGATTTCAGTCAGTATTGCAACCAAAATCAGGAGTGGATTAAAAACACAGAAAGGCTCTGTTCACACAATGATGAAATTGAGTGGATGGCCGCCATTTAATGGCAAATATTTGCTGTTATTTTAGAACAAAGGCTGTTATATTGAAATAATGGCCGTTATTTACTGTTATATGGCGGCCATCCACTCAATTTCACCATTGTGTGAACAGAGCCTTTCTGTGTTTTTAATCCACTCCTGGTTTTGGTTGCAATACTGACTGAAATATACATATACTGACTGAAATATATGTAGTGTGAACGCAGCCTTATGCAGGGCCGATTCTAGCTTTTTTTCTGCCTGAGGCGAGAACTGACAAAGCGCAGGCACAGTGCAGCATCGCAGGCACAGTGCAGCATCGCAGTGTGTATGGGACACCACTATAGATAACCTCTGACATCAGGAGCCAGAGAAGAGCCATAAAACGGGCTGCTCTGTTAACTCTTTCAGTACTGCAGAATGTAGAGTATTACTGTGCATCACTTCCATTCTGCAATACAGAAAGAGTTAACAGCAGAGCAGAACATGACTTTTATGCCTCTTCTCCTGCTCTTGCACTATGCTGAGGTCAGCTCGGAGTTCGGCAGTGCAGAGAAGACATAATATAGCGTCCCCGCTGCTGTTAACTTTTTCTTTTCTACAGTGCGTAAGTGATGCAGAGTATAATAACTCTGCATTATTGAAAGGGTTAACAGCAGGAGACACTATATCTATGTCTTATGTGATGTGAATACCTGTGAGTACGAGGCTTCCAGCCTCCTCAGCGCTTCTCATGAGTCAACTGACAGGAAACACGGCCGGGCACTGAGCCGTAACTAGTTGTAATGATAAGGACACAGGACGCTGATGCCACCCCCCTCAAGGGCTGTGTTATCTGCCGCCTGAGGCGAACACTTCACCTCGCCTCATGGCAGATACGGGCCTGGCCTTATGCTGCGTTTACACAGACAGATTTATCTGACAGATTTTGGAAGCCAAAGCCAGGAATGGATTTGAAAAGAGGAGAGATCTCAGTCTTTCCTTTATGACCTGATCCCTGTTTATAGTCTGTTCCTGGTTTGGGCTTCAAAGATCTGTCAGATAAATCTGTCTGTGTAAACGCACCATTAGTGTGGCCAGTGGTATCATAGTTATTGGCGGCCCATTGCCATGGGTAAACAGGGGATGTGCGCCCAGTAGGGATCCATTGATCAGTGGTATAATAGTTATTGGGGATGTGCGCCCAGTAGGGATCCATTGATCAGTGGTATAATAGTTATTGTGGATGTGTGCCCAGTAGGGATCCATTGATCAGTGGTATAATAGTTATTGGGGATGTGCGCCCAGTAGGGATCCATTGATCAGTGGTATAATAGTTATTGGGGATGTGCGCCCAGTAGGGATCCATTGATCAGTGGTATCATAGTTATTGGGGATGTGCGCCCAGTAGGGATCCATTGATCCCTCCTCCGATTAAAGGGGTTATGCAGCACTACAAAAACATGGCCACTTTTTCCCCCTCTCTTGTCTCCAGATTGGGTGGGGTTTCAAACTCAGTTCCATTGAAGTAAATGGAGCTTAATTGCAAACCGCATCTGAACTGGAGACAAGAGAGGGGGAAAAGTCGCCATGTTTTGTAGCGCTGGATAACCCCTTTAACCTCAACATGTGAAGGTTCATTCAAAGAGCGCAGATCAAGGAGACTGGTGCATGTTATGTCACCATCAACCTATTTTTAAGGGATAATCCAGGATTAGATTGACATAGTCACTAGTCACTTTCTTCCATAAATGGTGTCACTCACCTCAGTCTGCGTGTGGTACTTCACAAAGTGGATGGAGCTGAGTTGTAATACAACACACAACCTGGGCACAGGAGGGGCGCTGTTTTTAAAAGCTTAGTTTTGTTTTTAAACCTTGGTTGACCTCCTTAAAGGGCCATACACTTTGAATGGTGCAGCAGTGTGCCAGCTTGTCTGCCTCTCCATTCGCATGAGGGAGGTGGTTCCATTGTCTGGTCTGTTACCAATCTAACAGTTATCACCGACCTAGTGGATAGGCAATTATTGTGAACGGATTTCCCCTTTAACTACAGGAAGGTGACAGAGGTTCAGAAGATTGACAGTATCACCAGAGGAGGTCGTCTAGATGTGACAGACAACCTATGGTGTACAAACTCCAAAAGTCCAGTATGACATACACTATATACATGTATATGGCTCACCGCCATCTTTAGGGCCTGATAATACTTCCATATACATGAAGATACTCACCATACAAACAGCTATCATGTACATATGTGTGGATTATCTTAGATTGGCGTATACGGTTATCGGCACTACCCCCCCCCCCTTCCTGTCCCGGTGCGGCACTCACCTTCCTTCTCTTCCCAGAGGTGCAGGTATTTGTTGCTGACGTCCATGGTGACGTAGTTGACGAATCCCTCCTTCCTGACAAACCTGCACACAAACTCCCGCTTGTAAAGGCAATTGAGCAGGAAACAAGACTTGATGATGTCATCTTGCCCATGCTCTTGCTCCACCATCGCCAAATTACACGCCGGTATCCGGCAACAAGCGGACAGGCAGTCCCTGACCCGGTCCAGATGGGGCGCGGTGAGGAAGGTGGCTCCGCTGCTCACCGAGTCGTTCAGCTCCAGCACAAAGTTGGACATCCCCTTCGTAAAGTTATCCAGACAGCTCTGTCCATGGAGCTCGCAGTAGACCAGCCATACAGAGGCCGCCATAGCCGTGAGAGCGAAGAGGAGACGCATGGTGTGGGCGAACGGACACCAAGACGGAGACGCTGGCTTCTATAGGGTTAATGTCTAATACAGACGAGAGCGGTTCATGTCCCGGATAATCCTATGCGTGAGGTGAATGTCCATAGGTTCTCAGGTATCACAACGTCTCTGAAGACCAGGAGATCCCTTGGTGGATCTCCAGAAGCTTTGGGGGTGCGTTTCTGGTGGATCCCAACAAGCTGCCGTCACCCCCTTTGTCTGCGTCCTCTGTAGGTTTCACACGAAACTGAAATGGGTGTTTCCTATCGCCAGGTATCCACCTTTAACCCCTCACCTGCCAGCTAGGAAGATGGAGGACATCTGAAGCTTGTAGCCCAAGGAGGAGCCAGGAAGTGAAACTGTACACCTGAGTAGTCCCCTCCCCCACCCCATACCTGAGTCACTCACAGGAGGAAGGTGCGAGCAGGGGAGAGGGCTTGCCTTTCTCTGTGGTCATCAGTCTTCATAGGGAGAACTGCCAAACCTTGTGCGGGGAGGGTGTGTGGTGTACTGTACAGGAGGAGGGGGGGTTGTGGTGGTGAAGGGTTAATCATTCGCTGCCCTTAAGGCGAATGTGATCATGGACAATGGTGCTGAAGGGGTTAAGGTGTGCAGTGGTGGGGAGGAGGCAATGCCTGGGCTATGGAGGGCTGGCAGTGTAAAGGCCCTATTCCACGGAACGATTATCGTCCGTATTCGGCCGCTATGGACGATAATCGTCCCGTGGAATAGAGTGCAACGATCAGCCGACATCGTTCATGTCGGCTGATCGTTGCAGTTGCTTATTTTTCAACATGTTGAAAAACAAGCGACTGATACAGCAACGATCTGCTGCCGTCGCTCCGTTGAATAGGAGCATCGGCAGCAGGCGCTGCTGTATCCTATGGGCTGCCCGGACGATCAGCGATCCCCCGGGAAGCCCCCCCGCAGCTCCCCGCCGCCCCTCCCGCACTCACCCGCTCGCTGCTGCTGCGTTGAATAGCGGCGGCAGCGAGCGGGGAACGAGGAGCAAACGAGCGCTGAGAGCGCTCGTTTGCTCCTCTAAACGACCCGTGAAATAGGGCCATATGGCTGTGTTCACACATAGGATTTCCGTCAGTCTTTTTTTCAACCAAAACCAGGAGTGGGTTGAAAACACAGAAGATGTGCAAATCTTTCCTTTATTATGACCAGTCGGTTCCACTCGTGATTTTGGCAAAAAATAGTAAATACTGATCAAAAGACTGATGGAAATACTGATCAAAATACTGACGGAAATACTGACCAAAATACTGATGGACATACTGAACAAAATACTGACGGAAATACTGACCAAAATACTGACGGAAATAATGACCAAAAGACTGACGGAAATACAGATCAAAAGACTGATGGAAATACTGACCAAAATACTGACGGAAATACTGACCAAAATACTGTGTGTGAACAGGGTCTATGAGTTATAAGGTATAATCACTGTGGTTTTCTCTCCTTTACGTTGTTTTATTCTCTTGGATATAAAAATGTAGTCAGTGCTATTGTATACGCCATAAAAAAGTATACGTACGCTCTGTTTTTTTTTCTATTTATAATGTAAGTCAGTGGGGAACAGATTGAGCTGAATTTTTACAGCCAAAAAGTGATCATTCATGTGACGTAAGGGAAAAGGCAGGACAATAAAGAACAAGCAAGTAGGTCTGACAATCCTGAACAAACAAGTAACTGTAGTGGGCGACACGGACAAGACACAACAAGAAGACACAATGTTTGTCCCCCCTCCCCTCCCCCGGCCTTAGGAGACTTTCACACATTGACATCTAGATGTGAAATGTAAAAGCATTCGAGAGCTGTTAAAGGGGAACTCTGGCGAAAATCTTTTTCTTTTAAATCAACTGGTGTCAGAAAGTTATGTAGATTTGGAATTTACTTCTATTTAAAGATCTCCAGTCTTCCAGTACTTATCAGCTACTGTATGTCCTGCAGGAAGTGGTGTATTCTTTCCAGTCTGACACAGTGCTCCCTGCTTCCACCTCTGTCCATGTCCATTTTCTTTAATTGAAGTACCCCATGAATTCCGAAAGTAGAAGGATCAGCCAGTTGCCTGGGGCTCCCGTACACAGTCGGCTGATCCTGATGAAATTTGTTAATGTTTCTCTGATGTATATTTATACGGCATTGTAGAAAACACTTTCTATATAGGATCTGGAGACGTTTCTGGGAAGATGGAGGCAGGAGGTTTTCTGCTTTTATTGTAGCTTCATCAGGGTGCAGCGTCCCCTCCAGGTGTTTTCTAGGGGCCGATGATCCAGGAGTCACTGTATGATGAGAGCGCTGAATGTAGACTGCTTTATTGCACCTTTTGTCTTTTACTATGGCAGATGGTAGGTGACTCAGACGGAGGTGCTCGCTGCTGCCCCCTCTGGTGGACGGCGTTATCCTAGTTTACATCCCAGAATAACCTAGAAATTTCTAGTAAAAAAGGAGGAGTTAGTCTAATTAGCTTCCAACATATACCCGGCTTTCCCTGACCTCATGATCTCGAGATTTTAAGGGTGCGTTTACACAGATTTATAGGACAGATTTTTGAAGCCAAAGCCAGGAACGCATTTGAGAAGAGGAGAAATCTCAGGCTTTCCTTTATGACCTGTTCCCTGTTTATAGTCTGTTCCTGGCTTTGCACGCGTTCATGCGGCTATTTTAATGTATTGCTATCGGCCGCACATCCTCTTTTTACACACGGCCAATAGCGATAATTTTAGAAGGCGCATGAACGATGCGATCAGCCAATGAGCGGACGTTTCCCTGCTCCTCAGCTGATCGCTGACACTCTCACATGGGCCGGTTATCAGCTGTGTAAAAGGACTGTAGCGTAGAGTTGCTGTATTTAAAGGGAATGTGTCACCTAAATCTTCTTTCACTCATCAGCCTGGCTTCACACTATGTTTTTGCAAACTGTTTTTTTTCATCTGCTTTATACAAAAAAAAAAATGACGAAAAAACAGATGAATTTGTGTGAATCCGTTTTGATCAGTTTTTTCATTAACTTATAGGAGTATAGGATATACAAAGGAATCATGGTGAGAAGGCCATCCGCCTGAGGCTACAGAAGGTGGACACAGAGACCATCCCAACAAGGAACAGCAGGGGGCGCTACCACTGACATAGATGTAAGCTATCTCATAGCAGAAATAGAATGTATTTATAGCTATGGATGAAACATTTCTTTTCCTTCATACCCCCTTTAATTTCCTCTGATGTTATAATAATAGGGACCAGGTATCCCCCTCTCTGTAGGGATCATGGTGGTGGGGACTTCACCTGTACGTATAGGTCAGAGGCTTCTTGTGTCTCACTGTAGTAAAAGCCTGCAGGTCTCATCCGTAAATCTAGTCAGTTCTGTGCCTGAGGGGAGCAGCCGTAGATAATCTAAATTCTTGTTAGTCTCATTCCTTTAAGCCAATGGGTGTTGTTCAGCGACCTCCCCCTCCCCAACACAGCGACATTCCTTTACTGCCCAATTTCATGGGGTCCCTGCTCCTCTGTAGACAGGAGGGATGACGTCCCTGCAAACACCAACCCACCATTGTCTAGTGTGACAAAATCTGCCAGATTTGTGGAATGACCTCTGTGAAGGTCGCAGGGTATGCCCAGTGTGGTTTCCCCCCATTAGGGCAGTTTCTGTCCCTTGTTGCCCATGTTCGCGGGGCTGACTGTAAAGCAGAATAGAAATGGACAATAGGTTAGAAAAGAACAGGCTCTAGTGTCTGTAATCAGTAAAACATATCGAGGTGATGCATCCCCTGTCATCACTTTCATGTTGTCTGAACCACTAGTCATCAGGGCGATCCCCATGGCTTATCCCCACCCTGCCAGCATTGATGAATGGATCTCCTCCTATAGACAGACAGGGACAGGTCGATCAGCCAAGGCTGGTGGGGTGCAGAGAAGCCACCAGGGATGGTTCTGATGACTTGTGGTTCAGGTATAGGCCGTCCTGTAAGATCAATGAATGAGGTCCAGGAGCACGTCCTTCATCTAAACAGTTATGCACTTGTGTGAGGCACAGGAGCAATGATAAATCCTGTGCCTGTGTGTCTACCCTAGTTTACAACTTATGTCATTATCGACATGAAAACTGCCTTGTGTATGCTTTCCTCCCTATCTTAAGTCTATATGAGCTGCTCTCCATGTATGCTCTCCTCACTATCTACAGCCCATGTAAGCTGCTCTCCATGTATGCTCTCCTCACTATCTACAGCCCATATAAGCTGCTCTCCATGTATGCTCTCCTCACTATCTACAGCCCATGTAAGCTGCTCTCCATGTATGCTCTCCTCACTATCTACAGCCCATGTAAGCTGCTCTCCATGTATGCTCTCCTCACTCTCTGCAGCCTTTATGTATGCCCACCTGCGTTAGGTGCCCACCATGTATGATATCCTTCCTATCTACATTCTGTGAGCTGTTCTTCATGTATGCTCACCTCCCTATCTATATCCTATGTGAGCTGCCCTCCATGTGTGATCTCCTCAATATCTACATCCTGTGTGAGCTTCCCTCCATTTATGATCTCCTCAATATCTCCAGACTCTGTGAGCTGCCCTTTATGTATGCCCACCTCCCTATCTACACCCTCTTTGAGCTGCCCTTGAAGGAATTTTCTCCCTGTGATGGGGCAATTGCCATCTGCCTCATAGGGGTTGTCGCCTTCCCCAGGACCAACACAGTAGGGTTTCCCTAGGTTGAACCTCTTAGGTTGTCTTCTCTTAACCGTTACTATGGATGATCTCCTCCCTATTTACAGCCTGTGTGAGCTGTTCTCCATGTATGCTCTTCTCACTATCTAAAGCCTGTGTTAGCTGTCCTCAATGTATGCTCTCCTCCCTATCTACAGCCCGTGTGAGCTGCCCTCCATGAATAATCTCCTCTCAATCTACAGCCTGTGTGAGCTGTTCTCCATGTATGCTTTCCTCACTATCTACAGCCCATGTTAGCTGCCCTCCATGTATGATCTCCTCAATATCTCCAGACTGTGTGAGCTGCCCTTTCTATATGCCCATCTCCCTATCTACAGCCTGCGTGAGGTGCCCACCATGTATGATATCCTTCCTATCTACATTCTGTGAGCTGTTCTTCATGTATGCTCACCTCCCTATCTATATCCTGCGTGAGGTGTCCACCATGTATGATCTCCTTCCTATTTTCTGTCTGAGCCATTCTCCGTGTAGGCTCACCTCACTATCTACAGTTTGAGCTGCCCGCCATGTGTAATCTGCAACATATCTACATTCTGTGTGAGCTGCCCTCTATGTATACTGATTTCAGACTGTGATCTTCAGACTGTTGAAGCTGCTCTTTATGTATGTTCTCTTCACTATCTTCAGACTGTGCTAGGTGCCCTCCATGTATACTCTATTCACTATATACAGCCTGTGTGAGCTGCCCTCCATGTACGCTCTCTTCACTATCTTCAGACTATGTTAGGTGCCCTCCATGTATACTCTCTTCACTCTCTACAGCCTGTGTGAGCTGCCCACTGTGGAAGCTGCTCTTTATGTATGCTCTCTTCACTATCTTCAGACTGTGGGAGTTGCTCTTCATGTACGCTCTCTTCACTATCTTCAGACTGTGGGAGTTGCTCTTTATGTATGCTCTCTTCACTATCTTCAGACTGTGGGAGTTGCTCTTCATGTATGCTCTCTTCACTATCTTCAGACTGTGGGAGTTGCTCTTCATGTATGCTCTCTTCACTATCTTCAGACTGTGGGAGTTGCTCTTCATGTATGCTCTCTTCACTATCTTCAGACTGTGGGAGTTGCTCTTCATGTATGCTCTCTTCACTATCTTCAGACTGTGGGAGTTGCTCTTCATGTATGCCCACCTTCCTTTCTTTAAGCAGTGAGCTGCAGCCTCCATGGATCAGACTTGTTTCTCCAGCACATCCTACTATATGTATTGGCTGCTGTCGGTCCAGTCTGGGAAGCGGCCTACAGTACATGGCTGATCATAATGACCATGTGTAGTACCCAGCTTCATCTTACCAGGTTATTACATTAGTGCAGTCATTCTGTACTCTACACAACCCTGATCTCAGCAGAGTCTGCAGGTGCCGGGACTTGTACTCTGTTTCCTGCTGCATTTACAGCCGGACCTTGGTTGATGTTTTACTCTCTATTTCTGAAATGATTAAACACGGCTTGTCTGTTAAAGGGGAACTTCGGCAAAAGAAACACATTCTTTCAAATCAACTGGTGTCAGAAAGTTATATTGATTTGTAATTTACTTCTATTTAAAAATCTCCAGTCTTCCAGTACTTATCAGCTGCTGTATGTCCTACAGGAAGTGGTGTATTCTCTCCAGTCTGACACAGTGCTCTCTGCTGCCACCTCTGTCCATGTCAGGAACTGTCCAGAGCAGGAGAGGTTTTCTATGGGGATTTTCTACTACTCTGGACAGAGGTGGCAGCAGAGAGCACTGTGTCAGACTGGAGAGAATACACCACTTCCTGCAGGACATACAGCAGCTGATAAGTACTGGAAGTAATTTACAAATCTGTATAACTTTCTGCTCTCTAGCAGCCCCCCACCATAGCGCCCCCCTCTTTCTGAATGAATGGGTGTAGTAGAGGTGAAGCCTTATCTGGTGTCACGTCTCACATGTGATAAGATAATCCGTGAACATTTGATCCCTATCCGCACCGGGATAGTGAAACTGAAGAAGCAGCCAGGGACTCTGCTTCCTCGTAGCCGCTCCTCTTGTACTTTTGTCCCAGTTGTTTTTTGTCCCTGGTCGGATCACATCCCTCCTGATCCTCGCCCGTCCCCGGAGACCCTGTTGTGTCGGGAGAAGGGGGGGCGACTATGGCTACCGGCGACAGCCATCCGGCTCAAGTCACCTTCCTGGCTGTGGAAAAACAAGACGACAACGTGACACCGAAGAAGCTGGGGAAACTCACCGTGAAATATAACCGCAAAGAGCTGCAACGCCGCATCAAACTGGAGGAGTGGATCGACGCGCAAATCCAGGAGCTTTACCAGAGCCAGGTGAGTGCTGATCCGTGTATTACTGAGACTACCGGCAATATGAGGCTGTGTACCCACTTGGGCCAGGTTCACACTGTGTTTTTGCAATCCATTTTATGCAAAAAAAAAAAAAACGATTAAAAAAAAACAGGTGCATTTGTGTCCATTTTTCCATTGACTTCCATCATAAAAAAAAACCCCAGATCAAAACGCCTCCTTTTTTTTAGCATACACAAAAACATGGTCGACCACATTTTTGCGTATGCTAAAATAAGGATGCGTTTTGATCTGTTTTTTTTTTTTTTTATCATGGAATCACTAGAAAACGATCAAATTGGATGCATCTGGGTTGTTGTTTTTTTTGCTTAAAACATTTGAGAAAAATCAATTGCAAAAATGCAGTGTGAACCTGGCCTATCCCTCCCATTGCCTCCATCACATAATGATTTATACATATTTAGTGTACGTCACTTTCTTATATTTTTTTATTGTAGTCTTATTTTTTTATTTGTATTTAGTGTTTTTGGCATTTAAATTGTTTCAATAATAATTCTGACAAATGAATGAATTATAGCTCCAAAATATCAGCTACTAGAATGAAGGGTAACCTGTTTTACAAGTGCCAGAGATTTGTAGTTTACTTCTATTAAAAAATTCCCAGCCTTCCAGTACTTATCAGCTGCTGTACGTCCTGCAGGAAGTAGTGTATTCTTTTCAGCCTGGAGAGGTTTTCTATGGGGATTTTCTGCTGCTCTCAACAGTTCCTGACATGGACAGAGGTGGCAGCAGAGAGACTGAGATGAAAAGACCACTTCCTGCAGGACATACAGCAGCTAATAGGTACTAGAAGACTGGAGACATTTATATAGAAGTAAATTACAAATCTATATAACTTTCTTACACCAGTTGATTTGAAAGATTTTTTATTTTTATTTTTTTTGGTTGAACTACCCCTTTAAACAAGTTTTTCTGATCTACAAAAGAGAGAGAATACAAAAACAGTTGGCTGTTTTATGCAAATTTTGTGTGACTTCCATTGACATTGATGGGAGCTGTGTTATTGATGGAGCACCAGGAACTTCCTGCATATGACTGCAGTGACAGTGACCGATTTCCTGTATCGATCCTCACAGCGATGCAGAAGCCCTTGTAGCGGCCTGACTTCATCTATGACAGCATGTGCACTAATGCACCCAGCCATCCTACAGTCATTGTCCCCAGTGCAGTTTACTATACTATTTCATCCAAGGGATCCTTTAAAAAAAACATATATACATTAAAGGGGCACTCCGGCGAAAATATTTTTCTTACAATTCGACTGGTTTCAGAAAGTTATTTAGATTTGTAATTTACTTCTATTAAAAATTCTCAACACTTCCCGTACTTATCAGCTGCTGTATGTCCTGCAGGAAGTGGTGTATTCTCTGCAGTCTGACACAGTGCTCTCTGCTGCCACCTCTGTCCGTATCAGGAACTGTCCAGAGCAGCAGCAAATCCCCATAGAAAACCTCCCCTGCTCTGCACAGCTCTTCTCGGAACGCCCAACAAGTGGTGATGAGATTCTATAAACCTCTATGGGTCTTTCTGCAGATCTGTACACTGCGAGCCACACAGAAAGGGAGGAGGAGCGCTTCTGCCCATCATGTAGTGACTGGTGGGAGTCTCAGCTCCCGGGACCCCAGGACCGAGACCTCTGACATATCACTGTAAACGCTGGGTCCCTTTAAGAGGTCCACACCAGCTCATGCATGTTCAACTTTGCTCTCTCTTTATCTGAGCCCCATGAACTATAGTGTTTTTTCTCGATTTTACTTCCTCACTGTTGGTAAAGTAAATGGAGCTGTTATTGGGGTGTGGGGGGGGGGGCATAGAATATTACTAAATATAACATGAAGCCATAACATTCTGGTTGCCATCTGCTCAGTTCCACTGATGTTGATGGAGCTGAATTGCAATACCTCACACAACCATGGGTGGTGCTGTTTTTGCAAGAAAGTGGCTGTGCTTTCTGTAATTCTAAATAGCCCCTTTAAGGCCCCAAATTATCAAAAATATGTATCATTAATGGTTTCCTTACCTATAACCTATAGCTAAGAGTATACGTTCCTCCAGGATAGTAATGACATGTCTGCTTATATGTCCTATAACAGGAGGATCTGCGGGATGAAGCCGCTGAGCCCGACATTGAGATCGATGATCTACTGGATCTTTCATTTGAGGAGCAAAAATCCAGACTTCAGGTACCAGATCTGTAGATTCTGTGTGATAATGTAAAATACGGGACATTTACATGTTATATTATATCCCACAATGTCAGATATACAGAATACAGCTGTTATCCAAGTGCCAATGCTAACCATAGGTTACAGGAGAAGTGGCTGTCCTGAGAGAAGTTATCGTGTAATAGGGCCTTAAAGTGAATATACCATTAGATGTTTTTTTACATGAATAGACCGGTGTGGGGATGAACATGGCCGGTCAGATGGATCCAGATCTCTGTGGAGAAACATGGCCGGTCAGATGGATCCAGATCTCTGTGGAGAAACATGGCCGGTCAGATGGATCCAGATCTCTGTGGAGAAACACGGCCGGTCAGATGGATCCAGATCTCTGTGGAGAAACATGGCCGGTGAGATGGATCCAGATCTCTGTAGAGAAACATGGCCGGTCAGATGGATCCAGATCTCTGTGGAGAAACATGGCCGGTCAGGTGGATCCAGATCTCTGTGGAGAAACATGGCCGGTCAGATGAATCCAGTTCTCTATAAAGAAACATGGCCGGTCAGATGGATCCAGATCTCTGTGGAGAAACATGGCCGGTCAGATGGATCCAGATCTCTGTGGAGGAACATGGCCGGTCAGATGGATCCAGATCTCTGTGGAGAAACATGGCCGGTCAGATGGATCCAGATCTCTGTGGAGGAACATGGTGGTCAGATGGATCCAGATCTCTGTGGAGAAACATGGCCGGTCAGATGGATCCAGATCTCTGGGGAGAAACATGGCCGGTCAGGTGGATCCAGATCTCTGTGGAGAAACATGGCCGGTCAGATGGATCCAGATCTCTGTGGAGAAACATGGACGGTCAGATGGATCCAGATCTCTGTGAAGAAACATGGCCGGTCAGATGGATCCAGATCTCTGTGGAGGAACATGGCCGGTCAGATGGATCCAGATCTCTGTGGAGAAACATGGCCGGTCAGATGGATCCAGATCTCTGTGGGGAAACATGGCCGGTCAGATGGATCCAGATCTCTGTGGAGGAACATGGTGGTCAGATGGATCCAGATCTCTGTGGAGAAACATGGCCGGTCAGATGGATCCAGATCTCTGGGGAGAAACATGGCCGGTCAGGTGGATCCAGATCTCTGTGGAGAAACATGGCCGGTCAGGTGGATCCAGATCTCTGTGGAGAAACATGGACGGTCAGATGGATCCAGATCTCTGTGGAGAAACATGGACGGTCAGATGGATCCAGATCTCTGTGGAGAAACATGGCCGGTCAGATGCAGGATAACACTGTCAGTAGGACAGTGCACTATGCCTCATTCACTTTCCCCCTACTGTTGTCTCCAGTTGGGCGGGGTTTTGAAACTCAGTTCCATTGAAGTAAATGGAACTTAATTGCAAACTGCACCTGAACTGGAGACAACAGTAGGGGGAAAAGTGGCCATGTTTTTGTAGCGCTGGATAACCCCTTTAAGCTCCATTTAATTCAATGGAACTGAGCAGACAAACCCTGCCCAAGCTGGAGACAAGAGCGGTGCTGTCTCTGGAAGGAAGTGGCCATGTTTTTGTAGCGCTGGAGAACCCCTTTAACCCCCAGACGACCCTGGACGTACCGGTACGTCCTGAGCTATGAAGCGCGCTCCGGAGCGGAGCGCGCTTCATAGCAGGTGGGGGCCGGCTGCAATCAGCAGCCGGGACCTCACCGGTAATGACACACTGCAGCGATCGCGCTGCCGCGTGTCATTAACCCCTTAAACGCCGCGATCGCGGCACGATCGCGGCGCGACCGCGGCGTTTAAGTGTAATTGACAGGGGGAGTCCCCTGTCACTTACCGATCGGGACCCCCGCAGTGTGACTGCGGGGGTCCCGATCGGTAAAACGGACGCCGGAGGTCTCTTACCTTCCTCCGTGCGGTCCGATCGGCGATCTGCTACACTCAGCCTGCACAGGCAGGCTCAATGAGCAGATCGCCGATAACACTGATCAATGCTGTGCCTATGGCATAGCAATCATCAGTGTCTAAAATAAAAGTAATGTATGTACAAGTCCCCCAAAGGGACTTAAACTGTATAAAAAAAAAGTTAAAAACACCAACACACAACCCCAAAGCCCCTCCCCCAATATAAGTTTAAATCACCCCCCCCATTTCCCATTATATAAATAAAACATAAAAATAAATAAATAAACATATAATATACCGTAGCGTGCGTAATTGTCCGATCTATTAAACTATAACAAGCGTCATTGCGAACGGCGTACACGAAAAGAGGGGAAAAAGTGCGCGGATTACCGATTTTATGTTACATTATATATAAAAAAAATTTATAAAAAGTGATCAAAACGTTCGATCTTCAAAAATATGGTATTAATAAAAACTAGAGATCATGGCGGAAAAAATGACTCCCCATACAGCCCCGTAGGTGAAAAAATAAAACGGTTATAAGCGTCACAATAGGCCCATTTTATTAATATTTAATTGCCAAAAAAAAAAGGATTTCATTAAAAATACATATATAACATTAGAGAATCTGTGTAACCTGCATATGGTTGTGTTCGGACTGACCTATAGAATAATAGTATCATGTCGCTGTTACCATATAGTGCATTACGTAGACACAGGAACCCCCCAAACGTTACCATATTGCATTCTTTTTTACGATTTCACCTATTTATATCTTCATAAATAATATATTTGGGGTTCCATCATACATGTTATGGTAAAATGAATGACGCCATTACACAGTACAACTATTCCTGTAAAAAACAAGCACTTACATGGCCTGTAGGTAGAAAACTGAGAGTGCTAGAGCCTAGAAGGGGAGGAGGGAAAAACGAAAGTGCAAAGATCAAAATTTGCGCGGTCCACTGGGTCATTTTGGGCCTGGTCCTCAAAGGGTTAATACATGACTGTAGACAGCTGAGAAGTAGATCACATTGATGGCAGTGTCCCGTGAGGTTGCATAGAAGCGCTCTACAATCTATTAGTATTATTTTGCCTATAGCTCCTTCAATGTGTAAATCTGTCCCATCATTCTGTATTATCTGATCTCTTCCTTATATTTGTATTCTCAGGATATCCTCCAGGACTGTACCAGACCCACAGAAGTAAGTCACCTATTCTGTAGATTATTATTATTCTCTATATCTACACTGCGCATTACTGGAATATAGGGGCCCAGATCCGCTGCCATGATGAGCAGTGATCAGCGAGATCAGTACGCGGCCCAACCAATCCTGGGGACGGGCTGTATGACCATCACCATAGCTGGCCGCACATTCCCCTTTATGCAGGAAGATGTGCGGCTGATGATTTAAAGCTCATACAAAAGATAGAGGTGACGGACATTACACTGTATCACATGACACAGTCCCCGTACTCCTTATACTAATGTGGGACGAACCTTTATTAAATTTAATAGGGTCTGTGAAGTTTCTGGCATCTTACCAGATAAGCAGAGCATGCTGCACCTGACTGAGCCCCCAACCCAGGTGTGTATTAAACTTCATAGAAGCGTAGCTACCTCCCATGGATCCTTAAAGGGGTACTCTGGTGAAAATCTTTTTCTTTCAAATCAATTGGTTTCAGAAAAGTATATAAATTTGTAATGTACTTCTATTTAAAAATCTCCAGTCTTCCAGTACCTATCAGCTGCTTTATGTCCTGCAGGAAGTCGTGTATTCTTTCCAGTTTGACACAGTGCTCTCTGTTGCCACCTCTGTCCATGTCAGGAACTGTCCAGAGCAGCAGCAAATCCCTATAGAAAACCTTGATATCCCTATTGAAACGTAACCAATCCTAAGTAGTATGCTTTATAATATACAATACATATCTGTATATGGATATTTTACTTTTACATTAAAATTTTTGTTCTTAAGTCTTTGATATGGTGGGACGCAGGACTCCCTCCCCTCCCCACTTCCCTCTCTTCTCCTTTGTTTCTTATACAACTTCCCCCTCCCTCTCACCTCAGACCCTCTATATTTTATATCTAGAAAAGACTGTTATGACTGTAACCTATATCTACATTATGTATTAGGGTACAAACCCACTTGCCGGATCTGCAGCGAGTCCCCTCGCTGCGTATTTGCAGCGAGACTCGCTGCAGATCCCGGCCCTATACTTTCAATGCCAGACAAACTCGCAGCAGGGATGTACATCCCTGCTGCGAGTTTGTCCGCAGCCCGCTCCGTTAACCCCCTGGCGGCTGGACACTATACATTACCGAGTCCCCGCTCCTGCTTGCTTCGGGGCTCCCGGTGTCTGCACATCCCGCTCGGCCAATCAGTGCGCTGCGGCGGGGCAGCGCACTGATTGGCCGGGCAGGAAGTGCCGGGAACCGCCGAAGCAAGCAGGAGCGGGGGACCCGGTAATGGGGGTTAACGGGGCGGGCTGCGCGAGTTTGTCTGGCATTGAAAGTATAGGGCTGGGACCTGCAGCGAGTCTCGCTGCAAATACGCAGCGAGGGGACTAGCTGCAAATCCGGCAAGTGGGTTTGTAGCCTTATAGCATGTACAGTTTTGAACTGAATCTATAATGGGGTCCCGACATCAGACACGGCAGCGCCAAAAATGGCAGCGCCAGACACGGCAGCGCCAAAAATGGCAGCGCCAGACACGGCAGAATACATTACAAGGATTATGCAAATCAGAAAATGAGGAATGGAAAATTCACAGCGAGCCTACTACATATGAGCCTGCCCTCGTAGTGCCAGAAGAAGAAACAGCAGCCAAAATAGATGATGTGGATTATTCCAATCATTTTAATATCCATGAGTCACTATTCTCACCTTCTTCTAATAACTTCATGCCATCATAGGGTGAGGCCGAAATCTGAAATCCCAAGGTTATAGGATATCGCTAGCAAACCCAGTGACCGACGCATTTCACCCAGAATTAAAGAACACCCCTGATCAATCCAAAAAATAGTTTTTTTTATGTTTATCACATCACCTTCTTGCTATACTCCCCAGTTACCAAGATATAGGGGGTGTCGCTGTTTGGTTGACTACCTGTACCTCTCACTGTATAGTCAGATGGGCGGGAACTTTATGTCAAAATGGGTGAAAATATTAGGCTGGGGGAGGGGTGTATATGAGGGGGCAGGAATAATGCTCATAAAGCTCCTAATCCCACCCTATAATCCTAGTGTTCACATCTTATTTTGCAGTCAAGTTCCCGTCTATCTGACTATTAGGTGAAACGTACAAATATGCAAAAAAAGGGTCCGTGGAGCCTCAGTTACAGGTCTTAAAACACGGGAATAGCCAGATATCCCTGCAGGGAAGGGAGCCTGTTGCCAAGGGGGTGACTCCTAGTGGGGAGATCACCAAAGGCCCCTTAAGTCCCCACTCTGTGGTGAGTATTGTGACATGACAAGGGTTACCAAGCCAGGCATCCATTTGCAGACAGCTGTTTCAGGATATTGCCCCTCATCAGTGTGGAGTAGGATTCTGGCTAATGGGGGCAATGAGAAATAGACCATATTACATATTTAAATTTAAAGGGGGCAATGTATCAGTGGAAACTCTTGAGTAAGTACTCCACTGGATTTTTTGAGTTCAGTGATTGCTGTGATTGAAACGTACAAATAGTCAACCAAACAGTAAACCTACTATATCTTGGTAATGGGGGGGAAAGTAAATACATTATCATTCTAGGCTACCAGGTCACCCCATCTGGTAATCCCAAACTACTAGGTCACCCCATGTCACCCCTATCAAGACACCCCAGGCTACCCTATCGGGTCATTCCAGGCAACCAGGTGATCCCAGGCCACCTCAGGTTACCCCATCAGGTCAACCCAGGTCCAATGGCCACCATGTCACCCCAGGCTACCAGGTCATCGCAGGTTAAAAAAACATTCCTACCACTCAGTGCAACTAAAGGCCGTCTTACTCTGCCACATCAGGCTGATATCTCCCTGTGTAATAGATCCAGCAGTCGGCTGGTCGCTGACTTTCACCGTCTGGCTGTACAATTATCCGGCCATGTAATAGGCTCAGTAAGTGAGCACTGATTTAGCAGATCCCTTACGCGGCAGGTCAGGCCTTTAGTATGGTGAACACCTGGAGAGTCGGCATGGTAAGGATGCTACATATCATGGTTTGTATTGCAGGAGTTTATGGCGGAGCTGCTGGAGCGTCTAAAAGGATTGCGGAAAATATCGGACTTACAGCACAAATGACGGACAACAAACTTTCAGACCGGGATCAGAATTGTGGACGGGAGGATCAGCAGTATATAGCTTTATGGTGTAAGACTGACAGATGGGACCTACGATAAAATATACAGAATATAGCGAGATGTTACATAGAGGCACAATAATGTGTGTATGGCAGGACTGCAGTCTTCTTATTAGTCTCCATCAGTACCTCACCTCCAGGATGTATTAAAGGGGTACTCCAGCATCAGGTAAAAATATATAAATATTTGCTTTCAGGGTCTTAGTTCTGTATTCTTGGTTTTACTTCCTAATTCTTCAATTGCTCAGTACTAAAACTCCCAGAATGCACTGCTTTCCCTCAGGTCTCTATCCATTAGCACTCCTGCCAATTCCTCACCAGAGTGGCTGCAGAACATCTCATATCACAGCAGACTATCACACAATCAGGGAGGATGCTCATTCCCTGTCTGCTATGTTGTAATCGCACCTTATTCTCTTTACCTGCCTGTTTGATCTTAGTTATTAGGTCACTGGGTCAATCTGCATTACCAGACAAAGGTGTTGTCTTTGGGAAATATTACCACCCTTTCTATTATATATCCACAATTTGTTACTACCATTGGCTCTATTTCCCTAGTAGTTATACGGGTGGTGGAGACAGCGGGAGCTCATGCCATTGTCCATGCTTGTGGAAATAAAAGGCTGTTAAAAAAAAAGCCACAATATGTTGAAAATCTATTATAATCTGAAAGCATCATGTTATAGAGCAGGAAGAGCCATGCAGATTGATATATAGCTTTGTGACAAAATATTCAGTAGAACTTGTAATTTATTCATTTAAATCTCAGCTTATTCTGAGCTTAGGAGTCCAGTGGGCGGTCTCAGTTGTCAGGACTGCCCACTGGACTCCTAAGCTCAGCAGGAGAAGTGTAAATGCATAAATGAGAAGTTATATTGTCATATATATCATACTACTCAGCTCCTCTTGCTCTATAACATGGCGCCTACACATAGGACTGTGTTTTTGCATTACGAGTTTCCTTTAAATCCAACATTAGGCTACAATCTCCTAAAGTGTGACTCACTGCATTGTATAGCAGGAAATATAAATGTGACTGATAAAACGACCAATGTAATTGGACATAACAGGAATTATTGGAGAAAGAGACTGATTATTGGACAATTTTGCAAGGCCCTATAGATAATGAACACTACAATAATAGATACATTGTTGTACATTTCTTTTAATGACCTTATATTTCAAAATAATTTAACTTTATTACAGCTGTGGGTACAATTTTTTTTTATACATTGTCACTCTACAGAGTGCCCCTTCAAATGGTACCTTTCATTTAACATGTCCTGAGGACAGCAACTGATGACTAGCTGGAGCGAGGTCTATGTGAGCGAGATGGTCCTATAGACTTACATTAGGAGACCGCCTCAATCAGGTGACAGCCCGGCGGCTTCTCTCTGCGTGTTTGGGGTCTAAACACTCCCCTGAGCGATCATAACTATGGAGCCATGCAGTTTGCAGTGCCTTTGGTGGGAACGATCAGTCTTGTTGATCACGAATAATCCCTGAATCAGGCACTTTGATCAGGCTCCTCGGATGATCGCCGACACCTTTACACAGAGCTGATTATCAGCTAAAGGCGCATTTCTAGCAACACTCGATAATCGCCCCTTAAACAACTGCAGTGTAAACAGGCTAAGCTCCCCCACGTCTGGTGTTAGCAACCACAACCACATGGCTTTACTGTGTCCCTATATCCTGGTGTATACAGCCACAAGGCTTTACTGTGTCACCATATCCTGGTGTATACAGCCACAAGGCTTTACTGTGTCCCTATATCCTGGTGTATACAGCCACAAGGCTTTACTGTGTCACCATATCCTGGTGTATACAGCCACAAGGCCTTTACTGTGTAAGGGCGGGTTCACACTACGGAATTCTCGCGGACAATGCACGCCGAATTCCGTCAGCTGTCCGCCCGCACATCTGGGTGCCTTTCCGCCGGCCCCATAGACACCATTCTATGGGCCGGCGTATTCCGCTATACGCTGAAAGAAGTGTCATGTCACTTCTTTCAGCAGATCGCGGAATACGCCAGCCCATAGAATGGTGTCTATGGAGCCGGCGGAAAAGCGTGTGCCCGTGCGGGCGGACAGCTGACTCAATTCCGTGGACATTGTCCGCGAGAATTCCGTAGTGTGAACCCGCCCTAACATGTCACCATATCCTGGTGTATACAGCCGTACGGCTTTAGGCTATGTTCACACTACGTATATGCGGCCGGACATTTACGTGTAAAACTCGTTGCGGCCGGCTACGTACGGTCCGCGAACTTACAACCGCAAGCTACGTACGCTTCCCGAGCGGCGTACGTAGCAATCTGACAGCAGTCTTTTACTTGGAAACCTTCGCCTAGCCCCAGACACCCCACAGAACCTTTTGGATCGGCACAAAATGCTTTAAAAATGAAGAAATCACCACTCCGTACGGGACCGCATGTTACGCTACGGGCGTAAGTTACAGCATTTCCGTGCCGAAACAACGGTCTGGTTCATTTTTTACGGCGCCGCGTACGATCCAGGCGTAAGTTCGTACGTAGTGTGAACTGTGCGGCCGTAGATCGCATACTTTCCATTGTACGCAAACTACGTAAATCTCCAGCCGCTTATTCACGGAGCGGCCGGAAACTTACGTAGTGTGAACGTAGCCTTACTGTGTTACCATATCCTGGTGTATACAACCACATGGCTACTATCTACTGTGTAATGCTGCGTTTACACCAAGCGATAATACGCCCAATCGATCATTTAACGATTTTAAAGCAACAATTTGGTTTTTATAACGATCAGCGTTTAGACGAACAAATCGTTAGAAAATTTGTAAAAAAAAATTGTTATTGCGAACGTTTTTAAGATCGCTTAAGCCCATCTTTCACATAGGGTGAATGTTTGAAAGGCTATTTACACTAAGCGATTTTTGAATTTTTATCAAACGACGATTTGAGAACGTTAAAAGATCAAAATGAACGATTTCTTGTTCGTCGCTTGATTGTTTGCGATTATCGCTCAAATGCGATCGGAATTGCGAAAATTCTAACGATAATCGTTCTATGTAAATGCAGCATAACATGTCACCATATCCTATTGTATACCAGCACCGGAACATGATGAAGACAGGGCCCAAAACTGGCTATACCCACAACCAGACAATGTGATGTGTACGGGGATCTCCCGACTCTCCCCGGATAAGCAGATATTGGTGAGAGAAATCGGCCATGTTACAATTGCACCATCTTTCTGTTGTTGGGAACATAAGAAGCTGCAAGCACTATTCCTATCTATCACTATCTATACATGCACGCTCAGCTAAGCTGAGAGCACACTACAAGCATGACATCCATAGAGATTTAGTAGTGGATTTTAGCATGCCCCTTTGACATGACATGACATGCTGCAGACCTTATCCAGGATTAGAAATCACCATTGGCAAACAAGCATTTGGCTGCCAGCTGTCCGACATGCATGGCCGACGTATTTCCTGACTATCCTATGATCAGCGGTGAATCATGGATTTTATAAGGCAGAGGAGTAATCACCAATGCTTTGTCCTGAGAGGAATATTCATAGCAGACAGCGGACGTCACCTGAATAATGAATGTTTGTATCTGTGTCCTGTGCTAGTGACTAACGTCTATAGAGAACAACAGCCCTGGGACTGACTAAGCGCTCCGGCCTGCCAAACAAGTCTGTGCGACCAGCCGAGCCGACGCGTCTCAACAGGTAAAGAATCTGCTCCGTGCCGTCCCATCGTGTCCAGAGCGGCTTCCTGCAGGTGTCCTGTTATAAGGCCCAAAATAATATGGATGATGGTTATAAGGCTAACCTAGGACCCCCGCCACTGTGACGGCATCCAATACCCCACCTGTCATTCTCCATCCTATGAGTTACCTCAGCAGGGATCGCCCGCAGCAGCGTCCCACCTCAGTCAGTATCTGGTCCGCGGGCCGTCACTGCTGAGACAAGGGTCTTGGAAGAAGAGTAATAAGTAGAAGGGGCCGGATGACATCACAGCAGGAGAAGCTACAGACTGAGGGTGCGTGCACACTATGGAACCCACACAGAAAACCTGTTGTGGATTCTGTCGCTCATCTCAGTCTGTGCCATAGACTCCATTCTATGGCCCGGCCGATTCCACCGTCTGCTGAAAGCATTGACATGTCAATTCTTTCGGCGGATGGCGGAATCGGCTGGGCCATAGAATGGAGCCTATGGCACAGACGGAGATGCGCGCCGCCGCGAGCGGGGATGAGCAACAGGGTCCACAACGGGTTTTCGGTGCGGATTCAGTAGTGTGCACACACCCTCAGGAGAAATAACCAGAAGCACCATAGGATGAATCTGCAGACAGGATCGGTGAATGTAACCAAGGCCTCGGATATACTCACCTATGGATGTTGTGCCAAGGACACAGCATCTACTCCAGCAGTATAATAGTGGTCTCACTGTGAGTGGACATCCAGGGCCGTGAACCAGCCCCTGGGTATAGCATAGTGAAGTTACATGATGCCGGGTGTTGGACTGTACCGAAGCGGAGACTTGTGCAAAGAAGATGGACATCGGCAAGTAATATATAATCAATAATTTATTGCATCTCAGAGACAACGTGTTTCGAGGTCACATGGGGCCTCTTTGTCAAGTAAGAAGAGACGTCTCCTGACTTATCGTGTCTCTCCTGATTCGACAGAGGCCCCATGTGACCTCAGAAATGTCTGAGATGCAATAAATTATAGATTATATACAGACGTCCATCTTCTCTCTGCTTCAGTATGGTCTAACACCCGACATTGTGAAACTTTACTACGTTCTACCCGGGAGCTGGTGTAGTTCCTGGCCCTGGATGTCCGCTCGCAGTGAGACCACCAAGTAGATGGTTTGCCCTTAGCGCAACATCGATAGGAGAGTATATACGAGGCTTTGGTTTGTTGTTACCAATCCCGAAGAACATCTTCTCTTAGCGCCAAGTCTCTGCTTCCACGCTATCCAACATCCTGCACAGTACATCTTCACTATCATAGCAGGGACTGCAGAGATGACTTACCTATCCATGTGACATGTCATAGGGACATGTCAGGGGTCCAAATGCCAAGAACCCCCACCCTTTGGAAGACCTGTACAAGTGGTCTACACATTGAATGAAAGACTCCGAGAAACAAGTGGTCTTTGCTATTAGTATGACCCTTGCTGTTCTCTACATTAAGGGGTTGTCCAGAAAGCAGAAAACATATGACTGGTTTTTTTCCCCTGACCATCCCTTTAGGTAGCAGTGTACAGAAAGTGTATCTTCTTGAGTGAGCTGCTTTGTGTGATGGTTGTGCGGGGGAGGGGAGTATAAGTCAGGTAAACATCATGGTTCCTCTGTTCTTCTCCCCGACAGGTGTGTGGCTTTCTGTGAATAGACACTTTGTTATCTCACGGATTGCTCAGTTAGGGTAAAATATGCTGGAGCTCTCCGTGGGAAATCTTGTTCCGTTTCAGGATTTTTACCCCTGACATAAGGCTGGGGGCTACACGTGGCGATTCCCAGTCAGTGACCCCATAAGCATGTCATCCATACTGGGTTTATATAGGGCGCAGGTAGGGCTGGGTGATATGGCCAAAAATGAAATCTCTATTTTTTTCTTGATTTCAATCTTGACTTTTTATTTATTTTTTTTGCTTAGTATGATGGGTGTTGTAGTAGAGGCATAGTGGTTAAGGGGTGTAATAACAGTAGAAGCATAGAATATAAGGGGTGTATTAGTAGTATCAGCAGTGAGGGTAGTGGTAGCAATGGTAGATGGTGAAGTATTGGGGGTAGTAGTAGAGCAGTATTAGGAGTAGTATTGGGGGGGTGGCAGTAGTAGGGCACTATTGGGGGTAGTAATAGAGCAGTATTAGGAGTGGTATTGGGGGTAGTAGTAGAGCAGTATTAGGAGTAGTAGTAGAGCAGTATTAGGAGTGGTATTGGGGGTAGTAGTAGAGCAGTATTAGGAGGAGTAGTATTGGGGGTAGTAGTAGAGCAGTATTAGGAGTAGTATTGGGGGTAGTAGTAGAGCAGTATTGGGAGTAGTATTGGGGGTAGTAGTAGAGCAGTATTGGGAGTAGCATTGGGGGTAGTAGTAGAGCAGTATTAGGAGTAGTATTGGGGGTAGTAGTAGAGCAGTATTAGGAGTAGTAGTAGAGCAGTATTAGGAGTAGTATTGGGGGTAGTAGTAGAGCAGTATTAGGAGGAGTAGTATTGGGGGTAGTAGTAGAGCAGTATTAGGAGGAGTAGTATTGGGGGTAGTAGTAGAGCAGTATTGGGAGTAGTATTGGGGGTAGTAGTAGAGCAGTATAAGGAGTAGTATTGGGGGTAGTAGAGCAGTATTAGGAGTAGTAGTAGAGCAGTATTAGGAGTAGTATTGGGGGTAGTAGTAGAGCAGTATTAGGAGTAGTAGTAGAGCAGTATTAGGAGTAGTATTGGGGGTAGTAGTAGAGCAGTATGGGGGTAGTAGTAGAGCAGCATTAGGAGGAGTAGTAGAGCAGCATTAGGAGTAGTATTGGGGGGTGGTAGTAGTAGGGCACTATTGGGGGTAGTAGTAGAGCAGTATTAGGAGTGGTATTGGGGGTAGTAGTAGAGCAGTATTAGGAGGAGTAGTAGAGCAGTATTAGGAGTAGTATTGGGGGGTGGTAGTAGTAGGGCACTATTGGGGGTAGTAGTAGAGCAGTATTAGGAGTGGTATTGGGGGTAGTAGTAGAGCAGTATTAGGAGGAGTAGTAGAGCAGTATTAGGAGTAGTATTGGGGGTAGTAGTAGAGCAGTATTGGGAGTAGTATTGGGGGTAGCAGTAGAGCAGTATTGGGAGCAGTATTGGGGGTAGTAGTAGAGCAGTATTAGGAGTAGTATTGGGGGTAGTAGTGGGGGTAGTAGTAGAGCAGTAAATGCGGTCCTCTGGGTGTGGGCCAGCGGGGATCTTATAGGTGGGTGGTTGTTATGGGGGCGGGTGGCGGCTACGGTCCCACTCTGACCTGCAGGAAGAGCAGCTTGCCCGGAGCACCACTGCTCTCCCTGGAGGTTGGTGGGCATTTTTTTTTCTTTTCTTTGAAAATCGAAATTACGATTTTCAAAGAAATTGAAATCGATTCTCAAAATCTAGGCGAATCAATTTGATTAATCACCCAGTCCTAGGCACATATGTTAATATAGGCTCTCTGTTACAAAACTACAATTCCCATCATGCTGTCCAGGCATGATGGGAATAGTAGTTTTGCAACAGCTGGGGGGCCTGAGTTTGGCACCTATGATATAGGGGTTTCCATCTCAAGTTCTCTCTCTCTTTCGATAAGCTGCATTCCTCTTTGCAGCTGCCACTTGACACTGAGTGTAATATTATTACTGTGCCCTATGTAGTCACTGATATTACTATATACCCGCCCCAGCCGGCAGCTTATGGAAGTTGTTCTCGGCCTTATACAGCAGCTCTCCCTCCATCCAGCATGATCTATAAATGCCGCTCAGACATGAGGCCTTCTCTATCATATAGGTTTATTGCACACGGTGTCTCCACCCTCACAGCCGGCGTCACAGCTGGTAAACCTGGGTGGTGCCCGCAGGCGTTCTTTGATGTAAATCTTTCCTATACGCCGCGTACAGTCACATGACTGTCAGTTATAAATAGTTATAGGACGGTCATGAATACATCGCTGAAACACTGTACCAACACCGCAGCGCGAGACAATACAAAATCCCAATACAGAGAGAACAGACTGACTGTAGTAATAGACGCACATGGCACAGATGGAGACTAGGACCCGGCTGCCGGCTCTCACACAGCTACATCTCCCAGCAGATGTTGGGACATGCTGAAAGTTGTAGTTCTGTAAGAGCGAGAGCGAGAGCACCGTACATTAAAGACAGCCAGGTTAGTAGATTTTTTTTTTATATATATATATATATATATATATATATATATATATATATATATACACATACATACATACATATACACACACACACACACATACACTCCAGTACGAGGCATTGATGGAGCGTTACGTAAACAGGTTGTGTCTATGAGCAATAGTCTCTTTATCTCCCCTTCTTTTTTCGAGGGGGGCGATAAACTGAGGTGCGATGCTCCTTCCGGTCAAATTCATCATGTCCTTCCCTGAAATAGAGAGAAAGAGACTAGTCACTAAGATGCGGGCTGTAAGAACACCATAAGCAATGGCTAAAGGACCATTACAACTTATGTATCCACAGCACAGGTGATAAATATTTGATCGTGAGGGTCAGTCCCTTGTCCTCCAAAAGGAAGGGCAGCCCACATGCCTGACCACCGCTCCATTCACTGTCCATAGGGATAGACAGTGACTCTGTGCTGCTGCTGATCCCTTCACCTGGTGGGATGAGGACCCATATTCCTGTGAGCAGTCAGACACCCCACCAATCAAATAATACGTATGAGTAGGTGATAAGTTATCATTATTTACACTTAATTTTTAAACATACTGCGCCCCTTGCTGGACCCTTTAGATATAGGTTAAATGGCCGCACAAAAGATCCCATCAGCCAATGAATGAGCGTCTATTGGGGGCGGACTATTGAGAACCAGCATTCATCCTGTGTATAAAGGCCTATAAGACTCTGATAGTAGTCAGTCTCCTGCGGCAAGCACAGAGAACACACTCCGTGAGCGCTTCTCCTAGCTCTGGCAAAGGTGGGGGGTCTGAACACCTAGGACATAGGACAGCTAGCTGTCAGAGGAGCAGCCCCTACCTGAAGCATCTCTTACAGTAGAGGTCATCATCGCAGTCGTGACATCGTATGGCGGCGTCCTCATTACAGATACAGCACCAGGGCAGCTCCTCCTCCTCATCGACGTCCACCCCTCCTCCTCCTCTAATACTGGGCCGGATCTGTGCTGCAGGCTTATATAGGAACATGAGGATAGATTGTAACCAAACAAGACAATTCCAGAATTTCTCCCCTCTACCTGACCTGGCAGAACATCTAATTGCCTTTGCCTTCCATTAGATTGAGCCTTAAAGGGGTACTCCGGTGTAAATATTTTTCTTTCAAATCAACTGGTGTCAGAAAGTTATATAGATGTAGAATTTACATCTAATTTAAAAGCTCCAGTCTTCCAGTACTTATCAGCTGCTGTATGACCTGTAGGAAGTGGTGTATTCTTTCCAGTCTGACACAGTGCTCTCTGCTGCCACCTCTGTCCATGTCAGGAAATGTCCAGAGCAGCAGCAAATCCCCAATAGAAGTTCGACTGTCCAGAGCAGGAGCAGTTCCTGACATGGACAGAGGTGGCAGCAGAGAGCAGTGTGTCAGACTGGAGAGAATACACCACTCCCTGCAGGACATACAGCAGCTGAAACGTACTGGAAGACTTGGGATTTTTAAATATAAGTAAAATAACAAATCTATATAACTCTCTGAAATCAGTTGTCTTGAAAGAAAAAATTTTTCGCTGGAGTACCCCTTAAAAGTAACCCCTTCCCAATAGAGGCCATAGATGCACACGCTAATGTCGGGAAGGCTACATACAGTGGACTGAGGATCACAGACCACATCATACACAGTGGGTGCTGGTTGAGTTTTACACCCACAAGTAATAGAGATAACTCAGATCCTGGCTGTTTAACCCCCTAGATGGTACGGTCACCAGCGACTGCAGCATCTAAGGGGTTAGACACCATATGGTGGCCTACTCAACCTCCCGACCACCCTTTTCTTATAATGTGATTTCCGGGTTGAGCATTTAGTCTCTTATCCAGGGGTCGGCCATCTTAGTTCTCCTAGTGCACAGTGTACTAATTGAGCGCAGTCACGGCTATGCCCTGTAACACTATTAGTCTCTTATCCAGGGGTCGGCCATCTTAATTCTCCTAGCGCACAGTGTACTAATTGAGCGCAGTCACGACTAGGCCCTGTAATACTAGGAGAATATTCTAGGACTACTCTCTCCACTTCCATAACTTCCCCAGCTTTTCCTATATAAGACGGCGTTCCTGACATACCCTGGGTGCTGGTGGCGGTATGTTTCCCGGTTTTACTTCTTTGCTGTTATGGGCGGTTCTGCTCGGATCGGAGAGATCATTGTAGCCGCTTGCTTCATCTAGGACTGCTTCTTCAGAGAGCTGTGAATGGTAACGTCATTGGACGTGGTCAATAGGCCCGTATTTCGTATAGTCTCAGACAGCCTGCTTAGCCCTGTTCTCCCCATACACGTGCACGCTCACCCCACCTGTGCATGCATGCTACATGGGGAAAGGTGTGAAAGCAGCTACCAAATACCCTTTATGTCCCTGAGAACAACAGGATAAGGCAGATAAAATCCAACATGGCGGATCATTCTATACTGATATCAGGAGGCCCCAGGTTTGGCCGATCCCATCAAAATCAGCAGATTTGGTCAGCTTTAATGGTGCGTTCACACAGACAGATTTATCTGAAAGATTTTTGAAGCCGAAGCCAGGAACAGACTATAAACCAAGAACAGGTCATAAAGGAAAGACTGAGATTTCTCATCTTTTCAAATCCATTCCTGGTTTTGGCTTCAAAAATCTGTGTAAGCGCACCATTACTTAATGTGCATGGACAGCTTGAGACATCCATGGAGTGTGAGACGTCACATTGTGAGACCGCTATCACATGTATATATGAAGTAATAAGGCCGGATGTGAGCGGTAATGCCACCACAGAGCCGAGCAGAAGTAACATACAGTAGGAGGAACTAATCTGCACAGTATAAGGCCCTGTTCACATGGCGTATGAGACCGGCCGTTCCCTGACCTGGCCGGGTCACGGAGCGGCCGGTCTCTGCAAAGATCATCCCGGCCGGTACTGCAGTAACAGCCGGATGATCTTTCGGGCGCATCAGCGCGCGCTTGCATCAGAACTCCTCATAGCACACAATGAAGCTTGCGGCCGCATCCGCTCGCTTCATAGTGTGCACTGACTTGGTTTGCTACGGCAGCTATTCACTGAATTGCAGCCGCAAAAAACTGACATGTCAGTTCTTTGCGGCGCCGTGTGGAATCCCGGCCGGAGCGTATACTATGAGTATATGCTCCGGCCGGGATCCCATAGAAGAACATGCAACAACGGCCGTACTTTTACGCTGTGTGAACAAAGCCTAAAGCAGTATATACAGTATAGGGCAGGCTATACAGTATAGAGCAGTATATACAGTATATAGCAGTATAGGGCTGTATATATCAGTATATAAAGTAAAGGGGAGTATATAGCCAGGGCCGTATTTACCACTAGGCACCCGTGGTCCGGTGCCTAGGGCAGCACCTTGCAGGGGGGCAGCACCAGGGAGCAGGGGGACAGAAAAAACGAATTTTTTTGTTTTTATTTTTTTAGTTTCCTTCTCCCGTTCAGACTTGCCAGTAAATCTGGTGTCTTTTCCAGGGGGGGGGGGGGGGGGGTGGGTATGGTGGTATTGGTCAGGTCTGGTATCGCCAATAGGTGCGTGTAGATGGGGTGTCTTCAGGTTCTGTGCCTAGGGCAGCAGCAGCTGTTAATTCAGCCCTGTATATAGCAGTACATACACTATAGGGCAGTATATAGAGTATAAAGCAGTATATGTAGTATAGGGCAGTATAATGCAGTATATAGCAGTACATACACTATAGGGCAGTATATACAGTATAGGGTAGTATATAGCAGCACACATTTTATTTCTCTCCTCTGCTCCAGGGGCACATCCCAAACAACCACCGCAGATGATGTCAGAGGTCACCCCTCCTTATAGAGGATACAGGAATGCTCGGCCATGACAAACACTGCAGTGTATTGGGGGGGGGGGGGCGAAGACATAACTGAGTGGGTGTGTGGCCACAAGGTGCCATCAGGCCCCGCAGTTCTTTATCACCCCTTACACAAGCAGTTATACCTATATGGCAGAGAGAGGACTCAGGACAAGCTGTGATACACTGCCCCCATCTGCTGGTTATGGAGCAGCCTGACACCTGCTGGCAGTGGATGGGACTGTTGGTAACTCTGATTCTGGTTGTTGCGGGGGTGGAGGTTGTGCGGCAGACCTACGGAAGACTCCAGGCCTGACATGATATTACCGATATTACCTGACATTGTGTAACAAGAGATCAATAAAACAGTATGTGCTTTCCAGAAATGTATAAATGTCCCCATTAATGGATCTGACCTGCTTTAGTATCCTCTGGATGGCTTCCTCCTCCGTCTCTTCATCGCTGTCCGGTAGTTTGATGTTGTCTGTAGTTACTGGAAGGGGATGAAAAAAAATGAATGACTGCAGCCTGATATAGTGAGAGTTATAGAGAGTGAGAGCTATAGTGAGAGAGCTATAGAGTGCTATAGTCAGAGTTATAGAGAGTGAGAGCTATAGAGTGCTATAGTGGGAGTTATAGAGAGTGAGAGCTATAGAGTGCTATAGTGAGAGTTATAGAGAGTGAGAGCTATAGTGAGAGTTATAGAGAGTGAGAGCTATAGTGAGAGAGCTATAGAGTGCTATAGTGGGAGTTATAGAGAGTGAGAGCTATAGTGAGAGTTATAGAGAGTGAGAGCTATAGTGAGAGCTATAGTAGGAGTTATAAAGAGTGAGAGCTATAGTGAGAGAGCTATAGAGTGCTATAGTGGGAGTTATAGAGAGTGAGAGCTATAGTGAGAGAGCTATAGAGTGCTATAGTGGGAGTTATAGAGAGTGAGAGCTATAGAGAGCTATAGTGAGAGTTATAGAGAGTGAGAGCTATAGTGAGAGTTATAGAGAGTGAGAGCTATAGTGAGAGAGCTATAGAGTGCTATAGTGGGAGTTATAGAGAGTGAGAGCTATAGAGTGCTATAGTGGGAGTTATAGAGAGTGAGAGCTATAGAGTGCTATAGTAGGAGTTATAGAGAGTGAGAGCTATAGAGTATATAGTAGGAGTTATAGAGACTACTAGATACCATAGTACAATCAGAGGACAGTGTTGGGGTCGGCTGCCGGTCACTACAGACGGCTCCATTACTGAATCCCAGGATATAATCCATCCTCAGTCACAGAGCAGGAGGCCGCGCTCCTCATCCAGTCTCATCACCTCCATATGTCAGACACAGCTTACACTTCTCATACATCGCATAGAAAACTCATTCGGAAACTTGAACTTGAGACCTTACGTGAAACCTGAGGCTTTGTGACCCCGCGGGCTCCGCACCCCGGCTGTCACTGTAACCAGAGAGCCTACCACACCACCGACATAGAGGGAGACAATGGCCGATAACAAGAGCGGAAAAAACATGGGGATGTACAGAATCTATCACTGCCAGATAGCTGATGGTTATACTATGATAGTACTATTATACTAGCCTGATAAGTGAGGATCCTAGAGGCGGGAGATCAGGCCCCCCCCCTTATGATATATATATGTCTGTATACACCTGTCTCCGGATCCCTCCTTATGATATATATAAGATGTCTGTATATACCTGTCTCCGGATCCCTCCTTATGTTATATATGATGTCTGTATATACCTGTCTCCGGATCCCTCCTTATGAGATATATATATATATATATATATATCTCATAAGGAGGGATCCGGAGACAGGTATATACAGACATCATATATAACATAAGGAGGGATCCGGAGACAGGTATATACAGACATCATATATATATCATAAGGAGGGATCCGGAGACCGGTATATACAGACATCATATATATATCATAAGGAGGGGTCCGGAGACAGGTATATACAGACATCATATATAATGTCTGTATATACCTGTCTCCGGATCCCTCCTTATGATATATATATATGATGTCTGTATATACCTGTCTCCGGATCCCTCCCTTGTAGCGCCGCCAGCCTCTTCGCTATCTCCAGCATCTTCTCTTGCCTCGTGTTTTCGTCCTGTAGTTCTGCTGCCGCTTCGCTCAGGATCTTTTCTTTTTCCCTTTCCAGCTGTGCGGCGTCCAGTTCGGTATAGGAGCCGCTCCAGCCGTCCGCAACGTCCGCTTTACTCAGGTCTGTGCCCGGCCGAGGGGGGAGGTCTGGAAATATAGACATGGCGGCCGTCAGTATAACCAGGGATCATGGTTACTGTGTTATATCTAGCTCAGACAGGGAGCATGTCATACAGCTGAGAACCACTGTCAGCGCTGGGATGGGAGATCTTCATCCCACAAGTGCAGTTATGGGGGAGTTCTATTACCTTGTGGAGAATCGGGCTGAAGCGTCTGATCTATGGCCACCTCCTCCCTCAGCTGGGTCAGCAGGTCATCCGCCTTCTGGGTCTGGCTTCTGGTATCGGGTGGCTGATGCTGCTACAAAGTAAGGAAGAACGATTGCAAATACATTGATACACTGAAGACAGACACAGAGCCACAACATAGTGAAAAGAAAGAGAAGCAGACAGCGCCATACACTGTATAGTGGCCATGCTGGGTTGCTGCAGCCCACCACTCATTTACACTGGCGTCTCAAAAGAAAACTTATTACTACCGGTTTGGCAGCTCTAGATGGCGGGAGCCTCCCCTGTAATGCAGCCAGCCGATCCTCCATTTCTTGCAAGGATGGGGCAGGCGCTTGGGTGTCCTTACGTAAAGCTTCTATCCTGGACTCTATTTCAGCCGTGGAAGGGACGGGCGCTTCTATAACATAGGAGAGAAATGTCTGCTAGAATAATGGATTAGACAATAAATATTACCGCCTGGGTGCACGGATCCCGCAATGGCCGCTACTCACTGGGTTTGGTTTCCTGCTGGAGCCTGGCCAGCCGCTCAGCTATAGCGCGGTCTTCTGGCGACAGCCCCTGATACCTGGTGGTGCCCACAACCTGCGACGCTCCGTGACCTCTCTGCATCTGCTTGGCTTCCAAGGCCGCCATTCTCCTGAAACAAAGAAAAACCGAATAAAGGGGAGCCCCGAGTTCATCACGACCCGGTCTATACCTGAAGCGTCCAGGAGGGGGCGCAGTATATGGAGAAGTTACATGTAAACAATGATAACATCTTTTCCATGTAATTTCTACATAAGCCTATACGGCAGGAAAGCTCTTCTACAGTACAATACATAGGGTGAGACTTACTTCTTGTAATTCTCCGGTGGAGACCATTTGGATGCGTCGTTCCTCGGCACATTGGTGCTTCAAAAAAATAAAGAAGAAAAAAAAAAAAAAGCTGTCACCCAAGTATATGGCGTCATAATATATTATCACAGCTACAATATGGCCACTAATCCTGCCCCACATCAGAGATTTAAAGGGGACGTCAACATAGATTTTATATGAATGTGAATAAAAGCTGTAGACTCCTCCCCTGCCAAGAGCGACAGATAAGCTTCAAAGAACGGGTGACCCCTCTCCATCAGCTGCTTAAAGGGGCTGCAGAGCTTGTACAGTGTGTCCACCCACTGTGCTATTAGTAGGAGGGGTGCGATACTCTGCAGGGTTGTGTCAGTCAACTCCTTGCACCGTGGCCAATAATAGTACAGTGTATGCAGGAACATGACGACTAAGGAGGCTGCCGGACTCCTCTGCCAATCTAATATTACAGCCCGAATGACCCCCCAATTATAATGTAAGAGGCTGGATGACCCCCCCCCCATAACGTAACAGCCCGGATGACCCCTTTAGTGTAATGTCTCTCCCTGTCTATACTCACTTGCTGATAGCGTCGTGACATTTCTTGCAAATCTTCTGCTTGGCGCTTCCGTGTGCAGGTAACACGGCCGTAAAGGGGAGGCATCCAGCACAGAAGGAACGGCCGCACGACTTACAGCCACACTAAGTAGGAGAGAGGATACAGATCACATGTTATATCACATAAGATTCTCTTACACACACACACAACCTGGCAATTACAGGGGGATGTATGGTGGTCTCATCCCTAAAGCAGACGTGGAGGAAGAGAAGGATCGGCCAAGAAAAGACTAATGGCCGCTCCCCCCACCCCTCTCCACTATAAGCACATGCACGCTCCCCCCCTCTCCACTATAAGCACATGCTCCCCCCCCACCCCCTCCCCTCTCCACTATAAGCACATGCACGCTCTCCCACCCCTCTCCACTATAAGCACATGCACGCTCCCCCCACACCTCTCCACTATAAGCACATGCACGCTCCCCCCACCCCTCTCCACTATAGGCACATGCACGCTCCCCCACCCCTCTCCACTATAAGCACATGCACGCTCCCCCCACCCCCCTCCACTATAAGCACATGCACGCTCCCCCCTCCACTATAAGCACATGCACGCTCCCCCACCCCTCTCCACTATAAGCACATGCACTCTCCCCCACCCCTCTCCACTATAAGCACATGCACGCTCCCCACCCCTCTCCACTATAAGCACATGCACGCTCCCCCACCCCTCTCCACTATAAGCACATGCACGCTCCCCCACCCCTCTCCACTATAAGCACATGCACGCTCCCCCCACCCCCCTCCACTATAAGCACATGCACGCTCCCCCCACCCCCCTCCACTATAAGCACATGCACTCTCCCCCACCCCTCTCCACTATAAGCACATGCACGCTCCCCCACCCCTCTCCACTATAAGCACATGCAAGCTCCCCGCAACCCCTCTACATGTGACCTAGCTATCTAACGTATATGGTGGCTTACAGGGAATATACCAGGAGTATATCTGACCATGGGGGTCCGACCACTGGGACCCCATGATCATGAGAACCGAGGTCATCTGCTGCCCAGAGTGCCCAGTGCTGCCCCCTGCCTAGACTAGCTGCATGGTGTTACTGCATACAATACCTGGCAGTGCTCCCTGTACCTGTCCTCCATATACCTGCCTGTACTACCTGGGCTGCTGCTATGTCTGGCCTCCTTACCATCTGCGCGCGTGGCGGCCTGTGCTAGCTGGGCCATCTGCGCGCGTGGCGGCCTGTGCTAGCTGGGCCATCTGCGCGCGTGGCGGCCTGTGCTAGCTGGGCCATCTGCGCGCGTGGCGGCCTGTGCTAGCTGGGCCATCTGCGCGCGTGGCGGCCTGTGCTAGCTGGGCCATCTGCGCGCGTGGCGGCCTGTGCTAGCTGGGCCATCTGCGCGCGTGGCGGCCTGTGCTAGCTGGGCCATCTGCGCGCGTGGCGGCCTGTGCTAGCTGGGCCATCTGCGCGCGTGGCGGCCTGTGCTAGCTGGGCCATCTGCGCGCGTGGCGGCCTGTGCTAGCTGGGCCATCTGCGCGCGTGGCGGCCTGTGCTAGCTGGGCCATCTGCGCGCGTGGCGGCCTGTGCTAGCTGGGCCATCTGCGCGCGTGGCGGCCTGTGCTAGCTGGGCCATCTGCGCGCGTGGCGGCCTGTGCTAGCTGGGCCATCTGCGCGCGTGGCGGCCTGTGCTAGCTGGGCCATCTGCGCGCGTGGCGGCCTGTGCTAGCTGGGCCATCTGCGCGCGTGGCGGCCTGTGCTAGCTGGGCCATCTGCGCGCGTGGCGGCCTGTGCTAGCTGGGCCATCTGCGCGCGTGGCGGCCTGTGCTAGCTGGGCCATCTGCGCGCGTGGCGGCCTGTGCTAGCTGGGCCATCTGCGCGCGTGGCGGCCTGTGCTAGCTGGGCCATCTGCGCGCGTGGCGGCCTGTGCTAGCTGGGCCATCTGCGCGCGTGGCGGCCTGTGCTAGCTGGGCCATCTGCGCGCGTGGCGGCCTGTGCTAGCTGGGCCATCTGCGCGCGTGGCGGCCTGTGCTAGCTGGGCCATCTGCGCGCGTGGCGGCCTGTGCTAGCTGGGCCATCTGCGCGCGTGGCGGCCTGTGCTAGCTGGGCCATCTGCGCGCGTGGCGGCCTGTGCTAGCTGGGCCATCTGCGCGCGTGGCGGCCTGTGCTAGCTGGGCCATCTGCGCGCGTGCGGCCTGTGCTAGCTGGGCCATCTGCGCGCGTGGCGGCCTGTGCTAGCTGGGCCATCTGCGCGCGTGGCGGCCTGTGCTAGCTGGGCCATCTGCGCGCGTGGCGGCCTGTGCTAGCTGGGCCATCTGCGCGCGTGGCGGCCTGTGCTAGCTGGGCCATCTGCGCGCGTGGCGGCCTGTGCTAGCTGGGCCATCTGCGCGCGTGGCGGCCTGTGCTAGCTGGGCCATCTGCGCGCGTGGCGGCCTGTGCTAGCTGGGCCATCTGCGCGCGTGGCGGCCTGTGCTAGCTGGGCCATCTGCGCGCGTGGCGGCCTGTGCTAGCTGGGCCATCTGCGCGCGTGGCGGCCTGTGCTAGCTGGGCCATCTGCGCGCGTGGCGGCCTGTGCTAGCTGGGCCATCTGCGCGCGTGGCGGCCTGTGCTAGCTGGGCCATCTGCGCGCGTGGCGGCCTGTGCTAGCTGGGCCATCTGCGCGCGTGGCGGCCTGTGCTAGCTGGGCCATCTGCGCGCCTGTGCTAGCTGGGCCATCTGCGCGCCTGTATTACCTGGGCTATCTGCGCGTGTGGCGGCCTGTATTACCTGGGCTATCTGCGCGTGTGGCGGCCTGTATTACCTGGGCTATCTGCGCGTGTGGCGGCCTGTATTACCTGGGCTATCTGCGCGTGTGGCGGCCTGTATTAGCTGGGCTATCTGCGCGTGTGGCGGCCTGTATTAGCTGGGCTATCTGCGCGTGTGGCGGCCTGTATTAGCTGGGCTATCTGCGCGTGTGGCGGCCTGTATTAGCTGGGCTATCTGCGCGTGTGGCGGCCTGTATTAGCTGGGCTATCTGCGCGTGTGGCGGCCTGTATTAGCTGGGCTATCTGCGCGTGTGGCGGCCTGTATTAGCTGGGCTATCTGCGCGTGTGGCGGCCTGTATTAGCTGGGCTATCTGCGCGTGTGGCGGCCTGTATTAGCTGGGCTATCTGCGCGTGTGGCGGCCTGTATTAGCTGGGCTATCTGCGCGTGTGGCGGCCTGTATTACCTGGGCTATCTGCGCGTGTGGCGGCCTGTATTACCTGGGCTATCTGTGTGTATGGCGGCCTGTATTACCTGGGCTATCTGTGTGTGTGGCGGCCTGTATTACCTGGGCTATCTGTGTGTGTGGCGGCCTGTATTACCTGGGCTATCTGTGTGTGTGGCGGCCTGTATTACCTGGGCTATCTGTGTGTGTGGCGGCCTGTATTACCTGGGCTATCTGCGCGTGTGGCGGCCTGCATTACCTGGGCTATCTGTGTGTGTGGCGGCCTGTATTACCTGGGCTATCTGTGTGTGTGGCGGCCTGTATTACCTGGGCTATCTGTGTGTATGGCGGCCTGTATTACCTGGGCTATCTGTGTGTGTGGCGGCCTGTATTACCTGGGCTATCTGTGTGTGTGGCGGCCTGTATTACCTGGGCTATCTGTGTGTGTGGCGGCCTGTATTACCTGGGCTATCTGTGTGTATGGCGGCCTGTATTACCTGGGCTACCTTCAGGAAGCTGCCTGCAGTACCTGTGCTCTCCATGTGGGGGCGCTGCTGAGGAGGAGTGTCCCAGGTCACAGCTGTGGGCTCTCGGGCTCAGCACCAGGTACAGCAGTGATCACACAATGCACATGGATGCCGCCACTGACACCATCACACTCACCTCTTTCTTAAATAAAGTAAATTTGGCCGCACAGCTGTAGCACCTGCCGTCCATGTCGGCTGTCACCTAGAGACATCACCTCAGCTCCCCGCTACAGCCCTCAGCACTCCTCTACTCGCAACTTCAGGAAGTATCCGGGGCTCGCGGCATGCTGGGAAATGTAGTCCGAGTGCTGTTCTCTTTCCAGCTAATACACGAGCCCCTAGACTACATTTACCAGGATGCAACGCGCAGCAAGCGCTAAGCGAACCATGACTCCAAGCCGCATTGCCTCCTGGGAGTTATAGTTCTTCTTTGTGACGCTGTGTACACTCTGTACGGGAGTAAGTCACTCATAAACACTACATATCCCAGCAGTACGTGAGTGCAGGGAGAGTAGATGCTAAAGTGCAAGTGTGATGTGAAAGGAGGGGCGGAGTTGTTTTAGACCTATAGCAGTAAGTAATAAGCAGTAAGTAGCTGTGAGCTGCTGTACCGGTCACTCCTGCAGAAACAGAGAGAAGGAAGCGCCAATATCCACAGTAACATAGAGGGGTATACAGGGGAGAGGACTGGTCTGTGGGGTCTGTATACAGGGGAGAGGACTGGTCTGTGGGGTCTGTATACAGGGGAGAGGACTGGTGTGTGTGGTCTGTATACAGGGGAGAGGACTGGTGTGTGGGGTCTGTATACAGGGGAGAGGACTGGTGTGTGGGGTCTGTATACAGGGGAGAGGACTGGTGTGTGGGGTCTGTATACAGGGGAGAGGACTGGTGTGTGGGGTCTGTATACAGGGGAGAGGACTGGTGTGTGGGGTCTGTATACAGGGGAGAGGACTGGTGTGTGGGGTCTGTATACAGGGGAGAGGACTGGTGTGTGGGGTCTGTATACAGGGGAGAGGACTGATGTGTGGTGTCTGTATACAGGGGAGAGGACTGGTGTGTGGGGTCTGTATACAGGGGAGAGGACTGGTGTGTGCGGTCTGTATACAGGGGAGAGGACTGGTGTGTGGGGTCTGTATACAGGGGAGAGGACTGGTGTGTGGGGTCTGTATACAGGGGAGAGGACTGGTGTGTGGGGTCTGTATACAGGGGGAGAGGACTGGTGTGTGTGGGGTCTGTATACAGGGGAGAGGACTGATGTGTGGTGTCTGTATACAGGGGAGAGGACTGGTGTGTGGGGTCTGTATACAGGGGAGAGGACTGGTGTGTGGGGCCTGTATACAGGGGGAGACGACTGGTGTGTGTGGGGGGTGTATACAGGGGAGAGGACTGGTGTGTGGGGTCTGTATACAGGGGAGAGGACTGGTGTGTGGGGTCTGTATACAGGGGAGAGGACTGGTGTGTAGGGTCTGTATACAGGGGAGAGGACTGGTGTGTGTGTGTGGGGTCTGTATACAGGGGAGAGGACTGGTGTGTGGGGTCTGTATACAGAGGGAGAGGACTGGTGTGTGGGGTCTGTATACAGGAGGAGAGGACTGATGTGTGGGGTCTGTATACAGGGGAGAGGACTGGTGTGTGGGGGGTCTGTATACAGGGGGAGAGGACTGGTGTGTGGGGTCTGTATACAGGGGGAGAGGACTGGTGTGTGTGGGGTCTGTATACGGGGAGAGGACTGGTGTGTGGGGGTCTGTATACAGGGGGAGAGGACTGGTGTGTGGGGTCTGTATACAGGGGGAGAGGACTGGTGTGTGGGGTCTGTATACAGGGGAGAGGACTGGTGTGTGGGGTCTGTATACAGGGGAGAGGACTGGTGTGTGGGGTCTGTATACAGGAGGAGAGGACTGGTGTGTGGGGTCTGTATACAGGGGGAGAGGACTGGTGTGTGGGGGGTCTGTATACAGAGGAGAGGACTGGTGTGTGGGGGGTCTGTATACAGAGGAGAGGACTGGTGTGTGGGGTCTGTATACAGGGGGAGAGGACTGGTGTGTGTGGTCTGTATACAGGGGAGAGGACTGGTGTGTGGGGTCTGTATACAGGGGGAGAGGACTGGTGTGTGGGGTCTGTATACAGGGGGAGAGGACTGGTGTGTGGGGTCTGTATACAGGGGGAGAGGACTGGTGTGTGGGGTCTGTATACAGGGGAGAGGACTGGTGTGTGTGGTCTGTATACAGGGGGAGAGGACTGGTGTGTGTGGTCTGTATACAGGGGAGAGGACTGGTGTGTGGGGTCTGTATACAGGGGGAGAGGATTGGTGTGTGGGGTCTGTATACAGGGGGAGAGGACTGGTGTGTGTGGTCTGTATACAGGGGAGAGGACTGGTGTGTGGGGTCTGTATACAGGGGGAGAGGACTGGTGTGTGGGGTCTGTATACAGGGGAGAGGACTGGTGTGTGTGGGGGGTCTGTATACAGGGGGAGAGGACTGGTGTGTGGGGTCTGTATACAGGGGGAGAGGACTGGTGTGTGGGGTCTGTATACAGGGGGAGAGGACTGGTGTGTGGGGGGTCTGTATACAGGGGGAGAGGACTGGTGTGTGTGTGTGTGGGGGTCTGTATACAGGGGGAGAGGACTGGTGTGTGTGTGTGTGGGGGTCTGTATACAGGGGGAGAGGACTGGTGTGTGTGTGTGTGGGGGTCTGTATACAGGGGGAGAGGACTGGTGTGTGTGTGGGGGTCTGTATACAGGGGGAGAGGACTGGTGTGTGTGTGTGTGGGGGTCTGTATACAGGGGGAGAGGACTGGTGTGTGTGTGTGGGGGGGTCTGTATACAGGGGGAGAGGACTGGTGTGTGTGTGTGGGGGTCTGTATACAGGGGGAGAGGACTGGTGTGTGTGTGTGTGGGGGTCTGTATACAGGGGGAGAGGACTGGTGTGTGTGTGTGTGGGGGTCTGTATACAGGGGGAGAGGACTGGTGTGTGTGTGTGTGGGGGTCTGTATACAGGGGGAGAGGACGTGTGTGTGTGGGGGTCTGTATACAGGGGGAGAGGACTGGTGTGTGTGTGTGTGGGGGTCTGTATACAGGGGGAGAGGACTGGTGTGTGTGTGTGTGTGGGTCTGTATACAGGGGGAGAGGACTGGTGTGTGTGTGTGTGTGTGTGTGGGTCTGTATACAGGGGGAGAGGACTGGTGTGTGTGTGTGTGTGGGGGGGTCTGTATACAGGGGGAGAGGACTGGTGTGTGTGTGTGGGGGTCTGTATACAGGGGGAGAGGACTGGTGTGTGTGTGTGGGGGGGGGTCTGTATACAGGGGGAGTGGACTGGTGTGTGTGTGTGGGGGTCTGTATACAGGGGGAGAGGACTGGTGTGTGTGTGTGTGGGGGTCTGTATACAGGGGGAGAGGACTGGTGTGTGTGTGTGTGTGGGGGTCTGTATACAGGGGGAGAGGACTGGTGTGTGTGTGTGGGGGTCTGTATACAGGGGGAGAGGACTGGTGTGTGTGTGTGTGGGGGTCTGTATACAGGGGGAGAGGACTGGTATGTGTGTGTGGGGGTCTGTATACAGGGGGAGAGGACTGGTGTGTGTGTGTGTGTGTGGGGGTCTGTATACAGGGGGAGTGGACTGGTGTGTGTGGGTCTGTATACAGGGGGAGTGGACTGGTGTGTGTGTGTGGGGGTCTGTATACAGGGGGAGTGGACTGGTGTGTGTGTGTGTGTGGGGGTCTGTATACAGGGGGAGTGGACTGGTGTGTGTGTGTGTGTGGGTCTGTATACAGGGGGAGTGTGTGTGTGTGTGTGTGTGTGTGTGTGGGTCTGTATACAGGGGGAGAGGACTGGTGTGTGTGTGTGTGGGGGTCTGTATACAGGGGGAGTGTGTGTGTGTGTGGGTGGGCCTGTATACAGGGGGAGTGTGTGTGTGTGTGTGTGTGTGTGTGTGTGTGTGTGTGTGTGTGTGTGTGTGTGTGTGTGTGTGTGTGTGTGTGTGTGTGTGTGTGTGTGTGTGTGTGTGTGTGTGTGTGTGTGTGTGTGTGTGTGTGTGTGTGTGTGTGTGTGTGTGTGTGTGTGTGTGTGTATATGTATATGTATACAGGGGGAGAGGACTGGTGTCTTTCTCAGGCTATAAAATGAATGTAGATAAATGGCAGCTCTGTTCTCTGTCCCAGAATCCTCACACATGGTATACCACCTCTCTCCCTTTGGGTATGGGGGTCTCCCTGAGACGTGTCGGCGTGATTTTAATGTCATTTTGACAATAAAGTTTTGATTGTTTTTCTTCTCTGGAGCTGTGGATTCTATTCATCTATCTGTTCTTTCCAGCTATAACCTATGATCCCCCAATCATCAGGCCGAGTGACTAGTTGTCCTGTTTTGGTGCCTCATCTCCCTCCACCCCTCCCCTCTCCATAGAAGATCATGAAGACAGGGGGGAGAGCTTCAAACTGCTTTTTCATGATAAAAATGCATATTTCAGCTAATAAACCCAATTACAAAGATTTTTAAAATTGCCTGGACTATTGATTTCTGCAAAAAAAAAAAAAATTATTTAAACGACAGTTTACATGGCAGAGTAAGGGTCCATTTACACAGAAAGATTATTTGACAGATTATCTGCCAAAGATTTGAAGCCAAAGACAGAAATGGATTTGAAAAGAGGAGAAATCTCAGGCTTTCCTTTATGATCTGATCTCTGTTTATAGTCTGTTTCTGGCTTTGGCTTCAAATCATTGGCAGATAATCTGTCTGTGTAAATGGACACTTAGGGGGGCATTTATTATGTCCGGCGTTTTTTACGCCGGACTTATAAGTGCTCCGGCATACTGGCGTACTCGGCGGAAAGTGCCGATTTGCGAATATTTTATTCGCAGATCGGCCATTTGCGTATAAAAAAATACGCAAATCGGCACTTTCCGCCGAAAATCATCTGATCGCCGGATGATACATGTGGCCCTTAGTGATGCAGGATTGCTTATGCATCTGTCTCCCCCAATGTGGCGGTGGGGCCAAGGTCATATAAGATGGCGGCTGTTTCGTCCAGGCAGCCATAGAGGAGAATGGTGGTCTGCTGCAGCTCCTATAGGACGGAGTGACGGCCGCAGATCGCTGCTATCTAGATCTTTGATGTTTCCACATATTAAAAAGACAACGATCAGCCGACATTGTGAGCGCCATCTGATCGCTGTCTTCTATTACACAAAGCAATTATTGTCCGTAATGGCCGATAATCGCTTAGTGTAATAGGGCCATAAGATTTGTCCATAGAGCTACATCCTCTTTCTCCCTGGTGCCGATCTGCTAATGGTTGGATGGAATTTTAAGCTTATATCAACAAAAAAACTTTATTTAAATAATTACTCTCACTTCATGACATTGGTGGACAGTGTCACCTAAGCGGGGCTTCATTACTCTGTGTCACCTAGGCGGGGCTTCATTACATCGGTGTCACCTAGGCGGGGCTTCATTACACTGGTGGACAGTGTCACCTAGGCGGGGCTTCATAACGTCGGTGGACAGTCACCTAGGCGGGGCTTCATTACGTTGGTGGACAGTGTCTCTTAGGTGGGGCTTTATTACATCTGTGTCACCTAGGCGGGGCTTCATTACGTCAGTGGACAGTGTCACCTAGGTGAGGCTTCATTACATTAGTGTCACCTAGGTGGGGCTTCACGGTGGTCAGTCCCCATCTCCTGGCTGGGATGAAATGAAAGGATTTTAGAGCAGAAGGCAGACAGAGACAAGTGTTATACAGGTATATATCACATGTACAGCGGCAACTAAGGGCCGTGTTACAGGAAGCCATAATTGGCTGAATCCGGCAGATTATCTCTCTGTGTAATAGAAACAACAATCACGGCTGATGGCGTCAAATGGTCCAACGCCAAAATTGACTGCTGACCGCACAATACGTGTAATAGTGATGCACGGCCGACGGCTAATGACTGATTAACCTGTTACACATCACCTCTCCCCGCTCTTCTCCTGCCCTCTGCTCTCTTCCCAGAGCCGCGTCTGACGCTTTAGAGCGGCCTGTCAGCTCAGACACCGCTCCTAACCCGCAGCCACAGCTACGGGAAGAGAGCAGAGAGAAGAGCAGGGAGAGGAGAAGAGCGGGGAGAGGTGATGGATGAGCAGTCCTCATGGAGATTTGTGCTCCTATAGAGAATATCACAAGCCGCTGCCGTCCAGGAGAAGGGGGACAGAAGTGTGTACGGGGAGGGAATACACTGTGCTCCTCCGCTGATGGGAGGGGGACAGAGGTGTGTACGGGGAGGGAATACACTGTGCTCCTCCGCTGATGGGAGGGGGACAGAGGTGTATATGGGCAGGGGATACACTGTGCTCCTCCGCTGATGGGAGGGGGACAGAGGTGTGTACGGGGAGGGGATACACTGTGCTCCTCCGCTGATGGGAGGGGGACAGAGGTGTGTATGGGGAGGGGATACACTGTGCTCCTCCGCTGATGGGAGGGGGATACATGGCGGCCACATCGGGGTCACTGAAGCAGATGGATGTCACATGTACAATACACACAGGGGAACTTACTTCTTGGAGACCATTTAGAGGCCCCACATCACAAATTTAAAGGGCTTGTTCACCAAGAAATGTTTTCTTTAAAATCATTCAGTGCTAGAAATTTGTAATTTACTTCTATTAAAAAATTTCCAGTCTTCCAGTACTTATCAGCTGCTGTATGTCCTGCAGGAAGTGGTGTATTCTCTCCAGTCTGACACAGTGCTCTCTGCTGCCACCTCTGTCCATGTCAGGAAGTGTCCGGAGCAGCAGCAAATCCCCATAGAAAACCTCTCCTGCTCTGGACAGTTCCTGACATGGACAGAGGTGGCAGCAGAGAGCACTGTGTCAGACTGGAGAGAATACACCACTTCCTGCAGAACATACAGCAGCTGATAAGTACTGAAAAACTCAAGATGTTTTAATAGAAGTAAATTACAAATTTCTGGAACCAGCTGATTTGCAAGAACTGTTTTGGTGACTTCCCCTGTAATCGTGTTATTATGTCTGGGCTGTCGGATCGGTGTGAGGTGTGCGGTTACTCCCCCTGCTGGACAGTCACAGCTCGGGGGACATTGTGTCAGGGAGATGTAGAAGCTGTGGATGTCACACAGAGATTATCTGTCCACGTCCGCCATCAATCACCTGGCGAGGAGGACGGGAGACACAGCTGTGACAGTGGAGGTGACCCCATTAACGTCAGGAGACAGCAAATGCCCAGCAGCCGTCCAGGGATATAAATCTGTCGCTAGCAGCACCTCAACATAGATTGTATATAAACCCCCAACAAATAAGGAACGAGCGCCCCCTCTCCATCATCGGCTTACAGGGGCTGCGGAGCTTGTACAGTGTGTCCCCCCCGCTCTGCTACTATTAGGGGGGGGGGTGCGATACTCTGCAGGGTTGTGTCAGTCACCTCCCTCTACAGTGTATGCAGCAACATGACGACTAAGGAGGCTGCCGGACTCGTCTGGCAATCTAATATTATAGGGGGTTATCCGGGCTGTCATCTGGATGCTCCCCCCCCCCCCCCCGCCCCAATGATATAACCGCCATTGCCCTGAGCCCCGCCTCTCTCGGTCTATACTCACTTGCTGACTTGTCTCCTTCCTAACGCAGATGTGGAGGGAGAGAAGTATCGGCCATGTTGTGTCCTCAGGGAGAAGAGAGGAGACTGAAGGCCCCCACCCCTCTCCACTATAAGCACATGCACGCTCCCCCACCCCTCTCCACTATAAGCACATGCACGCTCCCCCACCCCTCTCCACTATAAGCACATGCACGCTCCCCCACCCCGCTCCACTATAAGCACATGCACGCTCCCCCACCCCTCTCCACTATAAGCACATGCACGCTCCCCCACCCCTCTCCACTATAAGCACATGCACGCTCCCCCCACCCCTCTCCACTATAAGCACATGCACGCTCCCCCACCCCTCCCCACTATAAGCACATACACGCTCCCCACCCCTCTCCACTATAAGCACATGCACGCTCCCCCCACCCCTCTCCACTATAAGCACATGCACGCTCCCCCACCCCTCCCCACTATAAGCACATGCACGCTCCCCACCCCTCTCCACTATAAGCACATGCACGCTCCCCCCTCTCCACTATAAGCACATGCACGCTCCCCCCTCTCCACTATAAGCACATGCACGCTCCCCCACCCCTCCCCACTATAAGCACATGCACGCTCCCCCACCCCCCTCCACTATAAGCACATGCACGCTCCCCCACCCCTCTCCACTATAAGCACATGCACGCTCCCCCACCCCTCCCCACTATAAGCACATGCACGCACGCCACCCCTCTCCACTATAAGCACATGCACGCTCCCCCACCCCTCTCCACTATAAGCACATGTACGCTCCCCCACCCCTCTGCATATAAGCACATGCACGCTCCCCCACCCCTCTCCACTATAAGCACATGCACGCTCCCCACCGCTCTCCACTATAAGCACATGCACGCTCCCCACCCCTCTCCACTATAAGTACATGCATGCTCCCCCCACCCCTCTCCACTATAAGCACATGCACGCTCCTCACCCCTCTCCACTATAAACACATGCACGCTCCCCCACCCCTCTGCACTATAAGCACATGCACGCTCCCCCACCCCTCTCCACTATAAGCACATGCACGCTCCTCCACCCTTCTCCACTATAAGCACATGCACGCTCCCTCCACCCCTCTCCACTATAAGCACATGCACGCTCCCCCACCCCTCTCCACTATAAGCACATGCACGCTCCCCCACCCCTCTCCACTATAAGCACATGCACGCTCTACCACCCCTCTCCTCTATAAGCACATGCACGCTCCCCCACCCCTCTCCACTATAAGCACATGCACGCTCCCCCACCCCTTTCCACTATAAGCACATGTACGCTCCCCCACCCCTCTGCATATAAGCACATGCACGCTCCCCCACCCCTCTCCACTATAAGCACATGCACGCTCCCCCCACCCCTCTCCACTATAAGCACATGCACGCTCCCCCACCCCTCTCCACTATAAGCACATGCACGCTCCCCCACCCCTCTCCACTATAAGCACATGCATGCTCCCCCCACCCCTCTCCACTATAAGCACATGCACGCTCCCCCCTCTCCACTATAAGCACATGCACGCTCCCACCTCTCCACTATAAGCACATGCACGCTCTCCCACCCCTCTCCACTATAAGCACATGCACGCTCCCCCACCCCTCTCCACTATAAGCACATGCACGCTCCCCCACCCCTCTCCACTATAAGTACATGTACGCTCCCCCAACCCTCTCCACTATAAGCACATGCACGCTCCCCACCCCTCCCACTATAAGCACATGCACGCTCCCCACCCCTCTCCACTATAAGCACATACACGCTCCCTCCACCCCTCTCCACTATAAGCACATGCATGCTCCCCCACCCCTCTCCACTATAAGTACATGTACGCTCCCCCACCCCTCTGCATATAAGCACATGCACGCTCCCCCACCCCTCTCCACTATAAGCACATGCACGCTCCCCACCCCTCTCCACTATAAGCACATACACGCTCCCCACCCCTCCCCACTATAAGCACATGCACGCTCCCCCACCCCCCTCCACTATAAGCACATGCACGCTCCCCCACCCCTCCCCACTATAAGCACATGCACACTCCCCCACCCCCCTCCACTATAAGCACATGCACGCTCCCCCCACCCCTCTCCACTATATATGCACATGCACGCTCCCCCCTCTCCACTATAAGCACATGCATGCTCCCCCTCCCCACTATAAGCACATGCACGCTCCCCCCACCCCTCTCCACTATAAGCACATGCACGCTCCCCCCACCCCTCTCCACTATAAGCACATGTACGCTCCCCCACCCCTCTGCATATAAGCACATGCACGCTCCCCCACCCCCCTCCACTATAAGCACATGCACGCTCCTCCACCCCTCTCCACTATAAGCACATGCACGCTCCCCACCCCTCTCCACTATAAGCACATGCACGCTCCCCACCCCTCTCCACTATAAGCACATGCACGCTCCCCCACCCCTCTCCACTATAAGCACATGCACGCTCCCCACCCCTCTCCACTATAAGCACATGCACGCTCCCCACCCCTCTCCACTATAAGCACATGCTCGCTCCCCCACCCCTCTCCACTATAAGCACATGCACGCTCCCCCACCCTTCTCCACTATAAGCACATGCACGCTCCCCCCACCCCTCTCCACTATAAGAACATGCACGCTCCCCCACCCCTCTCCACTATAAGCACATGCACGCTACCCCCTCTCCACTATAAGCACATGCACGCTACCCCCTCTCCACTATAAGCACATGCACGCTCCCCCACCCCTATAAGCACATGCACGCTCCCCCACCCCGCTCCACTATAAGCACATGCACGCTCCCCCCACCCCTCTCCACTATAAGCACATGCACGCTCCCCCACCCCTCTCCACTATAAGCACATGCACGCTCCCCCACCCCTCTCCACTATAAGCACATGCACGCTCCCCCACCCCTCTCCACTATAAGCACATGCACGCTCTACCACCCCTCTCCTCTATAAGCACATGCACGCTCCCCCACCCCTCTCCACTATAAGCACATGCACGCTCCCCCACCCCTTTCCACTATAAGCACATGTACGCTCCCCCACCCCTCTGCATATAAGCACATGCACGCTCCCCCACCCCTCTCCACTATAAGCACATGCACGCTCCCCCCACCCCTCTCCACTATAAGCACATGCACGCTCCCCCACCCCTCTCCACTATAAGCACATGCACGCTCCCCCACCCCTCTCCACTATAAGCACATGCATGCTCCCCCCACCCCTCTCCACTATAAGCACATGCACGCTCCCCCCTCTCCACTATAAGCACATGCACGCTCCCACCTCTCCACTATAAGCACATGCACGCTCTCCCACCCCTCTCCACTATAAGCACATGCACGCTCCCCCACCCCTCTCCACTATAAGCACATGCACGCTCCCCCACCCCTCTCCACTATAAGTACATGTACGCTCCCCCACCCCTCTCCACTATAAGCACATGCACGCTCCCCACCCCTCCCACTATAAGCACATGCACGCTCCCCACCCCTCTCCACTATAAGCACATACACGCTCCTTCCACCCCTCTCCACTATAAGCACATGCACGCTCCCCCACCCCTCTCCACTATAAGCACATGCACGCTCCCCACCCCTCTCCACTATAAGCACATACACGCTCCCCACCCCTCCCCACTATAAGCACATGCACGCTCCCCCACCCCCCTCCACTATAAGCACATGCACGCTCCCCCACCCCTCCCCACTATAAGGACATGCACGCTCCCCCCACCCCTCTCCACTATAAGCACATGCACGCTCCCCCCAGTCCTCTCCACTATAAGCACATGCACGCTCCCCCCAGTCCTCCCCCCCTGTATACAGTGTATACAGCATCATACACCTGTATATAAGAACATAGGGGGAGATTTATCAAACATGGTGTAAAGTGAAACTGGCTCAGTCGCCCCCGGCAACCAATCAGATTCCACTTTTTATTCCTCACAGACTCTTTGGAAAATTAAATGTGGAATCTGATTGGTTGCTAGGGGCAACTGGGCCAGTTTCACTTTACACCATGTCACCTCTATACAGATCACTGGTCACCACATATGGTATATACTATATACTGCTCCATACACCTGTATATAAGAGCTGCAGGCAGGCAGCATCTCCCATTACACATAGGTCCCGGCTCCCGGCAGCCTCCTCTCTCCCCTCAGGCTCTCTAGCTGCAGGAGTGTCCTCCCTGCCAGGCCCTGGAGCTGGGAGGAGAGAGCGGCCTCTAGTGGCTGCAGGGAGAATATACTGGAGCTGGGAGGAGAGAGCGGCCTCTAGTGGCTGCAGGGAGAATATACTGGAGCTGGGAGGAGAGAGCGGCCTCTAGTGGCTGCAGGGAGAATATACTGGAGCTGGGAGGAGAGAGCGGCCTCTAGTGGCTGCAGGGAGAATATACTGGAGCTGGGAGGAGAGAGCGGCCTCTAGTGGCTGCAGGGAGAATATACAGCCTGCAGCTATACCTGCCACAGTACATTGCTTCTATCTATATGTCTCTGCTTCTATGCATGGGGGCGGGGATATGGGCGGGGCGTCGCGGGGGCGGGGTTTTTCTGGGACACTGTAGTATATAGAGCAGAGTGATGTATGTGTGGATTATATAGAGGGGCAGTATACAGTGTCATCATACATAGGAGATTGCACATCTATTATCTGTCATATTCACTATTAGGGCTGACACTGTCTCCGCATTGCACTAATACTTGTCTCTCCATTGGATTGGCTGTACCATGTCATGTGGAGGTTGTTGGCCCCTCCCCCGCAGATGATGACATCACTGGCTATTGTTGGCCCCTCCCCCGCACATGATGACATCACAAAAGGCTCCTGTATAGGTCATGATGACATCACACACTGTATATAAGCAGCTGCAGAGCTCTAGAATCTCCAGAGGTGTTTAGTGGTTGGTGGAGGTAAGTCTGCTGTGTCCTTCCTTCTCTTCTATAATATAGGAGGAAACTATTGCTACAATATCCTCATCCCTACAGGTATATACTATATTATATATGATGGGATTACCCCTCTATTCTGATCCCTACAGGTATATACTATAATATATATGACAGGTTCCCCATTGAGTAACTCCTGACTGTTCTTCTTTATTTGTAGGAGAGAGAAAAGCGAGCAGAAGAGTTGGTGTTGTCGGTGGAGGAGGTAGTGTCGGAGGAGGAGGAGGTAGTGTCGGAGGAGGAGGAGATGGCGGAGGAGGAGGTAGTGTTGGTGGAGGAGGAGATGGCGGGGGTAGTGGTGGAGGATGTGATCATGCTGATGGCGGATGTAGTTGTTGTGGTGGACGATTTTGTTGTGGAAGGATTGTTGGTGAGAGTGGTGAGAGAGGTGTTGGTGCAGATGGTGATGGCGGTGAGGCGTGTGGTAGTGGATGGAGCGGTAGTGCTGGTGGAGGTGATAGTGATGGTAGTGGATGAGATGGTGGTGATGGAGGCAGTGATGGTGCTGGAGGAGGTGGAGGAGGAAGGGCTACAGCTGGAGGAGATGGTGGAAGTGGAGGAGGAGGTGATGGAAGTGCAGGAGGAGGAGGAGGTGGTTGTGAAGGAGGAGGAGGAGGTCGTGGAGGAGGAGGAAGCGGTCGTGGAGGAGGAGGAGGTGGTCGTGGAGGAGGTGGTCGTGGAGGAGGAGGAGGTGGTCGTGGAGGAGGAGGAAGCGGTCGTGGAGGAGGTGGTCGTGGAGGAGGAGGAAGCGGTCGTGGAGGAGGAGGAGGTGGTCGTGGAGGAGGAGGAAGCGGTCGCGGAGGAGGAGGTAGTGGAGGAGGAGGTGAGGAGGAGAGGGTGGTGGAGGAGAGTGTCCAGATGGTTGATGAGGTGCTGGAGGAGCGGCTGTTGTGGAGGAGGAGAGGATGAAGGTGATGGATGAGGTGAGATAGTTGGGGGGGGGGGGTGCTCTGCCTGTGGGAGGATGTGTTTCACCACTAACCAATTTTGGGTCTTTATCGGGGTAAAGGTTCTATACCTAGTCCTCGCTCTCCTATTTGCCCAGATTAGTTTATTCAGGGTAACCTCCAGGACTGCCGGCATCCCATTGCACCTTGGCTATCTTGCTACTTAATTACACACTGACAACTGTTTGTTCTTTATAAATGCGTGGGGGTAGGCCACAGCTTTTTTAATTTTCTTAAAACTATTTTAAACTTTAAAACATATATTTGTGTAATGTGAGGATAGGACCTTGCGCTGTCGCCTTCCTGGCGAGGACACCGGAATGCCAGGCCACGGCTCCGGCGGTGGGCATGTCTTAGTTGTTCTGCCGGGTGCCTCGCCGATGCTTCTCCTTCCTCCTCTGCAAGGTCCCCCCCAGCGCCAAGCTGTGACAACAGTATTAACAGTAAATAAACACATACAAACAAATAAACTTCTTCCACAGAAAAACATTAGGGAGGGTGGGTGGGAAAGCTGTTTAACCTCTGCCTGTCACGCTGGTGTGGTGTTCTGCCACTTCCTGCCAGTTACTTTTGTTAGCCTATTTCCCCGCCCCCCAGACCGCCCCCAACATGGACCGCCTTCTAGGTGCTTGCTACGCCCCTGTCCCCGTCAGTCACAGTCACCGGCTGCTTAGCCAGCACCAGTGACCCACTCCCTGAAGTATTTGTCTGGGATTCGACACTAACTCCATTGTTGGGCGGAGGTAGGCCACAGCTTTATTATTATTGTTATATAAACAACTTCCTAACATAACCACACAGGAGGTGTACCAACAAGGGGTGTGCCGGCCGTAAACTTCAACGGGCACGGCCAACTTCATTCCCCCATTTCCTCAGACATCACACCGCCCGCTGTGGCCTGATTTCTTGCATCTACGGTGAGATACATGTCAGTAAAACAAAACAAGAAAAGCGCAGGTAACAAACGTCAGGGACGGAGGGTGGGAATCCGGCTCAGATCAAGCAGGGGCCAGTGCTGACTATATATACCCCACCTAAGCCAGAAGCAGATAGGCTGCTTTAGATCACATGCTACCCCACATGGTTCAGGCATCAATACTCATAAGGGGAGGTACTGAGGTTATGTTGGGCAGGTAACCCTTTGTATGCCATTAACCTGCCCCTGCAGTCCCGTATGCCTGCCTTATACTTCTGGCATATTCACCCCACTGTAAAGTCCGCGACAGTCTCTAAAGTCTCTAGCAGAAGGGTGGACGGGTGGGAGCTTCTTCCTCCAGGCGATCCGTGGCGACTGAGCTGGGAGCAACCTCTTTAAGATGGAATCCGGATTCCCGCTCAGACGTTGGCAGCCAGTCACAAAGTGTTCCACTTGGGTTCTGTGCCAACGGTTCAATCAGCTGCTGGTCCCCACAAGCCAGAAGAATCCTCTAAGAACCACTTATAAGGGGCAGAAAATGGGTGGAGGAGGGGTGAGAACTGGTAATGGGACAGACCAAGTGTGTCCCTACTACAGCATATAGTGGGAAAGGGGGGAGGCTGCAAATCTGTGTGTGTCCCTATTTATATGGGGGGGCTCCTACCGGAACTGTCCCTGCCAAGGGGCCCCTAATCCAAGTGCAACAATTGGAACAAAAACCACACAGATAAATAGAATAAGGGTGGGAGGGTGGCATCGTGCTGTGTGCTGTGTCTCTGGCCGGGCGACCTGCCCATTATACACATAAACCACGCCCCTGTAACCCCTCGCCTGCTCACTACCTCCCCCAGGTGTTCCCGCAGCATACTAATGCCGCCATTGTTCCTACCCAAAGCCCCTAGCTGACCCCCCTGTCCTCATCAGTACATGCAGAGTGGACACCTCATGATGTTCCTCTCCTACGGCCATTTTTCTTTTTCATGATTGATGTTAATGTGGAGGCGGCATCTCTGCGTGTGTTCCAGGTGTAAACGGCGTCTGTCCGCTGGTCTCCCCAATCCCGGGCACATTTATCCCACCAGAGTTTGTTTCCTGTATCAAGTAGATTTTGCGGTCTCTGCATGGTGTCTGTAAGCGCGGAGTCTGAGCTTTCTCCTTGCTGGGTGAAGATTTCAGCCATTATAGATAGGCTTCCATCACAGTCTTCTATAGGTTTTAGGCTGACACAGCTAGATAGTGTGGAGGTATCTTTAGCTCAGAAGCAGGTGAAGCGTTCCAGTCTCCGCATGTTCATTCACCGCTACCCCTTCAGGCCTTCGGGCCTAGCCACATGTGTCCCTTGCATGTAGTATAGATCCGGCCACTAGAGGGGGTGCGTGCGCTTCCTTCTCAGAGTTTAGGCTTTGTGCCTTAATTATTCCGCACCTGTGTCTTGGGTATTTAAGGAGGCTTCTTGCACATGTGCTCTGCCTGAGCGTTGAGGTCCTTTGGTCCTGCAGAAACGTATCTGTGGTTGCTTTGCCTTACTGCTTCCTGTTACAGTGTTCCTGTCCTACCTGGTTCCTGTGTTCCTGCTGTCTTAACCTACAGTCCCAGTGTCTCCCAGTATACCTGAGGTAGCGACCTGGCGTATCCTCTGGGAAAGTCTATCTCCACCATCAGGAGTATCTCGTGAAGAACAGAGGATGCGCTTAGACAACGCCCTTATGGATAGACGAGCACATGACACAATGGGCTTACATTCCGCTGATCCTGACAGTATGGACTTCAGAGCTGGCAGACGTGTTGGAGCACAGAAAGAACTCCTGCAAAGAATATAGAAAGAACGTCCAAGCTCACCACACCTGATTCCAAATTTACTCCACCCGGTGCTCGAATGATGGGAATTCACAGGAAAATAAGAAAGGAGAAGGAGCAGGAGATCGTGGACAAGGATCAGGTGCAAAAGATGAAGAGTGATGAGGAGGAGGACTACCCACCTGAAGAGTAAGTATATCACTGTAAAGTTGTTTTTATTATAGGTGACTGATTTTATAGGGTTATAAAGCTTACAGTACATTAAGTGTTGTGGTTGCTATGGACAACTGCTCCATAGAATAGTCCTAACTTGGATACATCCTGTTTCTCTCCACAGGTGGAAAGAGAGAGTGCAGCGCTCCAAGAGGCCAGTTCTGTAAGTACACCATAGAACTAACACTGCTGACATCATCATCACCACCACCGGGGGGTGCCAGTCATGTAGACTCTTATAGGGGGATATATGGGCACATATGGGGCAGCTCCAGTTATATGAATTGTCTTTTCTTTTATAGGATAAGAACAATGAAGGGACTGAGCATCCTGCAGACTCTGGAGACCATGTAAGTGTATAAACCTGAGCTGACAATGCTGGAGTATTGGGGGGAGGGGGGGCACAAACCTATTGTATGATGGCCGACCACCAATTCTCCCCAATCTCCTTACAATCTGCCCCAACAGTGGTGAGAATAATACACTGATTTACTAATATATATATCATTTATCTTCTATGTCTAACAGTGAGGAAGACAGAGCTGGAGACAGAGGAAGGACAGAGGAGGTGAGTACAGAGATGAAGAGACCATTATAGACAGACAGACGGACGGATGGGACAGACGGAAGGGATTGATCTCTGTGCTTTCTATTACAGTGACAGAGAAGATAGGCCACGATACCTGGGTAACAGATGGACATCTCTCTGCCAGGAAAGCGGCACTACTATATGTCCCTTATGGAATCGGGCCCTGATAGGTGTCACTGAGGGATCATGGTGAGGTAACAGAGAGACCATTTCCAGCCATCCACCCATCACCTTAGGTTGGATTGTAAGAGACACGGCCATTACTTCATATACGTCCGTCCTCTTCTTTCATACACAGGAAATTCCATGAAAGTCGGACCAGGGACCCAGGCCACAACATAGAGCAAGAAAAGCCGCCCTCATCCGAGGAATCAGTGGGGATCCAGGAGGCCCAGTAAGTATATAGAACACTGCAGGAGGAGCCCAGGGGTCACATACTTTTTTTTGCATTCATCTCTTCCTCACTGAGTCTCCTCTCAATGTATAGACTCCTATAGACTGATCCTGGAATCATCACATTTCTCTTTTCTTTAGGTGCAGACAGAGATTCTCCTGGATCCCCAAGTGTCTGAGGAGGAAGAGGAACAAGTGAGTGATAATTCACCTGATGCTTCTGCCACTAGAGGGAGCTCACTGCACAGGGATGTATACAGCTTCTACTGATCTGTATAGTAGAGCAATATACAGTGAGCGCCCCCTAGTGGTTGCAGGGATATAATAGCTATATATAGACCCTACTCCCCCATCCTGTCCCCCAGTATAGACCTTACTCACCCTAACTCTGCTCTTCTTTCCTTTAGAGTCAGATGTCTTCTATGCTGCTTCAGCACTGACAATGTGGAGTGAAGAACCCTGAAAAACCCAACTATACAGAGAAAATAAATTGTTTTTTAAAAAATAACTTGTCACAGGCAGTATGTAACTAGTGATAAATATAACTCTGCATGATCCCTCTTCCCTCCTGTAACATACAGTCCCATGATGCTAATTGTCGGAGGGGATTCCCTACAGGGGATGTCTACATGGTGAAATCTATATACTGGGGGGCTTATTACTGGAGAGTTACCTACAGGAGGATGCCTGCCTACCAGGGAAACTACCTACAGGGGGCCTAACCACTATATTGATACACAGAGGGGGTCTAGACTATATTGGTGCATAGACTGAAATAACTACTTTACTGAGACAGGGCGGTCCAACTACTATATGGGGGCACAAATAGGGCCTAACTACTACATGGGGGCACAGGGGGACATAACTATTATATAGGAGCAAAGACAGCAACTATAATATATGGAGGCACAGAAGGGTCTAACTACTATATGTGAGGATGGAGAGGCCTAACTACTGTATGGGGTACATAGGGGTTTAGCTACAATATGATTGCACAAAGGGGGGCCTGATTACTATATGAGCGCACAAAGGGGCCAAACTACTATACGGAGACAGAGTGGCCGAGCTACTATATAGGACACAGAGAGGCCAGAATTCTATTTGGGGCACACTGGGGGCTTATCTTCTACATGGAATCACAGAGAGGCCTGACTACTATATGAGAGGACGGATGAAAGCCTTACTATTAGATGAGGGCGTAGAGGGGCCTAAGTACTATTTTAGGGCTTTAGGCTATGTTCACACTACGTAAAACTACGGCCGTAGTTCTCACCGCAGAACTACGGCCGTAGTTTTACGGGGTGGGACATAGCTTTATTTTTCAAGGGATCCCGGCCGGAGTGTACACACATCGTATGCACTCCGGCCTGGATCCCGTGCAGCGCCGGAAAAAACTGACATGTCAGTTTTCTGCGGCCGGAATTCAGTGAATTGCGGCCGCAGAAAGCCCTGTCAGTTTAGTTTAGCCAGTGAAGTAAGCGGCTTCGGCCGCTTGCTTCACTGTGTGCCATGGGAAGCTCTGATGCGAGCACGCGCTAATGCGCCCGCATCAGAGCTCTGCGGCCGGAAAGATCAGCCGGCCGGTACTTAAGTACCGGCCGGGATGATCGGGGCTAAGACTGGAACGGCCGGATGTTCACGTAAAGTAGAAACCCATAGGGGAGGTAAATGCTCTGCTGTTTGGAGAATTATGAACTCAGTAACTTTTCCCATGAATTTTCCTGTGATCCGTCCCTAATTGTAACTAGAGTTGTAGTAAAAATAAACAGCAGAGACAGGTGATTGCACATTGATTACAACGGCCCCATTTACACGGCTCTGGATTCATTACACAAGCCTCAGCCAAGACGCCATGCGGATGAGTATGGGACATATTGTGCATTTTTGGCCTCTTATTGACAATCACATACGAGTGGAGGGAGAAAACCCCTATGAGGCAAATGACAATTGCTCCATCACAGGGAGAAAATTCCCTCCCGACTCCAATGGCGATCAGAATAATCCCTGGATCAGCGTCTCACCGGAAATCTAATGCCCATAACTATTATATTTTTCAAGAAAAGCATCCGGGCCTCCCTCAAACTCATTGAAAGCGGCACTATCAGCAGGTTTATTAATACCATATTTGTGAAGATCGGACGTTTTGATCACTTTTTATTAACTTTTTTTTATATAATGTAAGAAAAAATCGGTAATCCTGGCACTTCTTTCCCTCTTTTCGTTTACGCCGTTCACCGTCAGTGATGACGATTGTTAGATTGGACAATTATGCACGCTATAGTATATTATATGTTTATTTTTTATTTATTTATGGATGAATGGTAAAGCTCAGCCCAGGCTCCCAGCGCCAATTTGCAAACTATAGCAGTGAGCAGCCTACTGTCCTGGATTCCTGATCGGCATTCAAGCGCCAGAAGAGCGTCCCCCACACTGTCCGACCAGCTCGGCCCACCCCCTCCCAGCCTGGAATGCTCTTCTGGCGCTTGAATGCCGATCAGGAGCCCAGGACAGTAGGCTGCTCACTGCTATAGTTTGCAAATAGCAAGAACGTGATTGGCGCTGGGAGCCTGGGCTGAGCTTTACCATCCAGCACAACCCAGGCTCCCAGCGCTGATCACACTCCTGCTATCTGCAAACTGTAGCAGTGAGCACCCTGCTGTCCTGGGGTCCTGACCGGCTGTCATACAACATGAGAAAGGGTGGGCTAATGCTGGCTGTGCTAGCTAAACTGGAGGGGGCGGTACAGATGGGGGCGGACTGGGCAGGGCGGGGTGGTGCTCCCGGACCCAGGTGACGCCGCAAATGCTCTTAAAGGAAAACTCCGGGCAAAATGTATTTTTTAAATGTTATTACATAGAAAGTTAGACAAATTTCTAATATACACTAATTATGGGAAATATACATAAAGGACTTTTCCCCTCAATTTAGTAGATTAGACAGGCTCAATTTTCCTAATAAACCGGTGACGTCACGAATCAGAGCAGGGCTTGGTGTAATTCCTATGAAGTGTCCAGCAGGGGGCGCAGTGAATGAAGAAATTACATAGTAAGAATAACTATATCTCAAGTGCCAGCAGCCTCATCCACGGCACATAGGAAGGGGCTGCTGGCACTTGTGCGGCTAACCCAGCGCCAGCAGCCCCCCAGTGAACACCCCCACCCCCTAAACACCCCTGAACTAACCCCATCACAGGTGCCAGCAGCCCTGCATAGGGCTGCTGGCACTTGCAGTGCGGCTGCCCCGCGTGGCAGCAGACCCCAGACCAGCGCCCCCACCGCGTGACAGCAGACCCAAGACCAGCGCCCCCCTGCCCCACGCGACAGCAGACCCCAGACCAGCGCCCCCCCAGCCCCCTAAGGACCCCATAGCTTTCCCCCAGCACACCCCCTTCCCCCGGGTGCCCCCGAACCGCACAGAGTAGAGGTGCCGTCGTGCGGGGAGGGGGTGACGCTGGTCTGGGGTCTGCCGTCGTGTGAGGAGGGGGTGACGCTGGTCTGGGGTCTGCCACCGCGCGGGGAGGGGGTGACGCTGGTCTGGGGTCTGCTGTCGCGCGAGGTGGGGTGAGGGTGTTCACTGGGGGCTGCTGTCACACGGGGGAGCAGCCACACCACAAGTGCCAGCAGCCCCATCCTATGTGCCGAGGATGGGGCTGCTGGCACTTGTGGTATACAGTTATTTTTACTATGTAATTTCTCCATACACTGCGCCCCCTGCTGGACGCTTCATAGGAATTATACCCAGCCCTGCTCTGATTCTCAATGTCACCGTTTTTTTTAGGAAAATTGAGCCTGTTTGATCTACTAAATTGAGGGAAGTTGTACTTTATGTGCATTTCCCATAATTAGTGTATATTAGAAATCTGTCCAACTTTCTATATGTAATAACATTAAAAATTACTTTTGCCTGAACTTCTCCTTTAAGCCCCATATTTGCAGAAGGGCAATTAGCGAATTTACAAAGAGTGCGGAGGTGCAGAAGAGCGTTTCTAACAGCAATCATCATGCTGATGGTGAAATCTTCTTTCCTCTAGACGTAGAGGATGCCCCCTTGTCATGGTTACAGACCTAGGAGTAAAAAGACCACTACAAAGATCTCTGTACTGTCCATTCATATATTTGTACATTGTGATCAGATCGCCCCTAAGACGTCTTTTTTCTAGTGTAAATAACCCCAAGCTTGATAACCTGTCCTGGTCCTGTAACCCACCCATTCCCTTAATGACCTTTGTTGCCCTCCTCTGCACCCGCTCCAGTTCAGCTGTGTCCTTCCTATATACCAGTGCCCGGTGCTGTACACAGTATATACCATGTGTGGTCTGACCAGTGATTTATAAAGAGGCAAAAATATGTTCTCATCTTTAGCATCTATACCTCTTTTGATGCATCCCATTATTTTATTAGCCTTGGCAGCTGCTGCCTGGCACTGATTACTAAAGTTGAGTTTACCATCCACCAATACCCCCAGGTCCTTTTCGGAAGCAGTGTTACCCAGAGTTTTATTATTTAGCACATAACTGTACTTATTATTTCTACGGCCCAAGTGCATAATCTTACATTTATCCACATTAAACTTAATTTGCCATTTCTCCGCCCAAGCCTCCAGCTTCTCCAAATCCCTTTGTAATATGATATTATCCTCCTCTGTGCTGATTACTTTACCCATTTTAGTATCATCTGCAAACATGGAGATTCTACTCTGTAGCCCCTCTACAAGATCTTTAATAAAAATATTAAAAAGAAGTGGACCCAACACTGACCGCTGTGGTACCCCACTAGTAACTAAAACCCAATCTGAATATGTTCCATCAATGACCACCCTGTTTTCTATCACACAACCAGTTACTTACCAATTTGCATACGTTTTCCCCTAATCCCAGCCTCCCCATTTTATAGACCATCCTTTCATGCGGCACAGTATCAAATGCCTTGGAAAAGTCCAGATACACAACATCCACAGCCTCCCCCAGGTCCAGTCTATAACTTACCTCTTCATAGAAGCCGATCAGATTAGTCTGGCAGGATCGATCCCTCATAAATCCATGCTGGTGCTGCGTCAAAAGATTATTTTCATGAAGATACACTAGTATAGCATTTCTTACAAACCCCTCAAATACTTTACCTACTATAGATGTTAGACTTACAGGCCTGTAGTTTCCAGGATCACTCTTTGATCCCTCCTTGAATATTGGTACCACATTAGCTAGTCATTCTGGAATGTTTAACCTCTTAAGGACCCATGCCGTACCGGTACGTCATGGATCCCTGTCACGATCAGGGGAGATGGCCTGCTATAATGCATCTCTCCCTGTTGGCATGGGGGGTGGTTTACACCCCCCGTGCTGACGATCGCTGCTATTGGCTGATCAGTTCAGATCAGCCAATAACAGTGATATTCGGCTTTCCGGGTCATTGGTGACCCGGAAAGCAATGGTGGTTGGTGCTGTCCGATACAGCACCAACCGCCATTACTGTTACAATATATGTGTAAAAAAAGTGTAATACCTGCATCTGAACACCTCAGCTAGGTAGCTGAGGTGTTCAGAGCAGTTATTTGCCTATACTCACCTGATCCAGGCGTCCGGAGCAATGTCTTACGGGACCCACAGCGCCCTCTTCTTCCCCGTCGTCTATCTTCGTCTTTTTCCGTCTCCTCATCATCTATCTTCGGCTTTATTTCGGCTGTTTTCTTTCTACTGCCCCCTAGCGGCTGATAAGTGTATATAATCCACTTATCAGCAGCTATAGGGTTGTAGGCAGTGTGTTTTTTTTTTTTAATGCACCCTACCGCCGCTGAATGCTGATCAGCAACTCCTCCTTTTTGGCGTAGGGGCTTCCCCCTTCCCCCCCCCCCCCTACTACATTACACCACACTACAAAAAAAAATAAAGTTTTACACTACACTACATTAAACACTTACATACCCCATATACTCATCCCTGTATAAAGATGGACCCCAGAGTGTTTTCGGCAGAGGAGGCATACGCTATTATTACCTCCGACACCGAAACAGCCAGTGAGGATGAATGGGGGGATCCTTTTTTCCTCCATTCATCCTCATCATCATCATCCAGTGATGATGAATATCCACCTAGGCGTCCAAGGAGGTTGCCTCGGGCTGCCCCCAAGACACGTCATCTCAATAAGAGATGACCGTATGGCGTGAAATTCTACAAACTGTGAGAGTACCTCAGGGTACACTTACAGATTTAGGCTATGTTCACACTGTGTATGAATCCGTCCGCAGTTCTTACGCCGCCGTACATGTGCGGCTGAAACTACGGGCGTGGGAAAAATCGACATGCGCCGGATGCGTACGCACCGCGAACATACAGTACAGTTATGCTTCCCTAGCTTGTTTTGAAGCGATCTGAGGCAGGTCATTTACTTGGAAATCTTCTCCCAGCCCCGTAAACCACACAGAACCTTTTGGATCGAAAAATCAAGTTCAATTTGGCTGAAATAAGTACTCCGTACGGGACCGCATGGAAATCCACGGCCGTGAGTTTCAACATTTCCGTCCTCAAACAATGGTCTTGTTCATTTTTCACGGCGCCGTATACGATCCGGCCGTAAGCTCATACGTAGTGTGCATTGTGCGGCCGTATATCGTATACTTCCCAGCGAACGCATCAACCTCAAAACTACGTGCGTATATTCGTGGTTCGCTCTACGGACGGATTCATACGCAGTGTGAACATAGCCCACGGGTACGTGCACACTGCGGAATGGCGATGGATAACCCGTTGCGCATTCTGCAGTTGGCACCTGCCGGCAGACTGATGGGGGCGCGAGCGTCATACACTTCCTTCTATGCACGGGCGAATTCTGTCGTCCATCCAAATAATAAAAGAATGAACACGTTCATTCTTTGGACGGAGGGCGGAATCCACCTGTGCATAGAATGGAGTCTATGAGATGTGCAGAGACGCCTGCGCCCGCATCAGTTTGCCGGCGGGTGCCAGCTGCGGAATGCGCGATGGGTTATCCGTCGCCATTCCCCAGTGTGCATGTACCCTTAAGAGTGTAGGAACGAAGGGACACCCGAATCCAGCCCCCAGATGCCCCCCACCCCCACCCCATCCTCGGAGTTAGTGGGAGGATCGTGGGATAACTTTTATACCAGCACCCCCTCTTCCGGTCCCTCGCTGCCCGAGCTACTGTAGCTTGCGGCACGATCCGAAAATATCAGAACTAGTAATTAGAGCCCTAATATTTAGCAGCCATGGAGCGGACCCAGCGCTTCTGGATATGAAGGACCCCGTATGGCACCAGGGCAACATTTTCCAGGTGACGTCCCCCACACTGGAGAAAGGGAGACCCCAGAAGAAGTGCAGAGTGTGGGGTAATGGGGGATCAGGAAGGAACTGATGCCACCTGTCCTGATCACCCCGGCCTCTGCATACTGGATCGCTTCAAGGCGTACCACACGTCATCGGAGTTCTAAATTATCTAAACTCTTTTCCTTATTCCTATTTCAGGGGTCACGTTGATCCAGGGATTATTCTGATCGCCATTATGGAGTCGGGAAGGAATTTTTTCGTGAGGCTTCTGTTGTCTGCCTCACGAGGGTTTTTTCCTTCCTCTGGATCAACAAAGGTTAAATTTGACTCCTGTCCTTTTCAACCTTATAAACTAATAATTGACCTAATACCCATAAATAAATTAAAATTGTCCCTTTTCCCCAACTAAATAGGCATGGCCGCCATTCCCATTAGAGACTTGCCATGTTGCATTTACAAAGTCCCTGTGCTGCCAGGACAATGGACCCCCTCCCCCCCCCACCCCACAAGTGACCCCATTCTGGAAACTATACCCCATAAGGATCTAACAGGGGGGCAGTGGGGATATGGACCCCTTGGTGACGGGCACATATGTGCTGTGAAAATGAAAAAAATTGTATTTTTCATTTTCACAGCACATGTTCTTCATATGTGGCCGTCACCAGTGGGGTCCATATGCTCACTGCACCCCTCGTTAGATTCCTTATGGGGTGTAATTTCCAGAATGGGGTCACTTGTGGGGGGTTTCTACTGTCCTGGTAGCACAGGGGCTTTGTAATTGCGACATGGCCTCCATCCTCCATTCCAGCCTCTAAATGGCGCTCTGTCTCTTTGGTGGCTTGCCCTGTGCCCATATGGCACATTATGTCCAAATGTGGGGTATTTTCGTACTCCGGGGTAACTACCCTACACATTTTGCATTTATATTCTCTTTTAACCCCTTGTGGAAATTAAAAAAAAAATCAAGGCTAGACCAACATTTAGTGTAAAAATCTTTTAATTTTTATACTAAATCATTGATCTTGACTTGATTTTTTCATTTTCAAGTGTAGAGCAATTTCCCCTGAGTACGGAAATACCCGACATGTGGACATAAAGCGCCATGTGGGCGCAGGGCAAGCCTCCAAAGGAAGGAGCGCAGTTTGGCTTTTGGAGGCTGGATTTGGCTAGAGTGGATGATGAACGCCATGTCGCATTTACAGAGCCCTCGAGCTGCCAACACACTGGAAACCCCCCACAAGTGACCCCATTCTGGAAACTACACCCCTCAGGGAATCTAACAAGGGGTGCAGTGAGGATATGGACCCCACTGGTGACGGCCACATTTGTGCTGTGAAAGTGAAAAAATTTAAATTTTCACTTTCACGTCACATGGTTCCACATTTGTGGCCGTCACCAGTGGGGTCCATATGCTCACTGCCCCCCTTGTTAGGTTCCTTAAGGGGTGTAATTTCCAGAATGGGGTCACTTGTGGGGGATTTCCAATGTTTTGGCTGTATGGGGGCTTTGTAAATGCAACATGGCCCTTGAAATCTGTTCCAGTCAAATCCAGCTTCCAAAAGCCAATTGGCGCACTTAGCTTTTATTTATGTGACTCACCTAAAGGGTTAAAACACTTTCTAGGTGTTTTTTGCACAGTTTGGGGGGGGGGGGTGCAGTTTCTGAAATGAGGTGCTTTGTGGAGCTTTCTAATACCCGTTAAACCTGAACAGGTCCCTAAAATGATCCGATTTTGAAATTTTACTGAAAATTTTAAAAATTGCTGCTAACGTTCTAAACTTTCTATTGTCTAAAAAAATGGAAAGAAAGTTTAATAAAAGCCGCCAACATAAAGTAGACATATTGCTAATGATTCCATGAGTAGCATACACACATAAATCCAATGCTTGCACATTTATTATCTTCAGCCAACTTAAGTTACATAGTTATCAAAAACTTCACCACTGAGAGATAGTAGAAAGATTGCACTGATGAGAGAACCTCAGCCAATAATATGGAAACGTCCACCGCCCAGCCGGGCTGATCCAAGTTCACATAGGACGCCGGGACACTCACGGAACAGATGGAGAGTTCACGTCTGCAACGTTTCGGAGCTAGCGCTTCTTTCTTGCAATGTTGCTAGTGATATTTAATATATAATTTATGTGGCAAAACCTTTTTCTGTACAAGCAGAAAAGTTTCAAAGTTAAAAAAATTTAATTTTTCACGTTATTTTATTTTTTTCATAAAGATTTGATGCAAGTATGGATTCCAATTTACCAGAAATGTAAAGTACCATATGTCACGAGAAAACAATCTCAGAATCAGCCGGATAGGTAAAAGCATCCCAAGTTATTAATGAATAAAGTGACATAGGTCATATTCATAAAATTTATCTGTGTGTTTTTTTCTTTTTTGCAGAAATCAATATTCCAGGTGATTTTAAGAAACTTTGTAATTAGGTTTATTAGGCAAATATGCCATTATCTGCACTCAAAAAGCCTTTCCCCAGGTCCCCCCCTCCCTCCTCTCTCATCCACTGCTCATTATCAGGAAATCTCGACTCTTTTACATCAGTCGAGCCCTGTGTAACCTATGGAGATACCTTTGAAGATTTAATGTGCTGTAATAAAGTTTGGATTGTTTTTCTTCACTGGAGCTGTGGATTCCATTCATTTCCTTCTGTAACCTAAATGATCCCCCGATCATCAGGCGGAGTGAAAGTGAATGAACTAGTCGCTCCTCTCTCCCTCTTCTCCTTCTCAGGCCGTATTCATTTACTTAAAGGACAACTCCTACGAAGTTCTACAAAGTTGTAAACACATTACAAAGTTCTATAACTTTGTAATGTGTTTAAATAAGCGGTCTGGCCCCCCTCCCCCATTTTCGGACCTGATTGGCTGAGCTTGCTGGAAGCCATGTGATGCGCTCCAGCCAATGAAAAGGCTGTCGGTGCGCAAGCGCACTGGCAGCCTTTTCTCTCCTATGGACCTGGAAGTGAGGGAGATCGCAGGACGGCGCCCGGAGGTGACGGAGACACGGACGGCGGGCGATTCAAGTGGCGATCCTCACCGGAGGGATGGTGAGTATGGTGTCTGTGTTTTTTTTCACCTCCCGTGGGAGTTGTCCTTTAAGAAGATTTCTTTTCCCCAGTTGTTCTATCCGATGCAAACAGTCCCCCTTCTCATCCGGCACACCGATTATACCAAACCATTACATTTATATGGCAGGGTAAGGGTCCGTTTACACAGACAGATTATCTGCCAAAGATTTGAAGCCAAAGCCAGGAATGGATTTAAAAAGAGGAAAAATCTCAAGCTTTCCTTTATGACCTGATCTCTGTTTATAGTCTGTTTCTGGCTTTGGCTTCAAACCTTTCTGTGTGAATGGACCCTTAGCGCTGCAGGATTGCTTATGAATCTGTCTCCCCCAATGTGACGGTGGGGCCAAGGTCATATAAGATGGCGGCTGTTTCTCCAGGCAGCCATAGAGGAGAATGGTGGTCTGCTGCAGCTCCTATAGGACGGAGCGACGGCCGCAGATCACTGCTATCCAGATCTTTGATGTTTCCACATATTGAAAAGACAACGATCAGCTGACATCATGCATGCCCATTGTCTTCTATTACACAAAGCAATTATTGTCCGTAATGGCCGATAATCGCTTAGTGTAATAGGGCCATAAGATTTGTCCATAGAGCTACTTCTGCTTTCTACATTGTGTACAGGGAGGGGACCGTTCTCCATCACACCCAATGTCCCAGGTGTAAGCTCCCTGGTGCCGACCTGATTGCGTCTCACCTTCCAATGGTTGGATAAAATTTAAGCTTATGTCAACAAAAACACCTTTATTGAAAAAAATTACTCTTGCTTCATTACATCGGTGGACAGTGTCATCTAGGCGGGGCTTCATGACATCGGTGTCACCTAGGCGGGGCTTCATGACATCGGTGTCACCTGGGCGCGGCTTCATAACATCGGTGGACAGTGTCACCTAGGCGGGGCATCATGACATCGGTGTAATCTAGGCGGGGCTTCATTACATTGGTGTAATCTAGGCGGGGCTTCATTACATTAGTGTCACCTAGGTGGGGCTTCACGGTGGTCGGTCCCCATCTCCTGGCTGGGATGAAATGAAAGGATTTTAGAGCAGAAGGCAGACAGAGACAAGTGTTATACAGGTATATATCACATGTACAGCGGCAACTAAGGGCCGTGTTACAGGAAGCCATAATTGGCTGAATCCGGCAGATTATCTCTCTGTGTTAGGGTACAAACACACACAGCAGATACGCAGCAGATTTGATACTGTGTTCAGTTATTTAGATCTAATCTGCTGCGTATCTGCTGCGTATCGCAGCAGTAAATACGCAACGTATAAGCCGTGTGTGTTTGTACCCTAAGGGTGCGTTCAGACTACGGAATTCTCGCTGATAAATTTGTCTGGATTCCGTAGCTCGTATCCGCTCACGGTTGCGCGCCTCTCCGCCCGTGCCATAGACACCATTCTATGCACGGGAGGATTCCGCATTCCGCCAAAAGAATTGACACGCCAATTCTTTCGGCGGATAGTGGAATCAGCCGGCCCATAGAATGCTGTCTATGGCACGGGCAGAGAGGCGCGCAGCCATGAGCGGATATGAGCTACGGAATCCGGACGAGTTTATCCACGAGAATTCCAGAGTCTGAACACACCCTAAATGAGACAATTGCGGCTGATGGCATCAAATGGCCCGACGCCAAAATCATCGGCCTCCAACTGCGAAGTGCGTGTAATAGTGATACACGGCCGACGGCTAATGACTGAGCAGGAGAAGAGCGGGGAGAGGTGATGGATGAACAGTCTTCATGGAGATTTGTGCTCCTATAGAGAATATCACAAGCCGCTGCCGTCCAGGAGAAGGGGGACAGAGGTGTATATGGGCAGGGGATACACTGTGCTCCTCCGCTGATGGGAGGGGGACAGAGGTGTGTACGGGGAGAGGATACACTGTGCTCCTCCGCTGATGGGAGGGGGACAGAGGTGTGTACGGGCAGGGGATACACTGTGCTCCTCCGCTGATGGGAAGGGGATACACTGTGCTCCTCCGCTGATGGGAGGGGGACAGAGGTGTGTACGGGGAGGGGATACACTGTGCTCCTCCGCTGATGGGAGGGGGATACACAGCGGCCTGTATTTAGAGTTCATGCTGCCCTAGGCACTTTGCAAGCTGAGCCCCCCCCCCGGCACTGGCAGGTTACATGCATGGTGTATGCCCTGGCACCCCAGCACCCAGTACCTGGTACTACTGAGCGGCTTCCCCCATCTTTCAGTAGTACTGGGTGCTGGGGCGCTCTGCTTGATACCCGCTCTTCTCATCAAACAGACGTGATGGAGGAAGGAGGCCGGGGACGTCTAAGTTCGGGGACCGCTTCTGTCCAGTGTCGGACTGGGGTACCTGGGGCCCACCAGAGGAAATGATCCTTGGGGACACCAATAAAGAACCAGTGAGACACGACATGCTGACCCCGTCCTTTCCTGGATTCATCTGTATCTGTGACAAATCCCTACATTTATACAGCTCTCAGGGTATGCTGGGAGTTGTAGTCTCTGAGAGGACAACCCTGTAATAAATCACTGTGTGCAGAGTCTCCTGGTGGCTGCAATCTGTGGGTGACAACCATCAGCCCTGAAGGTCCAGCAATACATCTGTCTACACTGTACTACAACTCCCAGCATATCCTGAGGGCTGCAGACTGTCAGTACATGCTGGGAGTTGTAGTGCCTGCAGCTGTTATAGTTGGGTCCTATACACTGGATGATTTGTGGCATATAAGTATACATAGATCTGTGGGGGCTCAGTATATAGAAGTGACCCCAGAACATCACTAATAGGGATGGGGGAGATGGTTTTGTTCTGTCCCCTATTAGTGCTGTTCTGGGGTCACTTCCCTACACTGAGCCCCCACAGATCTATGTATTCTTATATGCCACAAAGCATCCAGTGTATAATGCACCTAGGGCCCAACTACAACAGCTGCAGGCACTACAACTCCCAGCATGTACTGACAGTCTGCAGCCCTCAGGATATGTGGGACTGTGTCAGTACACTACCGCAAACAATACACTGACCCATTTAGACCCCAATGGTACACAGGCTCTGCACACTAATGGTGCCTTTACACAGAGAGATTAATCTGACAGATTTTTTAAGCCAAAACCAAGAACAGACTATAAACAGGGTGCAGGTCATAAAGGAAACACTGAGATTACCTGTTTTTTTAAGTCCATTCCTGACTTTGGCTTCCAAAATTGGTCAGATAAATCTGCCTGTGTAAACGCACCATATAGAAGTGATTACAGTGCATCTACTAATGACTCGCAGGTGACGTCTTCTCGAATTGCCGTTGCTCACTTTTTGCTTTCTTCTGCATCTGGTGCAGCATCATGAAGACTTCTCCAAACACAACTCGTCTGCAGGTGGGCAGCTGGGGGTGACTGGGGAAGGGAGGCAGCTGGGGGTGACTGGGAAAGGGAGGCAGCTGGGGGTGACTGGGGAAGGGAGGCAGCTGGGGGTGGCAAGGGGAGCAGCTGGGGGTGACTGGGGAAGGGAGGCAGCTGGGGATGGCAAGGGGAGCAGCTGGGGGTGACTGGGGAAGGGAGGCAGCTGGGGGTGGCAAGGGGAGCAGCTGGGGTGGCTGGGGAAGGGAGGCAGCTGGGGTGGCTGGGGAAGGGAGGCAGCTGGGGTGGCTGGGGAAGGGAGGCAGCTGGGGTGGCTGGGGAAGGGAGGCAGCTGGGGGTGGCAAGGGGAGCAGCTGGGGGTGACTGGGGAAGGGAGGCAGCTGGGGGTGACTGGGGAAGGGAGGCAGCTGGGGGTGACTGGGGAAGGGAGGCAGCTGGGGGTGACTGGGGAAGGGAGGCAGCTGGGGGTGGCAAGGGGAGCAGCTGGGGGTGACTGGGGAAGGGAGGCAGCTGGGGGTGACTGGGGAAGGGAGGCAGCTGGGGGTGACAGGGGGAGAAGCTGGGGGTGACAGGGGGAGCAGCTGGGGTGACACAGGGAGGGGGAAAAGCTGGGGGGCAGGGGAAACAACTGGGGTGACTGGGGAAGGGAGGCAGCTGGGGGTGGCAGGGCGGGCAGCTGGGGTGACAGGGACAGGGGGAGAAAGAACAGTTGGGGTGACAGGGGGAGAAAATGGGGTGACAGAGGGAGAAGCTGGGACAGCCTTTCACGCATGCCGGAAGTTCACGGCCGCAGCCCCGAACTTCTCCCCTGCTTGTGACGTCATTGCGCTGGCGCCGAGCAGGAGAGGAGTTCGGGTACTGCGGGGCTGCGGCTGTGAGCTTCCGGCCCGTGTGACAGGCTGTCTATGGCGGAAGCTGCACCCCGGCACCCTATCCCCCCCCTGGGCGCGGACGTCAGCGGCGGCGGGGCGGTGGAGGGGGTTAAAAAAAAAAAAAAGCATTTTAAAAAATGTGTCCTTCGGGTGCCGCCCCCTGCAGGGCGCCGCCCTAGGCACCGAACCAGGAGGGGGGGGGGGGGGGGACAGACAGGTAGACCAGGAAGGGGGGAACAGAGGTGTGTACGGGCAGGTGATACACTGTGCACCTCCGCTGATAGGATGGGAGGAGGATACACGGCGGCCACATCGGGGTCATTCAGTGCCAGAAATTTGTAGTTTACTTCTATTAAAAAAATCTCAAGTCTTTCAATACTTATCAGATGCTGTATGTCCTGCAGGAAGTGGTGTATTCTCTCCAGTCTGACACAGTGCTCTCTGCTGCCACCTCTGTCCATGTCAGGAACTGTCCAGAGCAGCAGCAAATCCCCATATAAAACCTCTCCTGCTCTGGACAGTTCCTGACATGGACAGAGGTGGCAGCAGAGAGCACTGTGTCAGACTGGAGAGAATACACCACTTCCTGCAGGACATGCAGCAGCTGATAAGTACCGGAAGATGTCACACAGAGAATTTGTGCCCTTGAAATTGGCCGCAGATATACAAATCCATCACACGGCCGATTATCTGTCCACGTCCGCCATCAATCACCTGGTGAGGAGAACGGGAGACACAGCTGTGACAGTGGAGGTGACCCCATTAACGTCAGGAGACAGCAAATGCCCAGCAGCCGTCCAGGGATATAAATCTCCCGCTAGCAGCACCTCAACATAGAGTGTATAGTGTGGGGGGGGGGGGGATTCTGGCTGTTATATTATAGTGGGGGGTGTTATCCGGATGCCCCGCCCCTATGATATAACCGCCATTGCCCTGAGCCCCGTCTCTCTCGGTCTATACTCACTTGCTGACTTGTCTCCATCCTAACGCAGATGTGGAGGGAGAGAAGGATCGGCCATGTTGTGTCCTCAGTGAGAAGAGAGGAGACTGAAGGCCCCCACCCCTCTCCACTATAAGCACATGCACGCTCCCCCCACCCCTCTCCACTATAAGCACATGCACGCTCCCCCACCCCTCTCCACTATAAGCACATGCACGCTCCCCCCTCTACACTATAAGCACATGCACGCTCCCCCTCTCCACTATAAGCACATGCACGCTCCCCCCATTCCTCTCCACTATAAGCACATACACGCTCCCCTACCCCTCTCCACTATAAGCACATGCACACTCCCCCACCCCCTCCACTATAAGCACATGCACGCTCCCCTACCCCTCTCCACTATAAGCACATGCACACTCCCCCACCCCTCTCCTCTATAAGCACATGCACGCTCCCCCCATCCCTCTCCACTATAAGCACATGCACGCTCCCCCCACCCCTCTCCACTATAAGCACATGCACGCTCCCCCCACCCCTCTCCACTATAAGCACATGCACGCTCCCCCCACCCCTCTCCACTATAAGCACATGCACGCTCCCCCCATCCCTCTCCACTATAAGCACATGCACACTCCCCCACCCCTCTCCTCTATAAGCACATGCACGCTCCCCCACCCCTCTCCACAATAAGCACATGCACGCTCCCCACCCCTCTCCACTATAAGCACATGCACGCTCCCCCACCCATCTCCACTATAAGCACATGCACGCTCCCCCCTCTCCACTATAAGCACATGCACGCTCCCCCCACCCCTCTCCACTATAAGCACATGCACGCTCCCCCCACCCCTCTCCACTATAAGCACATGCACACTCCCCCACCCCTCTCCACTATAAGCACATGCACGCTCCCCCACCCCTCTCCACTATAAGCACATGCACGTCCCCCCCTCTCCACTATAAGCACATGCACGCTCCCCCCACCCCTCTCCACTATAAGTACATGCACGCTCCCCCCATCCCTCTCCACTATAAGCACATGCACACTCCCCCACCCCTCTCCTCTATAAGCACATGCACGCTCCCCCACCCCTCTCCTCTATAAGCACATGCACGCTCCCCCACCCATCTCCACTATAAGCACATGCACGCTCCCCCCTCTCCACTATAAGCACATGCACGCTCCCCCCACCCCTCTCCACTATAAGCACATGCACGCTCCCCCCACCCCTCTCCACTATAAGCACATGCACACTCCCCCACCCCTCTCCTCTATAAGCACATGCACGCTCCCCCCATTCCTCTCCACTATAAGCACATGCACGCTCCCCCACCCCTCTCCTCTATAAGCACATGCACGCTACCCCCTCTCCACTATAAGCACATGCACGCTACCCCCTCTCCACTATAAGCACATGCACGCTCCCCCACCCCTCTCCACTATAAGCACATGCACGCTCGCCACCCCTCTCCACTATAAGCACATGTACGCTCCCCCACCCCTCTCCACTATAAGAACATGCACGCTCGCCACCCCTCTCCACTATAAGCACATGTACGCTCCCCCACCCCTCTCCACTATAAGCACATGCACGCTCCCCCTCTCCACTATAAGCACATGCACGGTCCCCCACCCCGCTCCACTATAAGCACATGCACGCTCCCCCATCCCTCTCCACTATAAGCACATGCACGCTCCCCCACCCCTCACCCTATAAGCACATGCACGCTCCCCCCACCCCTCTCCACTACAGGCACATGCACGCTCCCCCCACCCCTCTCCACTATAAGCACATGCACGCTCCCCCTCTCCACTATAAGCACATGCACGGTCCCCACCCCTCTCCACTACAGGCACATGCACGCTCCCCCCACCCCTCTCCACTATAAGCACATGCACGCTCCCCCCACCCCTCTCCACTATAAGCACATGCACGCTCCCGCACCCCTCTCCACTATAAGCACATGCACGCTGCCCCCTCTCCACTATAAGCACATGCACGCTCCCCCACCCCGCTCCACTATAAGCACATGCACGCTCCCCCCATCCCTCTCCACTATAAGCACATGCACGCTCCCCCACCCCTCTCCACTATAAGCACATGCACACTCCCCCACCCCTCTCCACTATAAGCACATGCACGCTCCCCCACCCCTCTCCACTATCAGCACATGCACGCTCCACACCCCTCTCCACTACAGGCACATGCACGCTCCCCCCACCCCTCTCCACTATAAGCACATGCACGCTCCCCCACCCCTCTCCACTATAAGCACATGCACGCTCCCGCACCCCTCTCCACTATAAGCACATGCACGCTCCCCCTCTCCACTATAAGCACATGCACGCTCCCCCACCCCGCTCCACTATAAGCACATGCACGCTCCCCACCCCTCTCCACTATAAGCACATGCACGCTCCCCCACCCCTCTCCACTATAAGCACATGCACGCTCCCCCACCCCTCTCCACTATAAGCACATGAACGCTCCCCCACCCCTCTTCATTATAAGCATATGCACGCTCCCCCCTCTCCACTATAAGCACATGCACGCTCCCTCCACCCCTCTCCACTATAAGCACATGCACGGTCCCCCACCCCGCTCCACTATAAGCACATGCACGCTCCTCACCCCTCTCCCTATAAGCACATGCACGCTCCCCCACCCCTCTCCACTATAAGCACATGCACGCTCCCCCACCCCTCTCCACTATAAGCACATGCACGCTCCCGCACCCCTCTCCACTATAAGCACATGCACGCTCCCCACCCCTCTCCCTATAAGCACATGCACGCTCCCCCACCCCTCTCCACTATAAGCACATGCACGCTCCCGCACCCCTCTCCACTATAAGCACATGCACGCTCGCCACCCCTCTCCACTATAAGCACATGCACGCTCCCCCACCCCTCTCCACTATAAGCACATGCACGCTCCCCCACCCCTCTCCACTATAAGCACATGAACGCTCCCCACCCCTCTCCACTATAAGCACATGCACGCTCCCCCCATCCCTCTTCACTATAGGCACATGCACGCTCCCCCCACCCCTCTCCACTACAGGCACATGCACGCGCCCCCCACCCCTCTCCAGTATAAGCACATGCACGCTCCCCCCACCCCTCTCCACTATAAGCACATGCACGCTCCCCCACCCCTCTCCTCTATAAGCACATGCACGCTCCCCCACCCCTCCCCACTATAAACACATGCACGCTCCCGCACCCCTCCCCACTATAAGCACATGCACGCTCGCCACCCCTCTCCACTATAAGCACATGCACGCTCCCCCACCCCTCTCCACTATAAACACATGCACGCTCCCCCACCCCTCTCCCTATAAGCACATGCACGCTCCCCCACCCCTCCCCACTATAAGCACATGGACGCTCCCCCCCACCCCTCTCCACTATAAGCACATGCACGCTCCCCCACCCCTCTCCACTATAAGCATATGCACGCTCCCCACCCCTCTCCCTATAAGCACATGCACGCTCCCCCCACCCCTCTCCCTATAAGCACATGCACGCTCCCCCCACCCCTCTCCACTACAGGCACATGCACGCTCCCCCCACCCCTCTCCACTACAGGCACATGCACGCTCCCCCCACCCCTCTCCACTATAAGCACATGCACGCTCCCCCACCCCTCTCCACTATAAGCACATGCACGCTCCCCCACCCCTCTCCACTATAAGCACATGCACGTCCCCCCCTCTCCACTATAAGCACATGCACGCTCCAGCACCCCTCTCCACTATAAGCACATGCACACTCCCCCCTCTCCACTATAAGCACATGCACGGTCCCCCACCCCGCTCCACTATAAGCACATGCACGCTCCCCCACCCCTCCCCACTATAAGCACATGCACGCTCCCGCCACCCCTCTCCACTATAAGCACATGCACGCTCCCCACCCCTCTCCACTATAAGCACATGCACGCTCCCCCACCCCTCTCCACTATAAGCACATGCACGCTCCCCCACCCCTCTCCACTATAAGCACATGCACGCTCCCCCACCCCTCTCCACTATCAGCACATGCACGCTCCCCACCCCTCTCCACTATAAGCACATGCACGCTCCCCCACCCCTCTCCACTATAAGCACATGCATGCTCCTCCCTCTCCACTATAAGCACATGCACGCTCCCCCCACCCCTCTCCACTATAAGCACATGCATGCTCCTCCCTCTCCACTATAAGCACATGCACGCTCCTCCCTCTCCACTATAAGCACATGCACGCTCCTCCCTCTCCACTATAAGCACATGCACGCTCCTCCCTCTCCACTATAAGCACATGCACGCTCCCCCACCCCTCTCCATTATAAGCACATGCACACTCCCCCATCCCTCCCCACTATAAGCACATGCACGCTCCCCCACCCCTCTCCACTATAAGCAAATGCACGCTCCCCCACCCCTCTCCACTATAAGCACATGCACGCTCCCCCAACCTCTTCCCGCTATAAGCACATGTACGCTCCCCCACCCCTCTCCACTATAAGCACATGTACGCTCCCCCACCCCTCTTCATTATAAGCATATGCACGCTCCCCCCTCTCCACTATAAGCACATGCACGCTCCTCCACACCTCTCCACTATAAGCACATGCACGCTCGCCACCCCTCTCCACTATAAGCACATGCACGCTCCCTCCACCCCTCTCCACTATAAGCACATGCACGCTCCCCCCTTTCCACTATAAGCACATGCACCGTCCCCCACCCCGCTCCACTATAAGCACATGCACGCTCCCACACCCCTCTCCACTATAAGCACATGCACGCTCCCCACCCCTCTCCACTATAAGTACATGCACGCTCCCCCACCCCTCTCCACTATAAGCACATGCACGCTCCCCCCACCCCTCTCCACTACAGGCACATGCACGCTCCCCCCACCCCTCTCCACTATAAGCACATGCACGCTCCCCCCACCCCTCTCCACTATAAGCACATACACGCTCCCCCCACCCCTCTCCACTATAAGCACATGCACGCTCCCCCCACCCCTCTCCACTATAAGCACATGCACGCTCCCCCACCCCTCCCCACTATAAGCACATGCACGCTCCCCCACCCCTCCCCACTATAAGCACATGCACGCTCGCCACCCCTCTCCACTATAAGCACATTCACGCTCCCCCACCCCTCTCCACTATAAGCACATGCACGCTCCCCCACCCCTCCCCACTATAAGCACATGCACGCTCGCCACCCCTCTCCACTATAAGCACATGCACGCTCCCCCACCCCTCTCCACTATAAGCACATGCACGCTCCCCCCTCTCCACTATAAGCACATGCACGGTCCCCCACCCCGCTCCACTATAAGCACATGCACGCTCCCCACCCCTCTCCCTATAAGCACATGCACGCTCCCCACCCCTCCCCACTATAAGCACATGCACGCTCCCCACCCCTCTCCCTATAAGCACATGCACGCTCCCCACCCCTCCCCACTATAAGCACATGCACGCTCCCCCACCCCTCTCCACTATAAGCACATGCACGCTCCCGCACCCCTCTCCACTATAAGAACATGCACGCTCCCCCCACCCCTCTCCACTATAAGCACATGCACGCTCCCCCCTCCCCTGTCCCCTATATGCACATGCACGCTCCCCCACCCCTCTCCTCTATAAGCACATGCACGCTCCCCACCCCTCTCCACTATAAGCACATGCACGCACCCCACCCCTCTCCACTATAAGCACATGCACGCTCCCCCACCCCTCTCCACTATAAGCACATGCACGCTCCCCCACCCCTCTCCACTATAAGCACATGCACGCTCCCCCACCCCTCTCCACTATAAGCACATGCACGCTCCCCACCCCTCTCCCTATAAGCACATGCACGCTCCCCACCCCCCTCCACTATAAGCACATGCACGCTCCCCCACCCCTCTCCACTATAAGCACATGCACGCTCCCCCACCCCTCTCCACTATAAACACATGTACACTCCCCCCACCCCTCTCCACTATAAGCACATGCACGCTCCCCCACCCCTCTCCACTATAAGCACATGCACGCTCCCCCCACCCCTCTCCACTATAAGCACATGCACGCTCCCCCACCCCTCCCCACTATAAGCACATGCACGCTCCCCCCTCTCCACTATAAGCACATGCACGCTCCCCCACCCCTCTCCACTATAAGCACATGCACGCTCCCCCCTCTCCACTATAAGCACATGCACGCTCCCCCACCCCTCTCCACTATAAGCACATGCACGCTCCCCCACCCCTCTCCACTATAAGCACATGCACGCTCCCCCACCCCTCTCCACTATAAGCACATGCACGCTCCCCCCCTCCCCACTATAAGCACATGCACGCTCCCCCACCCCTCTCCACTATAAGCACATGCATGCTCCCCCCAGTCCTCTCCACTATAAGCACATGCACGCTCTCCCCCACCCCTCTCCACTATAAGCACATGCACGCTCCCCCCATTCCTCTCCCCCTGTATACAGTGTATACAGCATCATACACCTGTATATAAGAACATAGGGGGAGATTTATCAAACATGGTGTCAAGTGAAACTGGCTCAGTCGCCCCCGGCAACCAATCAGATTCCACTTTTTATTCCTCACAGACTCTTTGAAAAATTAAATGTGGAATCTGATTGGTTGCTAGGGGCGACTGAGCCAGTCTCACTTTACACCATGTCACCTCTATACAGATCACTGGTCACCACATATGGTATATACTATATACTGCTCCATACACCTGTATATAAGAGCTGCAGGCAGGCACCATCTCCCATTACACATAGGTCCCGGCTCCCGGCAGCCTCCTCTCTTCCCTCAGGCTCTCTAGCTGCAGGAGTGTCCTCCCTGCCAGGCCCTGGAGCTGGGAGGAGAGAGCGGCCTCTAGTGGCTGCAGGGAGAATATACTGGAGCTGGGAGGAGAGAGCGGCCTCTAGTGGCTGCAGGGAGAATATACTGGAGCTGGGAGGAGAGATCGGCTCTAGTGGCTGCAGGGAGAATATACTGGAGCTGGGAGGAGAGAGCGGCCTCTAGTGGCTGCAGGGAGAATATACTGGAGCTGGGAGGAGAGAGCGGCCTCTAGTGGCTGCAGGGAGAATATACTGGAGCTGGGAGGAGAGAGCGGCCTCTAGTGGCTGCAGGGAGAATATACAGGCTGCAGCTATAACTGTCACAGCACATTGCTTCTATCTATATGTCTCAGCTTCTATGCATGGGGGCGGGGATATGGGCGGGGCTTTTCTAGGACACTTTAGTATATAGAGCAGAGTGATGTATATGTGGATTATATAGAGGGGCAGTATACAGTGTCATCATACATAGGAGATTGCACATCTATTATCTGTCATATTCACTATTAGTGCTGACACGGTCTCCACATTGCACTAATACTTGTCTTTCCATTGGATTGGCTGTACCATGTCATGTGGAGGTTGTTGGCCCCTCCCCCGCAGATGATGACATCACTAGCTATTGTTGGCCCTTCCCCCGGACATGATGACATCACAAAAGGCTCCTGTATAGGTCATGATGACATCACACACTGTATATAAGCAGCTGCAGAGCTCTAGAATCTCCAGAGGTGTTTAGTGGTTGGTGGAGGTAAGTCTGCTGTGTCCTTCCTTCTCTTCTATAATATAGGATGAAACTATTGCTACAATATCCTCATCCCTACAGGTATATACTATATTATATATGATGGGATTACCCCTCTATTCTGATCCCTACAGGTATATACTGTATTATATATGATGGGATTACCCCTCTATTCTGATCCCTACAGGTATATACTATAATATATATGACAGGTTCCCCATTGAGTAACTCCTGACTGTTCTTCTTTATTTGTAGGAGAGAGAAAAGCGAGCAGAAGAGTTGGTGTTGTCGGTGGAGGAGGTAGTGTCGGAGGAGGAGGTAGTGTCGGAGGAGGAGGAGATGGCGGAGGAGGAGGTAGTGTTGGTGGAGGAGGAGATGGCGGGGGTAGTGGTGGAGGATGTGATCATGCTGATGGCGGATGTAGTTGTTGTGGTGGACGATTTTGTTGTGGAAGGATTGTTGGTGAGAGTGGTGAGAGAGGTGTTGGTGCAGATGGTGATGGCGGTGAGGCGTGTGGTAGTGGATGGAGCGGTAGTGCTGGTGGAGGTGATAGTGATGGTAGTGGATGAGATGGTGGTGATGGAGGCAGTGATGGTGCTGGAGGAGGTGGAGGAGGAAGGGCTACAGCTGGAGGAGATGGTGGAAGTGGAGGAGGAGGTGATGGAAGTGCAGGAGGAGGAGGAGGTGGTTGTGAAGGAGGAGGAGGAGGTCGTGGAGGAGGAGGAAGCGGTCGTGGAGGAGGAGGAGGTGGTTGTGGAGGAGGTGGTCGTGGAGGAGGAGGAGGTGGCCGTGGAGGAGGAGGAAGCGGTCGTGGAGGAGGTGGTCGTGGAGGAGGAGGAAGCGGTCGTGGAGGAGGAGGAGGTGGTCGTGGAGGAGGAGGAAGCGGTCGCGGAGGAGGAGGTAGTGGAGGAGGAGGTGAGGAGGAGAGGGTGGTGGAGGAGAGTGTCCAGATGGTTGATGAGGTGCTGGAGGAGCGGCTGTTGTGGAGGAGGAGAGGATGAAGGTGATGGATGAGGTGAGATAGTTGGGGGGGGGTGCTCTGCCTGTGGGAGGATGTGTTTCACCACTAACCAATTTTGGGTCTTTATCGGGGTAAAGGTTCTATACCTAGTCCTCGCTCTCCTATTTGCCCAGATTAGTTTATTCAGGGTAACCTCCAGGACTGCCGGCATCCCATTGCACCTTGGCTATCTTGCTACTTAATTACACACTGACAACTGTTTGTTCTTTATAAATGCGTGGGGGTAGGCCACAGCTTTTTTAATTTTCTTAAAACTATTTTAAACTTTAAAACATATATTTGTGTAATGTGAGGATAGGACCTTGCGCTGTCGCCTTCCTGGCGAGGACACCGGAATGCCAGGCCACGGCTCCGGCGGTGGGCATGTCTTAGTTGTTCTTCCGGGTGCCTCGCCGATGCTTCTCCTTCCTCCTCTGCAAGGTCCCCCCCCAGCGCCAAGCTGTGACAACAGTATTAACAGTAAATAAACACATACAAACAAATAAACTTCTTCCACAGAAAAACATTAGGGAGGGTGGGTGGGAAAGCTGTTTAACCTCTGCCTGTCACGCTGGTGTGGTATTCTGCCACTTCCTGCCAGTTACTTTTGTTAGCCTATTTCCCCGCCCCCCAGACCGCCCCCAACATGGACCGCCTTCTAGGTGCTTGCTACGCCCCTGTCCCCGTCAGTCACAGTCACCGGCTGCTTAGCCAGCACCAGTGACCCACTCCCTGAAGTATTTGTCTGGGATTCGACACTAACTCCATTGTTGGGCGGAGGTAGGCCACAGCTTTATTATTATTGTTATATAAACAACTTCCTAACATAACTACACAGGAGGTGTACCAACAAGGGGTGTGCCGGCAGTAAACTTCAACGGGCACGGCCAACTTCATTCCCCCATTTCCTCAGACATCACACCGCCCGCTGTGGCCTGATTTCTTGCATCTACGGTGAGATACATGTCAGTAAAACAAAACAAGAAAAGCGCAGGTAACAAACGTCAGGGACGGAGGGTGGGAATCCGGCCCAGATCAAGCAGGGGCCAGTGCTGACTATATATACCCCACCTAAGCCAGAAGCAGATAGGCTGCTTTAGATCACATGCTACCCCACATGGTTCAGGCATCAATATTCATAAGGGGAGGTACTGAGGCCATGTTGGGCAGGTAACCCTTTGTATGCCATTAACCTGCCCCTGCAGTCCCGTATGCCTGCCTTATACTTCTGGCATATTCACCCCACTGTATAGTCCGCGACAGTCTCTAAAGTCTCTAGCAGAAGGGTGGACGGGTGGGAGCTTCTTCCTCCAGGCGATCCGTGGCGACTGAGCTGGGAGCGGGACCAACCTCCTTAAGATGGAATCCGGATTCCCGCTCAGACGCTGGCAGACAATCACAAAGTGTTCCACTTGGGTTCTGTGCCAACGGTTCAATCAGCTGCTGGTCCCCACAAGCCAGAAGAATCCTCTAAGAACCACTTATAAGGGGCAGAAAATGGGGGGAGGAGGGGGGGTGAACTGGTAATAGGACAGACCAAGTGTGTCCCTACTACAGCATATAGTGGGAAAGGGGGGAGGCTGCAAATCTGTGTGTGTCCCTATTTATATGGGGGGGGGGGCTCCTACCGGAACTGTCCCTGCCAAGGGGCCCCTAATCCAAGTGCAACAATTGGAACAAAAACCACACAGATAAATAGAATAAGGGTGGGAGGGTGGCATCGTGCTGTGTGCTGTGTCTCTGGCCGGGCGACCTGCCCATTATACACATAAACCACGCCCCTGTAACCCCTCGCCTGCTCACTACCTCCCCCAGGTGTTCCCGCAGCATACTAATGCCGCCATTGTTCCTACCCAAAGCCCCTAGCTGACCCCCCTGTCCTCATCAGTACATGCAGGGCGGACACCTCATGATGTTCCTCTCCTACGGCCATTTTTCTTTTTCATGATTGATGTTAATGTGGAGGCGGCATCTCTGCGTGTGTTCCAGGTGTAAACGGCGTCTGTCCGCTGGTGTCCCCAATCCCGGGCACATTTATCTCACCAGAGTTTGTTTCCTGTATCAAGTAGATTTTGCGGTATCTGCATGGTGTCTGTAAGCGCGGAGTCTGAGCTTTCTCCTTGCTGGGTGAAGATTTCAGCCATTATAGATAGGCTTCCATCACAGTCTTCTATAGGTTTCAGGCTGACACAGCTAGATAGTGTGGAGGTATCTTTAGCTCAGAAGCAGGTGAAGCGTTCCAGTTTCCGCATGTTCATTCACCGCTACCCCTTCAGGCCTTCGGGCCTAGCCACATGTGTCCCTTGCATGTAGTATAGATCCGACCACTAGAGGGGGTGCATGCGCTTCCTTCTCAGAGTTTAGGCTTTGTGCCTTAATTATTCCGCACCTGTGTCTTGGGTATTTAAGGAGGCTTCTTGCACATGTGCTCTGCCTGAGCGTTGAGGTCCTTTGGTCCTGCAAAAACGTATCTGTGGTTGCTTTGCCTTACTGCTTCCTGTTACAGTGTTCCTGCCCTGTCCTACCTGGTTCCTGTGTTCCTGCTGTCTTAACCTACAGTCCCAGTGTCTCCCAGTATACCTGAGGTAGCGACCTGGCGTATCCTCTGGGAAAGTCTATCTCCACCATCAGGAGTATCTCGTGAAGAACAGAGGATGCGCTTAGACAACGCCCTTATGGATAGACGAGCACATGACACAATGGGCTTACATTCCGCTGATCCTGACAGTATGGACTTCAGAGCTGGCAGACGTGTTGGAGCACAGAAAGAACTCCTGCAAAGAATATAGAAAGAACGTCCAAGCTCACCACACCTGATTCCAAATTTACTCCACCCGGTGCTCGAATGATGGGAATTCACCACAGGAAAATAAGAAAGGAGAAGGAGCAGGAGATCGTGGACAAGGATCAGGTGCAAAAGATGAAGAGTGATGAGGAGGAGGACTACCCACATGAAGAGTAAGTATATCACTGTAAAGTTGTTTTTATTATAGGTGACATTGATTTTATAGGGTTATAATGCTTACAGTACATTAAGTGTTGTGGTTGTTATGGACAACTGCTCCATAGAATAGTCCAAACCTGGATATGTCCTGTTTCTCCCCACAGGTGGAAAGAGAGAGTGCAGCGCTCCAAGAGGCCAGTTCTGTAAGTACACCATAGAACTAACACTGCTGACATCATCATCACCACCACTGGGGGGTGCCAGTCATGTAGACTCTTATAGGGGGATATATGGGCACATATGGGGCAGCTCCAGTTATATGAATTGTTTTTTCTTTTATAGGATAAGAACAATGAAGGGACTGAGCATCCTGCAGACTCTGGAGACCATGTAAGTGTATAAACCTGAGCTGACAATGCTGGAGTATTGGGGGGAGGGGGGGCACAAACCTATTGTATGATGGCCGACCACCAATTCTCCCCAATCTTTTTACAATCTGCCCCAACAGTGGTGAGAATGATACACTGATTTACTAATATATGTATCATTTATCTTCTATGTCTAACAGTGAGGAAGACAGAGCTGGAGACAGAAGAAGGACAGAGGAGGTGAGTACAGAGATGAAGAGACCATTATAGACAGACAGACGGACGGACGGATGGGACAGACGGAAGGGATTGATCTCTGTGCTTTCTATTATAGTGACAGAGAAGATAGGCCACGATACCTGGGTAACAGATGGACATCTCTCTGCCAGGAAAGCGGCACTACTATATGTCCCTTATGGAATCGGGCCCTGATAGGTGTCACTGAGGGATCATGGTGAGGTAACAGAGAGACCATTTCCAGCCATCCACCCATCACCTTAGGTTGGATTGTACGAGACACGGCCATTACTTCATATACGTCCGTCCTCTTCTTTCATACACAGGAAATTCCATGAAAGTCGGACCAGGGACCCAGGCCACAACATAGAGCAAGAAAAGCCGCCCTCATCCGAGGAATCAGCGGGGATCCAGGAGGCCCAGTAAGTATATAGAACACTGCAGGAGGAGCCCAGGGGTCACATACTTTTTTTGCATTCATCTCTTCCTCACTGAGTCTCCTCTCAATGTATAGACCCCTATAGACTGATCTTGGAATCATCACATTTCTCTTTTCTTTAGGTGCAGACAGAGATTCTTCTGGATCCCCAAGTGTCTGAGGGGGAAGAGGAACAAGTGAGTGATAATTTACCTGATGCTTCTGCCACTAGAGGGAGCTCACTGCACAGGGATGTATACAGCTCCTACTGATCTGTATAGTAGAGCAGTATGCAGTGAGCGCCCCCTAGTGGTTGCAGGGATATAATAGCTATATATAGACCCTACTCCCCCATCCTGTCCCCAGTATAGACCCTACTCACCCTAACTCTGCTCTTCTTTCCTTTAGAGTCAGATATCTTCTATGCTGCTTCAGCACTGACAATGTGGAGTGAAGAACCCTGAAAAACCCAACTATACAGAGACAATAAATAGTTTTAAAAAAAATGACTTGTCACAGGCAGTATGTAACTAGTGATAAATATAACTCTGCATGACCACACTTCCCTCCTGTAACATACAGTCCCATGATGCTAATTGTCGGAGGGGATTACCTACAGGGGATGTCTACATGGTGAAATCTATATACTGGGGGGCTTATTACTGGAGAGTTACCTACAGGAGGATGCCTGCCTACCAGGGAAACTACCTACAGGGGGCCTAACCACTATATTGATACACAGAGGGGGTCTAGACTATATTGGTGCATAGACTGAAATAACTACTTTACTGAGACAGGGCGGTCCAACTACTATATGGGGGCACAAATAGGGCCTAACTACTACAGGGGGACATAACTATTATATAGGAGCAAAGACAGCAACTATAATATATGGAGGCACAGAAGGGTCTAACTACTATATGTGAGGATGGAGAGGCCTAACTACTGTATGGGGTACATAGGGGTTTAGCTACAATATGATTGCACAAAGGGGGGCCTGATTACTATATGGGTGCACAAAGGGGCCTAACTACTATACGGAGACAGAGTGGCCGAGCTACTATATAGGACACAGAGAGGCCAGAATACTATTTGGGGCACACTGGGGGCTTATCTTCTACATGGAATCACAGAGAGGCCTGACTACTATATGAGAGGACGGATGAAAGCCTTACTATTAGATGAGGGCGTAGAGGGGCCTAAGTACTATTTTAGGGCTTTAGGCTATGTTCACACTACGTAAAACTACGGCCGTAGTTCTCACCGCAGAACTACGTCCGTAGTTTTACGGGGTGGGACATAGCTTTATTTTTCATGGGATCCCGGCCGGAGTGTACACACATCGTATGCGCTCCGGCCTGGATCCCGTGCAGCGCCGGAAAAAACTGACATGTTTCACTGAATTCCGGCCGCAGAAAGCCCTGTCAGTTTAGTTTAGTCAGTGAAGTAAGCGGCTTCGGCCGCTTGCTTCACTGTGTGCCATGGGAAGCTCTGATGCGGGCACGCGCTAATGCGCCTGCATCAGAGCTCTGTGGCCGGAAAGATCAGCCGGCCGGTACTTAAGTACCGGCCGGGATGATCGGGGCTAAGACTGGAACGGCCGGATGTTCACGTAAAGTAGAAACCCATAGAGGAGGTAAATGCTCTGCTGTTTGGAGTCTTATGAACTCAGTAACTTTTCCCATGAATTTTCCTGTGATCCGTCCCTAATTGTAACTAGAGTTGTAGTAAAAATAAACAGCAGAGACAGGTGATTGCACATTGATTACAACGGCCCCATTTACACGGCTCTGGATTCATTACACAAGCCTCAGCCAAGACGCCATGCGGATGAGTATGGGACATATTGTGCATTTGGTATTTTCGGCCTCTTATTGACAATCACATACGAGTGGAGGGAGAAAACCCCTATGAGGCAAATGACAATTGCTCCATCACAGGGAGAAAATTCCTTCCCGACTCCAATGGCGATCAGAATAATCCCTGGATCAGCGTCTCACCGGAAATCTAATGCCCATAACTATTATATTTTTCAAGAAAACCATCCAGCACAACCCAGGCTCCCAGCGCTGATCACACTCCTGCTATCTGCAAACTGTAGCAGTGAGCACCCTGCTGTCCTGGGGTCCTGACCGGCTGTCATACAACATGAGAAAGGGTGGGCTAATGCTGGCTGTGCTAGCTAAACTGGAGGGGGCGGTACAGATGGGGGCGGACTGGGCAGGACGGGGTGGTGCTCCCGGACCCAGGCGACGCCGCAAATGCTCTTAAAGGAAAACTCCGGGCAAAATGTATTTTTTAAATGTTATTACATAGAAAGTTAGACAAATTTCTAATATACACTAATTATGGGAAATACACATAAAGGACTTTTCCCCTCAATTTAGTAGATCAGACAGGCTCAATTTTCCTAATAAACCGGTGACGTCACGAATCAGAGCAGGGCTTGGTGTAATTCCTATGAAGTGTCCAGCAGGGGGCGCAGTGAATGAAGAAATTACATAGTAAGAATAACTATATCTCAAGTGCCAGCAGCCTCATCCACGGCACATAGGAAGGGGCTGCTGGCACTTGTGCGGCTAACCCCGCGCCAGCAGCCCCCCAGTGAACACCCCCACCCCCTGAACACCCCTGAACTAACCCCATCACAGGTGCCAGCAGCCCTGCATAGGGCTGCTGGCACTTGCAGTGCGGCTGCCCCGCGTGGCAGCAGACCCCAGACCAGCGCCCCCACCGCGTGACAGCAGACCCAAGACCAGCGCCCCCCTGCCCCACGCGACAGCAGACCCCAGCCCAGCGCCCCCCCAGCCCCCTAAGGACCCCATAGCTTTCCCCCAGCACACCCCCTTAACCCGGGTGCCCCCGAACCGCACAGAGTAGAGGTGCCGTCGTGCGGGGAGGGGGTGACGCTGGTCTGGGGTCTGCCGTCGTGCGAGGAGGGGGTGACGCTGGTCTGGGGTCGGCTGTCGCACGAGGTGGGGTGAGGGTGTTCACTGGGGGCTGCTGTCACACGGGGGAGCAGCCACACCACAAGTGCCAGCAGCCCCATCCTATGTGCCGAGGATGGGGCTGCTGGCACTTGTGGTATACAGTTATTTTTACTATGTAATTTCTCCATACACTGCGCCCCCTGCTGGACGCTTCATAGGAATTATACCCAGCCCTGCTCTGATTCTCAATGTCACCGTTTTTTTTTAGGAAAATTGAGCCTGTTTGATCTACTAAATTGAGGGAAGTTGTACTTTATGTGCATTTCCCATAATTAGTGTATATTAGAAATCTGTCCAACTTTCTATATGTAATAACATTAAAAATTACTTTTGCCTGAACTTCTCCTTTAAGCCCCATATTTGCAGAAGGGCAATTAGCGAATTTACAAAGAGTGCGGAGGTGCAGAAGAGCGTATTGGTACCACCTTAGCTATGCGCCAGTCCTGTGGAACAATCCCTGTCATTCTGGAATGTTTAACCTCTTAAAGGGACAGTGTCACATTTTTGAAAAAAATTTAATAAAAGGTAATAAGAAAAAATAGGTTTGTTGCATTTTTTTTTTTTTTTTTTTGCATAGGGCTTGAGTGTCTTTTAATCAAATTAATGTATGCACAGGGGGCTGCCATTTTAATAGTGTCTGTGTGTGACGTCATTTCACAACACACACACAGACACTATACGGCACCTCCATAACATTAGAGTGAACCGACGGAGTCCGTCTGGTTCACTCAAACTGGAGGCTCCGTCGCTGTGTACTGCACATGTGTATAGACATGTGCAGTACACAGCTGAATTAACTGGGGCGGGGTGGCGGCGCCATTTTTTTGAAGTCCCTGCCCAGCAAGAGGAACGAGGACGGGGGAGGAGAGAAACCACACAGAGAGTAGACAGGAGAGCTCTGTGCAGCTCTCTCCCCTCCCCAGCCTCCCCAAACAGTGTCGGACTGGCCCGCGGACCGCTCCCACTAACCTTCCAGCAGACCAGCCAGGGGTGGGCTGGATAGGACGGTCCCCCCAGTACAGTTACGGGGATGCGGTGAGCTTTCGGCACGGACAGGCTGTAATACACCGACCCGGAAGCTTACAGCTGCTGCCCCTCAGTGCCCGGACTTCTCTCCTGCTTGGCGACCACGTGACATCGCCACACTGCAGAGCAGGAGAGAAGTCCGGGCACTGAGGGGCAGCAGCTTTAAGCTTCCGGGCCGGTGTATTACAGCCTGTCCGTGCCGAAAGCTCACCGCATCCCCGTAACTGTACTGCGGGGAACCAGCCTGCCTCTACTGCGCCTCCTCCCTGTGCTCCACGTAAGCTTCTCCCCTGTCACCCCAGCCTCTCTCCCCCCCCCTGTCACCCCAGCCTCTCTCCCCCCTGTCACCCCAGCCTCTCTCCCCCCCCCCCTGTCACCCCAGCCTCTCTCCCCCCCCTGTCACCCCAGCCTCTCCCCCCCCTGTCACCCCAGCCTCTCTCCCCCCGTCACCCCAGCCTCTCTCCCCCCCCTGTCACCCCAGCCTCTCTCCCCCCCCTGTCACCACAGCCTCTCTCCCCCTGTCACCCCAGCCTCTCTCCCCCCCCCCCTGTCACCCCAGCCTCTCTCCCCCCCCTGTCACCCCAGCCTCTCCCCCCCCTGTCACCCCAGCCTCTCTCCCCCCCCTGTCACCCCAGCCTCTCCCCCCCCTGTCACCCCAGCCTCTCTCCCCCCCCTGTCACCCCAGCCTCTCTCCCCCCCCTGTCACCACAGCCTCTCTCCCCCCCCTGTCACCACAGCCTCTCTCCCCCTATCACCCCAGCCTCTCCCCCCCCTGTCACCCCAGCCTCTCTCCCTCCCCTGTCACCCCAGCCTCTCCCCCCCCTGTCACCCCAGCCTCTCTCCCCCCCCTGTCACCACAGCCTCTCTCCCCCCCCTGTCACCCCAGCCTCTCTCCCCCCCGTCACCCCAGCCTCTCTCCCCCCCCTGTCACCCAAGCCTCTCCCCCCCCTGTCACCCCAGCCTCTCTCCCCCCCCCTGTCACCCCAGCCTCTCTCCCCCCTGTCACCCCAGCCTCTCCCCCCTTTCACCCAAGCCTCTTTCCCCCCCTGTCACCCCAGCCTCTCCCCTCCTGTCACCCCAGCCTCTCTCCCCCCTGTCACCCCAGCCTCTCTCCCCCCCTGTCACCCAAGCCTCTCTCCCCCCTGTCACCCCAGCCTCTCTCCCCCCTGTCACCCCAGCCTCTCTCCCTCTCTCCCCCCTGTCACCCAAGCCTCTCTCCCCCCTGTCACCCCAGCCTCTCCCCCCTTTCACCCAAGCCTCTCTCCCCCTCTGTCACCCCAGCCTCCCTCCTCCCTGCCACATCAGCCTCTCCCTCCTGTCACCCCAGCCTCCTCCAGCCTCTCCCCCCAGCCTCTTCCAGCCTCTCCCCCTGTCACCCCAGCCTCTTTCAGCCTCTCCCCCCTGTCTCCCCAGCCTCCTCCAGCTTCTCCCCCCTGTCTCCCCAGCCTCCTCCAGCTTCTCCCCCGTCACCCCAGTCTCCTCCAGCCTCTCCCCCCTGTCTCCCCAGCCTCCTCCAGCTTCTTCCCCCTGTCACCCCAGCCTCTTCCAGCCTCTCCCCCTGTCACCCCAGCCTCCTCCAGCCTCTCCCTCCTGTCACCCCAGCCTCTCTCCCCCCGTCACCCCAGCCTCTCTCCCCCCCCCCCCGTCACCCCAGCCTCTCTCCCCCCCCCCCCCGTCACCCCAGTCTCTCTCCCCCCGTCACCCCAGTCTCTCTCCCCCCCCTGTCACCCCAGCCTCTCTCCCCCCCCCCCCCTGTCACCCCAGCCTCTCTCCCCCCCGGTCACTCCAGCCTCTCCCTCCTGTCACTCCAGCCTCTCCCTCCTGTCACCCCAGCCTCTCCCTCCTGTCACTCCAGCCTCTCCCTCCTGTCACCCCAGCCTCTCCCTCCTGTCACCCCAGCCTCCTCCAGCCTCTCCACCCTGTCACCCCAGCCTCCTCCAGCTTCTTCCCCCTGTCACCCCAGCCTCCTCCAGCCTCTCCCTCCTGTCACCCCAGCCTCTCCCCCTCCCACCCCAGCCTCTTTCAGCCTCTCCCCCTGTCACCCCAGCCTCTCACCCCAGCCTCCTCCAGCCTCTCCCTCCTGTCACTCCAGCCTCTCACCCCAGCCTCCTCCAGCCTCTCCCTCCTGTCACTCCAGCCTCTCACCCCAGCCTCTTTCAGCCTCTCCCCCTGTCACCCCAGCCTCTCCCCCTCTCACCCCAGCCTCCTCCAGCCTCTCCCCCCTCTCACCCCAGCCTCCTCCAGCTTCTCCCTCTGGTCACCCCAGCCTCTTCCAGCCTCTCCCCCCTGTCACCCCAGCCTCTTCCTCCTGTCACCCTAGCCTCTTCCCCCTGTCACCCCAGCTTCTTCCTCCTGCCCAGCTGCCTGTATGAGAGTGCATGTACGTGCTGCCTGTATGAGAGTGCATGTACGTGCTTCCTGTATGAGAGTGCATGAATGAGATGCCTGTATGAGAGTGCATGTACATGCTGCCTGTATGAGAGTGCATGTACGTGCTGCCTGTATGAGAGTGCATGTACGTGCTGCCTGTATGAGAGTGCATGTACGTGCTGCCTGTATGAGAGTGCTTGTACGTGCTGCCGGTATGAGAGTGCATGAATGAGATGCCTGTATGAGAGTGTATGTACGTGCTGCCTGTATGAGAGTGCATAAATGAGATGCCTGTATGAGATGTCTGTATGAGAGTGCATGTACAAGCTGTCTGTATGAGAGTGCATGTACGAGCTGCCTGTATGAGAGTGCATGTACATGCTGCCTGTATGAGAGTGCATGTACGAGCTGTCTGTATGAGAGTGCATGTACGAGCTGCCTGTATGAGTGTAAATTAAGCATCAGCAAATGTGCAGCAGTAGCGAAACCCTTCACTATGCTCGGCCTTTAGCCGCTGCATTAGAGCTCCACACCAGGTGTTTGGAAAAGCTGGATACAGTCCTGGGAGAAGCTCCCCAGAGCTGTAACCAGATTTTCTAGACACCAGATTTTCTGGAGCTCTAATGCAACCGGCTGACGGCCGAGCATAATGAAGCATTTCGCTACTGCTGCACATTTGCTCATCCCAAGTGTACAGGCATGAGCTGTCTGTATGAGTGTAACAACAATACTAATATGCATGCGGGGGATGGGCGATGAGAAGTGCGGGAGGTGAGTGTGGGCAGGCGAGCTGTATGTGGTTCTGCAGCAGGTTGAGGTGTATTAGGAGGTTCTGCAGCAGCTGAGGTTTATTTAGAAAGGCTAGGGACACGCTTGTATCTGTACTGCTGTGCAGACAACAACAAAATGGCGCTGCCCAGCAGTACACATAATAGCACCTTTCCCCTCTTTGTTTCCCTGTGAAAAGAGGAGGGAGGTGATGATGTCACAGCAGTTGAGCAGGGACTGCCTCTTTTTTTCAGCATCCGTCTTTCAGGCTGCTTTTACCAGCAGTTTCCTGCTAGAGCGTCCCCTGGTGGCCATCACTGGGAAATATGGAAAAAATATTAAATTCAGTTTTAACACTTTAATTTTTTTTTTTTACTTTGCGACACATTCCCTTTAAGGACCCATGCCGTACCGGTACGTCATGGATCCCTGTCACGATCAGGGGAGATGGCCTGCTATAATGCATCTCTCCCTGTTGGCATGGGGGGGTGGTTTACACCCCCGTGCTGACGATCGCTGCTATTGGCTGATCAGTTCAGATCAGCCAATAACAGTGATATTCGGCTTTCCGGGTCATTGGTGACCCGGAAAGCAATGGTGGTTGGTGCTGTCCGATACAGCACCAACCGCCATTACTGTTACAATATATGTGTAAAAAAAGTGTAATACCTGCATCTGAACACCTCAGCTAGGTAGCTGAAGTGTTCAGAGCAGTTATTTGCCTATACTCACCTGATCCACGTGTCCGGAGCGATGTCTTCCGGGACCCACAGCGCCCTCTTCTTCCCCGTCGTCTATCTTCGTCTTTTTCCGTCTCCTCATCATCTATCTTCGGCTTTATTTCGGCTTATAGGGGCTTCCCCCTCCCCCCCCCCTACTACATTACACCACACTACAAAAAATAAAGTTTTACACTACACTACATTAAACATTTACATACCCCATATACTCATCCCTGTATAAAGATAGACCCCAGGGTGTTTTCGGCAGAGGAGGCATACGCTATTATTACCTCCGACACCGAAACAGCCAGTGAGGATGAATGGGGGGATCCTTTTTTCCTCCATTCATCCTCATCATCATCATCCAGTGATGATGAATATCCACCTAGGCGTCCAAGGAGGTTGCCTCGGGCTGCCCCCCAGACACGTCATCCCAATAAGAGATGACGGTATGGCGTGAAATTCTACAAACTCTGTGAGAGTACCTCAGGGTACACTTACAGATTTAGGCTATGTTCACACTGCGTATGAATCCGTCCGCAGTTCTTACGCCGCCGTACATGTGCGGCTGAAACTACAGGCGTGGGAAAAATCGACATGCGCCGGATGCGTACGCACCGCGAACATACAGTACAGTTATGCTTCCTAGCTTGTTTTGAAGCGATCTGAGGCAGGTCATTTACTTGGAAATCTTCTCCCAGCCCCGTAAACCACACAGAACCTTTTGGATCGAAAAATCAAGTTCAAATTGGCTGAAATAAGTACTTCGTACGGGACCGCATGGAAATCCACAGCCGTGAGTTTCAACATTTCCGTCCTCAAACAATGGTCTTGTTCATTTTTCACGGCGCCGTATACGATCTGACCGTAAGCTCATACGTAGTGTGCATTGTGCGGCCGTATATCGTATACTTCCCAGCGAACGCATCAACCTCAAAACTACGTGCGTATATTCGCGGTTCGCTCTACGGACGGATTCATGCGCGGTGTGAACATAGCCCACGGGTACGTGCACACTGCAGAATGGCGATGGATAACCCGTTGCGCATTCTGCAGTTGGCACCTGCCGGCAGACTGATGGGGGCGCGAGCGTCATACACTTCCTTCTATGCACGGGCGAATTCTGTCGTCCATCCAAATAATAAAAGAATGAACACGTTCATTCTTTGGACGGAGGGCGGAATCCACCTGTGCATAGAATGGAGTCTATGAGATGTGCAGAGACGCCTGCGCCCGCATCAGTTTGCCAGCGGGTGCCAGCTGCGGAATGCGCGACGGGTTATCTGTCGCCATTCCGCAGTGTGCATGTAACCTTAAGAGTGTAGGAACGAAGGGACACCCGAATCCAGCCCCCAGATGCCCCCCACCCCATCCTCGGAGTTAGTGGGAGGATCGTGGGATAACTTTTATACCAGTACCCCCTCTTCCGGTCCCTCGCTGCCCGAGCTACTGTAGCTTGCGGCACGATCCGAAAATATCAGAAGCCGTAATAGAGCCCTAATATTTAGCAGCCATGGAGCGGACCCAGCGCTTCTGGATATGAAGGACCCCGTATGGCACCAGGGCAACATTTTCCAGGTGACGTCCCCCACACTGGAGAAAGGGAGACCCCAGAAGAAGTGCAGAGTGTGGGGTAATGGGGGATCAGGAAGGAACTGATGCCACCTGTCCTGATCACCCCGGCCTCTGCATACTGGATCGCTTCAAGGCGTACCACACGTCATCGGAGTTCTAAATTATCTAAACTCTTTTCCTTATTCCTATTTCAGGGATCACGTTGATCCAGGGATTATTCTGATTGCCATTATGGAGTCGGGAAGGAATTTTTTCGTGAGGCTACTGTCGTCTGCCTCACGAGGGTTTTTTCCTTCCTCTGGATCAACAAAGGTTAAATTTGACTCCTGTCCTTTTCAACCTTATAAACTAATAATTGGCCTAATACCCATAAATAAATTAAAATTGTCCCTTTTCCCCAACTAAATAGGCATGGCCGCCATTCCCATTAGAGACTTGACATGTTGCATTTACAAAGTCCCTGTGCTGCCAGGACAATGGACCGTTAACACCGCACGTTGCCCGTGACCCCCTCTAGATTGTCCGTAATCACCCCAAATTACATGTACCCACCCCAGATTACCTATAAGCACTTCAGTTTATCCGTAACAAATCTAGATTGTCTGTAACCCCCCCAGATTGCACGCAACCACCGCAGGTTGCCTCTGACCACCGCACCTTGCCTCTGACCACCGCACCTTGCCTCTGACCACCGCACCTTGCCACTGACCACCCCAAATTGCCAATGACCCCCTCCAGATTGCCCGTAACCACGTCAGATTACAGGTACCCACCTCAGATTACCTATGAGCACTTCAGTTTATCCGTAACCACCCCAGATTGCCCGTAACCACCCCAGATTGTCCGTAACCACCCCACGTTGCCCGTAACCACCTCATGTTTACCGTAACCACAGCAGGTTGCCTGTAACCACCCTAGATTGCCTGTAACCACAGCAGGTTGTCTGTAACCACAGCCGGTTGTCCGTATCCTTGTCAGGTTGCCTGTAACCACCCCAGGTTGCCTGTAACCACCCCAGGTTGTCCGTATCCACGTCAGGTTGCCTGTAACCACCCCAGGTTGCCTGTAACCACCCCAGGTTGCCTGTAACCACCCCAGGTTGTCTGTAACCACAGCAGGTTGTCCGTATCCACGTCAGGTTGCCTGTAACCACCCCAGGTTGTCTGTAACCACAGCCGGTTGTCCGTATCCTTGTCAGGTTGCCTGTAACCACTCCAGGTTTCCTGTAACCACCCCAGGTTGCCTGTAACCACCCACGGTTGTCCGTATCCACGTCAGGTTGCCTGTAACCACCCCAGGTTGCCTGTAACCACCCCAGGTTGTCCGTATCCACGTCAGGTTGCCTGTAACCACCCTAGATTGCCTGTAACCACAGCAGGTTGTCTGTAACCACAGCCGGTTGTCCGTATCCTTGTCAGGTTGCCTGTAACCACCCCAGGTTTCCTGTAACCACCCCAGGTTGCCTGTAACCACCCACGGTTGTCCGTATCCACGTCAGGTTGCCTGTAACCACCCCAGGTTGCCTGTAACCACCCCAGGTTGTCCGTATCCACGTCAGGTTGCCTGTAACCACCCCAGGTTGCCTATAACCACCCCAGGTTGTCTGTAACCACAGCAGGTTGTCCGTATCCACGCCATGTTGCCTGTAACCACGCCACGTTGCCTGTAACCACCCCAGGTTGCCTGTAACCACCCCAGGTTTACCGTAACCACCCCAGATTGTCCGTATCCACCCCAGATTACCCGTAACCACTCCATGTTCACCGTAACCACCCCAGGTTGTCCGTATCCACCCCAGATTACCCGTAACCACCTCTAGATTACCCGGAACCACCCCAGACTGTCCGTAACCACCCCACGTTACCTGTAATCTCATTTTCTTTATTGTATTTTAGTAACTGCGCTATTCTAATAACTGTTACTAGCTGCGGTTTTGCTCCAGCAAATTGGCGCTCCTTCCCTTCTGAGCCCCGCTGTGTGCCCATACAGTGGTTTATGCCCACATATGGGGTACTGTTCTACTCAGGAGAACCTGCTTTACAGATTTTAGGGTACATTTTTTCTCCTGTTCCTTGTGAAATTTTGAAATTTCAAACTAAATGAACATATTATTGGAAAAATTCGAGTTTTTCATTTTTACTGGCCAATTTTGAATACTTTCCTCCCATACCTCCGGGGTCAAAATGCTCATCCTACCCCAAGATGAATTCTTTGAGGGGTGCACTTTCCAAAATGGGGTGTCTTATGGGGGGGGGGTTCACTCCGCTTGCACTACAGGGGCTCTGCAAACGCACCTGGCTCTCAGAAACCTCTTCCGAAAAATCTGCACTGAAAATGCTAATTGGCGCTCCTTTCCTTCTGAGCCCGGCTGTGTGCCCATACAGGGGTTTATGCCCACATATGGGGTACCGTTGTACTCAGGAGAACCTGCGTTACAGATTTTGGGGTGAACTTTCTCTCCTGCTCCTCAATAAATTGAGAAATTTCAAACTAAAGGAATATATTATTGGAAAAATTTGTGTTTTTTATTTTTACTGTCTACTTTTGAATACTTTCCTTTAATAGCTGTGGGGTCAAAATGGTCACCACACCCCAAAATGAATTCTCTGAGGGGTGCACTTTCCAAAATGGGGTGATTTATGGGAAGATTTTACTACAGGGGCTTTGCAAACGCAACTGGCGCTCAGAAACTTCTGCAGCAAAATCTGCATTGAAAAAGTTAATTGGCGCTCCCTTCCTTCTGAGCCACGCTGTGTGCCCATGCAGTGGTTTATGGGGTACCATTGTACTCAGGAGAACCTGCTTTATAAATTTTGGGCTAATTTTTTTCTCTTGTTCCTCGTGAAATTGAGAAATTTCAAACTAAGCGAACATATTATTGGAAAAATTCGAGTTTTTAATTTTTACTGTCTAATTTTGAATACTTTCCTCTAATACCTGTGGGGTCAAAATGCTCATCCTACCCCAAGATTAATTCTTTGAGGGGTGTACTTTCCAAAATGGGGTGACTTTTGGGCGGGTTCTATTCTGCTGACACTACAGGGGCTCTGCAAATGCACCTGTTGCTCAGAAACTTCTTCAGCAAAATCTGCATTGGAAAAGCTAATTGGCGCTCCCTTCCTTCTGAGCCCCGCTGTGTGCCCATACAGTGGTTTACGCCCACATATGGGGTACCGTTGTACTCATGAGAACCTGCATTACAAATTTTGGGGTGCTTTTTCTCTCATGTTCCTTTTTAAAATGAGAAACTTTAATCTAAACGTATATATTATTGGAAAATTTTAATTTTCCATTTTTTTACGGCCTAATGGTGAATACTTTGCTCCAGCCCCTGTAGGGTTAAAATGCTCATTATACCCCTAGATTAATTCTTTAAGGTGTGTAGTTTCCAAAATGGGGTCACTTATGGGGGTTTCCAGTATACAGGCCTCCTAAATCAACTTAAAAAAAGAACTGGTCTCTAAAAAAATCAGTTTTGGAAACTTTCACGAAAATGTGGTAATTTGCTGATAAATTTCTAAGCCCCATAACACCCTAAGAAAGTAAAATATGTTTATGAAATTATGCCAGAATAAAGAGGACATATTGGTAATGTGACTTAGTAACTAATTTATGTGCTACGACTTTCTTTTTTTAGAAGCAGAGAATTTCAAAGTTCATAAAATGCTAATTTTTAAAATTTTTCATGATATTTTGATGTTTTTCACAAAAAACACACAAAGTAGTGACCAAATTTTGCCACTAATATAAAGTGCCATATGTGACGAAAAAACAATCTCAGAATCGCTAGCATACGTTAAAGCATCACTGAGCTATGAGCGCATAAAGTGAGACAGGTCAGATTGTGAAAAATGAGCCTGGTCATTAAGGCCCAAATAGGCTTAGTCTTGAAGGGGTTAATAAAAGCCGCCAACATAAAGTAGACATATTGCTAATGATTCCATGAGTAGCATACACACATAAATCCAATGCTTGCACATTTATTATCTTCAGCCAACTTAAGTTACATAGTTATCAAAAACTTCACCACTGAGAGATAGTAGAAAGATTGCACTGATGAGAGAACCTCAGCCAATAATATGGAAACGTCCACCGCCCAGCCGGGCTGATCCAAGTTCACATAGGACGCCGGGACACTCACGGAACAGATGGAGAGTTCACGTCTGCAACGTTTCGGAGCTAGCGCTTCTTTCTCAAGCCAATGTTGCTAGTGATATTTAATATATAATTTCTGTGGCAAAACCATTTTCTGTACAAGCAGAAAAGTTTCAAAGTTGAAAAAATTAAATTTTTCACGTTATTTTATTTTTTTCATAAAGATTTGTTGCAAGTATGGATTCCAATTTACCAGAAATGTAAAGTACCATATGTCACGAGAAAACAATCTCAGAATCAGCCGGATAGGTAAAAGCATCCCAAGTTATTAATGAATAAAGTGACACAGGTCATTTTCATAAAATTTGTCTGTGTTTTTTTCTTTTTTGCAGAAATCAATATTCCAGGCGATTTTAAGAAACTTTGTAATTAGGTTTATTAGGCAAATATGCCATTATCTGCACTCAAAAAGCCTTTCCCCAGGTCCCCCCCTCCCCCTCTCTCTCATTCACTGCTCATTATCAGGAAATCTCGACTCTTTTACATCAGTCGAGCCCTGTGTAACCTATGGTGAGGGGAGGGGGAGGAGGGAGATTAGTCGCCAGCAGAGAACAAAGGATTACACAGTGGGAGCTAGTGATGTCACGATACCAGAATTTTGAGTTCGATACCGATACTAACTTTTTTATTTCGATACTCAATACCAGTTCGATACTTAGTAAAGTATAAAAGAAAAAAAAAAAAATGGTAGAAATATAATACCCCTGCACTATTACAGTGATACCAATTTTTGGACTATTTTTATTTTATTGTGTTAAAAATAAAGTTAGTGATATCTGTCTAAGACAGCTCTGCTGCATCAGCTATCACTAAGACAGCTCTGCTGCATCAGCTATCACTAAGACAGCTCTGCTACATCCGATATCACTAAGACAGCTCTGCTGCATCAGCTATCACTAAGACAGCTCTGCTGCATCAGCTATCACGAAGACAGCTCTGCTGCATCAGCTATCACTAAGACAGCTCTGCTACATCCGATATCACTAAGACAGCTCTGCTGCATCAGCTATCACTAAGACAGCTCTGCTGCATCAGCTATCACGAAGACAGCTCTGCTACATCAGCTATCACTAAGACAGCTCTGCTACATCAGCTATCACTAAGACAGCTCTGCTACATCAGCTATCACTAAGACAGCTCTGCTACATCAGCTATCACTAAGACAGCTCTGCTACATCAGCTATCACTAAGACAGCTCTGCTACATCAGCTATCACTAAGACAGCTCTGCTACATCAGCTATCACTAAGACAGCTCTGCTGCATCAGCTATCACTAAGACAGCTCTGCTGCATCAGCTATCACTAAGACAGCTCTGCTGCATCAGCTATCACTAAGACAGCTCTGCTGCATCAGCTATCACTAAGACAGCTCTGCTGCATCAGCTATCACTAAGACAGCTCTGCTACATCCGATATCACTAAGACAGCTCTGCTACATCCGATATCACTAAGACAGCTCTGCTGCATCAGCTATCACTAAGACAGCTCTGCTGCATCAGCTATCACTAAGACAGCTCTGCTGCATCAGCTATCACTAAGACAGCTCTGCTGCATCCGCTATCACTAAGACAGCTCTGCTGCATCAGCTATCACTAAGACAGCTCTGCTACATCCGATATCACTAAGACAGCTCTGCTACATCAGCTATCACTAAGACAGCTCTGCTACATCAGCTATCACTAAGACAGCTCTGCTACATCAGCTATCACTAAGACAGCTCTGCTACATCAGCTATCACTAAGACAGCTCTGCTACATCAGCTATCACTAAGACAGCTCTGCTACATCAGCTATCACTAAGACAGCTCTGCTGCACCACCCATCACTAAGACAGTTCTGCTACATCAGCTATCACTAAGACAGCTCTGCTGCACCACCCATCACTAAGACAGCTCTGCTGCACCACCCATCACTAAGACAGCTCTGCTACATCAGCTATCACTAAGACAGCTCTGCTACATCCGATATCACTAAGACAGCTCTGCTGCATCAGCTATCACTAAGACAGCTCTGCTACATCAGCTATCACTAAGACAGCTCAGCTGCACCACCCATCACTAAGACAGCTCAGCTGCACCACCCATCACTAAGACAGCTCAGCTGCACCACCCATCACTAAGACAGCTCTGCTACATCAGCTATCACTAAGACAGCTCAGCTGCACCACCCATCACTAAGACAGCTCAGCTGCACCACCCATCACTAAGACAGCTCTGCTGCACCACCCATCACTAAGACAGCTCTGCTGCACCAGTTACCAAGATTGCGGAGGAAGAGAAGAGGAGGTTACACAGGATCCCACACACTACAGCCGATCTTATCTGCTCCTCTCAGCCCGGCCACCTCCCCCACCTGCCAGCCGGCTGGATCCTCACATGTGCTGCACTTCCCCCGGCCTCCTCTCCCGGATCTCACAGACCCCCGCTCTCCCTCTTCATCCTCCCCACCTCCAGCCTTCTCCGTCCTCCTCTCTCCCGGACCTCCTGCTCTCCCTCCAGCCTTCTCCTCCGTCCTCTCTCCCGGACCTCCCGCTCTCCCTCCAGCCTTCTCCTCCGTCCTCCTCTCCCGCTCTCCTCCGTGCAGCTCCGGCTCCTCTGCATAAATCATCTCTCTGATAACAGAGTCTGGCGGAGCCGGACTCTGTTATCAGAGAGACACCAGCAGCGGGGGTCTGTTACACACAGTAGCCGACCCCCGCTGTATATGGGCGATTCAAGTGGCGATCCTCACCGGAGGGATGGTGAGTATGGTGTCTGTGTTTTTTTTTTTTTCACCTCCCGTGGGAGTTGTCCTTTAAGAAGATTTCTTTTCCCCAGTTGTTCTATCCGATGCAAACAGTCCCCCTTCTCATCCGGCACACCGATTATACCAAACATTACATTTATATGGCAGGGTAAGGGTCCGTTTACACAGACAGATTATCTGCCAAAGATTTGAAGCCAAAGCCAGGAATGGATTTAAAAAGAGGAAAAATCTCAAGCTTTCCTTTATGACCTGATCTCTGTTTATAGTCTGTTTCTGGCTTTGGCTTCAAACCTTTCTGTGTGAATGGACCCTTAGCGCTGCAGGATTGCTTATGAATCTGTCTTCCCCAATGTGACGGTGGGGCCGAGGTCATATAAGATAGTGGCCGTTTCGTCCAGGCAGCCATAGAGGAGAATGGTGGTCTGCTGCAGCTCCTATAGGACGGAGCGACGGCCGCAGATCGCTGCTATCCAGATCTTTGATGTTTCCACATATTGAAAAGACAACGATCAGCTGACATCATGCATGCCCATTGTCTTCTATTACACAAAGCAATTATTGTCCGTAATGGCCGATAATCGCTTAGTGTAATAGGACCATAAGAATTGTCCATAGAGCTACTTCTGCTTTCTACATTGTGTACAGGGAGGGGACCGTTCTCCATCACACCCAATGTCCCAGGTGTAAGCTCCCTGGTGCCGACCTGATTGCGTCTCACCTTCGAATGGTTGGATAAAATTTAAGCTTATGTCAACAAAAACACCTTTATTGAAAAAAATTACTCTCGCTTCATTACATCGGTGGACAGTGTCGCCTAGGCGGGGCTTCATGACATCGGTGTCACCTAGGCAGGGCTTCATTACATCGGTGGACAGTGTCACCTAGGCGGGGCTTCATGACATCGGTGTCACCTAGGCGGGGCTTCATGTCATCGGTGTCACCTAGGCGGGGCTTCATTACATCAGTGGACAGTGTCACCTAGGCGGGGCTTGATTACATAGGTGTCACCTAGACGGGCTTCATTACATCAGTGGACAGTGTCACCTATGCGGGGCTTCATTGCATCAGTGGACAGTGTCACCTATGCGGGGCTTCATTGCATCAGTGGACAGTGTCACCTATGCGGGGCTTCATTGCATCAGTGGACAGTATCACATAGGCGGGGCTTAATTACATCAGTGGACAGTGTTACATAGGCGGGACTTCATTACATCAGTGTCACCTAGGTGGGGCTTCATTACATTGGTGTCACCTAGGTGGGGCTTCATTAAATCGGTGTCACCTAGGTGGGGCTTCATTACATCAGTGTCACCTAGGCGGGGCTTCATTACATCGGTGTCACCTAGGCGGGGCTTCATTACATTAGTGTCACCTAGGCGGGGCTTCATTACATTGGTGTAATCTAGGCGGGGCTTCATTACATTAGTGTCACCTAGGTGGGGCTTTATTACATCGGTGTCACCTAGGCAGGGTTTTATTACATCAGTGTAACCTAGGCGGGGCTTCATTACATTGGTGTAACCTAGGTGGGGCTTCATTACATTAGTGTCACCTAGGTGGGGCTTCACGGTGGTCAGTCCCCATCTCCTGGCTGGGATGAAATGAAAGGATTTTAGAGCAGAAGGCAGACAGAGACAAGTGTTATACAGGTATATATCACATGTACAGCGGCAACTAAGGGCCGTGTTACAGGAAGCCATAATTGGCTGAATCCGGCAGATTATCGCTCTGTGTAAGGGTACAAACACACACAGCAGATACGCAGCAGATTTGATACTGTGTTTAGTTATTTAGATCTAATCTGCTGCGTATCTGCTGCGTATCGCAGCAGTAAATACGCAGCGTATAAGCCGTGTGTGTTTGTACCCTAAGGGTGCGTTCAGACTACGGAATTCTCGCTGATAAATTCGTCTGGATTCCGTAGCTCGTATCCGCTCACGGTTGCGCGCCTCTCCGCCCGTGCCATAGACACCATTCTATGCACGGGAGGATTCCGCATTCCGCCAAAAGAATTGACACGCCAATTCTTTCGGCAGATAGTGGAATCAGCCGGCCCATAGAATGCTGTCTATGGCACGGGCAGAGAGGCGCGCAGCCGTGAGCGGATATGAGCTACGGAATCCGGACGAGTTTATCCACGAGAATTCCAGAGTCTGAACACACCCTAAATGAGACAATTGCGGCTGATGGCATCAAATGGCCCGACGCCAAAATCATCGGCCTCCAACTGCGAAGTACGTGTAATAGTGATACACGGCCGACGGCTAATGACTGAGCAGGAGAAGAGCGGGGAGAGTTGATGGATGAACAGTCTTCATGGAGATTTGTGCTCCTATAGAGAATATCACAAGCCGCTGCCGTCCAGGAGAAGGGGGACAGAGGTGTATATGGGCAGGGGATACACTGTGCTCCTCCGCTGATGGGAGGGGGACAGAGGTGTGTACGGGGAGAGGATACACTGTGCTCCTCCGCTGATGGGAGGGGGACAGAGGTGTGTACGGGGAGGGGATACACTGTGCTCCTCCGCTGATGGGAGGGGGACAGAGGTGTGTACGGGGAGGGGATACACTGTGCTCCTCCGCTGATGGGAGGGGGATACACAGCGGCCTGTATTTAGAGTTCATGCTGCCCTAGGCACTTTGCAAGCTGAGGCCCCCCCCTTCCCCCGGCACTGGCAGGTTACATGCATGGTGTATGCCCTGGCACCCCAGCACCCAGTACCTGGTACTACTGAGCGGCTTCAGTAGTACTGGGTGCTGGGGCGCTCTGCTTGATACCCGCTCTTCTCATCAAACAGACGTGATGGAGGAAGGAGGCCGGGGACGTCTAAGTTCGGGGACCGCTTCTGTCCAGTGTCGGACTGGGGTACCTGGGGCCCACCAGAGGAAATGATCCTTGGGGCCACCAATAAAGAACCAGTGAGACACGACATGCTGACCCCGTCCTTTCCTGGATTCATCTGTATCTGTGACAAATCCCTACATTTATACAGCTCTCAGGGTATGCTGGGAGTTGTAGTCTCTGAGAGGACAACCCTGTAATAAATCAGTGTGTGCAGAGGCTCCTGGTGGCTGCAATCTGTGGGTGACAACCATCAGCCCTGAAGGTCCAGCAATACATCTGTCTACACTGTACTACAACTCCCAGCATATCCTGAGGGCTGCAGACTGTCAGTACATGCTGGGAGTTGTAGTGCCTGCAGCTGTTATAGTTGGGTCCTATACACTGGATGATTTGTGGCATATAAGTATACATAGATCTGTGGGGGCTCAGTATATAGAAGTGACCCCAGAACATCACTAATAGGGATAGGGGGAGATGGTTTTGTTCTGTCCCCTATTAGTGCTGTTCTGGGGTCACTTCCCTACACTGAGCCCCCACAGATCTATGTATTCTTATATGCCACAAAGCATCCAGTGTATAATGCACCTAGGGCCCAACTACAACAGCTGCAGGCACTACAACTCCCAGCATGTACTGACAGTCTGCAGCCCTCAGGATATGCGGGACTGTGTCAGTACACTACCGCAAACAATACACTGACCCATTTAGACCCCAATGGTACACAGGCTCTGCACACTAATGGTGCCTTTACACAGAGAGATTAATCTGACAGATTTTTTAAGCCAAAACCAAGAACAGACTATAAACAGGGTGCAGGTCATAAAGGAAAGACTGAGATTACCTGTTTTTTTAAGTCCATTCCTGACTTTGGCTTCCAAAATTGGTCAGATAAATCTGCCTGTGTAAACGCACCATATAGAAGTGATTACAGTGCATCTACTAATGACTCGCAGGTGACGTCTTCTCGAATTGCCGTTGCTCACTTTTTGCTTTCTTCTGCATCTGGTGCAGCATCATGAAGACTTCTCCAAACACAACTCGTCTGCAGGTGGGCAGCTGGGGGTGACTGGGGAAGGGAGGCAGCTGGGGGTGACTGGGGAAGGGAGGCAGCTGGGGGTGACTGGGGAAGGGAGGCAGCTGGGGGTGGCAAGGGGAGCAGCTGGGGGTGACTGGGGAAGGGAGGCAGCTGGGGATGGCAAGGGGAGCAGCTGGGGGTGACTGGGGAAGGGAGGCAGCTGGGGGTGGCAAGGGGAGCAGCTGGGGGTGACTGGGGAAGGGAGGCAGCTGGGGGTGACTGGGGACGGGAGGCAGCTGGGGGTGACTGGGGAAGGGAGGCAGCTGGGGGTGGCAAGGGGAGCAGCTGGGGGTGACTGGGGAAGGGAGGCAGCTGGGGGTGGCAAGGGGAAGGGAGGCAGCTGGGGGTGACTGGGGAAGGGAGGCAGCTGGGGGTGACTGGGGAAGGGAGGCAGCTGGGGGTGGCAAGGGGAGCAGCTGGGGGTGACTGGGGAAGGGAGGCAGCTGGGGGTGGCAAGGGGAGCAGCTGGGGGTGACTGGGGAAGGGAGGCAGCTGGGGGTGACTGGGGAAGGGAGGCAGCTGGGGGTGACTGGGGAAGGGAGGCAGCTGGGGGTGGCAAGGGGAGCAGCTGGGGGTGACTGGGGAAGGGAGGCAGCTGGGGGTGGCAGGGGAAGGGAGGCAGCTGGGGGTGACTGGGGAAGGGAGGCAGCTGGGGGTGACTGGGGAAGGGAGGCAGCTGGGGGTGGCAAGGGGAGCAGCTGGGGGTGACTGGGGAAGGGAGGCAGCTGGGGGTGGCAAGGGGAGCAGCTGGGGGTGACTGGGGAAGGGAGGCAGCTGGGGGTGGCAAGGGGAGCAGCTGGGGGTGACTGGGGAAGGGAGGCAGCTGGGGGTGACTGGGGAAGGGAGGCAGCTGGGGGTGACTGGGGAAGGGAGGCAGCTGGGGGTGGCAAGGGGAGCAGCTGGGGGTGACTGGGGAAGGGAGGCAGCTGGGGGTGACTGGGGAAGGGAGGCAGCTGGGGGTGACTGGGGAAGGGAGGCAGCTGGGGGTGACTGGGGAAGGGAGGCAGCTGGGGTTGACTGGGGAAGGGAGGCAGCTGGGGGTGACTGGGGAAGGGAGGAAGCTGGGGGTGACAGGGGGAACAGCTGGGGTGACACAGGGAGGGGGAGAAGCTGGGGGGCAGGGGAAACAACTGGGGTGACTGGGGAAGGGAGGCAGCTGGGGGTGGCAGGGCGGGCAGCTGGGGTGACAGGGGGAGAAGGAACAGCTGGGGTGACAGGGGGAGAAGCTGGGACAGCCTGTCACGCATGCCGGAAGCTCACGGCCGCAGCCCCGCAGTGCCGAACTTCTCCCCTGCTTGTGACGTCATTGCGCTGGCGCCGAGCGGGAGAGGAGTTCGGGTACTGCGGGGCTGCGGCTGTGAGCTTCCGGCCCGTGTGACAGGCTGTCTATGGTGGAAGCTGCACCCCGGCACCCTATCCCCCCCCTGGGCGCGGACGTCAGCGGCGGGCGTTGGAGGGGGTTAAAACAAAATGAATGCATTTTAAAAAATGTGTCCTTCGGGTGCCGCCCCCTGCAGGGCGCCGCCCTAGGCACCGAACCAGGAGGGGGGGGGGGACAGACAGGTAGGCCAGGAAGGGGGGAACAGAGGTGTGTACGGGCAGGTGATACACTGTGCACCTCCGCTGATAGGATGGGAGGGGGATACACGGCGGCCACATCGGGGTCATTCAGTGCCAGAAATTTGTAGTTTACTTCTATTAAAAAAATCTCCAGTCTTCCAATACTTATCAGCTGCTCTATGTCCTGCAGGAAGTGGTGTATTCTCTCCAGTCTGACACAGTGCTCTCTGCTGCCACCTCTGTCCATGTCAGGAACTGTCCAGAACAGCAGCAAATCCCCATATAAAACCTCTCCTGCTCTGCACAGTTCCTGACATGGACAGAGGTGGCAGCAGAGAGCACTGTGTCAGACTGGAGAGAATACACCACTTCCTGCAGGACATACAACAGCTGATAAGTACCGGAAGATGTCACACAGAGAATTTGTGCCCTTGAAATTGGCCGCAGATATACAAATCCATCACACGGCCGATTATCTGTCCACGTCCGCCATCAATCACCTAGCGAGAACGGGAGACACAGCTGTGACAGTGGAGGTGACCCCATTAACGTCAGGAGACAGCAAATGCCCAGCAGCCGTCCAGGGATATAAATCTGCCGCTAGCAGCACCTCAACATAGATTGTATAGGGGGGGGGGGGGGATTCTGGCTGTTATATTATAGTGGGGGGTGTTATCCGGATGCCCCGCCCCAATGATATAACCGCCATTGCCCTGAGCCCCGCCTCTCTCGGTCTATACTCACTTGCTGACTTGTCTCCTTCCTAACGCAGATGTGGAAGGAGAGAAGGATCGGCCATGTTGTGTCCTCAGGGAGAAGAGAGGAGACTGAAGGCCCCCACCCCTCTCCACTATAAGCACATGCACGCTCCCCCACCCCTCTCCACTATAAGCACATGCACGCTCCCCCACCCCTCTCCACTATAAGCACATGCACGCTCCCCCTCCCCACTATAAGCACATGCACGCTCCCCCACCCCTCGCCACTATAAGCACATGCACGCTCCCCCACCCCTCTCCACTATAAGCACATGCACGCTCCCCACCCCTCTCCACTATAAGCACATGCACGCTCCCCCACCCCTCTCCACTATAAGCACATGCACGCTCCCCCCACCCCACTATAAGCACATGCACGCTCCCCCACCCCTCTCCACTATAAGCACATGCACGCTCCCCCCACCCCTCTCCACTATAAGCACATGCACGCTCCCCCCTCCACTATAAGCACATGCACGCTCCCCACCCCTCTTCATTATAAGCATATGCACGCTCCCCCACCCCTCTCCACTATAGGCACATGCACGCTCCCCCACCCCTCTTCATTATAAGCATATGCACGCTCCCCCCTCTCCATTATAAGCACATGCACGCTCCTCCACACCTCCCCATTATAAGCACATGCACGCTCCCCCACCCCTCTCCACTATAAGAACATGCACGCTCCCCCACCCCTCTCCACTATAAGCACATGCACGCTCCCCCACCCCTCTCCACTATAAGCACATGCACGCTCCCCCACCCCTCTCCACTATAAACACAAGCAGGCTCCCCCTCCTCTCCACTATAAGCACATGCACGCTCGCCACCCCTCCCCACTATAAGCACATGCACGCTCCCCCACCCCTCCCCACTATAAGCACATGCACGCTCCCCCACCCCTCTCCACTATAAGCACATGCACGCTCCCCCCTCTCCACTATAAGCACATGCACGCTCCCCCACCCCTCTAAACTATAAGCACATGCACGCTCCCCCCTCTCCACTATAAGCACATGCACGCTCCCCCACCCCTCTCCACTATAAGCACATGCACGCTCCCCCCTCTCCACTATAAGCACATGCACGCTCCTCCCTCTCTACTATAAGCACATGCACGCTCCCCCACCCCGCTCCACTATAAGCACATGCACGCTCCCCCCTCTCCACTATAAGCACATGCACGGTCCCCCACCCCGCTCCACTATAAGCACATGCACGCTCCCCACCCCTCTCCCTATAAGCACATGCACGCTCCCCCACCCCTCCCCACTATAAGCACATGCACGCTCCCCCACCCCTCCCCACTATAAGCACATGCACGCTCCCCCCACCCCTCTCCACTATAAGCACATGCATGCTACCCCCACCCCTCTCCACTATAAGCACATGTACGCTCCCCCACCCCTCTCCACTATAAGCACATGCACGCTCCCCCCATCCCTCTCCACTATAAGCACATGCACACTCCCCCACCCCTCTCCTCTATAAGCACATGCACGCTCCCCCACCCCTCTCCTCTATAAGCACATGCACGCTCCCCCACCCCTCTCCTCTATAAGCACATGCACGCTCCCCCACCCATCTCCACTATAAGCACATGCACGCTCCCCCCCTCTCCACTATAAGCACATGCACGCTTCCCCCACCCCTCTCCACTATAAGCACATGTACGCTCCCCCACCCCTCTCCACTATAAGCACATGCACGCACGCCACCCCTCTCCACTATAAGCACATGCACGCTCCCCCCACCCCTCTCCACTATAAGCACATGCACGCTCGTCAACCCTCTCCACTATAAGCACATGCACGCTCCCCCCACCCCTCTCCACTATAAGCACATGCACGCTCCCTCCTCTCCACTATAAGCACATGCACGGTCCCCCACCCCTCTCCACTATAAGCACATGCACGCTCCTCACCCCTCTCCACTATAAGCACATGCACACTCCCCCACCCCTCTCCACTATAAGCACATGCACGCTCCCGCACCCCTCTCCACTATAAGCACATGCACGCTCCCCCACCCCTCTCCACTATAAGCACATGCACGCTCCCCCCCTCCCCACTATAAGCACATGCACACTCCCCCACCCCGCTCCACTATAAGCACATGCACGCTCCCCCCACCCCTCTCCACTATAAACACATGTACGCTCCCCCACCCCTCTCCACAATAAGCACATGCACGCTCCCCACCCCTCTCCCTATAAGCACATGCACGCTCCCCCACCCCTCTCCACTATAAGCACATGCACGCTCCCCCTTCTCCACTATAAGCACATGCACGCTCCCCCACCCCTCTCCACTATAAGCACATGCACGCTCCCCACCCCTCTCCCTATAAGCATATGCACGCTCCCCACCCCTCTCCACTATAAGCACATGCACGCTCCCCCACCCCTCTCCACTATAAGCACATGCACGCTCCCCCTACCCCTCTCCACTACAGGCACATGCACGCTCCCCCCACCCCTCTCCACTATAAGCACATGCACACTCCCCCCACCCCTCTCCACTATAAGCAAATACACGCTCCCCCCACCCCTCTCCACTATAAGCACATGCACGCTCCCCCCACCCCTCTCCACTATAAGCACATGCACGCTCCCCCCACCCCTTTCCACTATAAGCACATGCACGCTCCCCTTATCCCTCTCCACTATAAGCACATGCACGCTCCCCCCATCCCTCTCCACTATAAGCACATGCACGCTCCCCCACCCCTCTCCACTATAAGCACATGCACGCTCCCCCACCCCTCTCCACTATAAGCACATGCACACTCCCCCACCCTCCTCCACTATAAGCACATGCACGCTCCCCCACCCCTCTCCACTATAAGCACATGCACGCTCCCCCACCCCTCCCCACTATAAGCACATGCACGCTCCCCCACCCCTCTCCTCTATAAGCACATGCACGCTCCCCCACCCCTCCCCACTATAAGCACATGCACGCTCCCCCACTCCTCTCCACTATAAGCACATGCACGCTCCCCCACCCCTCTCCTCTATAAGCACATGCACGCTCCCCCACCCCTCTCCTCTATAAGCACATGCACGCTCCCCCCATCCCTCTCCACTATAAGCACATGCACGCTCCCCCCACCCCTCTCCACTATAAGCACATGCACGCTCCCCCCATCCCTCTGCACTATAAGCACATGCACGCTCCCCCACCCCTCTCCTCTATAAGCACATGCACGCTCCCCCACCCCTCTCCACTATAAGCACATGCACGCTCCCCCACCCCTCTCCACTATATATGCACATGCACGCTCCCCCACCCCCTCCACTATAAGCACATGCACGCTCCCCCACCCCTCTCCACTATAAGCACATGCACGTCCCCCCCTCTCCACTATAAGCACATGCACGCTCCCCCACCCCTCTCCACTATAAGCACATGGACGCTTCCCCCACCCCTCCCCACTATAAGCACATGCACGCTCCCCCCACCCCTCTCCACTATAAGCACATGCACGCTCCCCCCTCTCCACTATAAGCACATGCACGCTCCCCCCATCCCTCTCCACTATAAGCACATGCACGCTCCCCCCTCCACTATAAGCACATGCATGCTCCCCCCTCTCCACTATAAGCACATGCACGCTCCCCCACCCCTCTCCACTATAAGCACATGCACGCTCCTCACCCCTCTCCACTATAAGCACATGCACGCTCCCCCACCCCTCTCCACTATAAGCACATGCACGCTCCCCCACCCCTCTCCACTATAAGGACATGCACGCTCCTCACCCCTCTCCACTATAAACACATGTACACTCCCCCCACCCCTCTCCACTATAAGCACATGCACGCTCCCCCCACCCCTCTCCACTATAAGCACATGCACGCTCCCCCACCCCTCTCCACTATAAGCACATGCACGCTCCCCCACCCCTCTCCACTATAAGCACATGCACGCTCCCCCCACCCCTCTCCACTATAAGCACATGCACGCTCCCCCACCCCTCTCCACTATAAGCACATGCACGCTCCCCCACCCCTCTCCACTATAAGCACATGCACGCTCCCCCCACCCCTCTCCACTATATATGCACATGCACGCTCCCCCCACCCCTCTCCACTATAAGCACATGCACGCTCCCCCACCCCTCTCCACTATAAGCACATGCACGCTCCCCATCCCCCCCCCCCTGTATACAGCATCATACACCTGTATATAAGAACATAGGGGGAGATTTATCAAACATGGTGTAAAGTGAAACTGGCTCAGTCGCCCCCGGCAACCAATCAGATTCCACTTTACATTCCTCACAGACTCTTTGAAAAATTAAATGTGGGATCTGATTGGTTGCTAGGGGCGACCGAGCCAGTTTCACTTTACACCATGTCACCTCTATACAGATCACTGGTCACCACATATGGTATATACTATATACTGCTCCATACACCTGTATATAAGAGCTGCAGGCAGGCACCATCTCCCATTACACATAGGTCCCGGCTCCCGGCAGCCTCCTCTCTCCCCTCAGGCTCTCTAGCTGCAGGAGTGTCCTCCCTGCCAGGCCCTGGAGCTGGGAGGAGAGAGCGGCCTCTAGTGGCTGCAGGGAGAATATACTGGAGCTGGGAGGAGAGAGCGGCCTCTAGTGGCTGCAGGGAGAATATACTGGAGCTGGGAGGAGAGAGCGGCCTCTAGTGGCTGCAGGGAGAATATACAGCCTGCAGCTATAACTGTCACAGTACATTGCTTCTATCTATATGTCTCAGCTTCTATGCATGGGGGCGGGGATATGGGCGGGGCTTTTCTAGGACACTTTAGTATATAGAGCAGAGTGATGTATGTGTGGATTATATAGAGGGGCAGTATACAGTGTTATCATACATAGGAGATTGCACATCTATTATCTGTCATATTCACTATTAGTGCTGACACTGTCTCCGCATTGCACTAATACTTGTCTTTCCATTGGATTGGCTGTACCATGTCATGTGGAGGTTGTTGGCCCCTCCCCCGCAGATGATGACATCACTAGCTATTGTTGGCCCTTCCCCCGGACATGATGACATCACAAAAGGCTCCTGTATAGGTCATGATGACATCACACACTGTATATAAGCAGCTGCAGAGCTCTAGAATCTCCAGAGGTGTTTAGTGGTTGGTGGAGGTAAGTCTGCTGTGTCCTTCCTTCTCTTCTATAATATAGGATGAAACTATTGCTACAATATCCTCATCCCTACAGGTATATACTATATTATATATGATGGGATTACCCCTCTATTCTGATCCCTACAGGTATATACTATATTATATATGATGGGATTACCCCTCTATTCTGATCCCTACAGGTATATACTATATTATATATGACAGGTTCCCCATTGAGTAACTCCTGACTGTTCTTCTTTATTTGTAGGAGAGAGAAAAGCGAGCAGAAGAGTTGGTGTTGTCGGTGGAGGAGGTAGTGTCGGAGGAGGAGGAGGTAGTGTCGGAGGAGGAGGAGATGGCGGAGGAGGAGGTAGTGTTGGTGGAGGAGGAGATGGCGGGGGTAGTGGTGGAGGATGTGATCATGCTGATGGCGGATGTAGTTGTTGTGGTGGACGATTTTGTTGTGGAAGGATTGTTGGTGAGAGTGGTGAGAGAGGTGTTGGTGCAGATGGTGATGGCGGTGAGGCGTGTGGTAGTGGATGGAGCGGTAGTGCTGGTGGAGGTGATAGTGATGGTAGTGGATGAGATGGTGGTGATGGAGGCAGTGATGGTGCTGGAGGAGGTGGAGGAGGAAGGGCTACAGCTGGAGGAGATGGTGGAAGTGGAGGAGGAGGTGATGGAAGTGCAGGAGGAGGAGGAGGTGGTTGTGAAGGAGGAGGAGGAGGTCGTGGAGGAGGAGGAAGCGGTCGTGGAGGAGGAGGAGGTGGTCGTGGAGGAGGTGGTCGTGGAGGAGGAGGAGGTGGTCGTGGAGGAGGAGGAAGCGGTCGTGGAGGAGGTGGTCGTGGAGGAGGAGGAAGCGGTCGTGGAGGAGGAGGAGGTGGTCGTGGAGGAGGAGGAAGCGGTCGCGGAGGAGGAGGTAGTGGAGGAGGAGGTGAGGAGGAGAGGGTGGTGGAGGAGAGTGTCCAGATGGTTGATGAGGTGCTGGAGGAGCGGCTGTTGTGGAGGAGGAGAGGATGAAGGTGATGGATGAGGTGAGATAGTTGGGGGGGGGGGTGCTCTGCCTGTGGGAGGATGTGTTTCACCACTAACCAATTTTGGGTCTTTATCGGGGTAAAGGTTCTATACCTAGTCCTCGCTCTCCTATTTGCCCAGATTAGTTTATTCAGGGTAACCTCCAGGACTGCCGGCATCCCATTGCACTTTAGCTATCTTGCCTCTGAAATGGAGTAATCCCAACTTATGCTACACTGACAACTGTTTGTTCTTTATAAATGCGTGGGGGTAGGCCACAGCTTTTTTAATTTTCTTAAAACTATTTTAAACATCAAAACATATATTTGTGTAATGTGAGGATAGGACCTTGCGCTGTCGCCTTCCTGGCGAGGACACCGGAATGCCAGGCCACTGCTCCGGCGGTGGGCATGTCTTAGTTGTTCTGCCGGGTGCCTCGCCGATGCTTCTCCTTCCTCCTCTGCAAGGTCCCCCCCAGCGCCAAGCTGTGACAACAGTATTAACAGTAAATAAACACATACAAACAAATAAACTTCTTCCACAGAAAAACATTAGGGTGGGTGGGAAAGCTGTTGAACCTCTGCCTGTCACGCTGGTGTGGTGTTCTGCCACTTCCTGCCAGTTACTTTTGTTAGCCTATTGCCCCGCCCCCCAGACCGCCCCCAACATGGACCGCCTTCTAGGTGCTTGCTACGCCCCTGTCCCCGTCAGTCACAGTCACCGGCTGCTTAGCCAGCACCAGTGATCCACTCCCTGAAGTATTTGTCTGGGAATCGACACTAACTCCATTGTTGGGCGGAGGTAGGCCACAGCTTTATTATTATTGTTATATAAACAACTTCCTAACATAACCACACAGGAGGTGTACCAACAAGGGGTGTGCCGGCCGTAAACTTCAACGGGCACGGCCAACTTCATTCCCCCATTTCCTCAGACATCACACCGCCCGCTGTGGCCTGATTTCTTGCATCTACGGTGAGATACATGTCAGTAAAACAAAACAAGAAAAGCGCAGGTAACAAACGTCAGGGACGGAGGGTGGGAATCCGGCCCAGATCAAGCAGGGGCCAGTGCTGACTATATATACCCCACCTAAGCCAGAAGCAGATAGGCTGCTTTAGATCACATGCTACCCCACATGGTTCAGGCATCAATACTCATAAGGGGAGGTACTGAGGCCATGTTGGGCAGGTAACCCTTTGTATGCCATTAACCTGCCCCTGCAGTCCCGTATGCCTGCCTTATACTTCTGGCATATTCACCCCACTGTAAAGTCCGCAACAGTCTCTAAAGTCTCTAGCAGAAGGGTGGACGGGTGGGAGCTTCTTCCTCCAGGCGATCCGTGGCGACTGAGCTGGGAGCAACCTCTTTAAGATGGAATCTGGATTCCCGCTCAGACGTTGGCAGCCAGTCACAAAGTGTTCCACTTGGGTTCTGTGCCAACGGTTCAATCAGCTGCTGGTCCCCACAAGCCAGAAGAATCCTCTAAGAACCACTTATAAGGGGCAGAAAATGGGTGGAGGAGGGGTGAGAACTGGTAATGGGACAGACCAAGTGTGTCCCTACTACAGCATATAGTGGGAAAGGGGGGAGGCTGCAAATCTGTGTGTGTCCCTATTTATTTGGGGAGGGGGGCTCCTACCGGAACTGTCCCTGCCAAGGGGCCCCTAATCCAAGTGCAACAATTGGAACAAAAACCACACAGATAAATAGAATAAGGGTGGGAGGGTGGCATCGTGCTGTGTGCTGTGTCTCTGGCCGGGCGACCTGCCCATTATACACATAAACCACGCCCCTGTAACCCCTCGCCTGCTCACTACCTCCCCCAGGTGTTCCCGCAGCATACTAATGCCGCCATTGTTCCTACCCAAAGCCCCTAGCTGACCCCCCTGTCCTCATCAGTACATGCAGAGTGGACACCTCATGATGTTCCTCTCCTAAGGCCATTTTTCTTTTTCATGATTGATGTTAATGTGGAGGCGGCATCTCTGCGTGTGTTCCAGGTGTAAACGGCGTCTGTCCGCTGGTCTCCCCAATCCCGGGCACATTTATCCCACCAGAGTTTGTTTCCTGTATCAAGTAGATTTTGCGGTCTCTGCATGGTGTCTGTAAGCGCGGAGTCTGAGCTTTCTCCTTGCTGGGTGAAGATTTCAGCCATTATAGATAGGCTTCCATCACAGTCTTCTATAGGTTTCAGGCTGACACAGCTAGATAGTGTGGAGGTATCTTTAGCTCAGAAGCAGGTGAAGCGTTCCAGTCTCCGCATGTTCATTCACCGCTACCCCTTCAGGCCTTCGGGCCTAGCCACATGTGTCCCTTGCATGTAGTATAGATCCGGCCACTAGAGGGGGTGCGTGCGCTTCCTTCTCAGAGTTTAGGCTTAGTGCCTTAATTATTCCGCACCTGTGTCTTGAGTATTTAAGGAGGCTTCTTGCACATGTGCTCTGCCTGAGCGTTGAGGTCCTTTGGTCCTGCAAAAACGTATCTGTGGTTGCTTTGCCTTACTGCTTCCTGTTACAGTGTTCCTGTCCTACCTGGTTCCTGTGTTCCTGCTGTCTTAACCTACAGTCCCAGTGTCTCCCAGTATACCTGAGGTAGCGACCTGGCGTATCCTCTGGGAAAGTCTATCTCCACCATCAGGAGTATCTCGTGAAGAACAGAGGATGCGCTTAGACAACACCCTTATGGATAGACGAGCACATGACACAATGGGCTTACATTCCGCTGATCCTGACAGTATGGACTTCAGAGCTGGCAGACGTGTTGGAGCACAGAAAGAACTCCTGCAAAGAATATAGAAAGAACGTCCAAGCTCACCACACCTGATTCCAAATTTACTCCACCCGGTGCTCGAATGATGGGAATTCACAGGAAAATAAGAAAGGAGAAGGAGCAGGAGATCGTTGACAAGGATCAGGTGCAAAAGATGAAGAGTGATGAGGAGGAGGACTACCCACCTGAAGAGTAAGTATATCACTGTAAAGTTGTTTTTATTATAGGTGACTGATTTTATAGGGTTATAAAGCTTACAGTACATTAAGTGTTGTGGTTGCTATGGACAACTGCTCCATAGAATAGTCCTAACCTGGATACATCCTGTTTCTCTCCACAGGTGGAAAGAGAGAGTGCAGCGCTCCAAGAGGCCAGTTCTGTAAGTACACCATAGAACTAACACTGCTGACATCATCATCACCACCACCGGGGGGTGCCAGTCATGTAGACTCTTATAGGGGGATATATGGGCACATATGGGGCAGCTCCAGTTATATGAATTGTCTTTTCTTTTATAGGATAAGAACAATGAAGGGACTGAGCATCCTGCAGACTCTGGAGACCATGTAAGTGTATAAACCTGAGCTGACAATGCTGGAGTATTGGGGGGAGGGGGGGCACAAACCTATTGTATGATGGCCGACCACCAATTCTCCCCAATCTCCTTACAATCTGCTCCAACAGTGGTGAGAATGATACACTGATTTACTAATATATGTATCATTTATCTTCTATGTCTAACAGTGAGGAAGACAGAGCTGGAGACAGAGGAAGGACAGAGGAGGTGAGTACAGAGATGAAGAGACCATTATAGACAGAGAGACGGACGGACGGACGGATGGGACAGACGGAAGGGATTGATCTCTGTGCTTTCTATTACAGTGACAGAGAAGATAGGCCACGATACCTGGGTAACAGATGGACATTTCTCTGCCAGGAAAGCGGCACTACTATATGTCCCATATGGAATCAGGCCCTGATAGGTGTCACTGAGGGATCATGGTGAGGTAACAGAGAGACCATTTCCAGCCATCCACCCATCACCTTAGGTTGGATTGTAAGAGACACGGCCATTACTTCATATACGTCCGTCCTCTTCTTTCATACACAGGAAATTCCATGAAAGTCGGACCAGGGACCCAGGCCACAACATAGAGCAAGAAAAGCCGCCCTCATCCGAGGAATCAGCGGGGATCCAGGAGGCCCAGTAAGTATATAGAACACTGCAGGAGGAGCCCAGGGGCTCACATACTTTTTTTTGCATTCATCTCTTCCTCACTGAGTCTCCTCTCAATGTATAGACTCCTATAGACTGATCCTGGAATCATCACATTTCTCTTTTCTTTAGGTGCAGACAGAGATTCTCCTGGATCCCCAAGTGTCTGAGGAGGAAGAGGAACAAGTGAGTGATAATTTACCTGATGCTTCTGCCACTAGAGGGAGCTCACTGCACAGGGATGCATACAGCTCCTACTGATCTGTATAGTAGAGCAGTATGCAGTGAGCGCCCCCTAGTGGTTGCAGGGATATAATAGCTATATATAGACCCTACTCCCCCATCCTGTCCCCAGTATAGACCTTACTCACCCTAACTCTGCTCTTCTTTCCTTTAGAGTCAGATGTCTTCTATGCTGCTTCAGCACTGACAATGTGGAGTGAAGAACCCTGAAAAACCCAACTATACAGAGAAAATAAATTGTTTTTTAAAAAATAACTTGTCACAGGCAGTATGTAACTAGTGATAAATATAACTCTGCATGATCCCTCTTCCCTCCTGTAACATACAGTCCCATGATGCTAATTGTCGGAGGGGATTCCCTACAGGGGATGTCTACATGGTGAAATCTATATACTGGGGGGCTTATTACTGGAGAGTTACCTACAGGAGGATGCCTGCCTACCAGGGAAACTACCTACAGGGGGCCTAACCACTATATTGATACACAGAGGGGGTCTAGACTATATTGGTGCATAGACTGAAATAACTACTTTACTGAGACAGGGCGGTCCAACTACTATATGGGGGCACAAATAGGGCCTAACTACTACATGGGGGCACAGGGGGACATAACTATTATATAGGAGCAAAGACAGCAACTATAATATATGGAGGCACAGAAGGGTCTAACTACTATATGTGAGGATGGAGAGGCCTAACTACTGTATGGGGTACATAGGGGTTTAGCTACAATATGATTGCACAAAGGGGGGCCTGATTACTATATGAGCGCACAAAGGGGCCTAACTACTATACAGAGACAGAGTGGCCGAGCTACTATATAGGACACAGAGAGGCCAGAATACTGGGGGCTTATCTTCTACATGGAATCACAGAGAGGCCTGACTACTATATGAGAGGACGGATGAAAGCCTTACTATTAGATGAGGGCGTAGAGGGGCCTAAGTACTATTTTAGGGCTTTAGGCTATGTTCACACTACGTAAAACTACGGCCGTAGTTCTCGCCGCAGAACTACGGCCGTAGTTTTACGGGGTGGGACATAGCTTTATTTTTCAAGGGATCCCGGCCGGAGTGTACACACATCGTATGCGCTCCGGCCTGGATCCCGTGCAGCGCCGGAAAAAACTGACATGTCAGTTTTCTGCGGCCGGAATTCAGTGAATTGCGGCCGCAGAAAGCCCTGTCAGTTTAGTTTAGCCAGTGAAGTAAGCGGCCGCTTGCTTCACTGTGTGCCATGGGAAGCTCTGATGCGGGCACGCGCTAATGCGCCCGCATCAGAGCTCCGCGGCCGGAAAGATCAGCCGGCCGGTACTTAAGTACCGGCCGGGATGATCGGGGCTAAGACTGGAACGGCCGGATGTTCACGTAAAGTAGAAACCCATAGAGGAGGTAAATGCTCTGCTGTTTGGAGTCTTATGAACTCAGTAACTTTTCCCATGAATTTTCCTGTGATCCGTCCCTAATTGTAACTAGAGTTGTAGTAAAAATAAACAGCAGAGACAGGTGATTGCACATTGATTACAACGGCCCCATTTACACGGCTCTGGATTCATTACACAAGCCTCAGCCAAGACGCCATGCGGATGAGTATGGGACATATTGTGCATTTGGTATTTTCGGCCTCTTATTGACAATCACATACAAGTGGAGGGAGAAAACCCCTATGAGGCAAATGACAATTGCTCCATCACAGGGAGAAAATTCCCTCCCGACTCCAATGGCGATCAGAATAATCCCTGGATCAGCGTCTCACCGGAAATCTAATGCCCATAACTATTATATTTTTCAAGAAAAGCATCCGGGCCTCCCTCAAACTCATTGAAAGCGGCACTATCAGCAGGTTTATTAATACCATATTTGTGAAGATCGGACGTTTTGATCACTTATTATTAACTTTTTTTTATATAATGTAAGAAAAAATCGGTAATCGTGGCACTTCTTTCGCTCTTTTCGTTTACGCCGTTCACCGTCAGTGATGACGATTGTTAGATTGGACAATTATGCACGCTATAGTATATTATATGTTTATTTTTTATTTATTTATGGATGAATGGTAAAGCTCAGCCCAGGCTCCCAGCGCCAATCGCGTTCTTGCTATTTGCAAACTATAGCAGTGAGCAGCCTACTGTCCTGGACTCCTGATCGGCATTCAAGCGCCAGAAGAGCGTCCCCCACACTGTCCGACCAGCTCGGCCCACCCCCTCCCAGCCTGGAATGCTCTTCTGGCGCTTGAATGCCGATCAGGAGCCCAGGACAGTAGGCTGCTCATTGCTATAGTTTGCAAATAGCAAGAACGCGATTGGCGCTGGGAGCCTGGGCTGAGCTTTACCATCCAGCACAACCCAGGCTCCCAGCGCTGATCACACTCCTGCTATCTGCAAACTGTAGCAGTGAGCACCCTGCTGTCCTGGGGTCCTGACCGGCTGTCATACAACATGAGAAAGGGTGGGCTAATGCTGGCTGTGCTAGCTAAACTGGAGGGGGCGGTACAGATGGGGGCGGACTGGGCAGGACGGGGTGGTGCTCCCGGACCCAGGCGACGCCGCAAATGCTCTTAAAGGAAAACTCCGGGCAAAATGTATTTTTTAAATGTTATTACATAGAAAGTTAGACAAATTTCTAATATACACTAATTATGGGAAATACACATAAAGGACTTTTCCCCTCAATTTAGTAGATTAGACAGGCTCAATTTTCCTAATAAACCGGTGACGTCACGAATCAGAGCAGGGCTTGGTGTAATTCCTATGAAGTGTCCAGCAGGGGGCGCAGTGAATGAAGAAATTACATAGTAAGAATAACTATATCTCAAGTGCCAGCAGCCTCATCCACGGCACATAGGAAGGGGCTGCTGGCACTTGTGCGGCTGCCCCCGCGCCAGCAGCCCCCCAGTGAACACCCCCACCCCCTAAACACCCCTGAACTAACCCCATCACAGGTGCCAGCAGCCCTGCATAGGGCTGCTGGCACTTGCAGTGCGGCTGCCCCGCGTGGCAGCAGACCCCAGACCAGCGCCCCCACCGCGTGACAGCAGACCCAAGACCAGCGCCCCCCGCCCTGCGCGACAGCAGACCCCAGACCAGCGCCCCCCCCAGCCCCCTAAGGACCCCATAGCTTTCCCCCAGCACACCCCCTTCCCCCGGGTGCCCCCGAACCGCACAGAGTAGAGGTGCCGTCGTGCGGGGAGGGGGTGACGCTGGTCTGGGGTCTGCCGTCGTGCGAGGAGGGGGTGACGCTGGTCTGGGGTCTGCCACCGCGCGGGGAGGGGGTGACGCTGGTCTGGGGTCTGCTGTCGCGCGAGGTGGGGTGAGGGTGTTCACTGGGGGCTGCTGTCACACGGGGGAGCAGCCACACCACAAGTGCCAGCAGCCCCATCCTATGTGCCGAGGATGGGGCTGCTGGCACTTGTGGTATACAGTTATTTTTACTATGTAATTTCTCCATACACTGCGCCCCCTGCTGGACGCTTCATAGGAATTATACCCAGCCCTGCTCTGATTCTCAATGTCACCGTTTTTTTTAGGAAAATTGAGCCTGTTTGATCTACTAAATTGAGGGAAGTTGTACTTTATGTGCATTTCCCATAATTAGTGTATATTAGAAATCTGTCCAACTTTCTATATGTAATAACATTAAAAATTACTTTTGCCTCAACTTCTCCTTTAAGCCCCATATTTGCAGAAGGGCAATTAGCGAATTTACAAAGAGTGCGGAGGTGCAGAAGAGCGTTTCTAACAGCAATCATCTGCTAAGGTAAACGGCTTCTATGGCATATCAGCAGGTTCTGCCGAGAGATAAATCGGCCATGACAACATCATGTGGCAGACAGTTCCACAGTCTCACTGCTCTTACAGTAAAGAACCCGCGTCGATGCTGATGGTGAAATCTTCTTTCCTCTAGACGTAGAGGATGCCCCCTTGTCATGGTTACAGACCTAGGAGTAAAAAGACCACTACAAAGATCTCTGTACTGTCCATTCATAAATTTGTACATTGTAATCAGATCGCCCCTAAGACGTCTTTTTTCTAGTGTAAATAACCCCAAGCTTGATAACCTGTCCTGGTCCTGTAACCCACCCATTCCCTTAATGACCTTTGTTGCCCTCCTCTGCACCCGCTCCAGTTCAGCTGTGTCCTTCCTATATACCAGTGCCCGGTGCTGTACACAGTATATACCATGTGTGGTCTGACCAGTGATTTATAAAGAGGCAAAAATATGTTCTCATCTTTAGCATCTATACCTCTTTTGATGCATCCCATTATTTTATTAGCCTTGGCAGCTGCTGCCTGGCACTGATTACTAAAGTTGAGTTTACCATCCACCAATACCCCCAGGTCCTTTTCGGAAGCAGTGTTACCCAGAGTTTTATTATTTAGCACGTAACTGTACTTATTATTTCTACGGCCCAAGTGCATAATCTTACATTTATCCACATTAAACTTAATTTGCCATTTCTCCGCCCAAGCCTCCAGCTTCTCCAAATCCCTTCGTAATATGATATTATCCTCCTCTGTGCTGATTACTTTACCCATTTTAGTATCATCTGCAAACATGGAGATTCTACTCTGTAGCCCCTCTACAAGATCTTTAATAAAAATATTAAAAAGAAGTGGACCCAACACTGACCGCTGTGGTACCCCACTAGTAACTAAAACCCAATCTGAATATGTTCCATCAATGACCACCCTGTTTTCTATCACACAACCAGTTACTTACCAATTTGCATACGTTTTCCCCTAATCCCAGCCTCCCCATTTTATAGACCATCCTTTCATGCGGCACAGTATCAAATGCCTTGGAAAAGTCCAGATACACAACATCCACAGCCTCCCCCAGGTCCAGTCTATAACTTACCTCTTCATAGAAGCCGATCAGATTAGTCTGGCAGGATCGATCCCTCATAAATCCATGCTGGTGCTGCGTCAAAAGATTATTTTCATGAAGATACACTAGTATAGCATTTCTTACAAACCCCTCAAATACTTTACCTACTATAGATGTTAGACTTACAGGCCTGTAGTTTCCAGGATCACTCTTTGATCCCTCCTTGAATATTGGTACCACATTAGCTAGTCATTCTGGAATGTTTAACCTCTTAAGGACCCATGCCGTACCGGTACGTCATGGATCCCTGTCACGATCAGGGGAGATGGCCTGCTATAATGCATCTCTCCCTGTTGGCATGGGGGGTGGTTTACACCCCCCGTGCTGACGATCGCTGCTATTGGCTGATCAGTTCAGATCAGCCAATAACAGTGATATTCGGCTTTCCGGGTCATTGGTGACCCGGAAAGCAATGGTGGTTGGTGCTGTCCGATACAGCACCAACCGCCATTACTGTTACAATATATGTGTAAAAAAAGTGTAATACCTGCATCTGAACACCTCAGCTAGGTAGCTGAGGTGTTCAGAGCAGTTATTTGCCTATACTCACCTGATCCAGGCGTCCGGAGCAATGTCTTCCGGGACCCACAGCGCCCTCTTCTTCCCCGTCGTCTATCTTCGTCTTTTTCCGTCTCCTCATCATCTATCTTCGGCTTTATTTCGGCTGTTTTCTTTCTACTGCCCCCTAGCGGCTGATAAGTGTATATAATCCACTTATCAGCAGCTATAGGGTTGTAGGCAGTGTGTTTTTTTTTTTTAATGCACCCTACCGCCGCTGAATGCTGATCAGCAACTCCTCCTTTTTGGCGTAGGGGCTTCCCCCTCCCCCCCCCCTACTACATTACACCACACTACAAAAAAAAATAAAGTTTTACACTACACTACATTAAACATTTACATACCCCATATACTCATCCCTGTATAAAGATGGACCCCAGAGTGTTTTCGGCAGAGGAGGCATACGCTATTATTACCTCCGACACCGAAACAGCCAGTGAGGATGAATGGGGGGATCCTTTTTTCCTCCATTCATCCTCATCATCATCATCCAGTGATGATGAATATCCACCTAGGCGTCCAAGGAGGTTGCCTCGGGCTGCCCCCCAGACACGTGATCTCAATAAGAGATGACGGTATGGCGTGAAATTCTACAAACTGTGAGAGTACCTCAGGGTACACTTACAGATTTAGGCTATGTTCACACTGTGTATGAATCCGTCCGCAGTTCTTACGCCGCCGTACATGTGCGGCTGAAACTACGGGCGTGGGAAAAATCGACATGCGCCGGATGCGTACGCACCGCGAACATACAGTACAGTTATGCTTCCCTAGCTTGTTTCGAAGCGATCTGAGGCAGGTCATTTACTTGGAAATCTTCTCCCAGCCCCGTAAACCACACAGAACCTTTTGGATCGAAAAATCAAGTTCAAATTGGCTGAAATAAGTACTTCGTACGGGACCGCATGGAAATCCACGGCCGTACGTTTCAACATTTCCGTCCTCAAACAATGGTCTTGTTCATTTTTCACGGCGCCGTATACGATCCGGCCGTAAGCTCATACGTAGTGTGCATTGTGCGGCCGTATATCGTATACTTCCCAGCGAACGCATCAACCTCAAAACTACGTGCGTATATTCGCGGTTCGCTCTACGGACGGATTCATGCGCGGTGTGAACATAGCCCATGGGTACGTGCACACTGCGGAATGGCGATGGATAACCCGTTGCGCATTCTGCAGTTGGCACCTGCCGGCAGACTGATGGGGGCGCGAGCGTCATACACTTCCTTCTATGCACGGGCGAATTCTGTCGTCCATCCAAATAATAAAAGAATGAACACGTTCATTCTTTGGACGGAGGGCGGAATCCACCTGTGCATAGAATGGAGTCTATGAGATGTGCAGAGACGCCTGCGCCCGCATCAGTTTGCCGGCGGGTGCCAGCTGCGGAATGCGCGATGGGTTATCCGTCGCCATTCCCCAGTGTGCATGTACCCTTAAGAGTGTAGGAACGAAGGGACACCCGAATCCAGCCCCCAGATGCCCCCCACCCCCACCCCATCCTCGGAGTTAGTGGGAGGATCGTGGGCTAACTTTTATACCAGCACCCCCTCTTCCGGTCCCTCGCTGCCCGAGCTACTGTAGCTTGCGGCACGATCCGAAAATATCAGAACTAGTAATTAGAGCCCTAATATTTAGCAGCCATGGAGCGGACCCAGCGCTTCTGGATATGAAGGACCCCGTATGGCACCAGGGCAACATTTTCCAGGTGACGTCCCCCACACTGGAGAAAGGGAGACCCCAGAAGAAGTGCAGAGTGTGGGGTAATGGGGGATCAGGAAGGAACTGATGCCACCTGTCCTGATCACCCCGGCCTCTGCATACTGGATCGCTTCAAGGCGCACCACACGTCATCGGAGTTCTAAATTATCTAAACTCTTTTCCTTATTCCTATTTCAGGGGTCACGTTGATCCAGGGATTATTCTGATCGCCATTATGGAGTCGGGAAGGAATTTTTTCGTGAGGCTACTGTTGTCTGCCTCATGAGGGTTTTTTCCTTCCTCTGGATCAACAAAGGTTAAATTTGACTCCTGTCCTTTTCAACCTTATAAACTAATAATTGGCCTAATACCCATAAATAAATTAAAATTGTCCCTTTTCCCCAACTAAATAGGCATGGCCGCCATTCCCATTAGAGACTTGCCATGTTGCATTTACAAAGTCCCTGTGCGGCCAGGACAATGGAACCCCTCCCCTCCCCCCCCCCACAAGTGACCCCATTCTGGAAACTATACCCCATAAGGATCTAACAGGGGGGCAGTGGGGATATGGACCCCTTAGTGACGGGCACATTTGTGCTGTGAAAATGCAAAAAATTGTATTTTTCATTTTCACAGCACATGTTCTTCATATGTGGCCGTCACCAGTGGGGTCCATATGCTCACTGCACCCCTCGTTAGATTCCTTATGGGGTGTAATTTCCAGAATGGGGTCACTTGTGGGGGGTTTCTACTGTCCTGGTAGCACAGGAGCTTTGTAATTGCGACATGGCCTCCATCCTCCATTCCAGCCTCTAAATGGCGCTCTGTCCCTTTGGTGGCTTGCCCTGTGCCCATATGGCACATTATGTCCAAATGTGGGGTATTTTCGTACTCCGGGGTAACTACCCTACACATTTTGCATTTATATTCTCTTTTAACCCCTTGTGGAAATGAAAAAAAATCAAGGCTAGACCAACATTTAGTGTAAAAATCTTTTAATTTTTATACTAAATCATTGATCTTGACTTGATTTTTTCATTTTCACAAGGGGTGTAAAGATTTAAAAAAAAAAGAAAGTGTAGAGCTATTTCCCCCGAGTACGGAAATACCCCACATGTGGACATAAAGCGCCATGTGGGCGCAGGGCAAGCCTCCAAAGGAAGGAGCGCAGTTTGGCTTTTGGAGGCTGGATTTGGCTAGAGTGGATGATGAACGCCATGTCGCATTTACAGAGCCCTCGTGCTGCCAAGACACTGGAAACCCCCCACAAGTGACCCCATTCTGGAAACTACACCCCTCAAGGAATCTAACAAGGGGTGCAGTGAGGATATGGACCCCACTGGTGACGGCCACATTTGTGCTGTGAAAGTGAAAAAAATTAAAATTTTCACTTTCACGTCACATTGTTCCACATTTGTGGCCGTCACCAGTGGGGTCCATATGCTCACTACACCCCTTGTTAGATTCCTTAAGGGGTGTAGTTTCCAGAATGGCATCACTTGTGGGGGATTTCCAATGTTTTGGCTGTATGGGGGCTTTGTAAATGCAACATGGCCCTTGAAATCTGTTCCAGTCAAATCCAGCTTCCAAAAGCCAATTGGCGCACTTAGCTTTTATTTATTTAAAACACTTTCTAGGTGTTTTTTTGCACAGTTTGGGGGGGGGGGGGGTGCAGTTTCTGAAATGAGGTGCTTTGTGGAGCTTTCTAATACCCGTTAAACCTGAACAGGTCCCTAAAATGATCTGATTTTGAAATTTTACTGAAAATTTTGAAAATTGCTGCTAACGTTCTAAACTTTCTATTGTCTAAAAAAATGGAAAGAAAGTTTAACCCCTTGCCGCATATGGACGTACCGGCACGTCCAAATCTGCATACAGTTCCTGCAGATGGACGTGCCGGTACGTCCACGGGATGACAGGGGCGCAGGAGCTGCACTCCTGTCATCCCCGGCGGGGCCTGGCTGTCAGTGATAGCCGGGCACCCGCCGCAACTGCCAAGATCCGCGCCGTGCCCGGATCCCGGCAGTTAACCCCTTAGTGACCGCCGATACGGCTGTCACTAATGGGCCGGCGCTGCAGTGCTTTTCATCTCCCCCCACCGTGAATCCACGGTGGGGGGAGATGAAATAAGTGAATCAGACCCCAGATCAGCCCCCCCCCTCCTAGTAGCCAGTCACTAACCCCCCTCCCCCGGCGGCCATCGGATCCAAGATGGCCGCCGCCATCGCTGTGAACAGAGTATATCTGTTCACAGCGATGGAAATGTAAAAATGAATTAAAACCTTATGCTCTCCGCCACCGCCAATTTGGTCTCTGTCACTGAACTATGATTACTGTGATAGAAAATATCACAGTAATCATAGTAATACAGTGAAAATGAATGTGTAAAGTGACAAACACACAAAAAAATAAAACACACACTTTTTATTATAGTAATAATTGCAGTTTACTCCTAAATTACCCCTAACCCCCTCAGATTACCCGTAACTACCGCAGGTTGCCCGTAACCCCCCCCAGGTTGTCCGTAATCACGTCAGATTGCACGTAACCCCCCAGATTACACGTAACCACCGCACGTTGCCCATAACCACCGCACGTTGCCCGTAACCACCGCACGTTGCCCGTAACCACCGCACGTTGCCCGTAACCACCGCACGTTGCCCGTGACCCCCTCTAGATTGTCCGTAATCACCCCAAATTACATGTACCCACCCCAGATTACCTATAAGCACTTCAGTTTATCCGTAACAAATCTAGATTGTCTGTAACCCCCCCAGATTGCACGCAACCACCGCAAGTTGCCTCTGACCACCGCACCTTGCCTCTGACCACCGCACCTTGCCTCTGACCACCGCACCTTGCCACTGACCACCCCAAATTGCCAATGACCCCCTCCAGATTGCCCGTAACCACGTCAGATTACAGGTACCCACCTCAGATTACCTATGAGCACTTCAGTTTATCCGTAACCACCCCAGATTGCCCGTAACCACCCCAGATTGTCCGTAACCACCCCACGTTGCCCGTAACCACCTCATGTTTACCGTAACCACAGCAGGTTGCCTGTAACCACCCTAGATTGCCTGTAACCACAGCAGGTTGTCTGTAACCACAGCCGGTTGTCCGTATCCTTGTCAGGTTGCCTGTAACCACCCCAGGTTGCCTGCAACCACCCCAGGTTGTCCGTATCCACGTCAGGTTGCCTGTAACCACCCCAGGTTGCCTGTAATCACCCCAGGTTGCCTGTAACCACCCCAGGTTGTCTGTAACCACAGCAGGTTGTCCGTATCCACGTCAGGTTGCCTGTAACCACCCCAGGTTGTCTGTAACCACAGCCGGTTGTCCGTATCCTTGTCAGGTTGCCTGTAACCACCCCAGGTTTCCTGTAACCACCCCAGGTTGCCTGTAACCACCCACGGTTGTCCGTATCCACGTCAGGTTGCCTGTGACCACCCCAGGTTGTCTGTAACCAAAGCCGGTTGTCCGTATCCACGTCAGGTTGCCTGTAACCACCCCAGGTTGCCTATAACCACCCCAGGTTGCCTATAACCACCCCAGGTTGTCTGTAACCACAGCAGGTTGTCCGTATCCACGCCACGTTGCCTGTAACCACGCCACGTTGCCTGTAACCACCCCAGGTTGCCTGTAACCACCCCAGGTTGTCTGTAACCACAGCAGGTTGTCTGTAACCACAGCAGGTTGTCTGCAACCACAGCAGGTTGTCCGTATGCACGCCACGTTGCCCGTAACCATCCCAGGTTGCCTGTGACCACCCCATGTTTACCGTAACCACCCCAGGTTGTCCGTATCCACCCCAGATTACCCGTAACCACTCCATGTTCACCGTAACCACCCCAGGTTGTCCGTATCCACCCCAGATTACCCGTAACCACCTCCAGATTACCCGGAACCACCCCAGACTGTCCGTAACCACCCCACGTTACCTGTAATCTCATTTTCTTTATTGTATTTTAGTAACTGCGCTATTCTAATAACTGTTACTAGCTGCGGTTTTGCTCCAGCAAATTGGCGCTCCTTCCCTTCTGAGCCCCGCTGTGTGCCCATACAGTGGTTTATGCCCACATATGGGGTACTGTTCTACTCAGGAGAACCTGCGTTACAGATTTTGGGGTACATTTTTTCTCCTGTTCCTTGTGAAATTTTGAAATTTCAAACTAAATGAACATATTATTGGAAAAATTCGAGTTTTTCATTTTTACTGGCCAATTTTGAATACTTTCCTCCCATACCTGTGGGGTCAAAATGCTCATCCTACCCCAAGATGAATTCTTTGAGGGGTGCACTTTCCAAAATGGGGTGTCTTATGGGGGGGGGGGTTCACTCCGCTTGCACTACAGGGGCTCTGCAAACGCACCTGGCTCTCAGAAACCTCTTCAGAAAAATCTGCACTGAAAATGCTAATTGGCGCTCCTTTCCTTCTGAGCCCGGCTGTGTGCCCATACAGGGGTTTATGCCCACATATGGGGTACCGTTGTACTCAGGAGAACCTGCTTTACAGATTTTGGGGTGAACTTTCTCTCCTGCTCCTCAATAAATTGAGAAATTTCAAACTAAAGGAATATATTATTGGAAAAATTCGTGTTTTTTATTTTTACTGTCTACTTTTGAATACTTTCCTCTAATAGCTGTGGGGTCAAAATGGTCACCACACCCCAAAATGAATTCTCTGAGGGGTGCACTTTCCAAAATGGGGTGACTTATGGGAAGATTTTACTCCGCTGGCACTACAGGGGCTTTGCAAACGCACCTGGCGCTCAGAAACTTCTGCAGCAAAATCTGCATTGAAAAAGCTAATTGGCGCTCCTTCCCTTCTGAGCCCCGCTGTGTGCCCATGCAGTGGTTTATACCCACATATGATGTACCGTTCTACTCAGGAGAACCTGCGTTATAAATTTTGGGGTAATTTTTTTCTCTTGTTTCTCGTGAAATTGAGAAATTTCAAACTAAACTAACATATTATTGGAAAAATTCGAGTTTTTAATTTTTACTGTCTAATTTTGAATACTTTCCTCTAATACCTGTGGGGTCAAAATGCTCATCCTACCCCAAGATTAATTCTTTGAGGGGTGTACTTTCCAAAATGGGGTGACTTTTGGGCGGGTTCTATTCTGCTGACACTACAGGGGCTCTGCAAATGCACCTGTTGCTCAGAAACTTCTTCAGCAAAATCTGCATTGGAAAAGCTAATTGGCGCTCCCTTCCTTCTGAGCCCCTCTGTGTGCCCATACAGTGGTTTACGCCCACATATGGGGTACCGTTGTACTCAGGAGAACCTGCGTTACAAATTTTGGGGTGCTTTTTCTCTCATGTTCCTTTTTAAAATGAGAAACTTTAATCTAAACGTATATATTATTGGAAAATTTTAATTTTCCATTTTTTTACAGCCTAATGGTGAATACTTTGCTCCAGCCCCTGTAGGGTTAAAATGCTCATTATACCCCTAGATTAATTCTTTAAGGTGTGTAGTTTCCAAAATGGGGTCACTTATGGGGGTTTCCAGTATACAGGCCTCCTAAATCAACTTAAAAAAAGAACTGGTCCCTAAAAAAAATCAGTTTTGGAAACTTTCACGAAAATGTGGTAATTTGCTGATAAATTTCTAAAGAAAGTAAAATATGTTTATGAAATTAAGCCAGAATAAAGAAGACATATTGGTAATGTGACTTAGTAACTAATTTATGTGCTACAACTTTCTTATTTTAGAAGCAAGAGAATTTCAAAGTTCATAAAATGCTAATTTTTTACATTTTTCATGATATTTTGATGTTTTTCACAAAAAACACACAAAGTAGTGACCAAATTTTGCCACTAATATAAAGTGCCATATGTGACGAAAAAACAATCATATGAGCTATGAGCGCATAAAGTGAGACAGGTCAGATTGTGAAAAATGAGCCTGGTCATTAAGGCCCAAATAGGCTTAGTCTTGAAGGGGTTAATAAAAGCCGCCAACATAAAGTAGACATATTGCTAATGATTCCATGAGTAGCATACACACATAAATCCAATGCTTGCACATTTATTATCTTCAGCCAACTTAAGTTACATAGTTATCAAAAACTTCACCACTGAGAGATAGTAGAAAGATTGCACTGATGAGAGAACCTCAGCCAATAATATGGAAACGTCCACCGCCCAGCCGGGCTGATCCAAGTTCACGTAGGACGCCGGGACACTCACGGAACAGATGGAGAGTTCACGTCTGCAACGTTTCGTAGCTAGCGCTTCTTTCTCAAGCCAATGTTGCTAGTGATATTTAATATATAATTTATGTGGCAAAACCATTTTCTGTACAAGCAGAAAAGTTTCAAAGTTGAAAATTTTTTATTTTTCACGTTATTTTATTTTTTTCATAAAGATTTGTTGCAAGTATGGATTCCAATTTACCAGAAATGTAAAGTACCATATGTCACGAGAAAACAATCTCAGAATCAGCCGGATAGGTAAAAGCATCCCGAAGTTATTAATGAATAAAGTGACATAGGTCATATTCATAAAATTTGTCTGTGTGTTTTTTTCTTTTTTGCAGAAATCAATATTCCAGGCGATTTTAAGAAACTTTGTAATTAGGTTTATTAGGCAAATATGCCATTATCTGCATTCAAAAAGCCTTTCCCCAGGTCCCCCCCTCCCCCTCTCTCTCATTCACTGCTCATTATCAGGAAATCTCGACTCTTTTACATCAGTCGAGCCCTGTGTAACCTATGGAGAGGGGAGGGGGAGTAGGGAGATTAGTCGCCAGCAGAGAACAAAGGATTACACAGTGGGAGCTGTGTGAAAGCCGGTATTCAGAGGTCAGAGAGGTCAGTGCTGACTTCAGAGGAGATATCCGGTGATGTAGCTGTAAATTAACTCTTTGTTGTCCTGTTTTGGTGCCTCATCTCCCTCCACCCCTCCCCTCTCCATAGAGAACCATGAAGACAGGGGGGAGAGCTTCAAACTGTTTTTTCATGATAAAAATGCATGTTTCCGCTAATAAACCCAATTACCAAGTTTCTTAAAATCGCCTGGACTAGTGGTTTCTGCAAAAAAAAAAAATAAAAATTAAACAACAGTGACACTTTAATGTCATTTTGAAGATTTAATGTGCTGTAATAAAGTTTGGATTGTTTTTCTTCACTGGAGCTGTGGATTCCGTTCATTTCCTTCTGTAACCTAAATGATCCCCCGATCATCAGGCGGAGTGAAAGTGAATGAACTAGTCGCTCCTCTCTCCCTCTTCTCCTTCTCAGGCCGTATTCATTTACTTAAAGGACAACTCCTACGAACTATAACGTTCTATAACTTTGTAATGTGTTTAAATAAGCGGTCTGGCCCCCCTCCCCCACTTTCGGACCTGATTGGCTGAGCTTGCTGGAAGCCATGTGATGCGCTCCAGCCAATGAAAAGGCTGTCGGTGCGCAAGCGCACTGGCAGCCTTTTCTCTCCTATGGACCTGGAAGTGAGGGAGATCGCAGGACGGCGGCCGGAGGTGACAGAGACACGGACGGCGGGCGATTCAAGTGGCGATCCTCACCGGAGGGATGGTGAGTATGGTGTCTGTGTTTGGTTTTTTTTTTCACCTCCCGTGGGAGTTGTCCTTTAAGAAGATTTCTTTTCCCCAGTTGTTCTATCCGATGCAAACAGTCCCCCTTCTCATCCGGCACACCGATTATACCAAACCATTACATTTATATGGCAGGGTAAGGGTCCGTTTACACAGACAGATTATCTGCCAAAGATTTGAAGCCAAAGCCAGGAATGGATTTAAAAAGAGGAAAAATCTCAGGCTTTCCTTTATGACCTGATCTCTGTTTATAGTCTGTTTCTGGCTTTGGCTTCAAACCTTTCTGTGTGAATGGACCCTTAGCGCTGCAGGATTGCTTATGAATCTGTCTCCCCCAATGTGACGGTGGGGCCGAGGTCATATAAGATAGTGGCCGTTTCGTCCAGGCAGCCATAGAGGAGAATGGTGGTCTGCTGCAGCTCCTATAGGACGGAGCGACGGCCGCAGATCGCTGCTATCCAGATCTTTGATGTTTCCACATATTGAAAAGACAACGATCAGCTGACATCATGCATGCCCATTGTCTTCTATTACACAAAGCAATTATTGTCCGTAATGGCCGATAATCGCTTAGTGTAATAGGACCATAAGAATTGTCCATAGAGCTACTTCTGCTTTCTACATTGTGTACAGGGAGGGGACTGTTCTCCATCACACCCAATGTCCCAGGTGTAAGCTCCCTGGTGCCGACCTGATTGCGTCCCACCTTCCAATGGTTGGATAAAATTTAAGCTTATGTCAACAAAAACACCTTTATTGAAAAAAATTACTCTTGCTTCATTACATCAGTGGACAGTGTCACCTAGGCGAGGCTTGATGACACCGGTGTCACCTAGGCGGGGCTTCATTACATCGGTGGACAGTGTCACCTAGGCGGGGCTTCATGACATCGGTGTCACCTAGGCGGGGCTTCATTACATCGGTGGACAGTGTCACCTAGGCGGGGCTTCATGACATCGGTGTCACCTAGGCGGGGCTTCATTACATCGGTGGACAGTGTCACCTAGGCGGGGCTTCATTACATCAGTGGACAGTGTCACCTAGGCGGGGCTTCATTACATCGGTGGACAGTGTCACCTAGACGGGGCTTGATTACATAGGTGTCACCTAGACGGGCTTCATTACATCAGTGGACAGTGTCACCTAGGCGGGGCTTCATTACATCGATGGACAGTATCACCTAGGCGGGGCTTCATTACATCAGTGGATAGAGTCACCTAGGCAAAACTTCATTACATCAGTGGACAGTGCCACCTAGGCGAGACTTCATTACATCAGTGGACAGTGTCAACTAGGCGGGGTTTCATTACATTGGTGGACAGTGTCACCTAGGCGGGGCTTCATTACATCAGTGGACAGTGTCAACTAGGCGGGGTTTCATTACATTGGTGGACAGTGTCACCTAGGCGGGGCTTCATTACATCAGTGGACAGTGTCACATAAGCGGGACTTCATTACATCAGTGTCACCTAGGTGGGGCTTCATTACATTGGTGTCATCTAGGTGGGGCTTCATTACATTGGTGTCATCTAGGTGGGGCTTCATTACATTAGTGTCACCTAGGTGGGGCTTCACGGTGGTCGGTCCCCATCTCCTGGCTGGGATGAAATGAAAGGATTTTAAAGCAGAAGGCAGACAGAGACAAGTGTTATACAGGTATATATCACATGTACAGCGGCAACTAAGGGCCGTGTTACAGGAAGCCATAATTGGCTGAATCCGGCAGATTATCTCTCTGTGTAAGGGTACAAACACACACAGCAGATACGCAGCAGATACGCAGCAGATTTGATACTGTGTTCAGTTATTTAGATCTAATCTGCTGCGTATCTGCTGCGTATCGCAGCAGTAAATACGCAGCGTATAAGCCGTGTGTGTTTGTACCCTAAGGGTGCGTTCAGACTACGGAATTCTCGCTGATAAATTCTTCTGGATTCCGTAGCTCGTATCCGCTCACGGTTGCGCGCCTCTCCGCCGGTGCCATAGACACCATTCTATGCACGGGAGGATTCCGCATTCCGCCAAAAGAATTGACACGCCAATTCTTTCGGCGGATAGTGGAATCAGCCGGCCCATAGAATGCTGTCTATGGCACGGGCAGAGAGGCGCGCAGCCGTGAGCGGATATGAGCTACGGAATCCGGACAAGTTTATCCACGAGAATTCCAGAGTCTGAACACACCCTAAATGAGACAATTGCGGCTGATGGCATCAAATGGCCCGACGCCAAAATCATCGGCCTCCAACTGCGAAGTACGTGTAATAGTGATACACGGCCGACGGCTAATGACTGAGCAGGAGAAGAGCGGGGAGAGGTGATGGATGAACAGTCTTCATGGAGATTTGTGCTCCTTTAGAGAATAGTGATGCACGATGCACCGAAATATCGATACTAATATCGATATTCGGGGCAAAAAAACGGTTCGGTACCAGGATTTCCTGGTATCGATACTTTATGTTAAGATGTGCAATAGCGCAGATTAACATAGAGTATAGTGCAGAGAACACGGCCGGCGGCTGTCTGAGCGCCGGCCGTGTTCTCTGTGTGCTCCCCACCCCCCGCGCGACTCACCAACTCCTTCTCCATGCTGCCTGGTCCCGGTGTCATCTCTCTCCCCCACGCGGCTCACCAACTTCTGCTCCATCTCCATGCTGCCCGGTCAAGCAGGTTAGTGAGCCAGCGTGCCACAGCACATGTGTCACGGCCGGGGGTTAACCCCACACTTCCCACTGGCCGACCCCTGGTCTGCAACCTGCGCGGGCCGTCCGGGTACGGCATGCCGCTGTCACTAATGGAGCGGTATTTATACTGGGCTGTGCTCCGTTGTGACTCCCAGCCCCCGCACACAGGCCGCAGCCTCCTCACTACGGGACAATCTCCAAAGCCATCGGCTGCGGCGTACGGAGCAGCTCGGATGCTGCTGAGTGCTGACACTTCACAGCGGCATCTACACAGTTACACCGGCTATTTAACTGTGTAGATGCCGCTGTGTCAGCAGCATCCGAGCCGCTCCGTGCGCCTCAGCCGATGGCTTTAGAGATTGTCCCGTAGTGAGGAGGCTGCGGCCTGTGTGGTGTGGGGGCTGGGAGTCACAACGAGGAGGGAGGGAGGAGTGATGCCGGGACCGGGCAGCATGGAGCAGGAGGTGAGGGTTCTGCTCCACTACAACTATTACTACCCCCAATGTACTATACTAATGTTATGTGTCAGCCATACTACTACTACCCCCAATATACTTTACTTGTTTTATGTGTCAGCCATACAACTACTATCCCCAATATACTATACTAATGTTATGTGTCAGCCATACTACTACTACCCCCAATATACTTTACTTGTTTTATCTGTCAGCCATACTACTACCCCCAACCTACTACACTGTGTATCTGCCATACTACTACTACCCCCAACCTACTATACTGTGCATCTGCCATACTACTACTACCCCCAACCTACTATACTGTTCAAATGCCATACTACTACTACCCCCATCATACTATACTGTGCATTTGCCCTACTACTACCCCCAACATACTATACTGTGCATTTGCCATACTACTACCCCCAACCTACTATACTGTGCATCTGCCATACAACTACTACCCCCAACATACTATACTGTGTGTCAGCCATACAACTACTACCCCCAACATACTATACTGTGTGTCAGCCATACAACTACTACCCCCAACATACTATACTGTGTGTCAGCCATACAACTACTACCCCCAACATACTATACTGTGTGTCAGCCATACAACTACTACCCCCAACATACTATACTGTGTGTCAGCCATACTACTACTACCCCCAACATACTATACTGTGTGTCAGCCATACTACTACTACCCCCAACATACTATACTGTGTGTCAGCCATACTACCTTCCCAATCTCGCACAGTATACAGTGTTTGCACCAAAAAAGTCATATATGCAAACACGTTACCAATCAAAGCTGCAAATCACTGCGCACTAAGAAAAGACTCTCAGACAGCCCTACCGGCTGAAAGATGTTAAAAGTTATGGGAATCAGAAAACAGCATTATATTGAATCAAGTATCGAAATGGTATTGAGTATCGAAATAAAAAAGTTGGTATTGGTATCGAACTCAAAATTCTGGTATCGTGACATCCTTAATAGAGAATATCACAAGCCGCTGCCGTCCAGAAGGGGGACAGAGGGGTATATGGGCAGGGGATACACTGTGCTCCTCCGCTGATGGGAGGGGGACAGAGGTGTGTACGGGGAGGGGATACACTGTGCTCCTCCGCTGATGGGAGGGGGATACAAAGCGGCCTGTATTTAGAGTTCATGCTGCCCTCGGCACTTTGCAAGCTGAGGCCCCCCCCCCCCCCCCGGCACTGGCTGGTTACATGCATGGTGTATGCCCTGGCACCCCAGCACCCAGTACCTGGTACTACTGAGCGGCTTCCCCCATCTTTCAGTAGTACTGGGTGCTGGGGCGCTCTGCTTGATACCCGCTCTTCTCATCAAACAGACGTGATGGAGGAAGGAGGCCGGGGATGTCTAAGTTCGGGGACCGCTTCTGTCCAGTGTCGGACTGGGGTACCTGGGGCCCACCAGAGGAAATGATCCTTGGGGCCACCAATAAAGAACCAGTGAGACATGACATGCTGACCCCGTCCTTTCCTGGATTCATCTGTATCTGTGACAAATCCCTACATTTATACAGCTCTCAGGGTATGCTGGGAGTTGTAGTCTCTGAGAGGACAACCCTGTAATAAATCACTGTGTGCAGAGTCTCCTGGTGGCTGCAATCTGTGGGTGACAACCATCAGCCCTGAAGGTCCAGCAATACATCTGTCTACACTGTACTACAACTCCCAGCATATCCTGAGGGCTGCAGACTGTCAGTACATGCTGGGAGTTGTAGTGCCTGCAGCTGTTATAGTTGGGTCCTATACACTGGATGATTTGTGGCATATAAGTATACATAGATCTGTGGGGGCTCAGTATATAGAAGTGACCCCAGAACATCACTAATAGGGATAGGGGGAGATGGTTTTGTTCTGTCCCCTATTAGTGATGTTCTGGGGGTCACTTCCACACACTGAGCCCCCACAGATCTATGTATTCTTATATGCCACAAAGCATCCAGTGTATAGGACCCAACTACAACAGCTGCAGGCACTACAACTCCCAGCATGTACTGACAGTCTGCAGCCCTCAGGATATGCGGGACTGTGTCAGTACACTACCGCAAACAATACACTGACCCATTTAGACCCCAATGGTACACAGGCTCTGCACACTAATGGTGCCTTTACACAGAGAGATTAATCTGACAGATTTTTTAAGCCAAAACCAAGAACAGACTATAAACAGGGTGCAGGTCATAAAGGAAAGACTGAGATTACCTGTTTTTTTAAGTCCATTCCTGACTTTGGCTTCCAAAATTGGTCAGATAAATCTGCCTGTGTAAACGCACCATATAGAAGTGATTACAGTGCATCTACTAATGACTCGCAGGTGACGTCTTCTCGAATTGCCGTTGCTCACTTTTTGCTTTCTTCTGCATCTGGTGCAGCATCACGAAGACTTCTCCAAACACAACTCGTCTGCAGGTGGGCAGCTGGGGGTGACTAGGGAAGGGAGGCAGCTGGGGGTGACTGGGGAAGGGAGGCAGCTGGGGGTGACTGGGGAAGGGAGGCAGCTGGGGGTGGCAAGGGGAGCAGCTGGGGGTGACTGGGGAAGGGAGGCAGCTGGGGGTGGCAAGGGGAGCAGCTGGGGGTGACTGGGGAAGGGAGGCAGCTGGGGGTGGCAAGGGGAGCAGCTGGGGGTGACTGGGGAAGCGAGGCGGCTGGGGGTGGCAAGGGGAGCAGCTGGGGGTGACTGGGGAAGGGAGGCAGCTGGGGGTGGCAAGGGGAGCAGCTGGGGGTGACTGGGGAAGGGAGGCAGCTGGGGGAGGCAAGGGGAGCAGCTGGGGGTGACTGGGGAAGGGAGGCAGCTGGGGGTGGCAAGGGGAGCAGCTGGGGGTGACTGGGGAAGGGAGGCAGCTGGGGGTGGCAAGGGGAAGGGAGGCAGCTGGGGGTGGCAAGGGGAGCAGCTGGGGGTGACTGGGGAAGGGAGGCAGCTGGGGGTGGCAAGGGGAGCAGCTGGGGGTGACGGGGGAAGGGAGGCAGCTGGGGGTGACTGGGGAAGGGAGGCAGCTGGGGGTGACTGGGGAAGGGAGGCAGCTGGGGGAGGCAAGGGGAGCAGCTGGGGGTGACAGGGGAAGGGAGGCAGCTGGGGGTGGCAGGGGGAGCAGCTGGGGGTGACTGGGGAAGGGAGGCAGCTGGGGGTGACTGGGGAAGGGAGGCAGCTGGGGGTGACTGGGGAAGGGAGGCAGCTGGGGGTGGCAAGGGGAGCAGCTGGGGGTGACTGGGGAAGGGAGGCAGCTGGGGGTGGCAAGGGGAGCAGCTGGGGGTGACTGGGGAAGGGAGGCAGCTGGGGGTGGCAAGGGGAGCAGCGGGGGGTGACTGGGGAAGGGAGGCAGCTGGGGGTGGCAAGGGGAGCAGCTGGGGGTGACTGGGGAAGGGAGGCAGCTGGGGGTGACTGGGGAAGGGAGGCAGCTGGGGGTGACTGGGGAAGGGAGGCAGCTGGGGGTGGCAAGGGGAGCAGCTGGGGGTGACTGGGGAAGGGGAGCAGCTGGGGGTGACTGGGGAAGGGAGGCAGCTGGGGGTGACTGGGGAAGGGAGGCAGCTGGGGGTGACTGGGGAAGGGAGGCAGCTGGGGGTGACTGGGGAAGGGAGGCAGCTGGGGGTGACTGGGGAAGGGAGGCAGCGGGGGGTGACTGGGGAAGGGAGGCAGCTGGGGGTGACTGGGGAAGGGAGGAAGCTGGGGGTGACAGGGGGAGCAGCTGGGGTGACACAGGGAGGGGGAGAAGCTGGGGGGCAGGGGAAACAACTGGGGTGACTGGGGAAGGGAGGCAGCTGGGGGTGGCAGGGCGGGCAGCTGGGGTGACAGGGGGAGAAGGAACAGCTGGGGTGACAGGGGGAGAAGCTGGGACAGCCTGTCACGCATGCCGAAAGCTCACGGCCGCAGCCCCGCAGTGCCGAACTTCTCCCCTGCTTGTGACGTCATTGCGCTGGCGCCGAGCGGGAGAGGAGTTCGGGTACTGCGGGGCTGCGGCTGTGAGCTTCCGGCCCGTGTGACAGGCTGTCTATGGTGGAAGCTGCACCCCGGCACCCTATCCCCCCCCTGGGCGCGGACGTCAGCGGCGGGGCGTTGGAGGGGGTTAAAACAAAATGAATGCATTTTAAAAAATGTGTCCTTCGGGTGCCGCCCCCTGCAGGGCGCCGCCCTAGGCACCGAACCAGGAGGGGGGGGGGGGGGGGGGGACAGACAGGTAGACCAGGAAGGGGGGAACAGAGGTGTGTACGGGCAGGTGATACACTGTGCACCTCCGCTGATGGGATGGGAGGGGGATACACGGCGGCCACATCGGGGTCATTCAGTGCCAGAAATTTGTAGTTTACTTCTATTAAAAAAATCTCCAGTCTTCCAATACTTATCAGCTGCTCTATGTCCTGCAGGAAGTGGTGTATTCTCTCCAGTCTGACACAGTGCTCTCTGCTGCCACCTCTGTCCATGTCAGGAACTGTCCAGAACAGCAGCAAATCCCCATATAAAACCTCTTCTGCTCTGGACAGTTCCTGACATGGACAGAGGTGGCAGCAGAGAGCACTGTGTCAGACTGGAGAGAATACACCACTTCCTGCAGGACATACAACAGCTGATAAGTACCGGAAGATGTCACACAGAGAATTTGTGCCCTTGAAATTGGCCGCAGATATACAAATCCATCACACGGCCGATTATCTGTCCACGTCCGCCATCAATCACCTAGCGAGGAGAACGGGAGACACAGCTGTGACAGTGGAGGTGACCCCATTAACGTCAGGAGACAGCAAATGCCCAGCAGCCGTCCAGGGATATAAATCTCCCGCTAGCAGCACCTCAACATAGATTGTATAGGGGGGGGGGGGGATTCTGGCTGTTATATTATAGTGGGGGGTGTTATCCGGATGCCCCGCCCCAATGATATAACCGCCATTGCCCTGAGCCCCGCCTCTCTCGGCCTATACTCACTTGCTGACTTGTCTCCTTCCTAACGCAGATGTGGAAGGAGAGAAGGATCGGCCATGTTGTGTCCTCAGGGAGAAGAGAGGAGACTGAAGGCCCCCACCCCTCTCCACTATAAGCACATGCACGCTCCCCCACCCCTCTCCACTATAAGCACATGGACGCTCCCCCACCCCTCTCCACTATAAGCACATGCACGCTCCCCACCCCTCTGCACTATAAGCACATGCACGCTCCCCACCCCTCTCCACTATAAGCACATGCACGCTCCCCACCCCTCTCCACTATAAGCACATGCACGCTCCCCACCCCTCTCCACTATAAGCACATGCACGCTCCCCCACCCCTCTCCACTATAAGCACATGCACGCTCCCCCCACCCCTCTCCACTATAAGCACATGCACGCTCCCCCCACCCCTCTCCACTATAAGAACATGCACGCTCCCCCCTCCACTATAAGCACATGCACGCTCCCCCAACCCCTCTCCACTATAGGCACATGCACGCTCCCCCACCCCTCTTCATTATAAGCATATGCACGCTCCCCCCTCTCCATTATAAGCACATGCACGCTCCTCCACACCTCCCCATTATAAGCACATGCACGCTCCCCCACCCCTCTCCACTATAAGCACATGCACACTCCCCCACCCTCCTCCACTATAAGCACATGCACGCTCCCCCACCCCTCTCCACTATAAGCACATGCACGCTCCCCCACCCCTCTCCACTATAAACACAAGCAGGCTCCCCCTCCTCTCCACTATAAGCACATGCACGCTCCCCCACCCCTCCCCACTATAAGCACATGCACGCTCGCCACCCCTCTCCACTATAAGCACATGCACGCTCCCCCACCCCTCTCCACTATAAGCACATGCACGCTCCCCCCTCTCCACTATAAGCACATGCACGCTCCCCCACCCCTCTCCACTATAAGCACATGCACGGTCCCCCACCCCGCTCCACTATAAGCACATGCACGCTCCCCACCCCTCTCCCTATAAGCACATGCACGCTCCCCCACCCCTCTCCACTATAAGCACATGCACGCTCCCCCACCCCTCTCCACTATAAGCACATGCACGCTCCCCCACCCCTCTCCACTATAAGCACATGCACGCTCCCCACCCCTCTCCCTATAAGCACATGCACGCTCCCGCACCCCTCTCCACTATAAGCACATGCACGCTCGCTCCCCACCCCTCTCCACTATAAGCACATGCACGCTCCCCACCCCTCTCCCTATAAGCACATGCACGCTCCCCCACCCCTCTCCACTATAAGCACATGCACGCTCCCCCACCCCTCTCCACTATAAGCACATGCACGCTCCCCCACCCCTCTCCACTATAAGCACATGCACGCTCCCCCCATCCCTCTCCACTATAAGCACATGCACGCTCCCCCCACCCCTCTCCACTATAAGCACATGCACGCTTCCCCCTATCCCTCTCCACTATAAGCACAAGCACGCTCCCCCACCCCTCTCCACTATAAGCACATGCACGCTCCCCCACCCTCCTCCACTATAAGCACATGCACGCTCCCCCACCCCTCTCCACTATAAGCACATGCACGCTCCCCCACCCCTCCCCACTATAAGCACATGCACGCTCCCCCCACCCCTCTCCACTATAAGCACATGCACGCTTTCCCCCTATCCCTCTCCACTATAAGCACATGCACGCTCCCCCACCCCTCTCCACTATAAGCACATGCACGCTCCCCCACCCTCCTCCACTATAAGCACATGCACGCTCCCCCACCCCTCTCCACTATAAGCACATGCACGCTCCCCCACCCCTCCCCACTATAAGCACATGCACGCTCCCCCACCCCTCCCCACTATAAGCACATGCACGCTCCCCCCTCTCCACTATAAGCACATGCATGCTACCCCCACCCCTCTCCACTATAAGCACATGTACGCTCCCCCACCCCTCTCCACTATAAGCACATGCACGCTCCCCCCATCCCTCTCCACTATAAGCACATGCACGCTCCCCCACCCCTCTCCTCTATAAGCACATGCACGCTCCCCCACCCATCTCCACTATAAGCACATGCACGCTCCCCCCCTCTCCACTATAAGCACATGCACGCTCCCCCCACCCCTCTCCACTATAAGCACATGTACGCTCCCCCACCCCTCTCCACTATAAGCACATGCACGCACGCCACCCCTCTCCACTATAAGCACATGCACGCTCCCCCCACCCCTCTCCACTATAAGCACATGCACGCTCGTCACCCCTCTCCACTATAAGCACATGCACGCTCCCCCACCCCTCTCCACTATAAGCACATGCACGGTCCCCCACCCCGCTCCACTATAAGCACATGCACGCTCCCCACCCCTCTCCCTATAAGCACATGCACGCTCCCCCACCCCTCTCCACTATAAGCACATGCACGCTCCCCCACCCCTCTCCACTATAAGCACATGCACGCTCCCCCCACCCCTCTCCACTATAAGCACATGTACGCTCCCCCACCCCTCTCCACTATAAGCACATGCACGCACGCCACCCCTCTCCACTATAAGCACATGCACGCTCCCCCCACCCCTCTCCACTATAAGCACATGCACGCTCGTCACCCCTCTCCACTATAAGCACATGCACGCTCCCCCACCCCTCTCCACTATAAGCACATGCACGGTCCCCCACCCCGCTCCACTATAAGCACATGCACGCTCCCCACCCCTCTCCCTATAAGCACATGCACGCTCCCCCACCCCTCTCCACTATAAGCACATGCACGCTCCCCCACCCCTCTCCACTATAAGCACATGCACGCTCCCCCACCCCTCTCCACTATAAGCACATGCACGCTCCCCACCCCTCTCCCTATAAGCACATGCACGCTCCCGCACCCCTCTCCACTATAAGCACATGCACGCTCGCTCCCCACCCCTCTCCACTATAAGCACATGCACGCTCCCCACCCCTCTCCCTATAAGCACATGCACGCTCCCCCACCCCTCTCCACTATAAGCACATGCACGCTCCCCCACCCCTCTCCACTATAAGCACATGCACGCTCCCCCACCCCTCTCCACTATAAGCACATGCACGCTCCCCCCATCCCTCTCCACTATAAGCACATGCACGCTCCCCCCACCCCTCTCCACTATAAGCACATGCACGCTTTCCCCCTATCCCTCTCCACTATAAGCACATGCACGCTCCCCCCACCCCTCTCCACTATAAGCACATACACGCTCCCCCCACCCCTCTCCACTATAAGCACATGCACGCTCCCCCCACCCCTCTCCACTATAAGCACATGCACGCTCCCCCATCCCTCTCCACTATAAGCACATGCACGCTCCCCCCACCCCTCTCCACTATAAGCACATGCACGCTCCCCCCACCCCTCTCCACTATAAGCACATGCACGCTCCCCCCATCCCTCTCCACTATAGGCACATGCACGCTCCCCCCACCCCTCTCCACTATAAGCACATGCACACTCCCCACCCCTCTCCACTATAAGCACATGCACGCTCCCCCACCCCTCTCCACTATAGGCACATGCACGCTCCACCCCACCCCTCTCCACTATAAGCACATGCACGCTCCACCCCACCCCTCTCCACTATAAGCACATGCACGCTCCCCCAACCTCTTCCCGCTATAAGCACATGTACGCTCCCCCCACCCCTTCCCACTATAAGCATATGTACGCTTCCACACCCCTCTCCACTATAAGCACATGTACGCTCCCCCCACCCCTCTCCACTATAAGCACATGTACGCTCCCCCACCCCTCTCCACTATAAGCACATGTACGCTCCCCCACCCCTCTCCACTATAAGCACATGGACGCTCCCCCACCCCTCTCCACTATATATGCGCATGCACGCTCCCCCACCCCCTCCACTATAAGCACATGCACGCTCCCCCACCCCTCTCCACTATAAGCACATGCACGTCCCCCCCTCTCCACTATAAGCACATGCACGCTCCCCCACCCCTCTCCACTATAAGCACATGCACGCTCCCCCACCCCTCTCCACTATAAGCACATGCACGCTCCCCCCACCCCTCTCCACTATAAGCACATGCACGCTCCCCCCTCCACTATAAGCACATGCACGCTCCCCCACCCCTCTCCACTATAAGCACATGCACGCTCCCCCCACCCCTCTCCACTATAAGCACATGCACGCTCCCCCACCCCTCTCCACTATAAGCACATGCACGCTCCCCCCATCCCTCTCCACTATAAGCACATGCACGCTCCCCCCTCCACTATAAGCACATGCACGCTCCCCCACCCCTCTCCACTATAAGCACATGCACGCTCCCCCCACCCCTCTCCACTATAAGCACATGCACGCTCCCCCACCCCTCTCCACTATAAGCACATGCACGCTCCCCCACCCCTCTCCACTATAAGCACATGCACGTCCCCCCCTCTCCACTATAAGCACATGCACGCTCCCCCCACCCCTCTCCACTATAAGCACATGTACACTCCCCCCACCCCTCTCCACTATAAGCACATGCACGCTCCCCCACCCCTCTCCACTATAAGCACATACACGCTCCCCCACCCCTCTCCACTATAAGCACATGCACGCTCCCCCACCGTCCTCCACTATAAGCACATGAACGCTCCCCCTCTCCACTATAAGCACATGCACGCTCCCCCACCCCTCTCCACTATAAGCACATGCACGCTCCCCCACCCCTCCCCACTATAAGCACATGCACGCTCCCCCACCCCTCTCCACTATAAGCACATGCACGCTCCCCCCACCCCTCTCCACTATAAGCACATGCACGCTCCCCCACCCCTCTCCACTATAAGCACATGCACGCTCCCCCACCCCTCTCCACTATAAGCACATGCACGGTCCCCCACCCCTCTCCACTATAAGCACATGCACGCTCCCCCACCCCTCCCCACTATAAGCACATGCACGCTCCCCCACCCCTCTCCACTATAAGCACATGTACGCTCCCCCACCCCTCTCCACTATAAGCACATGCACGCTCCCCCACCCCTCCCCACTATAAGCACATGCACGCTCCCCCCTCTCCACTATAAGCACATGCACGCTCCCCCCTCTCCACTATAAGCACATGCACGCTCCCCCCAGTCCTCTCCCCCTGTATACAGTGTATACAGCATCATACACCTGTATATAAGAACATAGGGGGAGATTTATCAAACATGGTGTAAAGTGAAACTGGCTCGGTCGCCCCTAGCAACCAATCAGATTCCACTTTTTATTCCTCACAGACTCTTTGAAAAATTAAATGTGAAATCTGATTGGTTGCTAGGGGCGACCGAGCCAGTTTCACTTTACACCATGTCACCTCTATACAGATCACTGGTCACCACATATGGTATATACTATATACTGCTCCATACACCTGTATATAAGAGCTGCAGGCAGGCACCATCTCCCATTACACATAGGTCCCGGCTCCCGGCAGCCTCCTCTCTTCCCTCAGGCTCTCTAGCTGCAGGAGTGTCCTCCCTGCCAGGCCCTGGAGCTGGGAGGAGAGAGCGGCCTCTAGTGGCTGCAGGGAGAATATACTGGAGCTGGGAGGAGAGAGCGGCCTCTAGTGGCTGCAGGGAGAATATACTGTAGCTGGGAGGAGGAGAGCGGCCTCTAGTGGCTGCAGGGAGAATATACTGGAGCTGGGAGGAGAGAGCGGCCTCTAGTGGCTGCAGGGAGAATATACTGGAGCTGGGAGGAGAGAGCGGCCTCTAGTGGCTGCAGGGAGAATATACTGGAGCTGGGAGGAGAGAGCGGCCTCTAGTGGCTGCAGGGAGAATATACTGGAGCTGGGAGGAGAGATCGGCCTCTAGTGGCTGCAGGGAGAATATACTGGAGCTGGGAGGAGAGAGCGGCCTCTAGTGGCTGCAGGGAGAATATACAGCCTGCAGCTATAACTGCCACAGCACATTGCTTCTATCTATATGTCTCAGCTTCTATGCATGGGGGCGGGGCTTTTCTGGGACACTGTAGTATATAGAGCAGAGTGATGTATATGTGGATTATATAGAGGGGCAGTATACAGTGTCATCATACATAGGAGATTGCACATCTATTATCTGTCATATTCACTATTAGTGCTGACACGGTCTCCACATTGCACTAATACTTGTCTTTCCATTGGATTGGCTGTACCATGTCATGTGGAGGTTGTTGGCCCCTCCCCCGCAGATGATGACATCACTAGCTATTGTTGGCCCTTCCCCCGGACATGATGACATCACAAAAGGCTCCTGTATAGGTCATGATGACATCACACACTGTATATAAGCAGCTGCAGAGCTCTAGAATCTCCAGAGGTGTTTAGTGGTTGGTGGAGGTAAGTCTGCTGTGTCCTTCCTTCTCTTCTATAACAAAGGGTGAAACTATTGCTACAATATCCTCATCCCTACAGGTATATACTATATTATATATGATGGGATTACCCCTCTATTCTGATCCCTACAGATATATACTATAATATATATGACAGGTTCCCCATTGAGTAACTCCTGACTGTTCTTCTTTATTTGTAGGAGAGAGAAAAGCGAGCAGAAGAGTTGGTGTTGTCGGTGGAGGAGGTAGTGTCGGAGGAGGAGGAGGTAGTGTCGGAGGAGGAGGAGGTATTGTCGGAGGAGGAGGAGATGGCGGAGGAGGAGGTAGTGTTGGTGGAGGAGGAGATGGCGGGGGTAGTGGTGGAGGATGTGATCATGCTGATGGCGGATGTAGTTGTTGTGGTGGACGATTTTGTTGTGGAAGGATTGTTGGTGAGAGTGGTGAGAGAGGTGTTGGTGCAGATGGTGATGGCGGTGAGGCGTGTGGTAGTGGATGGAGCGGTAGTGCTGGTGGAGGTGATAGTGATGGTAGTGGATGAGATGGTGGTGATGGAGGCAGTGATGGTGCTGGAGGAGGTGGAGGAGGAAGGGCTACAGCTGGAGGAGATGGTGGAAGTGGAGGAGGAGGTGATGGAAGTGCAGGAGGAGGAGGAGGTGGTTGTGAAGGAGGAGGAGGTGGTTGTGAAGGAGGAGGAGGAGGTCGTGGAGGAGGAGGAGGTGGTCGTGGAGGAGGTGGTCGTGGAGGAGGAGGAGGTGGTCGTGGAGGAGGAGGAAGCGGTCGTGGAGGAGGAGGAGGCGGTCGTGGAGGAGGAGGAAGCGGTCGTGGAGGAGGAGGAGGTGGTCGTGGAGGAGGAGGAGGTGGTCGTGGAGGAGGAGGAAGCGGTCGCGGAGGAGGAGGTAGTGGAGGAGGAGGTGAGGAGGAGAGGGTGGTGGAGGAGAGTGTCCAGATGGTTGATGAGGTGCTGGAGGAGCGGCTGTTGTGGAGGAGGAGAGGATGAAGGTGATGGATGAGGTGAGATAGTTGGGGGGGGGGTGCTCTGCCTGTGGGAGGATGTGTTTCACCACTAACCAATTTTGGGTCTTTATCGGGGTAAAGGTTCTATACCTAGTCCTCGCTCTCCTATTTGCCCAGATTAGTTTATTCAGGGTAACCTCCAGGACTGCCGGCATCCCATTGCACCTTGGCTATCTTGCTACTTAATTACACACTGACAACTGTTTGTTCTTTATAAATGCGTGGGGGTAGGCCACAGCTTTTTTAATTTTCTTAAAACTATTTTAAACTTTAAAACATATATTTGTGTAATGTGAGGATAGGACCTTGCGCTGTCGCCTTCCTGGCGAGGACACCGGAATGCCAGGCCACGGCTCCGGCGGTGGGCATGTCTTAGTTGTTCTTCCGGGTGCCTCGCCGATGCTTCTCCTTCCTCCTCTGCAAGGTCCCCCCCAGCGCCAAGCTGTGACAACAGTAATAACAGTAAATAAACACATACAAACAAATAAACTTCTTCCACAGAAAAACATTAGGGAGGGTGGGTGGGAAAGCTGTTTAACCTCTGCCTGTCACGCTGGTGTGGTGTTCTGCAACTTCCTGCCAGTTACTTTTGTTAGCCTATTGCCCCGCCCCCCAGACCGCCCCCAACATGGACCGCCTTCTAGGTGCTTGCTACGCCCCTGTCCCCGTCAGTCACAGTCACCGGCTGCTTAGCCAGCACCAGTGATCCACTCCCTGAAGTATTTGTCTGGGATTCGACACTAACTCCATTGTTGGGCGGAGGTAGGCCACAGCTTTATTATTATTGTTATATAAACAACTTCCTAACATAACCACACAGGAGGTGTACCAACAAGGGGTGTGCCGGCCGTAAACTTCAACGGGCACGGCCAACTTCATTCCCCCATTTCCTCAGACATCACACCGCCCGCTGTGGCCTGATTTCTTGCATCTACGGTGAGATACATGTCAGTAAAACAAAACAAGAAAAGCGCAGGTAACAAACGTCAGGGACGGAGGGTGGGAATCCGGCCCAGATCAAGCAGGGGCCAGTGCTGACTATATATACCCCACCTAAGCCAGAAGCAGATAGGCTGCTTTAGATCACATGCTACCCCACATGGTTCAGGCATCAATACTCATAAGGGGAGGTACTGAGGCCATGTTGGGCAGGTAACCCTTTGCATGCCATTAACCTGCCCCTGCAGTCCCGTATGCCTGCCTTATACTTCTGGCATATTCACCCCACTGTAAAGTCCGCGACAGTCTCTAAAGTCTCTAGCAGAAGGGTGGACGGGTGGGAGCTTCTTCCTCCAGGCGATCCGTGGCGACTGAGCTGGGAGCAACCTCTTTAAGATGGAATCTGGATTCCCGCTCAGACGTTGGCGGCCAATCACAAAGTGTTCCACTTGGGTTCTGTGCCAACGGTTCAATCAGCTGCTGGTCCCCACAAGCCAGAAGAATCCTCTAAGAACCACTTATAAGGGGCAGAAAATGGGTGGAGGAGGGGTGAGAACTGGTAATGGGACAGACCAAGTGTGTCCCTACTACAGCATATAGTGGGAAAGGGGGGAGGCTGCAAATCTGTGTGTGTCCCTATTTATTTGGGGAGGGGGGCTCCTACCGGAACTGTCCCTGCCAAGGGGCCCCTAATCCAAGTGCAACAATTGGAACAAAAACCACACAGATAGAATAAGGGTGGGAGGGTGGCATCGTGCTGTGTGCTGTGTCTCTGGCCGGGCGACCTGCCCATTATACACATAAACCACGCCCCTGTAACCCCTCGCCTGCTCACTACCTCCCCCAGGTGTTCCCGCAGCATACTAATGCCGCCATTGTTCCTACCCAAAGCCCCTAGCTGACCCCCCTGTCCTCATCAGTACATGCAGAGTGGACACCTCATGATGTTCCTCTCCTACGGCCATTTTTCTTTTTCATGATTGATGTTAATGTGGAGGCGGCATCTCTGCGTGTGTTCCAGGTGTAAACGGCGTCTGTCCGCTGGTCTCCCCAATCCCGGGCACATTTATCCCACCAGAGTTTGTTTCCTGTATCAAGTAGATTTTGCGGTCTCTGCATGGTGTCTGTAAGCGCGAAGTCTGAGCTTTCTCCTTGCTGGGTGAAGATTTCAGCCATTATAGATAGGCTTCCATCACAGTCTTCTATAGGTTTCAGGCTGACACAGCTAGATAGTGTGGAGGTATCTTTAGCTCAGAAGCAGGTGAAGCGTTCCAGTCTCCGCATGTTCATTCACCGCTACCCCTTCAGGCCTTCGGGCCTAGCCACATGTGTCCCTTGCATGTAGTATAGATCCGGCCACTAGAGGGGGTGCGTGCGCTTCCTTCTCAGAGTTTAGGCTTAGTGCCTTAATTATTCCGCACCTGTGTCTTGGGTATTTAAGGAGGCTTCTTGCACATGTGCTCTGCCTGAGCGTTGAGGTCCTTTGGTCCTGCAAAAACGTATCTGTGGTTGCTTTGCCTTACTGCTTCCTGTTACAGTGTTCCTGTCCTACCTGGTTCCTGTGTTCCTGCTGTCTTAACCTACAGTCCCAGTGTCTCCCAGTATACCTGAGGTAGCGACCTGGCGTATCCTCTGGGAAAGTCTATCTCCACCATCAGGAGTATCTCGTGAAGAACAGAGGATGCGCTTAGACAACGCCCTTATGGATAGACGAGCACATGACACAATGGGCTTACATTCCGCTGATCCTGACAGTATGGACTTCAGAGCTGGCAGACGTGTTGGAGCACAGAAAGAACTCCTGCAAAGAATATAGAAAGAACGTCTAAGCTCACCACACCTGATTCCAAATTTACTCCACCCGGTGCTCGAATGATGGGAATTCACAGGAAAATAAGAAAGGAGAAGGAGCAGGAGATCGTGGACAAGGATCAGGTGCAAAAGATGAAGAGCGATGAGGAGGAGGACTACCCACATGAAGAGTAAGTATATCACTGTAAAGTTGTTTTTATTATAGGTGACTGATTTTATAGGGTTATAATGCTTACAGTACATTAAGTGTTGTGGTTGCTATGGACAACTGCTCCATAGAATGGTCCTAACCTGGATACATCCTGTTTCTCTCCACAGGTGGAAAGAGAGAGTGCAGCGCTCCAAGAGGCCAGTTCTGTAAGTACACCATAGAACTAACACTGCTGACATCATCATCACCACCACCGGGGGGTGCCAGTCATGTAGACTCTTATAGGGGGATATATGGGCACATATGGGGCAGCTCCAGTTATATGAATTGTCTTTTCTTTTATAGAATAAGAACAATGAAGGGACTGAGCATCCTGCAGACTCTGGAGACCATGTAAGTGTATAAACCTGAGCTGACAATGCTGGAGTATTGGGGGGAGGGGGGCACAAACCTATTGTATGATGGCCGACCACCAATTCTCCCCAATCTCCTTACAATCTGCCCCAACAGTGGTGAGAATAATACACTGATTTACTAATATATATATCATTTATCTTCTATGTCTAACAGTGAGGAAGACAGAGCTGGAGACAGAGGAAGGACAGAGGAGGTGAGTACAGAGATTAAGAGACCATTATAGACAGACGGACGGACGGACGGGACAGACGGAAGGGATTGATCTCTGTGCTTTCTATTACAGTGACAGAGAAGATAGGCCACGATACCTGGGTAACAGATGGACATTTCTCTGCCAGGAAAGCGGCACTACTATATGTCCCTTATGGAATCGGGCCCTGATAGGTGTCACTGAGGGATCATGGTGAGGTAACAGAGAGACCATTTCCAGCCATCCACCCATCACCTTAGGTTGGATTGTAAGAGACACGGCCATTACTTCATATACGTCCGTCCTCTTCTTTCATACACAGGAAATTCCATGAAAGTCGGACCAGGGACCCAGGCCACAACATAGAGCAAGAAAAGCCGCCCTCATCCGAGGAATCAGTGGGGATCCAGGAGGCCCAGTAAGTATATAGAACACTGCAGGAGGAGCCCAGGGGCTCACATACTTTTTTTTGCATTCATCTCTTCCTCACTGAGTCTCCTCTCAATGTATAGACTCCTATAGACTGATCCTGGAATCATCACATTTCTCTTTTCTTTAGGTGCAGACAGAGATTCTCCTGGATCCCCAAGTGTCTGAGGAGGAAGAGGAACAAGTGAGTGATAATTTACCTGATGCTTCTGCCACTAGAGGGAGCTCACTGCACAGGGATGTATACAGCTTCTACTGATCTGTATAGTAGAGCAATATACAGTGAGCGCCCCCTAGTGGTTGCAGGGATATAATAGCTATATATAGACCCTACTCCCCCATCCTGTCCCCAGTATAGACCCTACTCACCCTAACTCTACTCTTCTTTCCTTTAGAGTCAGATGTCTTCTATGCTGCTTCAGCACTGACAATGTGGAGTGAAGAACCCTGAAAAACCCAACTATACAGAGAAAATAAATTGTTTTTTAAAAAATAACTTGTCACAGGCAGTATGTAACTAGTGATAAATATAACTCTGCATGACCACACTTCCCTCCTGTAACATACAGTCCCATGATGCTAATTGTCGGAGGGGATTCCCTACAGGGGATGTCTACATGGTGAAATCTATATACTGGGGGGCTTATTACTGGAGAGTTACCTACAGGAGGATGCCTGCCTACCAGGGAAACTACCTACAGGGGGCCTAACCACTATATTGATACACAGAGGGGGTCTAGACTATATTGGTGCATAGACTGAAATAACTACTTTACTGAGACAGGGCGGTCCAACTACTATATGGGGGCACAAATAGGGCCTAACTACTACATGGGGGCACAGGGGGACATAACTATTATATAGGAGCAAAGACAGCAACTATAATATATGGAGGCACAGAAGGGTCTAACTACTATATGTGAGGATGGAGAGGCCTAACTACTGTATGGGGTACATAGGGGTTTAGCTACAATATGATTGCACAAAGGGGGGCCTGATTACTATATGAGCGCACAAAGGGGCCAAACTACTATACGGAGACAGAGTGGCCTAACTACTATATAGGACACAGAGAGGCCAGAATACTATTTGGGGCACACTGGGGGCTTATCTTCTACATGGAATCACAGAGAGGCCTGACTACTATATGAGAGGACGGATGAAAGCCTTACTATTAGATGAGGGCGTAGAGGGGCCTAAGTACTATTTTAGGGCTTTAGGCTATGTTCACACTACGTAAAACTACGGCCGTAGTTCTCGCCGCAGAACTACGGCCGTAGTTTTACGGGGTGAGACATAGCTTTATTTTTCAAGGGATCCCGGCCGGAGTGTACACACATCGTATGCGCTCCGGCCTGGATCCCGTGCAGCGCCGGAAAAAACTGACATGTCAGTTTTCTGCGGCCGGAATTCAGTGAATTGCGGCCGCAGAAAGCCCTGTCAGTTTAGTTTAGCCAGTGAAGTAAGCGGCTTCGGCCGCTTGCTTCACTGTGTGCCATGGGAAGCTCTGATGCGGGCACGCGCTAATGCGCCCACATCAGAGCTCTGCGCCCGGAAAGATCAGCCGGCCAGTACTTAAGTACCGGCCGGGATGATCGGGGCTAAGACTGGAACGGCCGGATGTTCACGTAAAGTAGAAACCCATAGAGGAGGTAAATGCTCTGCTGTTTGGAGTCTTATGAACTCAGTAACTTTTCCCATGAATTTTCCTGTGATCCGTCCCTAATTGTAACTAGAGTTGTAGTAAAAATAAACAGCAGAGACAGGTGATTGCACATTGATTACAACGGCCCCATTTACACGGCTCTGGATTCATTACACAAGCCTCAGCCAAGACACCATGCGGATGAGTATGGGACATATTGTGCATTTTTGGCCTCTTATTGACAATCACATACGAGTGGAGGGAGAAAACCCCTATGAGGCAGATGACAATTGCTCCATCACAGGGAGAAAATTCCTTCCCGACTCCAATGGCGATCAGAATAATCCCTGGATCAGCGTCTCACCGGAAATCTAATGCCCATAACTATTATATTTTTCAAGAAAAGCATCCGGGCCTCCCTCAAACTCATTGAAAGCGTCACTATCAGCAGGTTTATTAATACCATATTTGTGAAGATCGGACGTTTTGATCACTTTTTATTAACTTTTTTTTATATAATGTAACAAAAAATCGGTAATCGTGGCACTTCTTTCGCTCTTTTCGTTTACGCCGTTCACCGTCAGTGATGACGATTGTTAGATTGGACAATTATGCACGCTATATATATTATATGTTTATTTTTTATTTATTTATGGATGAATGGTAAAGCTCAGCCCAGGCTCCCAGCGCCAATCGCGTTCTTGCTATTTGCAAACTATAGCAGTGAGCAGCCTACTGTCCTGGATTCCTGATCGGCATTCAAGCGCCAGAAGAGCGTCCCCCACACTGTCCGACCAGCTCGGCCCACCCCCTCCCAGCCTGGAATGCTCTTCTGGCGCTTGAATGCCGATCAGGAGCCCAGGACAGTAGGCTGCTCACTGCTATAGTTTGCAAATAGCAAGAACGCGATTGGCGCTGGGAGCCTGGGCTGAGCTTTACCATCCAGCACAACCCAGGCTCCCAGCGCTGATCACACTCCTGCTATCTGCAAACTGTAGCAGTGAGCACCCTGCTGTCCTGGGGTCCTGACCGGCTGTCATACAGCATGAGAAAGGGTGGGCTGATGCTGGCTGTGCTAGCTAAACTGGAAGGGGCGGTACAGATGGGGGCGGACTGGGCAGGACGGGGTGGTGCTCCCGGACCCAGGCGCCGCCGCAAATGCTCTTAAAGGAAAACTCCGGGCAAAATGTATTTTTTAAATGTTATTACATAGAAAGTTAGACAAATTTCTAATATACACTAATTATGGGAAATACACATAAAGGACTTTTCCCCTCAATTTAGTAGATTAGACAGGCTCAATTTTCCTAAGAAACCGGTGACGTCACGAATCAGAGCAGTGCTTGGTGTAATTCCTATGAAGTGTCCAGCAGGGGGCGCAGTGAATGAAGAAATTACATAGTAAGAATAACTATATCTCAAGTGCCAGCAGCCTCATCCACGGCACATAGGAAGGGGCTGCTGGCACTTGTGCGGCTGCCCCCGCGCCAGCAGCCCCCCAGTGAACACCCCCACCCCCTAAACACCCCTGAACTAACCCCATCACAGGTGCCAGCAGCCCTGCATAGGGCTGCTGGCACTTGCAGTGCGGCTGCCCCGCGTGGCAGCAGACCCCAAACCAGCGCCCCCACCGCGTGACAGCAGACCCAAGACCAGCGCCCCCCCAGCCCCCTAAGGACCCCATAGCTTTCCCCCAGCACACCCCCTTCCCCCGGGTGCCCCCGAACCGCACAGAGTAGAGGTGCCGTCGTGCGGGGAGGGGGTGATGCTGGTCTGGGGTCTGCCGTCGTGCGAGGAGGGGGTGACGCTGGTCTGGGGTCTGCCACTGCGCGGGGAGGGGGTGACGCTGGTCTGGGGTCTGCTGTCGCGCGAGGTGGGGTGAGGGTGTTCACTGGGGGCTGCTGTCACACGGGGGAGCAGCCACACCACAAGTGCCAGCAGCCCCATCCTATGTGCCGAGGATGGGGCTGCTGGCACTTGTGGTATACAGTTATTTTTACTATGTAATTTCTCCATACACTGCGCCCCCTGCTGGACGCTTCATAGGAATTATACCCAGCCCTGCTCTGATTCTCAATGTCACCGTTTTTTTTAGAAAAATTGAGCCTGTTTGATCTACTAAATTGAGGGAAGTTGTACTTTATGTGCATTTCCCATAATTAGTGTATATTAGAAATCTGTCCAACTTTCTATATGTAATAACATTAAAAATTACTTTTGCCTGAACTTCTCCTTTAAGCCCCATATTTGCAGAAGGGCAATTAGCGAATTTATAAAGAGTGCGGAGGTGCAGAAGAGCGTTTCTAACAGCAATCATCTGCTAAGGTAAACGGCTTCTATGGCATATCAGCAGGTTCTGCCGAGAGATAAATCGGCCATGACAACATCATGTGGCAGACAGTTCCACAGTCTCACTGCTCTTACAGTAAAGAACCCGCGTCGATGCTGATGATGAAATCTTTCCTCTAGACGTAGAGGATGCCCCCTTGTCATGGTTACAGACCTAGGAGTAAAAAGACCACTACAAAGATCTCTGTACTGTCCATTCATATATTTGTACATTGTGATCAGATCGCCCCTAAGACGTCTTTTTTCTAGTGTAAATAACCCCAAGCTTGATAACCTGTCCTGGTCCTGTAACGCACCCATTACCCTTAATGACCTTTGGTGCCCTCCTCTGCACCCGCTCCAGTTCAGCTGTGTCCTTAATATATACCAGTGCCCGATGCTGTACACAGTATATACCATGTGTGGTCTGACCAGTGATTTATAAAGAGGCAAAACTATGTTCTCATCTTTAGCATCTATACCTCTTTTGATGCATCCCATTATTTTATTAGCCTTGGCAGCTGCTGCCTGGCACTGATCACTAAAGTTGAGTTTACTGTCCACCAATACCCCCAGGTCCTTTTCGGAAGCAGTGTTACCCAGTGTTTTATTATTTAGCACATAACTGTACTTATTATTTCTACGGCCCAAGTGCATAACCTTACATTTATCCACATTAAACTGAATTTGCCATTTCTCCGCCCAAGCCTTCAGCTTCTCCAAATCCCTTTGTAATATGATATTATCCTCCTCTGTGCTGATTACTTTACCCAGTTTAGTATCATCTGCAAACATGGAGATTCTACTCTGTAGCCCCTCTACAAGATCATTAATAAAATATTAAAAAGAAGTGGACCCAACACTGACCCCTGTGATACCCCACTAGTAACTAAAACCCAATCTGAATATGTTCCATCAATGACCACCCTGTTTTCTATCACACAACCAGTTACTTACCAATTTGCATACGTTTTCCCCTAATCCCAGCCTCCCCATTTTATAGACCAACCTTTCATGCGGCACAGTATCAAATGCCTTGGAAAAGTCCAGATACACAACATCCACAGCCTCCCCCAGGTCCAGTCTATAACTTACCTCTTCATAGAAGCCTATCAGATTAGTCTGACAGGACCGATCCCTCATAAATCCATGCTGGTGCTGCGTCAAAAGATTATTTTCATGAAGATACACTAATATAGCATTTCTTACAAACCCCTCAAATACTTTACCTACTATAGATGTTAGACTTACAGGCCTGTAGTTTCCAGGATTACTCTTTGATCTCTCCTTGAATATTGGTACCACCTTAGCTATGCGCCAGTCCTGTGGAACAATCCCTGTCATTCTGGAATGTTTAACCTCTTAAAGGGACAGTGTCACATTTTTGAAAAAAATTTAAGAAAAAGTTATAAGAAAAAATATGTTTGTTGCATTTTTTTTTTTTTGCATAGGGCTTGAGTGTCTTTTAATCAAATTAATGTATGCACAGGGGGCTGCCATTTTAATAGTGTCTGTGTGTGACGTCATTTCACAACACACACACAGACACTATACGGCACCTCCATAACATTAGAGTGAACCGACGGAGTCCGTCTGGTTCACTCAAACTGGAGGCTCCGTCGCTGTGTACTGCACATGTGTATAGACATGTGCAGTACACAGCTGAATTAACTGGGGCGGGGTGGCGGCGCCATTTTTTTGAAGTCCCTGCCCAGCAAGAGGAACGAGGACGGGGGAGGAGAGAAACCACACAGAGAGTAGACAGGAGAGCTCTGTGCAGCTCTCTCCCCTCCCCAGCCTCCCCAAACAGTGTCGGACTGGCCCGCGGACCGCTCCCACTAACCTTCCAGCAGACCAGCCAGGGGTGGGCTGGATAGGACGGTCCCCCCAGTACAGTTACGGGGATGCGGTGAGCTTTCGGCACGGACAGGCTGTAATACACCGGCCCGGAAGCTCACAGCTGCTGCCCCTCAGTGCCCGGACTTCTCTCCTGCTCGGCGACCACGTGACATCGCCAGGCTGCAGAGCAGGAGAGAAGTCCGGGCACTGAGGGGCAGCAGCTGTAAGCTTCCGGGCCGGTGTATTACAGCCTGTCCGTGCCGAAAGCTCACCGCATCCCCGTAACTGTACTGCGGGGAACCAGCCTGCCTCTACTGCGCCTCCTCCCTGTGCCCCACGTAAGCTTCTGCCCTGTCACTCCAGCCTCTCTCCCCCCCCCTGTCACCCCAGCCTCTCTCCCCCCCCTGTCACCCCAGCCTCTCTCCCCCCCCTGTCACCACAGCCTCTCTCCCCCCCCTGTCACCCCAGCCTCTCTCCCCCCCCTGTCACTCCAGCCTCTCCCCCCCTGTGACCCCAGCCTCTCTCCCCCCTGTCACCCTAGCCTCTTTCCCCACCTGTCACCCCAGCCTCTCTCCCCCCCTGTCACCCTAGCCTCTCCCCCCCCTGTCACCCCAGCCTCTCTCCCTCCCCTGTCACCCCAGCCTCTCTCCCCCCTGTCACCCCAGCCTCTCTCCCCCCCCTGTCACCACAGCCTCTCTCCCCCTGTCACCCCAGCCTCTCTCCCCCCCTGTCACCACAGCCTCTCTCCCCCCCTGTCACCCCAGCCTCTCTCCCCCCCCGTCACCCCAGCCTCTCTCCCCCCCCTGTCACCCCAGCCTCTCTCCCCCCCTGTCACCCCAGCCTCTCCCCCCCTGTCACCCCAGCCTCTCTCCCCCCTGTCACCCCAGCCTCTCTCCCCCCCTGTCACCCCAGCCTCTCTCCCCCCCTGTCACCCCAGCCTCTCTCCCCCCCTGTCACCCAAGCCTCTCTCCCCCCTGTCACCCCAGCCTCTCTCCCCCCTGTCACCCCAGCCTCTCCCCCCCCTTTCACCCAAGCCTCTCTCCCCCCTGTCACCCCAGCCTCTCTCCCCTCTGTCACCCCAGCCTCTCTCCCCCTCTGTCACCCCAGCCTCCCTCCTCCCTGCCACATCAGCCTCTCCCTCCTGTCACCCCAGCCTCCTCCAGCCTCTCCCCCCAGCCTCTTCCAGCCTCTCCCCGTCACCCCAGCCTCTTTCAGCCTCTCCCCCCTGTCTCCCCAGCCTCCTCCAGCTTCTCCCCCCTGTCACCCCAGTCTCCTCCAGCCTCTCCCCCCTGTCACCCCAGCCTCCTCCAGCTTCTTCCCCCTGTCACCCCAGCCTCCTCCAGCTTCTTCCCCCTGTCACCCCAGCCTCCTCCAGCCTCTCCCTCCTGTCACCCCAGCCTCTCTCCCCCCGTCACCCCAGCCTCTCTCCCCCCCCCCCCCCGTCACCCCAGCCTCTCTCCCCCCCCCGTCACCCCAGTCTCTTTCTCCCACCGTCACCCCAGTCTCTCTCCCCCCCCTGTCACCCCAGCCTCTCTCCCCCCCCCCTGTCACCCCAGCCTCTCTCCCCCCCGGTCACTCCAGCCTCTCCCTCCTGTCACTCCAGCCTCTTCCTCCTGTCACCCCAGCCTCTCCCTCCTGTCACTCCAGCCTCTCCCCCTGTCACCCCAGCCTCTCACCCCAGCCTCCTCCAGCCTCTCCCTCCTGTCACTCCAGCCTCTCACCCCAGCCTCCTCCAGCCTCTCCCCCCTCTCACCCCAGCCTCCTCCAGCTTCTCCCTCTGGTCACCCCAGCCTCTTCCAGCCTCTCCCCCCTGTCACCCCAGCTTCTTCCTCCTGCCCAGCTGCCTGTATGAGAGTGCATGTACGTGCTGCCTGTATGAGAGTGCATGAATGAGATGCCTGTATGAGAGTGCATGTACGTGCTGCCTGTATGAGAGTGCATGTACGTGCTTCCTGTATGAGAGTGCATGTACGTGCTGCCTGTATGAGAGTGCATGTACGTGCTGCCTGTATGAGAGTGCTTGTACGTGCTGCCGGTATGAGAGTGCATGAATGAGATGCCTGTATGAGAGTGCATGTACGAGCTGCCTTTATGAGAGTGCATGTATGAGCTGCCTGTATGAGAGTGCATGTACGTGCTGCCTGTATGAGAGTGCATGTACGTGCTGCCGGTATGAGAGTGCATGAATGAGATGCCTGTATGAGAGTGCATGAATGAGATGCCTGTATGAGAGTGCATGAATGAGATGCCTGTATGAGAGTGCATGTACGTGCTGCCTGTATAAGAGTGCATGTACGAGCTGCCTGTATGAGAGTGCATGTACGAGCTGCCTGTATAAGAGTGCATGTACGAGCTGCCTGTATGAGAGTGCATGTACGAGCTGCCTGTATGAGAGTGCATGTACGAGCTGCCTGTATGAGAGTGCATGTATGAGCTGCCTGTATGAGAGTGCATGTACAAGCTGCCTGTATGAGAGTGCATAAATGAGCTGCCTGTATGAGTGCATGAATGAGATGCCTGTATGAGAGTACATGTACGTGCTGCCTGTATGAGAGTGCATGAATGAGTTGCCTGTATGAGATGCCTGTATGAGAGTGCATGTACGTGCTGCCTGTATGAGAGTGCATGTACGTGCTTCCTGTATGAGAGTGCATGAATGAGATGCCTGTATGAGAGTGCATGTACATGCTGCCTGTATGAGAGTGCATGAATGAGATGCCTGTATGAGATGCCTGTATGAGAGTGCTTGTACGAGCTGCCTGTATGAGAGTGCATGTACGTGCTGCCTGTATGAGAGTGCATGTACGTGCTGCCGGTATGAGAGTGCATGAATGAGATGCCTGTATGAGAGTGCATGTACGAGCTGCCTTTATGAGAGTGCATGTACGTGCTGCCTGTATGAGAGTGCATGTATGTGCTGCCGGTATGAGAGTGCATGAATGAGATGCCTGTATGAGAGTGCATGAATTAGATGCCTGTATGAGAGTGCATGTACGTGCTGCCTGTATAAGAGTGCATGTACGAGCTGCCTGTATGAGAGTGCATGTACGAGCTGCCTGTATGAGAGTGCATGTACGAGCTGCCTGTATGAGAGTGCATGTACGAGCTGCCTGTATAAGAGTGCATGTACAAGCTGCCTGTATGAGAGTGCATGAATGAGCTGCCTGTATGAGTGCATGAATGAGATGCCTGTATGAGAATGCATGTACGTGCTGCCTGTATGAGAGTGCATGAATGAGATGCCTGTATGAGATGCCTGTATGAGAGTGCATGTACGTGCTGCCTGTATGAGAGTGCATGTACGTGCTTCCTGTATGAGAGTGCATGAATGAGATGCCTGTATGAGAGTGCATGTACATGCTGCCTGTATGAGAGTGCATGTACGAGCTGCCTGTATGAGAGTGCATGTACGTGCTGCCTGTATGAGAGTGCATGTACGTGCTGCCGGTATGAGAGTGCATGAATGAGATGCCTGTATGAGAGTGCATGTACGAGCTGCCTTTATGAGAGTGCATGTACGTGCTGCCTGTATGAGAGTGCATGTACGTGCTGCCGGTATGAGAGTGCATGAATGAGATGCCTGTATGAGAGTGCATGAATGAGATGCCTGTATGAGAGTGCATGTACGTGCTGCCTGTATAAGAGTGCATGTACGAGCTGCCTGTATGAGAGTGCATGTACGAGCTGCCTGTATGAGAGTGCATGTACGAGCTGCCTGTATGAGAGTGCATGTACGAGCTGCCTGTATGAGAGTGCATATACGAGCTGCCTGTATGAGAGTGCATGAATGAGATGCCTGTATGAGATGTCTGTATGAGAGTGCATGTACGAGCTGCCTGTATGAGAGTGCATGTACGAGCTGCCTGTATGAGAGTGCATGTACAAGCTGCCTGTATTAGAGTGCATGAATGAGATGCCTGTATGAGAGTGTATGTACGTGCTGCCTGTATGAGAGTGCATGAATGAGATGCCTGTATGAGATGTCTGTATGAGAGTGCATGTACAAGCTGTCTGTATGAGAGTGCATGTACGAGCTGCCTGTATGAGAGTGCATGTACATGCTGCCTGTATGAGAGTGCATGTACGAGCTGTCTGTATGAGAGTGCATGTACATGCTGCCTGTATGAGAGTGCATGTACATGCTGCCTGTATGAGAGTGCATGTACAAGCTGCCTGTATTAGAGTGCATGAATGAGATGCCTGTATGAGAGTGTATGTACGTGCTGCCTGTATGAGAGTGCATGATTGAGATGCCTGTATGAGATGTCTGTATGAGAGTGCATGTACAAGCTGTCTGTATGAGAGTGCATGTACGAGCTGCCTGTATGAGAGTGCATGTACATGCTGCCTGTATGAGAGTGCATGTACGAGCTGCCTGTATGAGAGTGCATGTACAAGCTGTCTGTATGAGAGTGCATGTACGAGCTGCCTGTATGAGAGTGCATGTACATGCTGCCTGTATGAGAGTGCATGTACGAGCTGCCTGTATGAGAGTGCATGTACGAGCTGCCTGTATGAGTGTAAATTAAGCATCAGCAAATGTGCAGCAGTAGCGAAACCCTTCACTATGCTCGGCCTTTAGCCGGCTGCATTAGAGCTCCACTCCAGGTGTTTGGAAAAGCTGGATAAAGTCCTGGGAGAAGCTCCCCAGAGCTGTAACCAGATTTTCTAGACACCAGATTTTCTGGAGCTCTAATGCAACCGGCTGACGGCCGAGCATAATGAAGCATTTCGCTACTGCTGCACATTTGCTCATCCCAAGTGTACAGGCATGAGCTGTCTGTATGAGTGTAACAACAATACTAATATGCATGCGGGGGATGGGCGATGAGAAGTGCGGGAGGTGAGTGTGGGGAGGCGAGCTGTATGTGGTTCTGCAGCAGGTTGAGGTGTATTAGGAGGTTCTGCAGCAGCTGAGGTTTATTTAGAAAGGCTAGGGACACGCTTGTATCTGTACTGCTGTGCAGACAACAACAAAATGGCGCTGCCCAGCAGTACACATAATAGCACCTTTCCCCTCTTTGTTTCCCTGTGAAAAGAGGAGGGAGGTGATGATGTCACAGCAGTTGAGCAGGGACTGCCTCTTTTTTTCAGCATCCGTCTTTCAGGCTGCTTTTACCAGCAGTTTCCTGCTAGAGCGCCCCCTGGTGGCCATCACTGGGAAATATGGAAAATTAGATAATTTTTCATATTTCCTTACATAAAAAAAAAAAGAAAAACACATATAAATTAACAAAAAAAATATTAAATTCAGTTTTAACACTTTCATTTTTTTTTTTTACTTTGCGACACATTCCCTTTAAGGACCCATGCCGTACTGGTACGTCATGGATCCCTGTCACGATCAGGGGAGATGGCCTGCTATAATGCATCTCTCCCTGTTGGCATGGGGGGGTGGTTTACACCCCCGTGCTGACGATCGCTGCTATTGGCTGATCAGTTCAGATCAGCCAATAACAGTGATATTCGGCTTTCCGGGTCATTGGTGACCCGGAAAGCAATGGTGGTTGTTGCTGTCCGATACAGCACCAACCGCCATTACTGTTACAATATATGTGTAAAAAAGTGTAATACCTGCATCTGAACACCTCAGCTAGGTAGCTGAAGTGTTCAGAGCAGTTATTTGCCTATACTCACCTGATCCAGGCGTCCGGAGCAATGTCTTCCGGGACCCACAGCGCCCTCTTCTTCCCCGTCGTCTATCTTCGTCTTTTTCCGTCTCCTCATCATCTATCTTCGGCTTTATTTCGGCTTATAGGGGCTTCCCCCTCCCCCCTACTACATTACACCACACTACAAAAAATAAAGTTTTACACTACACTACATTAAACATTTACATACCCCATATACTCATCCCCGTATAAAGATGGACCCCAGGGTGTTTTCGGCAGAGGAGGCATACGCTATTATTACCTCCGACACCGAAACAGCCAGTGAGGATGAATGGGGGGATCCTTTTTTCCTCCATTCATCCTCATCATCATCATCCAGTGATGATGAATATCCACCTAGGCGTCCAAGGAGGTTGCCTCGGGCTGCCCCCCAGACACGTGATCTCAATAAGAGATGACGGTATGGCGTGAAATTCTACAAACTCTGTGAGAGTACCTCAGGGTACACTTACAGATTTAGGCTATGTTCACACTGTGTATGAATCCGACCGCAGTTCTTACGCCGCCGTACATGTGCGGCTGAAACTACGGGCGTGGGAAAAATCGACATGCGCCGGATGCGTACGCACCGCGAACATACAGTACAGTTATGCTTCCCTAGCTTGTTTCGAAGCGATCTGAGGCAGGTCATTTACTTGGAAATCTTCTCCCAGCCCCGTAAACCACACAGAACCTTTTGGATCGAAAAATCAAGTTCAAATTGGCTGAAATAAGTACTTCGTACGGGACCGCATGGAAATCCACGGCCGTACGTTTCAACATTTCCGTCCTCAAACAATGGTCTTGTTCATTTTTCACGGCGCCGTATACGATCTGACCGTAAGCTCATACGTAGTGTGCATTGTGCGGCCGTATATCGTATACTTCCCAGCGAACGCATCAACCTCAAAACTACGTGCGTATATTTGCGGTTCGCTCTACGGACGGATTCATACGCAGTGTGAACATAGCCCACGGGTACGTGCACACTGCGGAATGGCGATGGATAACCCGTTGCGCATTCTGCAGTTGGCACCTGCCGGCAGACTGATGGGGGCGCGAGCGTCATAGACTTCCTTCTATGCTAGGGCGGAGACGCCTGCGCCCGCATCAGTTTGCCGGCGGGTGCCAGCTGCGGAATGCGCGATGGGTTATCCGTCGCCATTCCCCAGTGTGCATGTACCCTTAAGAGTGTAGGAACGAAGGGACACCCGAATCCAGCCCCCAGATGCCCCCCACCCCCACCCCATCCTCGGAGTTAGTGGGAGGATCGTGGGATAACTTTTATACCAGCACCCCCTCTTCCGGTCCCTCGCTGCCCGAGCTACTGTAGCTTGCGGCACGATCCGAAAATATCAGAACTAGTAATTAGAGCCCTAATATTTAGCAGCCATGGAGCGGACCCAGCGCTTCTGGATATGAAGGACCCCGTATGGCACCAGGGCAACATTTTCCAGGTGACGTCCCCCACACTGGAGAAAGGGAGACCCCAGAAGAAGTGCAGAGTGTGGGGTAATGGGGGATCAGGAAGGAACTGATGCCACCTGTCCTGATCACCCCGGCCTCTGCATACTGGATCGCTTCAAGGCGTACCACACGTCATCGGAGTTCTAAATTATCTAAACTCTTTTCCTTATTCCTATTTCAGGGGTCACATTGATCCAGGGATTATTCTGATCGCCATTATGGAGTCGGGAAGGAATTTTTTCGTGAGGCTACTGTTGTCTGCCTCACGAGGGTTTTTTCCTTCCTCTGGATCAACAAAGGTTAAATTTGACTCCTGTGCTCTTCAACCTTATAAACTAATAATTGGCCTAATACCCATAAATAAATTAAAATTGTCCCTTTTCCCCAACTAAATAGGCTTGGCCGCCATTCCCATTAGAGACTTGCCATGTTGCATTTACAAAGCTCCTGTGCTGCCAGGACAATGGACCCCCTCCCCCCCCACCCCACAAGTGACCCCATTCTGGAAACTATACCCCATAAGGATCTAACAGGGGGGCAGTGGGGATATGGACCCCTTGGTGACGGGCACATATGTGCTGTGAAAATGCAAAAAATTGTATTTATCATTTTCACAGCACATGTTCTTCATATGTGGCCGTCACCAGTGGGGTCCATATGCTCACTGCACCCCTCGTTAGATTCCTTATGGGGTGTAATTTCCAGAATGGGGTCACTTGTGGGGGGTTTCTACTGTCCTGGCAGCACAGGAGCTTTGTAATTGCGACATGGCCTCCATCCTCCATTCCAGCCTCTAAATGGCGCTCTGTCCCTTTGGTGGCTTGCCCTGTGCCCATATGGCACATTATGTCCAAATGTGGGGTATTTTCGTACTCCGGGGTAACTACCCTACACATTTTGCATTTATATTCTCTTTTAACCCCTTGTGGAAATGAAAAAAAAATCAAGGCTAGACCAACATTTAGTGTAAAAATCTTTTAATTTTTATACTAAATCATTGATCTTGACTTGATTTTTTCATTTTCACAAGGGGTGTAAAGATATAAAAAAAAAAAGAAAGTGTAGAGCTATTTCCCCCGAGTACGGAAATACCCCACATGTGGACGCAAAGCGCCATGTGGGCGCAGGGCAAGCCTCCAAAGGAAGGAGCGCAGTTTGGCTTTTGGAGGCTGGATTTGGCTAGAGTGGATGATGAACGCCATGTCGCATTTACAGAGCCCTCGTGCTGCCAAGACACTGGAAACCCCCCACAAGTGACCCCATTCTGGAAACTGCACCCCTCAGGGAATCTAACAAGGGTTGCAGTGAGGATATGGACCCCACTGGTGACGGCCACATTTGTGCTGTGAAAGTGAAAAAATTAAAATTTTCACTTTCACGTCACATTGTTCCACATTTGTGGCCGTCACCAGTGGGGTCCATATGCTCACTGCCCCCCTTGTTAGATTCCTTAAGGGGTGTAATTTCCAGAATGGGGTCACTTGTGGGGAATTTCCAATGTTTTGTCTGTATGGGGGCTTTGTAAATGCAACATGGCCCTTGAAATCTGTTCCAGTCAAATCCAGCTTCCAAAAGCCAATTGGCGCACTTAGCTTTTATTTATTTAAAACACTTTCTAGGTGTTTTTTGCACAGTTGGGGGGGGGGGTGCAGTTTCTGAAATGAGGTGCTTTGTGGAGCTTTCTAATACCCGTTAAACCTGAACAGGTCCCTAAAATGATCTGATTTTGAAATTTTACTGAAAATTTTGAAAATTGCTGCTAACGTTCTAAACTTTCTATTGTCTAAAAAAATGGAAAGAAAGTTTAACCCCTTGCCGCATATGGACGTACCGGCACGTCCAAATCTGCATACAGTTCCTGCAGATGGACGTGCCGGTACGTCCACGGGATGACGGGGGCGCAGGAGCTGCACTCCTGTCATCCCCGGCGGGGCATGGCTGTCAGTGATAGCCGGGCACCCGCCGCAACTGCCAAGATCCGCGCCGTGCCCGGATCCCGGCAGTTAACCCCTTAGTGACCGCCGATACGGCGGTCACTAATGGGCCGGCGCTGCAGTGCTTTTCATCTCCCCCCACCGTGAATCCACGGTGGGGGGAGATGAAATAAGTGAATCAGACCCCAGATCAGCCCTCCCCTCCTAGTAGCCAGTCACTAACCCCCCTCCCCCGGAGTATATCTGTTCACAGCGATGGAAATGTAAAAATGAATTAAAACCCCATGCTCTCCGCCACCGCCAATTTGGTCTCTGTCACTGAACTATGATTACTGTGATAGAAAATATCACAGTAATCATAGTAATACAGTGAAAATGAATGTGTAAAGTGACAAACACACAAAAAAATAAAACACACACTTTTTATTATAGTAATAATTGCAGTTTACTCCTAAATTACCCCTAACCCCCCCAGATTACCCGTAACTACCGCAGGTTGCCCGTAACCCCCCTAGGTTGTCCGTAATCACGTCAGATTGCACGTAACCCCCCAGATTACACGTAACCACCGCACGTTGCCCATAACCACCGCACGTTGCCCGTAACCACCGCACGTTGCCCGTAACCACCGCACGTTGCCCGTAACCACCGCACGTTGCCCGTGACCCCCTCTAGATTGTCCGTAATCACCCCAAATTACATGTACCCACCCCAGATTACCTATAAGCACTTCAGTTTATCCGTAACAAATCTAGATTGTCTGTAACCCCCCCAGGTTGCCCTAACCACCGCAGGTTGCCGTAATCATGCCAGATTACATGTAACCCCCCCCCAGATTGCACGCAACCACCGCAGGTCGCCTCTGACCACCGCACCTTGCCTCTGACCACCGCACCTTGCCTCTGACCACCGCACCTTGCCACTGACCACCCCAAATTGCCAATGACCCCCTCCAGATTGCCCGTAACCACGCCAGATTACAGGTACCCACCTCAGATTACCTATGGGCACTTCAGTTTATCCGTAACCACCCCAGATTGCCCGTAACCACCCCAGATTGTCCGTAACCACCCCACGTTGCCCGTAACCACCTCATGTTTACCGTAACTACAGCAGGTTGCCTGTAACCACCCTAGATTGCCTGTAACCACAGCAGGTTGTCTGTAACCACAGCCGGTTGTCCGTATCCTTGTCAGGTTGCCTGTAACCACCCCAGGTTGCCTGTAACCACCCCAGGTTGTCCGTATCCACGTCAGGTTGCCTGTAACCACCCCAGGTTGCCTGTAACCACCCCAGGTTGCCTGTAATCACCCCAGGTTGTCTGTAACCACAGCCGGTTGTCCGTATCCTTGTCAGGTTGCCTGTAACCACCCCAGGTTTCCTGTAACCACCCCAGGTTGCCTGTAACCACCCAAGGTTGTCCGTATCCACGTCAGGTTGCCTGTGACCACCCCAGGTTGTCTGTAACCAAAGCCGGTTGTCCGTATTCTTGTCAGGTTTCCTGTAACCACCCCAGGTTGCCTGTAACCACCCCAGGTTGCCTGTAACCACCCCAGGTTGTCCGTATCCACGTCAGGTTGCCTGTAACCACCCCAGGTTGTCCGTATCCACGTCAGGTTGCCTGTAACCACCCCAGGTTGCCTATAACCACCCCAGGTTGTCTGTAACCACAGCAGGTTGTCCGTATCCACGCCACGTTGCCCGTAACCACGCCACGTTGCCTGTAACCACCCCAGGTTGCCTGTAACCACCCCAGGTTGTCTGTAACCACAGCAGGTTTTCAGTATCCACCCCACGTTGCCCGTTACCACCCCAGGTTGCCTGTGACCACCCCATGTTGACCATATCCACCCCAGATTGTCTGTAACCACAGCAGGTTGTCTGTAACCACAGCAGGTTGTCCGTATGCACGCCACGTTGCCCGTAACCACCCCAGGTTGTCTGTAACCACAGCAGGTTGTCCGTATCCACCCCACGTTGCCCGTAACCACCCCAGGTTGCCTGTGACCACCCCATGTTGACCATATCCACCCCAGATTGTCTGTAACCACAGCAGGCTGTCTGTAACCACAGCAGGTTGTCCGTATGCACGCCACGTTGCCCGTAACCACCCCAGGTTGTCTGTAACCACAGCAGGTTTTCAGTATCCACCCCACATTGCCCGTCACCATCCCAGGTTGCCTGTGACCACCCCATGTTTACCGTAACCACCCCAGGTTGTCCGTATTCACCCCAGATTACCCGTAACCACCCCATGTTCACCGTAACCACCCCAGATTACCCGTAACCACCTCCAGATTACCCGGAACCACCCCAGACTGTCCGTAACCACCCCACATTACCTGTAATCTCATTTTCTTTATTGTATTTTAGTAACTGCGCTATTCTAATAACTGTTACTAGCTGCGGTTTTGCTCCAGCAAATTGGCGCTCCTTCCCTTCTGAGCCCCGCTGTGTGCCCATACAGTGGTTTATGCCCACATATGGGGTACTGTTCTACTCAGGAGAACCTGCGTTACAGATTTCGGGGTACATTTTTTCTCCTGTTCCTTGTGAAATTTCAAACTAAATGAACATATTATTGGAAAAATTCGAGTTTTTCATTTTTACTGGCCAATTTTGAATACTTTCCTCCCATACCTGTGGGGTCAAAATGCTCATCCTACCCCAAGATGAATTCTTTGAGGGGTGCACTTTCCAAAATGGGGTGTCTTATGGGGGGGGGGGTTCACTCCGCTTGCACTACAGGGGCTCTGCAAACGCACCTGGCTCTCAGAAACCTCTTCAGAAAAATCTGCACTGAAAATGCTAATTGGCGCTCCTTTCCTTCTGAGCCCGGCTGTGTGCCCATACAGGGGTTTATGCCCACATATGGGGTACCGTTGTACTCAGGAGAACCTGCGTTACAGATTTTGGGGTGAACTTTCTCTCCTGCTTCTCAATAAATTGAGAAATTTCAAACTAAAGGAATATATTATTGGAAAAATTCGTGTTTTTTTATTTTTACTGTCTACTTTTGAATACTTTCCTCTAATACCTATGGGGTCAAAATGGTCATTACACCCCAAGATAAATTCTCTGAGGGGTGCACATTCCAAAATGGGGTGACTTATGGGGAGATTTTACTCCGCTGGCACTACAGGGGCTCTGCAAACGCACCCGGCGCTCAGAAACTTCTTTAGCAAAATCTGCATTGAAAAGGCTAATTGGCGCTCCCTTCCTTCTGAGCCTGGCTGTGTGCCCATACAGTGGTTTATGCCCACATATGGGGTACCGTTCTACTCAGGAGAACCTGCGTTACAGATTTTGGGGTACTTTTTTTTCTTGTTCCTTGTGAAATTGAGAAATTTCAAACTAAACGAACATATTATTGGAAAAATTCGAGTTTTTCATTTTTACTGTCTACTTTTGAATACTTTCCTCTAATACCTGTGGGGTCAAAATGCTCATCTTACCCCAAGATGAATTCTCTGAGGAGTGTACTTTCCAAAATGGGGTGACTTATGGAGGGATTTTACTCTGCTGGCACTACAGGGGCTCTGTAAACGCACCTGGCGCTCAGAAACTTCTACAGCAAAATCTGCATTGAAAAAGTTAATTGGCGCTCCCTTCCTTCTGAGCCCCGCTGTGTGCCCATACAGTGGTTTATGCCCACATATGGGGTACCGTTGTACTCAGGAGAACCTGCTTTATAAATTTTGGGCTAATTTTTTTCTCTTGTTGCTCGTGAAATTGAGAAATTTCAAACTAAGCGAACATATTATTGGAAAAATTCGAGTTTTTAATTTTTACTGTCTAATTTTGAATACTTTCCTCTAATACCTGTGGGGTCAAAATGCTCATCCTACCCCAAGATTAATTCTTTGAGGGGTGTACTTTCCAAAATGGGGTGACGTTTGGGCGGGTTCTATTCTGTTGACACTACAGGGGCTCTGCAAATGCACCTGGTGCTCAGAAACTTCTTCAGCAAAATCTGCATTGGAAAAGCTAATTGGCGCTCCCTTCCTTCTGAGGCCTGCTGTGTGCCCATACAGTGGTTTACACCCACATATGGGGTACCGTTGTACTCATGAGAACCTGCGTTACAAATTTTGGGGTGCTTTTTCTCTCATGTTCCTTTTTAAAATGAGAAACTTTAATCTAAACGTATATATATTATTGGAAAATTTTAATTTTCCATTTTTTTACGGCCTAAGGCTGGGTTCACACGCTGTAACTGTGCGGCTGTATTTTTTATGCGGCTGTAAATGTGCGGGTGAAACTCCGGCCGTGGGAAAAAATAGACATGCGGCTCAAAACATACGGTCATTTACTTTGAAATCTGGTTCAACTAAAAATAACAAATAAAATGTTAAGAAAGTGATGCAAACACCTCTGGATGCATCTGGGAAAGCAGGGAACACAGTTTACATGACTCGCTATTACCGGGGTTTGCGATCCTCTGCACTATAGCCGATGTCTCTCATGGTTAATATATTGAATTAATAAAACACATTTTCTGTCTAATAAAGTCCCTTTTATTGTTCAATAATTAAATGTAAACGATTCCATCATTTTGCAATTAAATATACTGTTAAAATAAATATATATATAAATAAATGTATATTTATATATATATTTATTTTTTGACAGTATATTGAATTGCACAATGATGGATTCGTTAGAATTAAATTATTGAACAAAGAAACTGTATTTATTTAAACGAAAATGTGTTTTCTTAATTAAATATTAATTAGTACAGGAAACTCCATAAGCCGGTAATTCATATTCCCGGCAATAGAGCATTCTGTACTAATCATCACTTAACTTTAATGAAAACATCAAATGTTTCTTCTAATTATGTTATCACAATAGCATTATTAGAAGAAACATTTAGAATTATATGTGCGCTCAGCTGATTGGCTGTTCGGCTCAGCGCACATATAATTAGCGGGTCCGCAGCACAGTGACTTCATTGTGCTGCGGACCAGCGAAGAGGACACATCGGGGTGAGTATAGAGCTCTCCCCACCCCCTCCCCAGCACTGCACCCCTCCCAGCAAGGAAGGGGGGTCAGTTAACCCCTTCCTTGCTGGGATGGGTGCAGTCTGACATCAGTCTGGCCCCCGAGGGGTTAAGGGGGATACAATACATCCTCCCTTAACCCCTTGGGGGTCAGACTGTAAGCAGCGATCTGTAAAGATGCTGCATACTGTAAGGAGCACAACACCGCTCACAATGATGGGTGTTGTGCTCCTGTTTGTGTTTTTTTTGTGTGTTTCTCCCTTTTTGTTTTTCAGATATCGGTATCCTGGGGATTACGTCGGATTCCATGGACTACGTCGATGACCAGCGGTTGTTCTTTGAATTTTTTAAATAAAATGGTCAATGAGGGGTGTGGGGGTGTTTTTCTTAGAATAAAAAATTTTTTAAACTTGTGTCTTGTCTTTATTTCTTTACTTTATAGACTTAGTAGTGGAAGCCGTCTAATAGACGGAATCCATTACTAAGTTGGGGCCTAGTGTTAGCCGGTATAAAATGGCTAACACTAACCCCCCATTATTACCCCAGTACCCAATGCCACCAGGGGTACTGGGAAGAGCCGGGTGCCAGTGGTCCCGGAGCGTCAAAATTGGCGCTCCTGGACCGGGCGGCAGCAGGCTTGTAATATTTAGGCTGGGGAGGGCCTAAACCAATGGCTCTTCCCACCCTGGTGTTACCAGGCTGCTGTCGTTTGGTTTTTAACCCGGCTGGTTATAAAAATAGGGGGGACCCTATGCGTTTTTTTTTTATTTATTTATTTAAAAAAAAAAAAACGCATAGGGTCCCCCCTATTTTTTATAACCAGCCGGGTTAAAAACCAAACGACAGCAGCCTGGTAACATCAGGGTGGGAAGAGCCATTGTTTTAGGCCCTCCCCAGCCTAAATCTTACCAGCCTGCTGCCGCCCGGTCCAGGAGCGCCAATTTTGAGGCTCCGGGACCACTGGCACCCGGCTCTTCCCAGTACCCCTGGTGGCATTGGGTACTGGGGTAATAATAGGGGGGTTAGTGTTAGCCATTTTATACCGGCTAACACTAGGCCCCAACTTAGTAATGGATTCCGTCTATTAGACGGCTTCCACTACTAAGTCTAAAAAGTAAAGAAATAAAGACAAGACACAAGTTTAAAAAATTTTTTATTCAAAGAAAAACACCCCCACACCCCTCATTGACCATTTTATTTAAAAAATTCAAAGAACAACCGCTGGTCATCAACATAGTCCATGGAATCCGACGTAATCCCCAGGATACCGATATCTGAAAAACAAAAAGGGAGAAACACACAAAAAAAAACACAAACAGGAGCACAACACCCATCATTGTGAGCGGTGTTGTGCTCCTTACAGTATGCAGCATCTTTACAGATCGCTGCTTACAGTCTGGCCCCCAAGGGGTTAAGGGAGGATGTATTGCATCCCCCTTAACCCCCGGGGGGCCAGACTGATGTCAGACTGCACCCATCCCAGCAAGGAAGGGGTTAACTGACCCCCCCTTCCTTGCTGGGAGGGGTGCAGTGCCGGGGAGGGGGTGGGGAGAGCTCTATACTCACCCCGATGTGTCCTCTTCGCTGGTCCGCAGCACAATGAAGTCACTGTACTGCGGACCGGCTTATTATATGTGCGCTCAGCCGATCAGCCAATCAGCTGAGCGCACATATAATTCTAAATGTTTCTTCTAATAATGTTATTGTCATAACATAATTAGAAGAAACATTTGATGTTTTCATTAAAGTAAAGTGATGATTAGTACAGAATGCTCTATTGCCGGCATATGAATTACCGGCTTATAGTGCTTCCTGTACTAATTAATATTTAATGAATAAAACACATTTTCTTGGAAATAAATTCAGTTTCGTTGGTCAATAATTTAATTCTAACGAATCCATCATTGTGCAATTCAATATACTGTCAAAAAATAAATATATAGATAAATATACATTTATTTATATATCTATTTTTTTTAACAGTATATTTAATTGCAAAATGATGGATTCGTTAGAAATAAATTATTGATCAACGAAAGTGTCTTGATTACAAAGAAAATGTGTTTGATTAATTTAATATATTAACTATTAGAGGCATCGGCATTCGGCATCATTGCCGGCTATTTTTGAAGTACTCCGTACGGACCGCCTGTCAATCCTCGGCCGCATGTTCAGCCGCAAACAATGGTCTTGTTCATTTTTTACGGGTCCGTTTACGATAGGGCCGTAGATTCAGAGATAGTGTGCACTGTGCAGCCGCATATCCTATACTTCCCAGCATACACACGAACCATCAAAAATACCGCCGCACAGTTACAGCCGCACATACAGCCGCACTCTTACAACGTGTGAACCGAGCCTAATGGTGAATACTTTGCTCCAGCCCCTGTAGGGTTAAAATGCTCATTATACCCCTAGATTAATTCTTTAAGGTGTGTAGTTTCCAAAATGGGGTCACTTATGGGGGTTTCCAGTATACAGGCCTCCTAAATCAACTTAACAAAAGAACTGGTCCCTAAAAAAATCAGTTTTGGAAACTTTCACGAAAATGTGGTAATTTGCTGATAAATTTCTAACCCCCGTAACACCCTAAGAAAGTAAAATATGTTTATGAAATTAAGCCAGAATAAAGAGGACATATTGGTAATGTGACTTAGTAACTAATTTATGTGCTACGACTTTCTTTTTTTAGCAGAGAATTTCAAAATTCATAAAATGCTAATTTTTAAAAATTTTCATGATATTTTGATGTTTTTCACAAAAAACACACAAAGTAGTGACCAAATTTTGCCACTAATATAAAGTGCCATATGTGACGAAAAAACAATCTCAGAACCGCTAGCATACGTTAAAGCATCACTGAGCTATGAGCGCATAAAGTGAGACAGGTCAGATTTTGAAAAATGAGCCTGGTCATTAAGGCCCAAATAGGCTTAGTCTTGAAGGGGTTAATAAAAGCCGCCAACATAAAGTAGACATATTGCTAATGATTCCATGAGTAGCATACACACATAAATCCAATGCTTGCACATTTATTATCTTCAGCCAACTTAAGTTACATAGTTATCAAAAACTTCACCACTGAGAGATAGTAGAAAGATTGCACTGATGAGAGAACCTCAGCCAATAATATGGAAACGTCCACCGCCCAGCCGGGCTGATCCAAGTTCACGTAGGACGCCGGGACACTCACGGAACAGATGGAGAGTTCACGTCTGCAACGTTTCGGAGCTAGCGCTTCTTTCTCAAGCCAATGTTGCTAGTGATATTTAATATATAATTTCTGTGGCAAAACCATTTTCTGTACAAGCAGAAAAGTTTCAAAGTTGAAAAAATTAAATTTTTCACGTTATTTTATTTTTTTCATAAAGATTTGTTGCAAGTATGGATTCCAATTTACCAGAAATGTAAAGTACCATATGTCACGAGAAAACAATCTCAGAATCAGCCGGATAGGTAAAAGCATCCCGAAGTTATTAATGAATAAAGTGACACTGGTCATTTTCATAAAATTTGTCTGTGTTTTTTTCTTTTTTGCAGAAATCAATATTCCAGGCGATTTTAAGAAACTTTGTAATTAGGTTTATTAGGCAAATATGCCATTATCTGCATTCAAAAAGCCTTTCCCCAGGTCCCCCCCTCCCCCTCTCTCTCATTCACTGCTCATTATCAGGAAATCTCGACTCTTTTACATCAGTCGTGCCCTGTGTAACCTATGGAGAGGGGAGGGGGAGGAGGGAGATTAGTCGCCAGCAGAGAACAAAGGATTACACAGTGGGAGCTGTGTGAAAGCCGGTATTCAGAGGTCAGAGAGGTCAGTCAGTGTCGGACTGGAGTGCTTGGGCCCACCAGGGGAAATCATTCTTGGGGCCCACCCTTCTGCCACCGCACTTATCTATGGTAACATTAATAAAGGTACATTAACACGACGTGATATGGGGCAGTGTAGGGCTGCAAATGATTGCTAATCAGCAGGGCAGGAATATATAGAGATGTGCAGCCGACAGCAATGATCTTAGCCGCACAAAAGATCAAATCAGCCGACTATGGGGCATTTGCTTGCATGTCAGCCAATCTCTGGCACTTTTACATGGGCCGATCATCGGCTGAATAGACTTCCTAGGAGCACTTGTTACCGATTATTGGCCAGTGTAATCGCGCTATAAGACAATTTTCTTTGCATGATAACACTGTTTGCTACCAATAACACCAGTATATAAAGAGCAAATATCCCCACACATATTACCGCTATACAGTAACTGACCAAATCCTGTATATCAAGACCGATATTACCAATAAACCAGTATACAGGAGGGAAATAGTATCACCATACATATTACCGCTATACTGTTACTGACCAAATCCTGTATACTGAGACCAATATTACCAGTACACAAGGGGGAAATATTACCGCCACACCACAACCATCACCACCATATTGTTACTGACCAAATCTGGTATACTAAGACCAATGAACACCGCACCAGATTACAAGTAACAAATAATACCCCCACATACTGACTAACACTGCCATTTACTGACTAACACCACCAAATACTGACTAACACCACCGCTGCTACTGAATAAAATCCTCTGAACAAAGATCAATATCCCCTCATACAGTCATATAGAGGTAGCCCCAGCTCTACACTATATACATTACGGTGCACATAGATTTAGTGACTCACAGGGGACGTCTTCTCTGATCGGAGTTCTTCCCTTTTCATCTACTTCTCCATCTGCCCTGGGCCCTTATGAGAACTTCTCCGAGCCACGAATCCACAGAATCTGACAGACAAACATATTAGGCTCCTCACTCTGTCACCATCCTCATCTCTCTACAAACTGCACATCTGTATTGGCCTCTTTACACCTTCTCTCAGTGGTTAGCCCTGACTATTGTGTGTGTGTGTGTGTGTGTTCATATATATATATATATATATATATATATATACATATATATATATTGTGCACACACCTTGTAGATGGCCCCTTGTTCAGTCCTCCATATAGATGGCCCTGTGTCCCTGTGTGCCTCTACTATAGTAGAGATCCCCGTCTGTGTAATCCCTTTATAGTAGATGACAACCTCTGTGCATTCCCTATTATCAGGGGTAGGGAACCTTGGCTCTCCAGCTGTTGCAAAACTACAACTCCCTTCATGCCTGCAACAACTGCAACAGCTGGAGATCCAAGGTTCCCTATTCCTGCCCTATAGTATATGGCCCCCTCTGTGTAGTCCCCTTATAGATGACCCCTCTGTGTAGTCCACTAAAGTAGATGCCCCCTATAGCCTATTGTATACACACCGCACCCAGTATAGTTAACCTTATAGATGCCCCCCATTGTTGTCCCCCTCTGTGTAGTGCCCTTTATAGATGCCTCCTCAGTGTTGTCCTCCTTATAAATTGCCCCCATCCAGTGTCCCTTATAGATGGCTCCCTGTGTTATCCCCCTTATAACTGGCCCGCTTGTGTTATCCATCCCCCCATATAGATAGCCCCCTTATGTTGTCCTGCCCCTGTATATAGCCCCTTATGTTGTCCTTCTCCTGTATATAGCCCCTTTATGTTGTCCTCCCCCTGTATATAGCCCCCCTTATGTTGTCCTTCCCTGTATACAGCCCCCCTTATGTTGTTCTCCCCCTGTATACAGCCCCCTTATATTGTCCTGCCCCTGTATACAGCCCCCCTTATGTTGTCCTCCCCCTGTACACAGCCCCTTACGTTGTCCTCCCCCTGTATACAGCCCCTTATGTTGTCCTCCCCTGTATATACCTCCCTTATGTTGTCCTGCCCCTGTATATAACCCCTTATGTTGTCCCCCCCTGTATACAGACCCCTTTATGTTGTCCTCCCCCTGTATACAGCCCCTTATGTTGTCCTCCCCCTGTATACAGCCCCTTATGTTGTCCTCCCCCTGTATACAGCCCCTTATGTTGTCCTTCCCTGTATACAGCCCCCCTTATGTTGTCCTTCCCTGTATACAGCCCCCCTTATGTTGTCCTTCCCTGTATACAGCCCCCCTTATGTTTTCCTTCCCTGTATACAGCCCCCCTTATGTTGTCCTCCCCCTGTATACAGCCCCCCCTTATGTTGTCCTCCCCCTGTATACAGCCCCCCTTCTGTTGTCCTCCCCCTGTATATAGCCCCCCTTCTGTTGTCCTCCCCCTGTATACAGCCCCCCTAATGTTGTCCTCCCCTGTATACAGACCCCCTTCTGTTGTCCTCCCCCTGTATACAGCCCCCCTTCTGTTGTCCTCCCCCTGTATACAGCCCCCCTTATGTTGTCCTCCCCCTGTATACAGCCCCCCTTTATGTTGTCCTCCCCCTGTATACAGACCCCCTTCTGTTGTCCTCCCCCTGTATACAGCCCCCCTTCTGTTGTCCTCCCCCTGTATACAGCCCCTTATGTTGTCCTCCCCCTGTATACAGCCCCCCTATGTTGTCCTCCCCTGTATACAGCCCCCCTTCTGTTGTCCTCCCCCTGTATACAGCCCCTTATGTTGTCCTCCCCCTGTATACAGCCCCCCTATGTTGTCCTCCCCTGTATACAGCCCCCCTTATGTTGTCCTCCCCCCTGTATACAGCCCCCCCTTATCTTGCCCCCTCTGATAAAAAATAAAAAAAAACCACAAGACAACTCACCTAACCACACGCTCCCCCGTCGGTCGCCGGTGTCCTCTTCTCTGACAGCAGCTCCGATGTGAAGTCCCGCCGGCGCCATCACTGACCTCAGTGTGCGCCGCGGTGGCTGGGACTTCCGGTATGCGCTGCATGAACCGGAAGTCCTAGCCGCCGCGGCGCACACTGAGGTCAGTGATGGCGCCGGCGGGACTTCGCAACGGAGCTTGCGTAACTCTTGTGATCGCAAGCAAATCTCTGCTTGCGGTCACAAGAGTGATTGACAGGGCGGGAAGCCGTAGGCTTCCCGCCCTGTCAATCACAACACTGCTTACATTTAACTGGAAGCGATTGTTGCGATCGCTTCCAGTTAAAAAGGGAGGCGCGGCCCCCGGCCCCCCTAGGAGCGGGGGGGCCCACTCCAGCTCGGGGCCCACCGGGGGTTTCCCCGGCCCCCCGGTGGCCCAGTCCGAGCCTGAGGTCAGTGCTGACTTCAGAGGAGATATCCGGTGATGTAGCTGTAAATTAACTCTTTGTTGTCCTGTTTTGGTGCCTCATCTCCCTCCACCCCTCCCCTCTCCATAGAGAACCATGAAGACAGGGGGGAGAGCTTCAAACTGTTTTTTCATGATAAAAATGCATGTTTCCGCTAATAAACCCAATTACCAAGTTTCTTAAAATCGCCTGGACTAGTGGTTTCTGCAAAAAAATAAAATAAAAATTAAACAACAGTGACACTTTAATGTCATTTTGAAGATTTAATGTGCTGTAATAAAGTTTGGATTGTTTTTCTTCACTGGAGCTGTGGATTCCATTCATTTCCTTCTGTAACCTAAATGATCCCCCGATCATCAGGCGGAGTGAAAGTGAATGAACTAGTCGCTCCTCTCTCCCTCTTCTCCTTCTCGGGCCGTATTCATTTACTTAAAGGACAACTCCTACGAACTATAACGTTCTATAACTTTGTAATGTGTTTAAATAAGCGGTCTGGCCCCCCTCCCCCACTTTCGGACCTGATTGGCTGAGCTTGCTGGAAGCCATGTGATGCGCTCCAGCCAATGAAAAGGCTGTCGGTGCGCAAGCGCACTGGCAGCCTTTTCTCTCCTATGGACCTGGAAGTGAGGGAGATCGCAGGACGGCGGCCGGAGGTGACAGAGACACGGACGGCGGGCGATTCAAGTGGCGATCCTCACCGGAGGGATGGTGAGTATGGTGTCTGTGTTTTTTTTTTTTTCACCTCCCGTGGGAGTTGTCCTTTAAGAAGATTTCTTTTCCCCAGTTGTTCTATCCGATGCAAACAGTCCCCCTTCTCATCCGGCACACCGATTATACCAAACCATTACATTTATATGGCAGGGTAAGGGTCCGTTTACACAGACAGATTATCTGCCAAAGATTTGAAGATTTGAAGCCAAAGCCAGGAATGGATTTAAAAAGAGGAAAAATCTCAAGCTTTCCTTTATGACCTGATCTCTGTTTATAGTCTGTTTCTGGCTTTGGCTTCAAACCTTTCTGTGTGAATGGACCCTTAGCGCTGCAGGATTGCTTATGAATCTGTCTCCCCCAATGTGACGGTGGGGCCAAGGTCATATAAGATGGCGGCTGTTTAGTCCAGGCAGCCATAGAGGAGAATGGTGGTCTGCTGCAGCTCCTATAGGACGAAGTGACGGCCGCAGATCGCTGCTATCCAGATCTTTGATGTTTCCACAAATTGAAAAGACAACGATCAGCTGACATCATGCATGCCTATTGTCTTCTATTATGCTGCGTTTACACGTAACGATTATTGTGCGAATTTGCGCGATAACGGTCGAATTGGAACGATAAATCGTACGTGTAAATGCAGCGAACGATCGAACGACGCACGATAAATCTTACATCGTGATCTTTCATCAGGTCAGCAAATCGTCGTTTATCGTACGCAAAAAATTCGCAAATCGTTCCGTGTGAACAGTCGTTCGTCGATTTAACCAATGTGTGAGATAGGCTTAAACGATCGCAAAACGATCGCAGTGCGAATTTTCGTACGATATATCGTACCGTCTAAACGCTGATCGTTATAAGAAAAAAATCGTAAATTCGACATCGCTAATCGTACGATCGGGCCAATAATCGTTACGTGTAAACGCAGCATTACACAAAGAAATTATTGTCCGTAATGGCCGATAATCGCTTAGTGTAATAGGACCATAAGAATTGTCCATAGAGCTACTTCTGCTTTCTACATTGTGTACAGGGAGGGGACCGTTCTCCATCACACCCAATGTCCCAGGTGTAAGCTCCCTGGTGCCGACCTGATTGCGTCCCACCTTCCAATGGTTGGATAAAATTTAAGCTTATGTCAACAAAAACACCTTTATTGAAAAAAATTACTCTTGCTTCATTACATCGGTGGACAGTGTCACCTAGGAGGGGCTTCATGACATCGGTGTCACCTAGGCGGGGCTTCATTACATCGGTGGACAGTGTCACCTAGGCGGGGCTTCATGACATCGGTGTCACCTAGGCGGGGCTTCATTACATCGGTGGACAGTGTCACCTAGGCGGGGCTTCATTACATCAGTGGACAGTGTCACCTAGGCGGGGCTTCATTACATCGGTGGACAGTGTCACCTAGACGGGGCTTGATTACATAGGTGTCACCTAGACGGGCTTCATTACATCAGTGGACAGTGTCACCTAGGCGGGGCTTCATTACATCGATGGACAGTATCACCTAGGCGGGGCTTCATTACATCGATGGACAGTGTCACCTATGCGGGGCTTCATTACATCAGTGGACAGAGTCACCTAGGCAAAACTTCATTACATCAGTGGACAGTGCCACCTAGGCGAGACTTCATTACATCAGTGGACAGTGTCAACTAGGCGGGGTTTCATTACATTGGTGGACAGTGTCACCTAGGCGGGGCTTCATTACATCAGTGGACAGTGTCAACTAGGCGGGGTTTCATTACATTGGTGGACAGTGTCACCTAGGCGGGGCTTCATTACATCAGTGGACAGTGTCACATAAGCGGGACTTCATTACATCAGTGTCACCTAGGTGGGGCTTCATTACATTGGTGTCATCTAGGTGGGGCTTCATTACATTAGTGTCACCTAGGTGGTGCTTCACGGTGGTCAGTTCCCATCTCCTGGCTGGGATGAAATGAAAGGATTTTAGAGCAGAAGGCAGACAGAGACAAGTGTTATACAGGTATATATCACATGTACAGCGGCAACTAAGGGCCGTGTTACAGGAAGCCATAATTGGCTGAATCCGGCAGATTATCTCTCTGTGTAAGGGTACAAACACACACAGCAGATACGCAGCAGATACGCAGCAGATTTGATACTGTGTTCAGTTATTTAGATCTAATCTGCTGCGTATCTGCTGCGTATCGCAGCAGTAAATACGCAGCGTATAAGCCGTGTGTGTTTGTACCCTAAGGGTGCGTTCAGACTACGGAATTCTCGCTGATAAATTCGTCTGGATTCCGTAGCTCGTATCCGCTCACGGTTGCGCGCCTCTCCGCCCGTGCCATAGACACCATTCTATGCACGGGAGGATTCCGCATTCCGCCAAAAGAATTGACACGCCAATTCTTTCGGCGGATAGTGGAATCAGCCGGCCCATAGAATGCTGTCTATGGCACGGGCAGAGAGGCGCGCAGCCGTGAGCGGATATGAGCTACGGAATCCGGACGAGTTTATCCACGAGAATTCCAGAGTCTGAACACACCCTAAATGAGACAATTGCGGCTGATGGCATCAAATGGCCCGACGCCAAAATCATCGGCCTCCAACTGCGAAGTACGTGTAATAGTGATACACGGCCGACGGCTAATGACTGAGCAGGAGAAGAGCGGGGAGAGGTGATGGATGAACAGTCTTCATGGAGATTTGTGCTCCTATAGAGAATAGTGATGCACGATGCACCGAAATATCGATACTAATATCGATATTCGGGGCAAAAAAACGGTTCGGTACCAGGATTACCTGGTATCGATACTTTATGTTAAGATGTGCAATAGCGCAGATTAACATAGAGTATAGTGCAGAGAACACGGCCGGCGGCTGTCTGAGCGCCGGCCGTGTTCTCTGTGTGCTCCCCACCCCCCGCGCGACTCACCAACTCCTTCTCCATGCTGCCTGGTCCCGGTGTCATCTCTCTCCCCCACGCGGCTCACCAACTTCTGCTCCATCTCCATGCTGCCCGGTCAAGCAGGTTAGTGAGCCAGCGTGCCACAGCACATGTGTCACGGCCGAGGGTTAACCCCACACTTCCCACTGGCCGACCCCTGGTCTGCAACCTGCGCGGGCCGTCCGGGTACGGCATGCCGCTGTCACTAATGGAGCGGTATTTATACTGGGCTGTGCTCCGTTGTGACTCCCAGCCCCCGCACACAGGCCGCAGCCTCCTCACTACGGGACAATCTCCAAAGCCATCGGCTGCGGCGTACGGAGCAGCTCGGATGCTGCTGAGTACTGACACTTCACAGCGGCATCTACACAGTTACACCGGCTATTTAACTGTGTAGATGCCGCTGTGTCAGCAGCATCCGAGCCGCTCCGTGCGCCTCAGCCGATGGCTTTAGAGATTGTCCCGTAGTGAGGAGGCTGCGGCCTGTGTGGTGTGGGGGCTGGGAGTCACAACGAGGAGGGAGGGAGGAGTGATGCCGGGACCGGGCAGCATGGAGCAGGAGGTGAGGGTTCTGCTCCACTACAACTATTACTATCCCCAATGTACTATACTAATGTTATGTGTCAGCCATACTACTACTACCCCCAATATACTTTACTTGTTTTATGTGTCAGCCATACAACTACTATCCCCAATATACTATACTAATGTTATGTGTCAGCCATACTACTACTACCCCCAATATACTTTACTTGTTTTATCTGTCAGCCATACTACTACCCCCAACCTACTACACTGTGTATCTGCCATACTACTACTACCCCCAACCTACTATACTGTGCATCTGCCATACTACTACTACCCCCAACCTACTATACTGTTCAAATGCCATACTACTACTACCCCCATCATACTATACTGTGCATTTGCCCTACTACTACCCCCAACATACTATACTGTGCATTTGCCATACTACTACCCCCAACCTACTATACTGTGCATCTGCCATACAACTACTACCCCCAACATACTATACTGTGTGTCAGCCATACAACTACTACCCCCAACATACTATACTGTGTGTCAGCCATACAACTACTACCCCCAACATACTATACTGTGTGTCAGCCATACTACTACTACCCCCAACATACTATACTGTGTGTCAGCCATACTACTACTACCCCCAACATACTATACTGTGTGTCAGCCATACTACTACTACCCCCAACATACTATACTGTGTGTCAGCCATACTACCTTCCCAATCTCGCACAGTATACAGTGTTTGCACCAAAAAAGTCATATATGCGAACACGTTACCAATCAAAGCTGCAAATCACTGCGCACTAAGAAAAGACTCTCAGACAGCCCTACCGGCTGAAAGATGTTAAAAGTTATGGGAATCAGAAAACAGCATTATATTGAATCAAGTATCGAAATGGTATTGAGTATCGAAATAAAAAAGTTGGTATTGGTTTTGAACTCAAAATTCTGGTATCGTGACATCCTTAATAGAGAATATCACAAGCCGCTGCCGTCCAGAAGGGGGACAGAGGCGTATATGGGCAGGGGATACACTGTGCTCCTCTGCTGATGGGAGGGGGACAGAGGTGTGTACGGGGAGGGGATACACTGTGCTCCTCCGCTGATGGGAGGGGGACAGAGGTGTGTACGGGGAGGGGATACACTGTGCTCCTCCGCTGATGGGAGGGGGACAGAGGTGTGTACGGGGAGGGGATACACTGTGCTCCTCCGCTGATGGGAGGGGGACAGAGGTGTGTACGGGGAGGGGATACACTGTGCTCCTCCGCTGATGGGAGGGGGATACACAGCGGCCTGTATTTAGAGTTCATGCTGCCCTAGGCACTTTGCAAGCTGAGCCCCCCCCCCCCCCCCCGGCAGGTTACATGCATGGTGTATGCCCTGGCACCCCAGCACCCAGTACCTGGTACTACTGAGCGGCTTCCCCCATCTTTCAGTAGTACTGGGTGCTGGGGCGCTCTGCTTGATACCCGCTCTTCTCATCAAACAGACGTGATGGAGGAAGGAGGCCGGGGACGTCTAAGTTCGGGGACCGCTTCTGTCCAGTGTCGGACTGGGGTACCTGGGGCCCACCAGAGGAAATGATCCTTGGGGCCACCAATAAAGAACCAGTGAGACACGACATGCTGACCCCGTCCTTTCCTGGATTCATCTGTATCTGTGACAAATCCCTACATTTATACAGCTCTCAGGGTATGCTGGGAGTTGTAGTCTCTGAGAGGACAACCCTGTAATAAATCACTGTGTGCAGAGTCTCCTGGTGGCTGCAATCTGTGGGTGACAACCATCAGCCCTGAAGGTCCAGCAATACATCTGTCTACACTGTACTACAACTCCCAGCATATCCTGAGGGCTGCAGACTGTCAGTACATGCTGGGAGTTGTAGTGCCTGCAGCTGTTATAGTTGGGTCCTATACACTGGATGATTTGTGGCATATAAGTATACATAGATCTGTGGGGGCTCAGTATATAGAAGTGACCCCAGAACATCACTAATAGGGGTAGGGGGAGATGGTTTTGTTCTGTCCCCTATTAGTGCTGTTCTGGGGGTCACTTCCCTACACTGAGCCCCCACAGATCTATGTATTCTTATATGCCACAAAGCATCCAGTGTATAATGCACCTAGGGCCCAACTACAACAGCTGCAGGCACTACAACTCCCAGCATGTACTGACAGTCTGCAGCCCTCAGGATATGTGGGACTGTGTCAGTACACTACCGCAAACAATACACTGACCCATTTAGACCCCAATGGTACTCAGGCTCTGCACACTAATGGGGCCTTTACACAGAGAGATTAATCTGACAGATTTTTTAAGCCAAAACCAAGAACAGACTATAAACAGGGTGCAGGTCATAAAGGAAAGACTGAGATTACCTGTTTTTTTAAGTCCATTCCTGACTTTGGCTTCCAAAATTGGTCAGATAAATCTGCCTGTGTAAACGCACCATATAGAAGTGATTACAGTGCATCTACTAATGACTCGCAGGTGACGTCTTCTCGAATTGCCGTTGCTCACTTTTTGCTTTCTTCTGCATCTGGTGCAGCATCATGAAGACTTCTCCAAACACAACTCGTCTGCAGGTGGGCAGCTGGGGGTGACTGGGGAAGGGAGGCAGCTGGGAGTGACTGGGGAAGGGAGGCAGCTGGGGGTGGCAAGGGGAGCAGCTGGGGGTGACTGGGGAAGGGAGGCAGCTGGGGGTGGCAAGGGGAGCAGCTGGGGGTGACTGGGGAAGGGAGGCAGCTGGGGGTGACTGGGGAAGGGAGGCAGCTGGGGGTGACTGGGGAAGGGAGGCAGCTGGGGGTGACTGGGGAAGGGAGGCAGCTGGGGGTGGCAAGGGGAGCAGCTGGGGGTGACTGGGGAAGGGAGGCAGCTGGGGGTGGCAAGGGGAGCAGCTGGGGTGACTGGGGAAGGGAGGCAGCTGGGGGTGACTGGGGAAGGGAGGCAGCTGGAGGTGACAGGGGGAGAAGCTGGGGGTGACTGGGGAAGGGAGGCAGCTGGGGGTGACAGGGGGCAAGAGGAGCAGCTGGGGGTGACTGGGGAAGGGAGGCAGCTGGAGGTGACTGGGGAAGGGAGGCAGCTGGGGGTGACTGGGGAAGGGAGGCAGCTGGGGGTGACTGGGGAAGGGAGGCAGCTGGGGGTGACTGGGGAAGGGAGGCAGCTAGGGGTGGCAAGGGGAGCAGCTGGGGGTGACTGGGGAAGGGAGGCAGCTGGGGGTGACTGGGGAAGGGAGGCAGCTGGGGGGGACTGGGGAAGGGAGGCAGCTGGGGGTGACTGGGGAAGGGAGGCAGCTGGGGGTGACTGGGGAAGGGAGGCAGCTGGGGGTGACTGGGGAAGGGAGGAAGCTGGGGGTGACAGGGGGAGCAGCTGGGGTGACACAGGGAGGGGGAGAAGCTGGGGGGCAGGGGAAACAACTGGGGTGACTGGGGAAGGGAGGCAGCTGGGGGTGGCAGGGCGGGCAGCTGGGGTGACAGGGACAGGGGGAGAAGGAACAGCTGGGGTGACAGGGGGAGAAGCTGGGACAGCCTGTCACGCATGCCGGAAGCTCACGGCCGCAGCCCCGCAGTGCCGAACTTCTCCCCTGCTTGTGACATCATTGCGCTGGCGCCGAGCGGGAGAGGAGTTCGGGTACTGCGGGGCTGCGGCTGTGAGCTTCCGGCCCGTGTGACAGGCTGTCTATGGTGGAAGCTGCACCCCGGCACCCTATCCCCCCCCCTGGGCGCGGACGTCAGCGGCGGGGCGTTGGAGGGGGTTAAAACAAAATGAATGCATTTTAAAAAATGTGTCCTTCGGGTGCCGCCCCCTGCAGGGCGCCGCCCTAGGCACCGAACCAGGAGGGGGGGGGGACAGACAGGTAGACCAGGAAGGGGGGAACAGAGGTGTGTACGGGCAGGTGATACACTGTGCACCTCCGCTGATGGGATGGGAGGGGGATACACGGCGGCCACATCGGGGTCATTCAGTGCCAGAAACTTGTAGTTTACTTCTATTAAAAAAATCTCCAGTCTTCCAATACTTATCAGCTGCTCTATGTCCTGCAGGAAGTGGTGTATTCTCTCCAGTCTGACACAGTGCTCTCTGCTGCCACCTCTGTCCATGTCAGGAACTGTCCAGAACAGCAGCAAATCCCCATATAAAACCTCTCCTGCTCTGGACAGATCCTGACATGGACAGAGGTGGCAGCAGAGAGCAATGTGTCAGACTGGAGAGAATACACCACTTCCTGCAGGACATACAACAGCTGATAAGTACCGGAATATGTCACACAGAGAATTTGTGCCCTTGAAATTGGCCGCAGATATACAAATCCATCACACGGCCGATTATCTGTCCACGTCCGCCATCAATCACCTAGCTCCCCCTCTCCACTATAAGCCCACGCACGCTCCCCCCACCCCTCTCCACTATAAGCACATGCACGCTCCCCCACCCCTCTCCACTATAAGCACATGCACGCTCCCCCACCCCTCTCCACTATAAGCACATGCACGCTCCCCCCACCCCTCTCCACTATAAGCACATGCACGCTCCTCCCACCCCTCTTCATTACAAGCATATGCACGCTCCCCCCTCTCCATTATAAGCACATGCACGCTCCTCCATACCTCCCCACTATAAGCACATGCACACTCCCCCACCCTCCTCCACTATAAGCACATGCACGCTCCCCCACCCCTCTCCACTATAAGCACATGCACGCTCCCCCACCCCTCTCCACTATAAGCACATGCACGCTCCCCCACCCCTCTCCACTATAAGCACATGCACGCTCGCCACCCCTCCCCACTATAAGCACATGCACGCTCCCCCACCCCTCCCCACTATAAGCACATGCACGCTCCCCCACCTCTCCCCACTATAAGCACATGCACGCTCGCCACCCCTCTCCACTATAAGCACATGCACGCTCCCCCACCCCTCTCCACTATAAGCACATGCACGCTCCCCCACCCCTCTCCACTATAAGCACATGCACGCTCCCCCCTCTCCACTATAAGCACATGCACGCTCCTCCCTCTCCACTATAAGCACATGCACGCTCCCCCACCCCGCTCCACTATAAGCACATGCACGCTCCCGCACCCCTCTCCACTATAAGCACATGCACGCTCCCCCCTCTCCACTATAAGCACATGCACGGTCCCCCACCCCGCTCCACTATAAGCACATGCACGCTCCCCACCCCTCTCCCTATAAGCACATGCACGCTCCCCCACCCCTCTCCACTATAAGCACATGCACGCTCCCCACCCCTCTCCCTATAAGCACATGCACGCTCCCGCACCCCTCTCCACTATAAGCACATGCACGCTCGCTCCCCACCCCTCTCCACTATAAGCACATGCACGCTCCCCACCCCTCTCCCTATAAGCACATGCACGCTCCCCCACCCCTCTCCACTATAAGCACATGCACGCTCCCCCACCCCTCTCCACTATAAGCACATGCACGCTCCCGCACCCCTCTCCACTATAAGCACATGCACGCTCCCCACCCCTCTCCACTATAAGCACATGCACGCTCCCCCACCCCTCTCCACTATAAGCACATGCACGCTCCCCCACCCCTCTCCACTATAAGCACATGCACGCTCCCCCCATCCCTCTCCACTATAAGCACATGCACGCTCCCCCCACCCCTCTCCACTATAAGCACATGCACGCTCCCCCCATCCTTCTCCACTATAAGCACATGCACGCTCCCCCACCCCTCTCCACTATAAGCACATGCACGCTCCCCCACCCTCCTCCACTATAAGCACATGCACGCTCCCCCACCCCTCTCCACTATAAGCACATGCACGCTCCCCCACCCCTCTCCACTATAAGCACATGCACGCTCCCCCACCCCTCCCCACTATAAGCACATGAACACTCCCCCACCCCTCCCCACTATAAGCACATGCACGCTCCCCCACCCCTCTCCACTATAAGCACATGCACGCTCCCCACCCCTCTCCACTATATAAGCACATGCACGCTCCCCCCACCCCTCTCCACTATAAGCACATGCATTCTACCCCCACCCCTCTCCACTATAAGCACATGCACACTCCCCCACCCCTCTCCTCTATAAGCACATGCAAGCTCCCCCACCCCTCTCCTCTATAAGCACATGCACGCTCCCCCACCCCTCTCCTCTATAAGCACATGCACGCTCCCCCACCCATCTCCACTATAAGCACATGCACGCTCCCCCCCTCTCCACTATAAGCACATGCACGCTCCCCCCACCCCTCTCCACTATAAGCACATGCACGCTCCCCCTCCCCACTATAAGCACATGTACGCTCCCCCACCCCTCTTCACTATAAGCACATGCACGCACGCCACCCCTCTCCACTATAAGCACATGCACGCTCCCCCCACCCCTCTCCACTATAAGCACATGCACGCTCGTCACCCCTCTCCACTATAAGCACATGCACGCTCCCCCCACCCCTCTCCACTATAAGCACATGCACGCTCCCCCCACCCCTCTCCACTATAAGCACATGCACGCTCCCCCCATCCCTCTCCACTATAAGCACATGCACGCTCCCCCCACCCCTCTCCACTATAAGCACATGCACGCTCCCCCCACCCCTCTCCACTATAAGCACATGCACGCTCCCCCCATCCCTCTCCACTATAAGCACATGCACGCTCCCCCCACCCCTCTCCACTACAGGCACATGCACGCTCCCCCCACCCCTCTCCACTATAAGCACATGCACGCTCCCCCCACCCCTCTCCACTATAAGCACATACACGCTCCCCCCACCCCTCTCCACTATAAGCACATGCACGCTCCCCCCATCCCTCTCCACTATAAGCACATGCACGCTCCCCCAACCCCTCTCCACTATAAGCACATGCACGCTCCCCCCACCCCTCTCCACTATAAGCACATGCACGCTCCCCCACCCCTCTCCACTATCAGCACATGCACGCTCCCCACCCCTCTCCACTATAAGCACATGCACGCTCCCCCACCCCTCTCCACTATAGGCACATGCACGCTCCCCCACCCCTCTCCACTATAAGCACATGCACACTCCACCCCACCCCTCTCCACTATAAGCACATGCACGCTCCCCCAACCTCTTCCCGCTATAAGCACATGTACGCTCCCCCCACCCCTCCCCACTATAAGCCCATGTATGCTCCCCCACCCCTCTCCACTATAAGCACATGTACGCTCCCCCCACCCCTCTCCACTATAAGCACATGTACGCTCCCCCACCCCTCTCCACTATAAGCACATGTACGCTCCCCCACCCCTCTCCACTATAAGCACATGGACGCTCCCCCACCCCTCTCCACTATATATGCACATGCACGCTCCCCCACCCCCTCCACTATAAGCACATGCACGCTACCCCCTCTCCACTATAAGCACATGCACGCTCCCCCACCCCTCTCCACTATAAGCACATGCACGTCCCCCCCTCTCCACTATAAGCACATGCACGCTCCCCCACCCCTCTCCACTATAAGCACATGGACGCTCCCCCCACCCCTCCCCACTATAAGCACATGCACGCTCCCCCCACCCCTCTCCACTATAAGCACATGCACGCTCCCCCACCCCTCTCCACTATAAGCACATGCACGCTCCCCCCACCCCTCTCCACTATAAGCACATGCACGCTCCCGCACCCCTCTCCACTATAAGCACATGAACGCTCCCCCCACCCCTCTCCACTATAAGCACATGCACGCTCCCCCACCCCTCTCCACTATAAGCACATGCACGCTCCCCCACCCCTCTCCACTATAAGCACATGCACGTCCCCCCCTCTCCACTATAAGCACATGCACGCTCCCCCACCCCTCTCCACTATAAGCACATGCACGCTCCTCACCCCTCTCCACTATAAACACATGTACACTCCCCCCACCCCTCCCCACTATAAACACATGTACACTCCCCCCACCCCTCTCCACTATAAGCACATGCACGCTCCCCCCACCCCTCTCCACTATAAGCACATGCACGCTCCCCCACCCCTCCCCACTATAAGCACATGCACGCTCCCCCCACCCCTCTCCACTATAAGCACATGCACGCTCCCCCACCCCTCCCCACTATAAGCACATGCACGCTCCCCCCACCCCTCTCCACTATAAGCACATGCATGTCCCCCCCTCTCCACTATAAGCACATGCACGCTCCCCCACCCCTCTCCACTATAAGCACATGCACGCTCCCCCACCCCTCCCCACTATAAGCACATGCACGCTCCCCCCACCCCTCTCCACTATAAGCACATGCATGTCCCCCTCTCCACTATAAGCACATGCACGCTCCCCACCCCTCTCCACTATAAGCACATGCACGCTCCCCCACCCCTCTCCACTATAAGCACATGCACGCCCCCCACCCCTTCCCACTATAAGCACATGCCCGCTCCCCCACACCTCCCCACTATAAGCACAAGCAGGCTCCCCACCCCTCTCCACTATAAGCACATGCACGCTCCCCCCTCTGCACTATAGGCACATGCACGCTCCCCCCTCTCCACTATAAGCACATGCACGCTCCCCCCTCTCCACTATAAGCACATGCACGCTCCCCTACCCCTCTGCACTATAAGCACATGCACGCTCCCCCACCCCTCTCCACTATAAGCACATGTACGCTCCACCCCACCCCTCTCCACTATAAGCACATGCACGCTCCCCCCTCTCCACTATAAGCACATGCACACTCCCCCACCCCTCTCCACTATAACACATGCACGCTCCCCCACCCCTCTCCACTATAAGCACATGCACGCTCCCCATCCCCCCCCCCTGTATACAGCATCATACACTTGTATATAAGAACATAGGGGAAGATTTATCAAACATGGTGTAAAGTAAAACTGGCTCAGTCGCCCCCGGCAACCAATCAGATTCCACCTTTTTATTCCTCACAGACTCTTTGAAAAATTAAATGTGGGATCTGATTGGTTGCTAGGGGCGACTGGGCCAGTTTCACTTTACACCATGTCACCTCTATACAGATCACTGGTCACCACATATGGTATATACTATATACTGCTCCATACACCTGTATATAAGAGCTGCAGGCAGGCACCATCTCCCATTACACATAGGTCCCGGCTCCCGGCAGCCTCCTCTCTCCCCTCAGGCTCTCTAGCTGCAGGAGTGTCCTCCCTGCCAGGCCCTGGAGCTGGGAGGAGAGAGCGGCCTCTAGTGGCTGCAGGGAGAATATACTGGAGCTGGGAGGAGAGAGCGGCCTCTAGTGGCTGCAGGGAGAATATACTGGAGCTGGGAGGAGAGAGCGGCCTCTAGTGGCTGCAGGGAGAATATACTGGAGCTGGGAGGAGAGAGCGGCCTCTAGTGGCTGCAGGGAGAATATACTGGAGCTGGGAGGAGAGAGCGGCCTCTAGTGGCTGCAGGGAGAATATACTGGAGCTGGGAGGAGAGAGCGGCCTCTAGTGGCTGCAGGGAGAATATACTGGAGCTGGGAGGAGAGAGCGGCCTCTAGTGGCTGCAGGGAGAATATACTGGAGCTGGGAGGAGAGAGCGGCCTCTAGTGGCTGCAGGGAGAATATACTGGAGCTGGGAGGAGAGAGCGGCCTCTAGTGGCTGCAGGGAGAATATACAGCCTGCAGCTATAACTGTCACAGTACATTGCTTCTATCTATATGTCTCAGCTTCTATGCATGGGGGCGGGGATATGGGCGGGGCTTTTCTAGGACACTTTAGTATATAGAGCAGAGTGATGTATATGTGGATTATATAGAGGGGCAGTATACAGTGTCATCATACATAGGAGATTGCACATCTATTATCTGTCATATTCACTATTAGTGCTGACACGGTCTCCACATTGCACTAATACTTGTCTTTCCATTGGATTGGCTGTACCATGTCATGTGGAGGTTGTTGGCCCCTCCCCCGCAGATGATGACATCACTAGCTATTGTTGGCCCCTCCCCCGCACATGATGACATCACAAAAGGCTCCTGTATAGCTCATGATGACATCACACACAGTATATAAGCAGCTGCAGAGCTCTAGAATCTCCAGAGGTGTTTAGTGGTTGGTGGAGGTAAGTCTGCTGTGTCCTTCCTTCTCTTCTATAATATAGGAGGAAACTATTGCTACAATATCCTCATCCCTACAGGTATATACTATATTATATATGATGGTATTACCCCTCTATTCTGATCCCTACAGGTATATACTATATTATATATGATGGGATTACCCCTCTATTCTGATCCCTACAGGTATATACTATATTATATATGACAGGTTCCCCATTGAGTAACTCCTGACTGTTCTTCTTTATTTGTAGGAGAGAGAAAAGCGAGCAGAAGAGTTGGTGTTGTCGGTGGAGGAGGTAGTGTCGGAGGAGGAGGAGGTAGTGTCGGAGGAGGAGGAGGAGATGGCGGAGGAGGAGGTAGTGTTGGTGGAGGAGGAGATGGCGGGGGTAGTGGTGGAGGATGTGATCATGCTGATGGCGGATGTAGTTGTTGTGGTGGACGATTTTGTTGTGGAAGGATTGTTGGTGAGAGTGGTGAGAGAGGTGTTGGTGCAGATGGTGATGGCGGTGAGGCGTGTGGTAGTGGATGGAGCGGTAGTGCTGGTGGAGGTGATAGTGATGGTAGTGGATGAGATGGTGGTGATGGAGGCAGTGATGGTGCTGGAGGAGGTGGAGGAGGAAGGGCTACAGCTGGAGGAGATGGTGGAAGTGGAGGAGGAGGTGATGGAAGTGCAGGAGGAGGAGGAGGTGGTTGTGAAGGAGGAGGAGGAGGTCGTGGAGGAGGAGGAAGCGGTCGTGGAGGAGGAGGAGGTGGTCGTGGAGGAGGTGGTCGTGGAGGAGGAGGAGGTGGTCGTGGAGGAGGAGGAAGCGGTCGTGGAGGAGGTGGTCGTGGAGGAGGAGGAAGCGGTCGTGGAGGAGGAGGAGGTGGTCGTGGAGGAGGAGGAAGCGGTCGCGGAGGAGGAGGTAGTGGAGGAGGAGGTGAGGAGGAGAGGGTGGTGGAGGAGAGTGTCCAGATGGTTGATGAGGTGCTGGAGGAGCGGCTGTTGTGGAGGAGGAGAGGATGAAGGTGATGGATGAGGTGAGATAGTTGGGGGGGGGGGTGCTCTGCCTGTGGGAGGATGTGTTTCACCACTAACCAATTTTGGGTCTTTATCGGGGTAAAGGTTCTATACCTAGTCCTCGCTCTCCTATTTGCCCAGATTAGTTTATTCAGGGTAACCTCCAGGACTGCCGGCATCCCATTGCACCTTGGCTATCTTGCTACTTATTTACACACTGACAACTGTTTGTTCTTTATAAATGCGTGGGGGTAGGCCACAGCTTTTTTAATTTTCTTAAAACTATTTTAAACTTTAAAACATATATTTGTGTAATGTGAGGATAGGACCTTGCGCTGTCGCCTTCCTGGCGAGGACACCGGAATGCCAGGCCACGGCTCCGGCGGTGGGCATGTCTTAGTTGTTCTGCCGGGTGCCTCGCCGATGCTTCTCCTTCCTCCTCTGCAAGGTCCCCCCCAGCGCCAAGCTGTGACAACAGTATTAACAGTAAATAAACACATACAAACAAATAAACTTCTTCCACAGAAAAACATTAGGGTGGGTGGGAAAGCTGTTGAACCTCTGCCTGTCACGCTGGTGTGGTGTTCTGCCACTTCCTGCCAGTTACTTTTGTTAGCCTATTTCCCCGCCCCCCAGACCGCCCCCAACATGGACCGCCTTCTAGGTGCTTGCTACACCCCTGTCCCCGTCAGTCACAGTCACCGGCTGCTTAGCCAGCACCAGTGACCCACTCCCTGAAGTATTTGTCTGGGATTCGACACTAACTCCATTGTTGGGCGGAGGTAGGCCACAGCTTTATTATTATTGTTATATAAACAACTTCCTAACATAACCACACAGGAGGTGTACCAACAAGGGGTGTGCCGGCCGTAAACTTCAACAGGTACGGCCAACTTCATTCCCCCATTTCCTCAGACATCACACCGCCCGCTGTGGCCTGATTTCTTGCATCTACGGTGAGATACATGTCAGTAAAACAAAACAAGAAAAGCGCAGGTAACAAACGTCAGGGACGGAGGGTGGGAATCCGGCCCAGATCAAGCAGGGGCCAGTGCTGACTATATATACCCCACCTAAGCCAGAAGCAGATAGGCTGCTTTAGATCACATGCTACCCCACATGGTTCAGGCATCAATATTCATAAGGGGAGGTACTGAGGCCATGTTGGGCAGGTAACCCTTTGTATGCCATTAACCTGCCCCTGCAGTCCCGTATGCCTGCCTTATACTTCTGGCATATTCACCCCACTGTAAAGTCCGCGACAGTCTCTAAAGTCTCTAGCAGAAGGGTGGACGGGTGGGAGCTTCTTCCTCCAGGCGATCCGTGGCGACTGAGCTGGGAGCAACCTCTTTAAGATGGAATCTGGATTCCCGCTCAGACGTTGGCAGCCAGTCACAAAGTGTTCCACTTGGGTTCTGTGCCAACGGTTCAATCAGCTGCTGGTCCCCACAAGCCAGAAGAATCCTCTAAGAACCACTTATAAGGGGCAGAAAATGGGGGGAGGAGGGGGGGAGAACTGGTAATAGGACAGACCAAGTGTGTCCCTACTACAGCATATAGTGGGAAAGGGGGGAGGCTGCAAATCTGTGTGTGTCCCTATTTATATGGGGGGGGGGCTCCTACCGGAACTGTCCCTGCCAAGGGGCCCCTAATCCAAGTGCAACAATTGGAACAAAAACCACACAGATAAATAGCATAAGGGTGGGAGGGTGGCATCGTGCTGTGTGCTGTGTGCTGTGTCTCTGGCCGGGCGACCTGCCCATTATACACATAAACCACGCCCCTGTAACCCCTCGCCTGCTCACTACCTCCCCCAGGTGTTCCCGCAGCATACTAATGCCGCCATTGTTCCTACCCAAAGCCCCTAGCTGACCCCCCTGTCCTCATCAGTACATGCAGAGTGGACACCTCATGATGTTCCTCTTCTACGGCCATTTTTCTTTTTCATGATTGATGTTAATGTGGAGGCGGCATCTCTGCGTGTGTTCCAGGTGTAAACGGCGTCTGTCCGCTGGTCTCCCCAATCCCGGGCACATTTATCCCACCAGAGTTTGTTTCCTGTATCAAGTAGATTTTGTGGTCTCTGCATGGTGTCTGTAAGCGCGGAGTCTGAGCTTTCTCCTTGCTGGGTGAAGATTTTAGCCATTATAGATAGGCTTCCATCACAGTCTTCTATAGGTTTCAGGCTGACACAGCTAGATAGTGTGGAGGTATCTTTAGCTCAGAAGTAGGTGAAGCCTTCCAGTCTCTGCATGTTCATTCACCGCTACCCCTTCAGGCCTTCGGGCCTAGCCATGTGTGTCCCCTGCATGTAGTATAGATCCGGCCACTAGAGGGGGTGCGTGCGCTTCCTTCTCAGAGTTTAGGCTTAGTGCCTTAATTATTCCGCACCTGTGTCTTGGGTATTTAAGGAGGCTTCTTGCACATGTGCTCTGCCTGAGCGTTGAGGTCCTTTACTCCTGCAAAAACGTATCTGTGGTTGCTTTGCCTTACTGCTTCCTGTTACAGTGTTCCTGTCCTACCTGGTTCCTGTGTTCGTGCTGTCTTAACCTACAGTCCCAGTGTCTCCCAGTATACCTGAGGTAGCGACCTGGCGTATCCTCTGGGAAAGTCTATCTCCACCATCAGGAGTATCTCGTGAAGAACAGAGGATGCGCTTAGACAACGCCCTTATGGATAGACGAGCACATGACACAATGGGCTTACATTCCGCTGATCCTGACAGTATGGACTTCAGAGCTGGCAGACGTGTTGGAGCACAGAAAGAACTCCTGCAAAGAATATAGAAAGAACGTCCCAGCTCACCACACCTGATTCCAAATTTACTCCACCCGGTGCTCGAATGATGGGAATTCACAGGAAAATAAGAAAGGAGAAGGAGCAGGAGATCGTGGACAAGGATCAGGTGCAAAAGATGAAGAGCGATGAGGAGGAGGACTACCCACATGAAGAGTAAGTATATCACTGTAAAGTTGTTTTTATTATAGGTGACTGATTTTATAGGGTTATAAAGCTTACAGTACATTAAGTGTTGTGGTTGCTATGGACAACTGCTCCATAGAATAGTCCAAACCTGGATATGTCCTGTTTCTCCCCACAGGTGGAAAGAGAGAGTGCAGCGCTCCAAGAGGCCAGTTCTGTAAGTACACCATAGAACTAACACTGCTGACATCATCATCATCACCACCACCGGGGGGTGCCAGTCATGTAGACTCTTATAGGGGGATATATGGGCACATATGGGGCAGCTCCAGTTATATGAATAGTTTTTTTCTTTTATAGGATAAGAACAATGAAGGGACTGAGCATCCTGCAGACTCTGGAGACCATGTAAGTGTATAAACCTGAGCTGACAATGCTGGAGTATTGGGGGAGGGGGGCACAAACCTATTGTATGATGGACGACCACCAATTCTCCCCAATCTCCTTACAATCTGCCCCAACAGTGGTGAGAATAATACACTGATTTACTAATATATATATCATTTATCTTCTATGTCTAACAGTGAGGAAGACAGAGCTGGAGACAGAGGAAGGACAGAGGAGGTGAGTACAGAGATGAAGAGACCATTATAGACAGACAGACGGACGGACGGACGGAAGGGATTGATCTCTGTGCTTTCTATTACAGTGACAGAGAAGATAGGCCACGATACCTGGGTAACAGATGGACATTTCTCTGCCAGGAAAGCGGCACTACTATATGTCCCATATGGAATCAGGCCCTGATAGGTGTCACTGAGGGATCATGGTGAGGTAACAGAGAGACCATTTCCAGCCATCCACCCATCACCTTAGGTTGGATTGTAAGAGACACGGCCATTACTTCATATACGTCCGTCCTCTTCTTTCATACACAGGAAATTCCATGAAAGTCGGACCAGGGACCCAGGCCACAACATAGAGCAAGAAAAGTTGCCCTCATCCGAGGAATCAGCGGGGGTCCAGGTGGCCCAGTAAGTATATAGAACACTGCAGGAGGAGCCCAGGGGGTCACATACTTTTTTTTGCATTTATCTCTTCCTCACTGAGTCTCCTCTCAATGTATAGACCCCTATAGACTGATCCTGGAATCATCACATTTCTCTTTTCTTTAGGTGCAGACAGAGATTCTCCTGGATCCCCAAGTGTCTGAGGAGGAAGAGGAACAAGTGAGTGATAATTCACCTGATGCTTCTGCCACTAGAGGGAGCTCACTGCACAATGATGTATACAGCTCCTACTGATCTGTATAGTAGAGCAGTATGCAGTGAGCGCCCCCTAGTGGTTGCAGGGATATAATAGCTATATATAGACCCTACTCCCCCATCCTGTCCCCAGTATAGACCCTACTCACCCTAACTCTACTCTTCTTTCCTTTAGAGTCAGATGTCTTCTATGCTGCTTCAGCACTGACAATGTGGAGTGAAGAACCCTGAAAAACCCAACTATACAGAGAGAATAAATTGTTTTTTAAAAAATAACTTGTCACAGGCAGTATGTAACTAGTAATAAATATAACTCTGCATGACCACACTTCCCTCCTGTAACATACAGTCCCATGATGCTAATTGTTGGAGGGGATTACCTACAGGGGATGTCTACATGGTGAAATCTATATACTGGGGGGCTTATTACTGGAGAGTTACCTACAGGAGGATGCCTGCCTACCAGGGAAACTACCTACAGGGGGCCTAACCACTATATTGATACACAGAGGGGGTCTAGACTATATTGGTGCATAGACTGAAATAACTACTTTACTGAGACAGGGCGGTCCAACTACTATATGGGGGCACAAATAGGACCTAACTACTACATGGGGGCACAGGGGGACATAACTATTATATAGGAGCAAAGACAGCAACTATAATATATGGAGGCACAGAAGGGTCTAACTACTATATGTGAGGATGGAGAGGCCTAACTACTGTATGGGGTACATAGGGGTTTAGCTACAATATGATTGCACAAAGGGGGGCCTGATTACTATATGAGTGCACAAAGGGGCCCAACTACTATGCGGAGACAGAGTGGCCGAGCTACTATATAGGACACAGAGAGGCCAGAATACTATTTGGGGCACACTGGGGGCTTATCTTCTACATGGAATCACAGAGAGGCCTGACTACTATATGAGAGGACGGATGAAAGCCTTACTATTAGATGAGGGCGTAGAGGGGCCTAAGTACTATTTTAGGGCTTTAGGCTATGTTCACACTACGTAAAACTACGGCCATAGTTCTCGCCGCAGAACTACGGCCGTAGTTTTACGGGGTGGGACATAGCTTTATTTTTCAAGGGATCCCGGCCGGAGTGTACACACATCGTATGCGCTCCGGCCTGGATCCCGTGCAGCGCCGGAAAAAACTGACATGTTTCACTGAATTCCGGCCGCAGAAAGCCCTGTCAGTTTAGTTTAGCCAGTGAAGTAAGCGGCTTCGGCCGCTTGCTTCACTGTGTGCCATGGGAAGCTCTGATGCGGGCACGCGCTAATGCGCCCGCATCAGAGCTCTGCGGCCAGAAAGATCAGCCGGCCGGTACTTAAGTACCGGCCGGGATGATCGGGGCTAAGACTGGAACGGCCGGATGTTCACGTAAAGTAGAAACCCATAGAGGAGGTAAATGCTCTGCTGTTTGGAGTCTTATGAACTCAGTAACTTTTCCCATGAATTTTCCTGTGATCCGTCCCTAATTGTAACTAGAGTTGTAGTAAGAACCGAATAAAGAGCAGAGACAGGTGATTGCACATTGATTACAACGGCCCCATTTACACGGCTCTGGATTCATTACACAAGCCTCAGCCAAGACGCCATGCGGATGAGTATGGGACATATTGTGCATTTTTGGCCTCTTATTGACAATCACATACGAGTGGAGAGAGAAAACCCCTATGAGGCAAATGACAATTGCTCCATCACAGGGAGAAAATTCCTTCCCGACTCCAATGGCGATCAGAATAATCCCTGGATCAGCGTCTCACCGGAAATCTAATGCCCATAACTATTATATTTTTCAAGAAAAGCATCCGGGCCTCCCTCAAACTCATTGAAAGCGGCACTATCAGCAGGTTTATTAATACCATATTTGTGAAGATCGGACATTTTGATCACTTTTTATTAACTTTTTTTTATATAATGTAACAAAAAATCGGTAATCCTGGCACTTCTTTTGCTCTTTTCGTTTACGCCGTTCACCGTCAGTGATGACGATTGTTAGATTGGACAATTATGCACGCTATATATATTATATGTTTATTTTTTATTTATTTATGGATGAATGGTAAAGCTCAGCCCAGGCTCCCAGCGCCAATCGCGTTCTTGCTATTTGCAAACTATAGCAGTGAGCAGCCTACTGTCCTGGACTCCTGATCGGCATTCAAGCGCCAGAAGAGCGTCCCCCACACTGTCCGACCAGCTCGGCCCACCCCCTCCCAGCCTGGGATGCCGATCAGGAGCCCAGGACAGTAGGCTGCTCATTGCTATAGTTTGCAAATAGCAAGAACGCGATTGGCGCTGGGAGCCTGGGCTGAGCTTTACCATCCAGCACAACCCAGGCTCCCAGCGCTGATCACACTCCTGCTATCTGCAAACTGTAGCAGTGAGCACCCTGCTGTCCTGGGGTCCTGACCGGCTGTCATACAACATGAGAAAGGGTGGGCTAATGCTGGCTGTGCTAGCTAAACTGGAAGGGGCGGTACAGATGGGGGCGGACTGGGCAGGGCGGGGTGGTGCTCCCGGACCCAGGCGACGCCGCAAATGCTCTTAAAGGAAAACTCCGGGCAAAATGTATTTTTTAAATGTTATTACATAGAAAGTTAGACAAATTTCTAATATACACTAATTATGGGAAATACACATAAAGGACTTTTCCCCTCAATTTAGTAGATTAGACAGGCTCAATTTTCCTAATAAACCGGTGACGTCACGAATCAGAGCAGGGCTCGGTGTAATTCCTATGAAGTGTCCAGCAGGGGGCGCAGTGAATGAAGAAATTACATAGTAAGAATAACTATATCTCAAGTGCCAGCAGCCTCATCCACGGCACATAGGAAGGGGCTGCTGGCACTTGTGCGGCTGCCCCCGCGCCAGCAGCCCCCCAGTGAACACCCCCACCCCCTAAACACCCCTGAACTAACCCCATCACAGGTGCCAGCAGCCCTGCATAGGGCTGCTGGCACTTGCAGTGCGGCTGCCCCGCGTGGCAGCAGACCCCAGACCAGCGCCCCCACCGCGTGACAGCAGACCCAAGACCAGCGCCCCCCGCCCCGCACGACAGCAGACCCCAGACCAGCGCCCCCCCAGCCCCCTAAGGACCCCATAGCTTTCCCCCAGCACACCCCCTTCCCCCGGGTGCCCCCGAACCGCACAGAGTAGAGGTGCCGTCGTGCGGGGAGGGGGTGACGCTGGTCTGGGGTCTGCCGTCGTGCGAGGAGGGGGTGACGCTGGTCTGGGGTCTGCCACCGCGCGGGGAGGGGGTGACGCTGGTCTGGGGTCTGCTATCGCGCGAGGTGGGGTGAGGGTGTTCACTGGGGGCTGCTGTCACACGGGGGAGCAGCCACACCACAAGTGCCAGCAGCCCCATCCTATGTGCCGAGGATGGGGCTGCTGGCACTTGTGGTATACAGTTATTTTTACTATGTAATTTCTCCATACACTGCGCCCCCTGCTGGACGCTTCATAGGAATTATACCCAGCCCTGCTCTGATTCTCAATGTCACCGTTTTTTTTTAGGAAAATTGAGCCTGTTTGATCTACTAAATTGAGGGAAGTTGTACTTTATGTGCATTTCCCATAATTAGTGTATATTAGAAATCTGTCCAACTTTCTATATGTAATAACATTAAAAATTACTTTTGCCTGAACTTCTCCTTTAAGCCCCATATTTGCAGAAGGGCAATTAGCGAATTTACAAAGAGTGCGGAGGTGCAGAAGAGCGTTTCTAACAGCAATCATCATGCTGATGGTGAAATCTTCTTTCCTCTAGACGTAGAGGATGCCCCCTTGTCATGGTTACAGACCTAGGAGGAAGGAGACCACTACAAAGATCTCTGTACTGTCCATTCATATGTTTGTACATTGTGATCAGATCGCCCCTAAGACGTCTTTTTTCTAGTGTAAATAACCCCAAGCTTGATAACCTGTCCTGGTCCTGTAACCCACCCATTCCCTTAATGACCTTTGTTGCCCTCCTCTGCACCCGCTCCAGTTCAGCTGTGTCCTTCCTATATACCAGTGCCCGGTGCTGTACACAGTATATACCATGTGTGGTCTGACCAGTGATTTATAAAGAGGCAAAAATATGTTCTCATCTTTAGCATCTATACCTCTTTTGATGCACCCCATTATTTTATTAGCCTTGGCAGCTGCTGCCTGGCACTGATTACTAAAGTTGAGTTTACCATCCACCAATACCCCCAGGTCCTTTTCGGAAGCAGTGTTACCCAGAGTTTTATTATTTAGCACGTAACTGTACTTATTATTTCTACGGCCCAAGTGCATAATCTTACATTTATCCACATTAAACTTAATTTGCCATTTCTCCGCCCAAGCCTCCAGCTTCTCCAAATCCCTTTGTAATATGATATTATCCTCCTCTGTGCTGATTACTTTACCCATTTTAGTATCATCTGCAAACATGGAGATTCTACTCTGTAGCCCCTCTACAAGATCTTTAATAAAAATATTAAAAAGAAGTGGACCCAACACTGACCCCTGTGGTACCCCACTAGTAATATGTTCCATCAATGACCACCCTCTGTTTTCTATCACACAACCAGTTACTTACCAATTTGCATACGTTTTCCCCTAATCCCAGCCTCCCCATTTTATAGACCATCCTTTTATGCGGCACAGTATCAAATGCCTTGGAAAAGTCCAGATACACAACATCCACAGCCTCCCCCAGGTCCAGTCTATAACTTACCTCTTCATAGAAGCCGATCAGATTAGTCTGGCAGGATCGATCCCTCATAAATCCATGCTGGTGCTGCGTCAAAAGATTATTTTCATGAAGATACACTAGTATAGCATTTCTTACAAACCCCTCAAATACTTTACCTACTATAGATGTTAGACTTACAGGCCTGTAGTTTCCAGGATCACTCTTTGATCCCTCCTTGAATATTGGTACCACATTAGCTATGCGCCAGTCCTGTGGAACAATCCCTGTCATTCTGGAATGTTTAACCTCTTAAGGACCCATGCCGTACCGGTACGTCATGGATCCCTGTCACGATCAGGGGAGATGGCCTGCTATAATGCATCTCTCCCTGTTGGCATGGGGGGTGGTTTACACCCCCCGTGCTGACGATCGCTGCTATTGGCTGATCAGTTCAGATCAGCCAATAACAGTGATATTCGGCTTTCCAGGTCATTGGTGACCCGGAAAGCAATGGTGGTTGGTGCTGTCCGATACAGCACCAACCGCCATTACTGTTACAATATATGTGTAAAAAAAGTGTAATACCTGCATCTGAACACCTCAGCTAGGTAGCTGAGGTGTTCAGAGCAGTTATTTGCCTATACTCACCTGATCCAGGCGTCCGGAGCGATGTCTTCCGGGACCCACAGCGCCCTCTTCTTCCCCGTCGTCTATCTTCGTCTTTTTCCGTCTCCTCATCATCTATCTTCGGCTTTATTTCGGCTGTTTTCTTTCTACTGCCCCCTAGCGGCTGATAAGTGTATATAATCCACTTATCAGTAGCTATAGGGTTGTAGGCAGTGTGTTGTTGTTTTTTTTCTTTAATGCACCCTACCGCCGCTGAGTGCTGATCAGCAACTCCTCCTTTTTGGCGTAGGGGCTTCCCCCTACTACATTACACCACACTACAAAAAATAAAGTTTTACACTACACTACATTAAAATTTACATACCCCATATACTCATCCCTGTATAAAGATAGACCCCAGAGTGTTTTCGGCAGAGGAGGCATACGCTATTTTTACCTCCGACACCGAAACAGCCAGTGAGAATGAATGGGGGGATCCTTTTTTCCGATTCAACTGTTTATTAAAGGTTTTACATTTTCACACATAAGAACAAAGTACAAAATGCTAGAGAAGGCATAAACATCTTTTGCAACAAGATACATGATACATAACAAACACAGATAGCAGAACATCTGAAATGTTGTTCTAGTATGATAACTCAGTAAGAAGGGTAGCAGTCATCAGCATATCTGGGACAGCCCAACAAAGTGGGTCTGCCGGAACCAACAATGCTGGCTGGCGATAAAGAGTCCAGTCCACAGATACTGAAAGGAAACAGGACAGTACAACAACTGCGTCTACCAAAATGTAAGGAAACGGGGAAATGTAAACAATTTTAATTTTAAGTTCTGCATGAGAGGGGGTTAGAAAGACGGAGGGGGGGAGGGAGGAGGAAGAGCGAGTTAAGAAGGGTGAGTAAGAGAGGGATAGAAAAGCGAAAAGAACAGGAAGACAGGATCCATACCTGAATAGTCAGTGACAGACAACTATTAGGCAACCCGGGCGTCCTGGGGCGACCCCAGCATTAGCACCACACATCTCCAGGGCCGTACAGGTAGGGGGGGGGGAAGGGGGGGGAAGGCATGTCATGGGTTACCCAGTGTGACAGACCCGTATCTAGGTGATGCAAGGAAATCTAACCACGCATACCACGTGGACGTGTAAGCGGAAATGTCCTTAGGGGAAGTGGCAAGAAGATCTTCCATATGTTGTATGTGTGTGACCTCCCTAAACCATTCCTCCAAGGTCGGGGCGTCCGTGGTACGCCAGTGTCTGGGGATCACAGTTTTGGCCGCCTGCAACAAATGTCTCGTGAGGGATTTCTTATATTTCACCTGGGACATGGGGAACATGAACAAGAGCACGGATTCAGGGGTGTTGGGGATGTGCACGCCAGTGATCTCAAAGATTAGCTGCAATACTAGTGTCCAGTATGGCTGAAGCCGGGGACAGCCCCACCAAATATGAGACATAGTTCCAGGTGCGGTGCCACATCTCCAGCACTCCTCCGAAACCGAGGGGAACCACTTATGAAGGACCGTGGGGACCCGATACCACCGAGATGCAATTTTGTAGCAGGTCTCCTGCGCTTTTGTGGCAATAGTCGCCTTGTGGGTAAGGAAGAAGCATCTATTTCACTGCTCCTCCGAGAACTTTTTACCGAGCTCCGCCTCCCATTTCCCACAATAGGGGGCTAGATCCTGAGATCGTTCATGAATTAGCTGGCTGTATATGGCAGAAATGGTATGTGTAGGGGATGAGTCGGCGACACAAAGCCGTTCAAAGGCTGTGAGGGGACGGGATAAATGCTTTCCCTGCGATACGGAGGAGTGGAAATGTTTGAGTTGCAGATAAGCAAACGGCGCACGCGCAACTGGGGTGTCGTCTTTGAGGATAGAGGCAAGAGGTTTAAGGGAGCCTTTGTCGAGCACCTGAACAAAGCGCAGGGGCGCAATTTTGGAATATCCCAAAAAAGGGGCAGACGATGCCCCTGGGAGAAAATCGGGGTGGTCGGTTATCGGCAGCAAGGGCCCCAGAGGGTCCACCAGAGAGAGACTCGATCGTCCCGTGGTAAGGGTGGCCAGGGTATGACGTGTAGAAAAGGACATGGTGGGGGCGTTTAATAAGGATGGGGACCAGGTCCAGGGGAGCGTGGCTAAGGACTTGGAAGAAAGGGACTGAGCCAGGTGTACCCATAGCTTGACTTTCTCGTTGTTTATCATGTCTAACACTCGGGCGTGGGCACACGCAAGATAGTACAGTCGGCAATCCGGTAACCCGGCGCCACCCATGGATTTGGGCTTAGTTAGAGTCAGCCTGTTGAGTCGAGGGCTCTTAGCGGCCCAGACAAAGGTGCCGAAACACCGCAGAAGCTGGGTAAAAAATGAGGGGGAGAGGAGAATCAAGATGGTTTGCAAAAGATATAGAAGACGTGGTAGCAAGGTCATCTTGATAATGCTGATTCTACCGAACCAAGAGAATTCTGGGCGGTCCCATTGTTCCAAGTCCCTATGGAAACGCGTTAAAAGGGGAGTGAAATTAGATGAGAAAAGGAGGGAAAGATCCGATGGGAGTTTAATACCTAAGTAGGTGATTCCAGAGGGGGGCCAGGTGAAAGGAAAGGATGCTTTAAGGGAAGACGCTACAGTGTCAGGCAGGGAGACATTGATGGCCTCCGATTTGGGCAGATTAATTTTGAAGTTTGACCATGCTCCAAATGCAGACCATCGGGTCAGTAGGGAAGGGAGAGAGGTTACAGGGTCTTTAACGTAGACCAGGAGATCGTCAGCAAAAGCCGAACATTTGTACTCCCTGTCGCCCACCATGATCCCATGAATGTTCGGGTCTGCCCTAATGGAGGCCATCAGGTGCTCCATCACCAACACATATAGTAGCTGGGAGAGAGGGCACCCCTGGCGAGTTCCGTTATGTATGGGGAAGGGATCAGAGAGGGTGCCATTAATTTTCAGTTGGGCTTTTGGGGTGTTATAGAGCGCCATGATTTTGGATATGAGAACGGGACCTAAGCCTAAGTGATGGAGGGTCTGTGCCAGGGAGGGCCAGGAGATCCTATCGAACGCCTTCTCAGCATCCAGCGATAAGATCATCATCAGGAGCTTCTGAGAGCGAGCATAATGTATAAGGTCTATTGTTTTGATAGTATTATCCCTGGCTTCTCTCCCCGGCACAAACCCCACTTGATCCAGGTGAATGAGAGAGGGCAGTAGGGCATTGAGGCGGTTGGCTATCATTTTAGAATAGATTTTCAGGTCAACATTGAGGAGGGAGATGGGGTGATAACTGCTACAAAGGAGGGGGTCTTTCCCGGGTTTCGCTAGAACCACAACATGTGCTAGAGTAGAGTGGGCTGGGAACGGAGAGTCCGAGGAGATGGAATTATAGGCGGGTAACAGAAGAGGGGCAATGTGGGATCCTTTTTTCCTCCATTTATCCTCATCATCATCATCCAGTGATGATGAATATCCACCTAGGCGTCCAAGGAGGTTGCCTCGGGCTGCCCCCCATACACGTCATCCCAATAAGAGATGACGGTATGGCGTGAAATTCTACAAACTCTGTGAGAGTACCTCAGGGTACACTTACAGATTTAGGCTATGTTCACACTGCGTATGAATCCGTCCGCAGTTCTTACGCCGCCGTACATGTGCGGCTGAAACAACGGGCGTGGGAAAAATCGACATGCGTCGGATGCGTACGCACCGCGAACATACGCCTGTAGTACAGTTATGCTTCCTAGCTTGTTTCGAAGCTATCTGAGGCAGGTCATTTACTTGGAAATCTTCTCCCAGCCCCGTAAACCACACAGAACCTTTTGGATCGAAAAATCAAGTTCAAATTGGCTGAAATAAGTACTTCGTACGGGACCGCATGGAAATCCACGGCCGTAAGTTTCAACATTTCCGTCCTCAAACAATGGTCTTGTTCATTTTTCACGGCGCCGTATACGATCCGGCCGTAAGCTCATACGTAGTGTGCATTGTGCGGCCGTATATCGTATACTTCCCAGCGAACGCATCAACCTCAAAACTACGTGCGTATATTCGCGGTTCGCTCTACGGACGGATTCATGCGCGGTGTGAACATAGCCCACGGGTACGTGCACACTGCAGAATGGCGATGGATAACCCGTTGCGCATTCTGCAGTTGGCACCTGCCGGCAGACTGATGGGGGCGCGAGCGTCATACACTTCCTTCTATGCACGGGCGAATTCTGTCGTCCATCCAAATAATAAAAGAATGAACACGTTCATTCTTTGGACGGAGGGCGGAATCCGCCTGTGCATAGAATGGAGTCTATGACATGTGCGGAGACACCCGCGCCCGCATCAGTTTGCCGGCGGGTGCCAGCTGCGGAATGCGCAACGGGTTATCTGTCGCCATTCCGCAGTGTGCATGTAACCTTAAGAGTGTAGGAACGAAGTGACACCCGAATCCAGCCCCCAGATGCCCCCCACCCCATCCTCGGAGTTAGTGGGAGGATCGTGGGATAACTTTTATACCAGCACCCCCTCTTCCGGTCCCTCGCTGCCCCAGCTACTGTAGCTTGCGGCATGATCCGAAAATATCAGAAGCCGTAATAGAGCCCTAATATTTAGCAGCCATGGAGCGGACCCAGCGCTTCTGGATATGAAGGACCCCGTATGGCACCAGGGCAACATTTTCCAGGTGACGTCCCCCACACTGGAGAAAGGGAGACCCCAGAAGAAGTGCAGAGTGTGGGGTAATGGGGGATCAGGAAGGAACTGATGCCACCTGTCCTGATCCCCCCGGCCTCTGCATACTGGATCGCTTCAAGGCGTACCACACGTCATCGGAGTTCTAAATTATCTAAACTCTTTTCCTTATTCCTATTTCAGGGGTCACGTTGATCCAGGGATTATTCTGATCGCCATTATGGAGTCGGGAAGGAATTTTTTCGTGAGGCTTCTGTTGTCTGCCTCATGAGGGTTTTTTCCTTCCTCTGGATCAACAAAGGTTAAATTTGACTCCTGTCCTTTTCAACCTTATAAACTAATAATTGGCCTAATACCCATAAATAAATTAAAATTGTCCCTTTTCCCCAACTAAATAGGCTTGGCCGCCATTCCCATTAGAGACTTGCCATGTTGCATTTACAAAGCTCCTGTGCTGCCAGGACAATGGACCCCCTCCCCCCCCACCCCACAAGTGACCCCATTCTGGAAACTATACCCCATAAGGATCTAACAGGGGGGCAGTGGGGATATGGACCCCTTGGTGACGGGCACATTTGTGCTGTGAAAATGCAAAAAATTGTATTTTTCATTTTCACAGCACATGTTCTTCATATGTGGCCGTCACCAGTGGGGTCCATATGCTCACTGCACCCCTCGTTAGATTCCTTATGGGGTGTAATTTCCAGAATGGGGTCACTTGTGGGGGGTTTCTACTGTCCTGGTAGCACAGGGGCTTTGTAATTGCGACATGGCCTCCATCCTCCATTCCAGCCTCTAAATGGCGCTCTGTCCCTTTGGTGGCTTGCCCTGTGCCCATATGGCACATTATGTCCAAATGTGGGGTATTTTCGTACTCCGGGGTAACTACCCTACACATTTTGCATTTATATTCTCTTTTAACCCCTTGTGGAAATTAAAAAAAAATCAAGGCTAGACCAACATTTAGTGTAAAAATCTTTTAATTTTTATACTAAATCATTGATCTTGACTTGATTTTTTCATTTTCACAAGGGGTGTAAAGATTAAAAAAAAAAAAAAAAAGTGTAGAGCAATTTCCCCTGAGTACGGAAATACCCGACATGTGGACATAAAGCGCCATGTGGGCGCAGGGCAAGCCTCCAAAGGAAGGAGCGCAGTTTGGCTTTTGGAGGCTGGATTTGGCTAGAGTGGATGATGAACGCCATGTCGCATTTACAGAGCCCTCGTGCTGCCAACACATTGGAAACCCCCCACAAGTGACCCCATTCTGGAAACTACACCCCTCAAGGAATCTAACAAGGGGTGCAGTGAGGATATGGACCCCACTGGTGACGGCCACATTTGTGCTGTGAAAGTGAAAAAATTTAAATTTTCACTTTCACGTCACATTGTTCCACATTTGTGGCCGTCACCAGTGGGGTCCATATGCTCACTGCCCCCCTTGTTAGGTTCCTTAAGGGGTGTAATTTCCAGAATGGCATCACTTGTGGGGGATTTCCAATGTTTTGGCTGTATGGGGGCTTTGTAAATGCAACATGGCCCTTGAAATCTGTTCCAGTCAAATCCAGCTTCCAAAAGCCAATTGGCGCACTTAGCTTTTATTTATGTGACTCACCTAAAGGGTTAAAACACTTTCTAGGTGTTTTTTGCACAGTTTGGGGGGGGGGGTGCAGTTTCTGAAATGAGGTGCTTTGTGGAGCTTTCTAATACCCGTTAAACCTGAACAGGTCCCTAAAATGATCTGATTTTGAAATTTTACTGAAAATTTTAAAAATTGCTGCTAACGTTCTAAACTTTCTATTGTCTAAAAAAATGGAAAGAAAGTTTAATAAAAGCCGCCAACATAAAGTAGACATATTGCTAATGATTCCATGAGTAGCATACACACATAAATCCAATGCTTGCACATTTATTATCTTCAGCCAACTTAAGTTACATAGTTATCAAAAACTTCACCACTGAGAGATAGTAGAAAGATTGCACTGATGAGAGAACCTCAGCCAATAATATGGAAACGTCCACCGCCCAGCCGGGCTGATCCAAGTTCACATAGGACGCCGGGACACTCACGGAACAGATGGAGAGTTCACGTCTGCAACGTTTCAGAGCTAGCGCTTCTTTCTTGCAATGTTGCTAGTGATATTTAATATATAATTTATGTGGCAAAACCTTTTTCTGTACAAGCAGAAAAGTTTCAAAGTTAAAAAAAATAAATTTTTCACGTTATTTTATTTTTTTCATAAAGATTTGTTGCAAGTATGGATTCCAATTTACCAGAAATGTAAAGTACCATATGTCACGAGAAAACAATCTCAGAATCAGCCGGATAGGTAAAAGCATCCCGAAGTTATTAATGAATAAAGTGACACTGGTCATATTCATAAAATTTGTCTGTGTGTGTTTTTTTCTTTTTTGCAGAAATCAATATTCCAGGCGATTTTAAGAAACTTTGTAATTAGGTTTATTAGGCAAATATGCCATTATCTGCATTCAAAAAGCCTTTCCCCAGGTCCCCCCCTCCCCCTCTCTCTCATTCACTGCTCATTATCAGGAAATCTCGACTCTTTTACATCAGTCGAGCCCTGTGTAACCTATGGAGAGGGGAGGAGGGAGATTAGTCGCCAGCAGAGAGCAGAGAACAAAGGATTACACAGTGGGAGCTGTGTGAAAGCCGGTATTCAGAGGTCAGAGAGGTCAGTGCTGACTTCAGAGGAGATATCCGGTGATGTAACTGTAAATTAACTCTTTGTTGTCCTGTTTTGGTGCCTCATCTCCCTCCACCCCCCCCCCTCTCCATAGAGAACCATGAAGACAGGGGGGAGAGCTTCAAACTGTTTTTTCATGATAAAAATGCATGTTTCCGCTAATAAACCCAATTACCAAGTTTCTTAAAATCGCCTGGACTAGTGGTTTCTGCAAAAAAATAAATAAAATTAAACAACAGTGACACTTTAATGTCATTTTGAAGATTTAATGTGCTGTAATAAAGTTTGGATTGTTTTTCTTCACTGGAGCTGTGGATTCCATTCATTTCCTTCTGTAACCTAAATGATCCCCCGATCATCGGGCGGAGTGAAAGTGAATGAACTAGTCGCTCCTCTCTCCCTCTTCTCCTTCTCAGGCCGTATTCATTTACTTAAAGGACAACTCCTACGAACTATAACGTTCTATAACTTTGTAATGTGTTTAAATAAGCGGTCTGGCCCCCCTCCCCCATTTTCGGACCTGATTTGCTGAGCTTGCTGGAAGCCATGTGATGCGCTCCAGCCAATGAAAAGGCTGTCGGTGCGCAAGCGCACTGGCAGCCTTTTCTCTCCTATGGACCTGGAAGTGAGGGAGATCGCAGGACGGCGGCCGGAGGTGACGGAGACACGGACGGTGGGCGATTCAAGTGGCGATCCTCACCGGAGGGATGGTGAGTATGGTGTCTGTGTTTTTTTTTTTTTCACCTCCCGTGGGAGTTGTCCTTTAAGAAGATTTCTTTTCCCCAGTTGTTCTATCCGATGCAAACAGTCCCCCTTCTCATCCGGCACACCGATTATACCAAACCATTACATTTATATGGCAGGGTAAGGGTCCGTTTACACAGACAGATTATCTGCCAAAGATTTGAAGCCAAAGCCAGGAATGGATTAAAAAAGAGGAAAAATCTCAAGCTTTCCTTTATGACCTGATCTCTGTTTATAGTCTGTTTCTGGCTTTGGCTTCAAACCTTTCTGTGTGAATGGACCCTTAGCACTGCAGGATTGCTTATGAATCTGTCTCCCACAATGTGACGGTGGGGCCGAGGTCATATAAGATAGTGGCCGTTTCGTCCAGGCAGCCATAGAGGAGAATGGTGGTCTGCTGCAGCTCCTATAGGACGGAGCGACGGCCGCAGATTGCTGCTATCCAGATCTTTGATGTTTCCACATATTGAAAAGACAACGATCAGCTGACATCATGCATGCCCATTGTCTTCTATTACACAAAGCAATTATTGTCCGTAATGGCCGATAATCGCTTAGTGTAATAGGACCATAAGAATTGTCCATAGAGCTACTTCTGCTTTCTACATCGTGTACAGGGAGGGGACCGTTCTCCATCACACCCAATGTCCCAGGTGTAAGCTCCCTGGTGCCGACCTGATTGCGTCCCACCTTCCAATGGTTGGATAAAATTTAAGCTTATGTCAACAAAAACACCTTTATTGAAAAAAATTACTCTCGCTTCATTACATCGGTGGACAGTGTCACCTAGGCGAGGCTTCATGACATCGGTGTCACCTAGGCAGGGCTTCATTACATCGGTGGACAGTGTCACCTAGGCGGGGCTTCATGACATCGGTGTCACCTAGGCGGGGCTTCATGTCATCGGTGTCACCTAGGCGGGGCTTCATTACATCAGTGGACAGTGTCACCTAGGCGGGGCTTGATTACATAGGTGTCACCTAGACGGGCTTCATTACATCAGTGGACAGTGTCACCTATGCGGGGCTTCATTGCATCAGTGGACAGTGTCACCTATGCGGGGCTTCATTGCATCAGTGGACAGTGTCACCTATGCGGGGCTTCATTGCATCAGTGGACAGTATCACATAGGCGGGGCTTAATTACATCAGTGGACAGTGTTACATAGGCGGGACTTCATTACATCAGTGTCACCTAGGTAGGGCTTCATTACATTGGTGTCACCTAGGTGGGGCTTCATTAAATCGGTGTCACCTAGGTGGGGCTTCATTACATCAATGTCACCTAGGCGGGGCTTCATTACATCGGTGTCACCTAGGCGGGGCTTCATTACATTGGTGTAATCTAGGCGGGGCTTCATTACATTAGTGTCACCTAGGTGGGGCTTTATTACATCAGTGTAACCTAGGCGGGGCTTCATTACATCGGTGTCACCTAGGTGGGGCTTCATTACATCGGTGTCACCTAGGTGGGGCTTCATTACATCGGTGTCACCTAGGCAGGGTTTTATTACATCAGTGTAACCTAGGCGGGGCTTCATTACATTGGTGTAATCTAGGCGGGGCTTCATTACATTAGTGTCACCTAGGTGGGGCTTCACGGTGGTCAGTCCCCATCTCCTGGCTGGGATGAAATGAAAGGATTTTAGAGCAGAAGGCAGACAGAGACAAGTGTTATACAGGTATATATCACATGTACAGCGGCAACTAAGGGCCGTGTTACAGGAAGCCATAATTGGCTGAATCCGGCAGATTATCTCTCTGTGTTAGGGTACAAACACACACAGCAGATACGCAGCAGATTTGATACTGTGTTCAGTTATTTAGATCTAATCTGCTGCGTATCTGCTGCGTATCGCAGCAGTAAATACGCAGCGTATAAGCCGTGAGTGTTTGTACCCTAAGGGTGCGTTCAGACTACGGAATTCTCGCTGATAAATTTGTCTGGATTCCGTAGCTCGTATCCGCTCACGGTTGCGCGCCTCTCCGCCCGTGCCATAGACACCATTCTATGCACGGGAGGATTCCGCATTCCGCCAAAAGAATTGACACGCCAATTCTTTCGGCGGATAGTGGAATCAGCCGGCCCATAGAATGCTGTCTATGGCACGGGCAGAGAGGCGCGCAGCCGTGAGCGGATATGAGCTACGGAATCCGGACGAGTTTATCCACGAGAATTCCAGAGTCTGAACACACCCTAAATGAGACAATTGCGGCTGATGGCATCAAATGGCCCGACGCCAAAATCATCGGCCTCCAACTGCGAAGTACGTGTAATAGTGATACACGGCCGACGGCTAATGACTGAGCAGGAGAAGAGCGGGGAGAGGTGATGGATGAACAGTCTTCATGGAGATTTGTGCTCCTATAGAGAATATCACAAGCCGCTGCCGTCCAGGAGAAGGGGGACAGAGGTGTATATGGGCAGGGGATACACTGTGCTCCTCCGCTGATGGGAGGGGGACAGAGGTGTGTACGGGGAGAGGATACACTGTGCTCCTCCGCTGATGGGAGGGGGATACACTGTGCACCTCCACTGATGGGAAGGGGACAGAGGTGTGTACGGGGAGGGGATATACTGTGCTCCTCCGCTGATGGGAGGGGGACAGAGGTGTGTACGGGGAGGGGATACACTGTGCTCCTCCGCTGATGGGAGGGGGATACACTGTGCACCTCCACTGATGGGAAGGGGACAGAGGTGTGTACGGGGAGGGGATACACTGTGCTCCTCCGCTGATGGGAGGGGGACAGAGGTGTGTACGGGGAGGGGATACACTGTGCTCCTCCGCTGATGGGAGGGGGACAGAGGTGTGTACGGGGAGGGGATACACTGTGCTCCTCCGCTGATGGGAGGGGGATACACAGCGGCCTGTATTTAGAGTTCATGCTGCCCTAGGCACTTTGCAAGCTGAGCCCCCCCCCCCCCCGGCACTGGCTGGTTACATGCATGGTGTATGCCCTGGCACAGCTGGCAGGCTGGCACCCCAGCACCTGGTACTACTGAGCGGCTTCCCCCATCTTTCAGTAGTACTGGGTGCTGGGGCGCTCTGCTTGATACCCGCTCTTCTCATCAAACAGACGTGATGGAGGAAGGAGGCCGGGGACGTCTAAGTTCGGGGACCGCTTCTGTCCAGTGTCGGACTGGGGTACCTGGGGCCCACCAGAGGAAATGATCCTTGGGGCCACCAATAAAGAACCAGTGAGACACGACATGCTGACCCCGTCCTTTCCTGGATTCATCTGTATCTGTGACAAATCCCTACATTTATACAGCTCTCAGGGTATGCTGGGAGTTGTAGTCTCTGAGAGGACAACCCTGTAATAAATCACTGTGTGCAGAGGCTCCTGGTGGCTGCAATCTGTGGGTGACAACCATCAGCCCTGAAGGTCCAGCAAAACATCTGTCTACACTGTACTACAACTCCCAGCATATCCTGAGGGCTGCAGACTGTCAGTACATGCTGGGAGTTGTAGTGCCTGCAGCTGTTATAGTTGGGTCCTATACACTGGATGATTTGTGGCATATAAGTATACATAGATCTGTGGGGGCTCAGTATATAGAAGTGACCCCAGAACATCACTAATAGGGATGGGGGAGATGGTTTTGTTCTGTCCCCTATTAGTGCTGTTCTGGGGTCACTTCCCTACACTGAGCCCCCACAGATCTATGTATTCTTATATGCCACAAAGCATCCAGTGTATAATGCACCTAGGGCCCAACTACAACAGCTGCAGGCACTACAACTCCCAGCATGTACTGACAGTCTGCAGCCCTCAGGATATGCGGGACTGTGTCAGTACACTACCGCAAACAATACACTGACCCATTTAGACCCCAATGGTACACAGGCTCTGCACACTAATGGTGCGTTTACACAGAGAGATTAATCTGACAGACTTTTTAAGCCAAAACCAAGAACAGACTATAAACAGGGTGCAGGTCATAAAGGAAAGACTGAGATTACCTGTTTTTTTAAATCCATTCCTGACTTTGGCTTCCAAAATTGGTCAGATAAATCTGCCCGTGTAAACGCACCATATAGAAGTGATTACAGTGCATCTACTAATGACTCGCAGGTGACGTCTTCTCGAATTGCCGTTGCTCACTTTTTGCTTTCTTCTGCATCTGGTGCAGCATCATGAAGACTTCTCCAAACACAACTCGTCTGCAGGTGGGCAGCTGGGGGTGACTGGGGAAGGGAGGCAGCTGGGGGTGGCAAGGGGAGCAGCTGGGGGTGACTGGGGAAGGGAGGCAGCTGGGGGTGGCAAGGGGAGCAGCTGGGGGTGACTGGGGAAGGGAGGCAGCTGGGGGTGGCAAGGGGAGCAGCTGGGGGTGACTGGGGAAGGGAGGCAGCTGGGGGTGACTGGGGAAGGGAGGCAGCTGGGGGTGACTGGGGAAGGGAGGCAGCTGGGGGTGGCAAGGGGAGCAGCTGGGGGTGACTGGGGAAGGGAGGCAGCTGGGGGTGGCAAGGGGAAGGGAGGCAGCTGGGGGTGACTGGGGAAGGGAGGCAGCTGGGGGTGACTGGGGAAGGGAGGCAGCTGGGGGTGGCAAGGGGAGCAGCTGGGGGTGACTGGGGAAGGGAGGCAGCTGGGGGTGGCAAGGGGAGCAGCTGGGGGTGACTGGGGAAGGGAGGCAGCGGGGGGTGACTGGGGAAGGGAGGCAGCTGGGGGTGGCAAGGGGAAGGGAGGCAGCTGGGGGTGACTGGGGAAGGGAGGCAGCTGGGGGTGGCAAGGGGAGCAGCTGGGGGTGACTGGGGAAGGGAGGCAGCTGGGGGTGACTGGGGAAGGGAGGCAGCTGGGGGTGGCAAGGGGAGCAGCTGGGGGTGACTGGGGAAGGGAGGCAGCTGGGGGTGGCAAGGGGAAGGGAGGCAGCTGGGGGTGACTGGGGAAGGGAGGCAGCTGGGGGTGACTGGGGAAGGGAGGCAGCTGGGGGTGGCAAGGGGAGCAGCTGGGGGTGACTGGGGAAGGGAGGCAGCTGGGGGTGGCAAGGGGAGCAGCTGGGGGTGACTGGGGAAGGGAGGCAGCTGGGGGTGGCAAGGGGAGCAGCTGGGGGTGACTGGGGAAGGGAGGCAGCTGGGGGTGACTGGGGAAGGGAGGCAGCTGGGGGTGACTGGGGAAGGGAGGCAGCTGGGGGTGACTGGGGAAGGGAGGCAGCTGGGGGTGGCAAGGGGAGCAGCTGGGGGTGACTGGGGAAGGGAGGCAGCTGGGGGTGACTGGGGAAGGGAGGCAGCTGGGGGTGACTGGGGAAGGGAGGCAGCTGGGGGTGACTGGGGAAGGGAGGCAGCTGGGGGTGACAGGGGGAGCAGCTGGGGGTGACTGGGGAAGGGAGGAAGCTGGAGGTGACAGGGGGAGCAGCTGGGGTGACACAGGGAGGGGGAGAAGCTGGGGGGCAGGGGAAACAACTGGGGTGACTGGGGAAGGGAGGCAGCTGGGGGTGGCCGGGCGGGCAGCTGGGGTGACAGGGACAGGGGGAGAAGGAACAGCTGGGGTGACAGGGGGAGAAGCTGAGGTGACAGAGGGAGAAGCTGGGACAGCCTGTCACGCATGCCGGAAGCTCACAGCCGCAGCCCCGCAGTGCCGAACTTCTCCCCTGCTTGTGACGTCATTGCGCTGGCGCCGAGCAGGAGAGGAGTTCGGGTACTGCGGGGCTGCGGCTGTGAGCTTCCGGCCCGTGTGACAGGCTGTCTATGGTGGAAGCTGCACCCCGGCACCCTATCCCCCCCCTGGGCGCGGACGTCAGCGGCGGGGCGTTGGAGGGGGTTAAAAAAAACCAGGTAGACCAGGACAGACAGGTAGACCAGGAAGGGGGGAACAGAGGTGTGTACGGGCAGGTGATACACTGTGCACCTCCGCTGATGGGATGGGAGGGGGATACACGGCGGCCACATCGGGGTCATTCAGTGCCAGAAATTTGTAGTTTACCTCTATTAAAAAAATCTCCAGTCTTCCAATACTTATCAGCTGCTCTATGTCCTGCAGGAAGTGGTGTATTCTCTCCAGTCTGACACAGTGCTCTCTGCTGCCACCTCTGTCCATGTCAGGAACTGTCCAGAACAGCAGCAAATCCCCATATAAAACCTCTCCTGCTCTGGACAGTTCCTGACATGGACAGAGGTGGCAGCAGAGAGCACTGTGTCAGACTGGAGAGAATACACCACTTCCTGCAGGACATACAACAGCTGATAAGTACCGGAAGATGTCACACAGAGAATTTGTGCCCTTGAAATTGGCCGCAGATATACAAATCCATCACACGGCCGATTATCTGTCCACGTCCGCCATCAATCACCTAGCGAGGAGAACGGGAGACACAGCTGTGACAGTGGAGGTGACCCCATTAACGTCAGGAGACAGCAAATGCCCAGCAGCCGTCCAGGGATATAAATCTCCCGCTAGCAGCACCTCAACATAGATTGTATAGGGGGGGGGGGGGGATTCTGGCTGTTATATTATAGTGGGGGGTGTTATCCGGATGCCCCGCCCCAATGATATAACCGCCATTGCCCTGAGCCCCGCCTCTCTCGGTCTATACTCACTTGCTGACTTGTCTCTTTCCTAACGCAGATGTGGAAGGAGAGAAGGATCGGCCATGTTGTGTCCTCAGGGAGAAGAGAGGAGACTGAAGGCCCCCACCCCTCTCCACTATAAGCACATGCACGCTCCCCCACCCCTCTCCACTATAAGCACATGGACGCTCCCCCACCCCTCTCCACTATAAGCACATGCACGCTCCCCTACCCCTCTTCATTATAAGCATATGCACGCTCCCCCCTCCGCTATAAGCACATGCACGCTCCCCTACCCCTCTCCACTATAGGCACATGCACGCTCCCCCACCCCTCTCCACTATAGGCACATGCACGCTCCCCTACCCCTCTTCATTATAAGCATATGCACGCTCCCCCCTCTCCATTATAAGCACATGCACGCTCCCCCACCCCTCTTCATTATAAGCACATGCACGCTCCCCCATCCCTCTCCACTATAAGCACATGCACGCTCCCCCCTCTCCATTATAAGCACATGCACGCTCCTCCACACCTCCCCATTATAAGCACATGCACGCTCCCCCACCCTCCTCCACTATAAGCACATGCACACTCCCCCACCCTCCTCCACTATAAGCACATGCACGCTCCCCCACCCCTCTCCACTATAAGCACATGCACACTCCCCCACCCTCCTCCACTATAAGCACATGCACGCTCCCCCACCCCTCTCCACTATAAACACAAGCAGGCTCCCCCTCCTCCACTATAAGCACATGCACGCTCGCCACCCCTCCCCACTATAAGCACATGCACGCTCCCCCACCCCTCCCCACTATAAGCACATGCACGCTTCCCCACCCCTCCCCACTATAAGCACATGCACGCTCCCCCACCCCTCTCCACTATAAGCACATGCACGCTCCCCCACCCCTCTCCACTATAAGCACATGCACGCTCCCCCCTCTCCACTATAAGCACATGCACGCTCCCCCACCCCGCTCCACTATAAGCACATGCACGCTCCCGCACCCCTCTCCACTATAAGCACATGCACGCTTCCCCCTCTCCACCATAAGCACATGCACGCTCCCCCACCCCTCTCCACTATAAGCACATGCACGCTCCCCCCTCTCCACTATAAGCACATGAACGCTCCCCCACCCCTCTCCACTATAAGCACATGCACGCTCCCCCCACCCCTCTCCACTATAAGCACATGCACGCTCCCCCACCCCTCTCCACTATAAGCACATGCACGGTCCCCCACCCCGCTCCACTATAAGCACATGCACGCTCCCCACCCCTCTCCCTATAAGCACATGCACGCTCCCACACCCCTCTCCACTATAAGCACATGCACGCTCCCCACCCCTCTCCACTATAAGCACATGCACGTCCCCCCCTCTCCACTATAAGCACATGCACGCTCCCCCCATCCCTCTCCACTATAAGCACATGCACGCTCCCCCATCCCTCCCCACTATAAGCACATGCACGCTACCCCCACCCCTCTCCACTATAAGCACATGCACGCTCCCCCCATCCCTCTCCACTATAAGCACATGCACACTCCCCCACCCCTCTCCTCTATAAGCACATGCATGCTCCCCCACCCATCTCCACTATAAGCACATGCACGCTCCCCCCTCTCCACTATAAGCACATGCACGCTCCCCCCACCCCTCTCCACTATAAGCACATGTACGCTCCCCCACCCCTCTCCACTATAAGCACATGCACGCTCGCCACCCCTCTCCACTATAAGCACATGCACGCTCCCCCACCCCTCTCCACTATAAGCACATGCACGCTCGCCACCCCTCTCCACTATAAGCACATGCACGCTCCCCCCACCCCGCTCCACTATAAGCACATGCACGCTCCCCACCTCTCTCCCTATAAGCACATGCACGCTCCCCCACCCCTCCCCACTATAAGCACATGCACGCTCCCCCACCCCTCCCCACTATAAGCACATGCACACTCCCCACCCCTCTCCTCTATAAGCACATGCACGCTCCCCCCACCCCTCTCCACTATAAGCACATGCACACTCCCCCACCCCTCTCCACTATAAGCACATGCACGCTCCCCCACCCCTCCCCACTATAAGCACATGCACGCTCCCCCACCCCGCTCCACTATAAGCACATGCACGCTTCCCACCCCTCTCCCTATAAGCACATGCACGCTCCCCCACCCCTCTCCACTATAAGCACATGCACGCTCCCGCACCCCTCTCCACTATAAGCACATGCACGCTCCCCCACCCCTCCCCACTATAAGCACATGCACGCTCCCCCACCCCGCTCCACTATAAGCACATGCACGCTTCCCACCCCTCTCCCTATAAGCACATGCACGCTCCCCCACCCCTCTCCACTATAAGCACATGCACGCTTCCCACCCCTCTCCACTGTAAGCACATGCACGCTCCCCCCACCCCTCTCCACTATAAGCACATGCACGCTCCCCCCACCCCTCTCCACTATAAGCACATGCACGCTCCCGCACCCCTCTCCACTATAGGCACATGCACGCTCCCCACCCCTCTCCACTATAAGCACATGCACGCTCCCCCACCCCTCTCCACTATAAGCACATGCACGCTACCCCCACCCCTCTCCACTATAAGCACATGTACGCTCCCCCACCCCTCTCCTCTATAAGCACATGCACGCTCCCCCCATCCCTCTCCACTATAAGCACATGCACACTCCCCCACCCCGCTCCACTATAAGCACATGCACGCTCCCCCACCCCTCTCCTCTATAAGCACATGCACGCTCCCCCCATCCCTCTCCACTATAAGCACATGCACACTCCCCCACCCTCCTCCACTATAAGCACATGCACGCTCCCCCACCCCTCTCCACTATAAACACAAGCAGGCTCCCCCTCCTCTCCACTATAAGCACATGCACGCTCGCCACCCCTCCCCACTATAAGCACATGCACGCTCCCCCACCCCTCTCCACTATAAGCACATGCACGCTCCCCCCTCTCCACTATAAGCACATGCACGCTCCCCCACCCCGCTCCACTATAAGCACATGCACGCTCCCGCACCCCTCTCCACTATAAGCACATGCACGCTTCCCCCTCTCCACCATAAGCACATGCACGCTCCCCCACCCCTCTCCACTATAAGCACATGCACGCTCCCCCCTCTCCACTATAAGCACATGCACGCTCCCCCAACCCTCTCCACTATAAGCACATGCACGCTCCCCCCTCTCCACTATAAGCACATGCACGCTCCCCCACCCCTCTCCACTATAAGCACATGCACGGTCCCCCACCCCGCTCCACTATAAGCACATGCACGCTCCCCACCCCTCTCCCTATAAGCACATGCACGCTCCCGCACCCCTCTCCACTATAAGCACATGCACGCTCCCCACCCCTCTCCACTATAAGCACATGCACGTCCCCCCCTCTCCACTATAAGCACATGCACGCTCCCCCCATCCCTCTCCACTATAAGCACATGCACGCTCCCCCACCCCTCCCCACTATAAGCACATGCACGCTCCCCCATCCCTCCCCACTATAAGCACATGCACGCTACCCCCACCCCTCTCCACTATAAGCACATGCACGCTCCCCCCATCCCTCTCCACTATAAGCACATGCACACTCCCCCACCCCTCTTCTCTATAAGCACATGCACGCTCCCCCCACCCCTCTCCACTATAAGCACATGCACACTCCCCCACCCCTCTTCTCTATAAGCACATGCACGCTCCCCCCTCCACTATAAGCACATGCACGCTCCCCGCACCCCGCTCCACTATAAGCACATGCACGCTCCCCACCCCTCTCCCTATAAGCACATGCACGCTCCCCCACCCCTCTCCACTATAAGCACATGCACGTTCCCGCACCCCTCCCCACTATAAGCACATGCACGCTCCCCCACCCCTCCCCACTATAAGCACATGCACACTCCCCACCCCTCTCCTCTATAAGCACATGCACGCTCCCCCCACCCCTCTCCACTATAAGCACATGCACGCTCCCCCCTCTCCACTATAAGCACATGCACGCTCCCCCACCCCTCTCCACTATAAGCACATGCACGCTCCCCACCCCTCTCCCTATAAGCACATGCACGCTCCCCCACCCCTCTCCACTATAAGCACATGCACGCTCCCGCACCCCTCTCCACTATAAGCACATGCACGCTCCCCCACCCCTCCCCACTATAAGCACATGCACGCTCCCCCACCCCTCCCCACTATAAGCACATGCACGCTCCCCCACCCCGCTCCACTATAAGCACATGCACGCTTCCCACCCCTCTCCCTATAAGCACATGCACGCTCCCCCACCCCTCTCCACTATAAGCACATGCACGCTCCCGCACCCCTCTCCACTATAGGCACATGCACGCTCCCCACCCCTCTCCACTATAAGCACATGCACGCTCCCCCACCCCTCTCCACTATAAGCACATGCACGCTCCCGCACCCCTCTCCACTATAAGCACATGCACGCTCCCCACCCCTCTCCACTATAAGCACATGCACGCTCCCCCCATCCCTCTCCACTATAAGCACATGCACGCTCCCCCCACCCCTCTCCACTACAGGCACATGCACGCTCCCCCCACCCCTCTCCACTACAGGCACATGCACGCTCCCCCACCCTCCTCCACTATAAGCACATGCACGCTCCCCCACCCCTCTCCACTATAAGCACATGCACACTCCCCCACCCTCCTCCACTATAAGCACATGCACGCTCCCCCACCCCTCTCCACTATAAACACAAGCAGGCTCCCCCTCCTCTCCACTATAAGCACATGCACGCTCGCCACCCCTCCCCACTATAAGCACATGCACGCTCCCCCACCCCTCTCCACTATAAGCACATGCACGCTCCCCCCTCTCCACTATAAGCACATGCACGCTCCCCCACCCCGCTCCACTATAAGCACATGCACGCTCCCGCACCCCTCTCCACTATAAGCACATGCACGCTCCCCACCCCTCTCCACTATAAGCACATGCACGTCCCCCCTCTCCACTATAAGCACATGCACGCTCCCCCCATCCCTCTCCACTATAAGCACATGCACTCTCCCCCCACCCCTCTCCACTATAAGCACATGCACGCTCCCCCCATCCCTCTCCACTATAAGCACATGCACGCTCCCCCACCCTCCTCCACTATAAGCACATGCACGCTCCCCCACCCCTCTCCACTATAAGCACATGGACGCTACCCCCACCCCTCTCCACTATAAGCACATGCACGCTCCCCCCATCCCTCTCCACTATAAGCACATGCACACTCCCCCACCCCTCTCCTCTATAAGCACATGCACGCTCCCCCACCCCTCTCCTCTATAAGCACATGCATGCTCCCCCACCCATCTCCACTATAAGCACATGCACGCTCCCCCCACCCCTCTCCACTATAAGCACATGCACGCTCCCCCCTCTCCACTATAAGCACATGCACGCTCCCCCACCCCTCTCCACTATAAGCACATGCACGCTCCCCCCACCCCTCTCCACTATAAGCACATGCACACTCCCCCACCCCTCTCCTCTATAAGCACATGCACGCTCCCCCCACCCCTCTCCACTATAAGCACATGCACGCTCCCCCCTCTCCACTATAAGCACATGCACAGTCCCCCACCCCGCTCCACTATAAGCACATGCACGCTCCCCACCCCTCTCCCTATAAGCACATGCACACTCCCCCACCCCTCTCCTCTATAAGCACATGTATGCTCCCCCACCCATCTCCACTATAAGCACATGCACGCTCCCCCCTCTCCACTATAAGCACATGCACGCTCCCCCACCCCTCTCCACTATAAGCACATGCACGCTCCCCACCCCTCTCCACTATAAGCACATGCACGCTTCCCCACCCCTCTCCACTATAAGCACATGTACGCTCCCCCACCCCTCTCCACTATAAGCACATGCACGCTCGCCACCCCTCTCCACTATAAGCACATGCACGCTCCCCCCACCCCTCTCCATTATAAGCACATGCACGGTCCCCCACCCCGCTCCACTATAAGCACATGCACGCTCCCCACCCCTCTCCCTATAAGCACATGCACGCTCCCCCACCCCTCTCCACTATAAGCACATGCACGCTCCCGCACCCCTCCCCACTATAAGCACATGCACGCTCCCCCACCCCTCCCCACTATAAGCACATGCACACTCCCCCACCCCTCTCCTCTATAAGCACATGCACGCTCCCCCCACCCCTCTCCACTATAAGCACATGCAAGCTCCCCCCTCTCCACTATAAGCACATGCACGCTCCCCCACCCCTCCCCACTATAAGCACATGCACGCTCCCCCACCCCGCTCCACTATAAGCACATGCACGCTTCCCACCCCTCTCCACTATAAACACAAGCAGGCTCCCCCTCCTCTCCACTATAAGCACATGCACGCTCGCCACCCCTCCTCCACTATAAGCACATGCACGCTCCCCCACCCCTCTCCACTATAAGCACATGCACACTCCCCCACCCTCCTCCACTATAAGCACATGCACGCTCCCCCACCCCTCTCCACTATAAACACAAGCAGGCTCCCCCTCCTCTCCACTATAAGCACATGCACGCTCGCCACCCCTCCCCACTATAAGCACATGCACGCTCCCCCACCCCTCTCCACTATAAGCACATGCACGCTCCCCCCTCTCCACTATAAGCACATGCACGCTCCCCCACCCCGCTCCACTATAAGCACATGCACGCTCCCGCACCCCTCTCCACTATAAGCACATGCACGCTCCCCACCCCTCTCCACTATAAGCACATGCACGTCCCCCCTCTCCACTATAAGCACATGCACGCTCCCCCCATCCCTCTCCACTATAAGCACATGCACTCTCCCCCCACCCCTCTCCACTATAAGCACATGCACGCTCCCCCATCCCTCTCCACTATAAGCACATGCACGCTCCCCCACCCCTCTCCACTATAAGCACATGCACGCTCCCCACCCCTCTCCACTATAAGCACATGCACGCTCCCCCACCCCTCTCCACTATAAGCACATGCACGCTCCCCACCCCTCTCCACTATAAGCACATGCACGCTCCCCCACCCCTCTCCACTATAAGCACATGCACGCTCCCCACCCCTCTCCACTATAAGCACATGCACGCTCCCCCACCCCTCTCCACTATAAGCACATGCACGCTCCCCATCCCTCTCCACTATAAGCACATGCACGCTCCCCCACCCTCCTCCACTATAAGCACATGCACGCTCCCCCACCCCTCTCCACTATAAGCACATGGACGCTACCCCCACCCCTCTCCACTATAAGCACATGCACGCTCCCCCCATCCCTCTCCACTATAAGCACATGCACACTCCCCCACCCCTCTCCTCTATAAGCACATGCACGCTCCCCCACCCCTCTCCTCTATAAGCACATGCACGCTCCCCCACCCTCCTCCACTATAAGCACATGCACGCTCCCCCACCCCTCTCCACTATAAGCACATGGACGCTACCCCCACCCCTCTCCACTATAAGCACATGCACGCTCCCCCCATCCCTCTCCACTATAAGCACATGCACGCTCCCCCACCCCTCCCCACTATAAGCACATGCACACTCCCCCACCCCTCTCCTCTATAAGCACATGCACGCTCCCCCCACCCCTCTCCACTATAAGCACATGCAAGCTCCCCCCTCTCCACTATAAGCACATGCACGCTCCCCCACCCCTCCCCACTATAAGCACATGCACGCTCCCCCACCCCGCTCCACTATAAGCACATGCACGCTTCCCACCCCTCTCCACTATAAACACAAGCAGGCTCCCCCTCCTCTCCACTACAGGCACATGCACGCTCCCCCACCCTCCTCCACTATAAGCACATGCACGCTCCCCCACCCCTCTCCACTATAAGCACATGCACACTCCCCCACCCTCCTCCACTATAAGCACATGCACGCTCCCCCACCCCTCTCCACTATAAACACAAGCAGGCTCCCCCTCCTCTCCACTATAAGCACATGCACGCTCGCCACCCCTCCCCACTATAAGCACATGCACGCTCCCCCACCCCTCTCCACTATAAGCACATGCACGCTCCCCCCTCTCCACTATAAGCACATGCACGCTCCCCCACCCCGCTCCACTATAAGCACATGCACGCTCCCGCACCCCTCTCCACTATAAGCACATGCACGCTCCCCACCCCTCTCCACTATAAGCACATGCACGTCCCCCCTCTCCACTATAAGCACATGCACGCTCCCCCCATCCCTCTCCACTATAAGCACATGCACTCTCCCCCCACCCCTCTCCACTATAAGCACATGCACGCTCCCCCCATCCCTCTCCACTATAAGCACATGCACGCTCCCCCACCCTCCTCCACTATAAGCACATGCACGCTCCCCCACCCCTCTCCACTATAAGCACATGGACGCTACCCCCACCCCTCTCCACTATAAGCACATGCACGCTCCCCCCATCCCTCTCCACTATAAGCACATGCACACTCCCCCACCCCTCTCCTCTATAAGCACATGCACGCTCCCCCACCCCTCTCCACTATAAGCACATGCATGCTCCCCCACCCATCTCCACTATAAGCACATGCACGCTCCCCCCACCCCTCTCCACTATAAGCACATGCACGCTCCCCCCTCTCCACTATAAGCACATGCACGCTCCCCCACCCCTCTCCACTATAAGCACATGCACGCTCCCCCCACCCCTCTCCACTATAAGCACATGCACACTCCCCCACCCCTCTCCTCTATAAGCACATGCACGCTCCCCCCACCCCTCTCCACTATAAGCACATGCACGCTCCCCCCTCTCCACTATAAGCACATGCACAGTCCCCCACCCCGCTCCACTATAAGCACATGCACGCTCCCCACCCCTCTCCCTATAAGCACATGCACACTCCCCCACCCCTCTCCTCTATAAGCACATGTATGCTCCCCCACCCATCTCCACTATAAGCACATGCACGCTCCCCCCTCTCCACTATAAGCACATGCACGCTCCCCCACCCCTCTCCACTATAAGCACATGCACGCTCCCCACCCCTCTCCACTATAAGCACATGCACGCTTCCCCACCCCTCTCCACTATAAGCACATGTACGCTCCCCCACCCCTCTCCACTATAAGCACATGCACGCTCGCCACCCCTCTCCACTATAAGCACATGCACGCTCCCCCCACCCCTCTCCATTATAAGCACATGCACGGTCCCCCACCCCGCTCCACTATAAGCACATGCACGCTCCCCACCCCTCTCCCTATAAGCACATGCACGCTCCCCCACCCCTCTCCACTATAAGCACATGCACGCTCCCGCACCCCTCCCCACTATAAGCACATGCACGCTCCCCCACCCCTCCCCACTATAAGCACATGCACACTCCCCCACCCCTCTCCTCTATAAGCACATGCACGCTCCCCCCACCCCTCTCCACTATAAGCACATGCAAGCTCCCCCCTCTCCACTATAAGCACATGCACGCTCCCCCACCCCTCCCCACTATAAGCACATGCACGCTCCCCCACCCCGCTCCACTATAAGCACATGCACGCTTCCCACCCTTCTCCCTATAAGCACATGCACGCTTCCCACCCCTCTCCACTAAAAGCACATGCACGCTCCCCACCCCGCTCCACTATAAGCACATGCACGCTCCCCACCCCTCTCCACTGTAAGCACATGCACGCTCCCCCCACCCCTCTCCACTATAAGCACATGCACGCTCCCCCCACCCCTCTCCACTATAAGCACATGCACGCTCCCCCACCCCTCTCCACTATAAGCACATGCACGCTCCCCCACCCCTCTCCACTATAAGCACATGCACGCTCCCCCCACCCCTCTCCACTATAAGCACATGCACGCTCCCCCACCCCTCTCCACTACAGGCACATGCACGCTCCCCCCACCCCTCTCCACTATAAGCACATGCACGCTCCCCCTCTCCACTATAAGCACATGCACGCTCCCCCCACCCCTCTCCACTATAAGCACATGCACGCTCCCCCCACCCCTCTCCACTATAAGCACATGCACGCTCCCCCCACCCCTCTCCACTATAAGCACATGCACGCTCCCCCACCCCTCTCCACTATAAGCACATGCACGCTCCCCCCATCCCTCTCCACTATAAGCACATGTACGCTCCCCCACCCCTTTCCACTATAAGCACATGCACGCTCCCCCCACCCCTCTCCACTATAAGCACATGCACGCTCCCCCCATCCCTCTCCACTATAAGCACATGTACGCTCCCCCACCCCTCTCCACTATAAGCACATGTACGCTCCCCCACCCCTCTCCACTATAAGCACATGCACGCTCGCCACCCCTCTCCACTATAAGCACATGCATGCTCCCCCCACCCCTCTCCACTATAAGCACATGCACGCTCCCCCCACCCCTCTCCACTATAAGCACATGCATGCTCCCCCCACCCCTCTCCACTATAAGCACATGCACGCTCCCCCCACCCCTCTCCACTATAAGCACATGCACGCTCCCCCCTCTCCACTATAAGCACATGCACGCTCCCCACCCCTCTCCCTATAAGCACATGCACGCTCCCCCACCCCTCTCCACTATAAGCACATGCACGCTCCCGCACCCCTCTCCACTATAAGCACATGCACGCTCCCCCCACCCCTCTCCACTATAAGGACATGCACGCTCCCCCCACCCCTCTCCACTATAAGCACATGCACGCTCCCCCCTCTCCACTATAAGCACATGCATGCTCCCCACCCCTCTCCCTATAAGCACATGCACGCTCCCCCCACCCCTCTCCACTATAAGCACATGCACGCTCCCCCACCCCTCTCCACTATAAGCACATGCAAGCTCCCCCACCCCTCTCCACTATAAGCACATGCACGCTCCCCCACCCCTCTCCACTATAAGCACATGCACGCTCCCCCACCCCTCTCCACTATAAGCACATGCACGCTCCCCCATCCCTCTCCACTATAAGCACATGCACGCTCCCCCCACCCCTCTCCACTATAAGCACATGCACGCTCCCCCCACCCCTCTCCACTATAAGCACATACACGCTCCCCCCACCCCTCTCCACTATAAGCACATGCACGCTCCCCCCACCCCTCTCCACTATAAGCACATGCACGCTCCCCCCATCCCTCTCCACTATAAGCACATGCACGATCCCCCACCCCTCTCCACTATAAGCACATGCACGCTCCCCCCACCCCTCTCCACTATAAGCACATGCACGCTCCCCCCACCCCTCTCCACTATAAGCACATGCACGCTCCCCCACCCCTCCCCACTATAAGCACATGCACGCTCCCCCACCCCGCTCCACTATAAGCACATGCACGCTCCCCCCACCCCTCTCCACTATAAGCACATGCACGCTCCCCACCCCTCTCCACTATAAGCACATGCACGCTCCCCACCCCTCTCCACTGTAAGCACATGCACGCTCCCCCACCCCTCTCCACTATAAGCACATGCACGCACCCCACCCCTCTCCCTATAAGCACATGCACGCTCCCCCACCCCTCTCCACTATAAGCACATGCACGCTCCCGCACCCCTCTCCACTATAAGCACATGCACGCTCCCCCACCCCTCTCCACTATAAGCACATGCACGCTCCCCCACCCCTCTCCACTACAGGCACATGCACGCTCCCCCCACCCCTCTCCACTATAAGCACATGCACGCTCCCCCACCCCTCTCCACTATAAGCACATGCACGCTCCCCCCACCCCTCTCCACTATAAGCACATGCACGCTCCCCCACCCCTCTCCACTATAGGCACATGCACGCTCCCCCCATCCCTCTCCACTATAAGCACATGCACGCTCCCCCACCCCTCTCCACTATAAGCACATGCACGCTCCCCCACCCCTCTCCACTATAAGCACATGCACGCTCCCCCCACCCCTCTCCACTATAAGCACATGCACGCTCCCCCCACCCCTCTCCACTATAGGCACATGCACGCTCCCCCCATCCCTCTCCACTATAAGCACATGCACGCTCCCCCCACCCCTCTCCACTATAAGCACATGCACGCTCCCCCACCCCTCTCCACTATAAGGACATGCACGCTCCCCCCACCCCTCTCCACTATAAGCACATGTACGCTCCCCCACCCCTCTCCACTATAAGCACATGCACGCTCGCCACCCCTCTCCACTATAAGCACATGCACGCTCCCCCCACCCCTCTCCACTATAAGCACATGCACGCTCCCCCCTCTCCACTATAAGCACATGCACGCTCCCCACCCCTCTCCCTATAAGCACATGCACGCTCCCCCACCCCTCTCCACTATAAGCACATGCACGCTCCCCACCCCTCTCCACTATAAGCACATGCACGCTCCCCCACCCCTCTCCACTATAAGCACATGCACGCTCCCCCATCCCTCTCCACTATAAGCACATGCACGCTCCCCCCACCCCTCTCCACTATAAGCACATGCACGCTCCCGCACCCCTCTCCACTATAAGCACATGCACGCTCCCCACCCCTCTCCACTATAAGCACATGCACGCTCCCCCACCCCTCTCCACTATAAGCACATGCACGCTCCCCCATCCCTCTCCACTATAAGCACATGCACGCTCCCCCCACCCCTCTCCACTATAAGCACATGCACGCTCCCCCCACCCCTCTCCACTATAAGCACATACATGCTCCCCCCACCCCTCTCCACTATAAGCACATGCACGCTCCCCCCACCCCTCTCCACTATAAGCACATGCACGCTCCCCCCATCCCTCTCCACTATAAGCACATGCACGCTCCCCCCACCCCTCTCCACTATAAGCACATGCACGCTCCCCCCACCCCTCTCCACTATAAGCACATGCACGCTCCCGCACCCCTCTCCACTATAAGCACATGCACGCTCCCCACCCCTCTCCACTATAAGCACATGCACGCTCCCCCACCCCTCTCCACTATAAGCACATGCACGCTCCCCCATCCCTCTCCACTATAAGCACATGCACGCTCCCCCCACCCCTCTCCACTATAAGCACATGCACGCTCCCCCCACCCCTCTCCACTATAAGCACATACACGCTCCCCCCACCCCTCTCCACTATAAGCACATGCACGCTCCCCCCACCCCTCTCCACTATAAGCACATGCACGCTCCCCCCATCCCTCTCCACTATAAGCACATGCACGCTCCCCCACCCCTCTCCACTATAAGCACATGCACGCTCCCCCCACCCCTCTCCACTATAAGCACATGCACGCTCCCCCCATCCCTCTCCACTATAGGCACATGCACGCTCCCCCCACCCCTCTCCACTATAAGCACATGCACACTCCCCCACCCCTCTCCACTATCAGCACATGCACGCTCCCCACCCCTCTCCACTATAAGCACATGCACGCTCCCCCACCCCTCTCCATTATAAGCACATGCACACTCCCCCACCCCTCCCCACTATAAGCACATGCACGCTCCCCCACCCCTCTCCACTATAGGCACATGCACGCTCCCCCACCCCTCTCCACTATAAGCACATGCACGCTCCCCCACCCCTCTCCACTATAAGCACATGCACGCTCCCCCACCCCTCTCCACTATAAGCACATGCACGCTCCCCCCATCCCTCTCCACTATAAGCACATGCACGCTCCCCCCACCCCTCTCCACTATAAGCACATGCACGCTCCCCCACCCCTCTCCACTATAAGCACATGCACGTCCCCCCCTCTCCACTATAAGCACATGCACGCTCCCCACCCCTCTCCACTATAAGCACATGCACGCTCCCCCACCCCTCTCCACTATAAGCACATGCACGCTCCCCCGTCCCTCTCCACTATAAGCACATGCACGCTCCCCCCACCCCTCTCCACTATAAGCACATGCACGCTCCCCCCACCCCTCTCCACTATAAGCACATACACGCTCCCCCCACCCCTCTCCACTATAAGCACATGCACGCTCCCCCCACCCCTCTCCACTATAAGCACATGCACGCTCCCCCCATCCCTCTCCACTATAAGCACATGCACGCTCCCCCACCCCTCTCCACTATAAGCACATGCACGCTCCCCCCACCCCTCTCCACTATAAGCACATGCACGCTCCCCCCATCCCTCTCCACTATAGGCACATGCACGCTCCCCCCACCCCTCTCCACTATAAGCACATGCACACTCCCCCACCCCTCCCCACTATAAGCACATGCACGCTCCCCCACCCCTCTCCACTATAGGCACATGCACGCTCCCCCACCCCTCTCCACTATAAGCACATGCACGCTCCCCCACCCCTCTCCACTATAAGCACATGCACGCTCCCCCACCCCTCTCCACTATAAGCACATGGACGCTCCCCCACCCCTCTCCACTATATATGCACATGCACGCTCCCCCACCCCCTCCACTATAAGCACATGCACGCTCCCCCACCCCTCTCCACTATAAGCACATGCACGCTCCCCCCATCCCTCTCCACTATAAGCTCATGCACGTCCCCCCCTCTCCACTATAAGCACATGCACGCTCCCCCACCCCTCTCCACTATAAGCACATGGACGCTCCCCCCCCCCCTCCGCACTATAAGCACATGCACGCTCCCCCCACCCCTCTCCACTATAAGCACATGCACGCTCCCCCACCCCTCTCCACTATAAGCACATGCACGCTCCCCCCCTCCACTATAAGCACATGCACGCTCCCCCACCCCTCTCCACTATAAGCACATGCACGCTCCCCCCACCCCTCTCCACTATAAGCACATGCACGCTCCCCCACCCCTCTCCACTATAAGCACATGCACGTCCCCCCCTCTCCACTATAAGCACATGCACGCTCCCCACCCCTCTCCACTATAAGCACATGCACGCTCCCCCACCCCTCTCCACTATAAGCACATACACGCTCCCCCCACCCCTCTCCACTATAAGCACATACACGCTCCCCCCACCCCTCTCCACTATAAGCACATGCACGCTCCCCCCACCCCTCTCCACTATAAGCACATGCACGCTCCCCCCATCCCTCTCCACTATAAGCACATGCACGCTCCCCCACCCCTCTCCACTATAAGCACATGCACGCTCCCCCCACCCCTCTCCACTATAAGCACATGCACGCTCCCCCCATCCCTCTCCACTATAGGCACATGCACGCTCCCCCCACCCCTCTCCACTATAAGCACATGCACACTCCCCCACCCCTCTCCACTATCAGCACATGCACGCTCCCCACCCCTCTCCACTATAAGCACATGCACGCTCCCCCACCCCTCTCCATTATAAGCACATGCACACTCCCCCACCCCTCCCCACTATAAGCACATGCACGCTCCCCCACCCCTCTCCACTATAGGCACATGCACGCTCCCCCACCCCTCTCCACTATAAGCACATGCACGCTCCCCCACCCCTCTCCACTATAAGCACATGCACGCTCCCCCACCCCTCTCCACTATAAGCACATGGACGCTCCCCCACCCCTCTCCACTATATATGCACATGCACGCTCCCCCACCCCCTCCACTATAAGCACATGCACGCTCCCCCACCCCTCTCCACTATAAGCACATGCACGCTCCCCCCATCCCTCTCCACTATAAGCTCATGCACGTCCCCCCCTCTCCACTATAAGCACATGCACGCTCCCCCACCCCTCTCCACTATAAGCACATGGACGCTCCCCCCACCCCTCCGCACTATAAGCACATGCACGCTCCCCCCACCCCTCTCCACTATAAGCACATGCACGCTCCCCCACCCCTCTCCACTATAAGCACATGCACGCTCCCCCCATCCCTCTCCACTATAAGCACATGCACGCTCCCCCCCTCCACTATAAGCACATGCACGCTCCCCCACCCCTCTCCACTATAAGCACATGCACGCTCCCCCCACCCCTCTCCACTATAAGCACATGCACGCTCCCCCACCCCTCTCCACTATAAGCACATGCACGCTCCCCCACCCCTCTCCACTATAAGCACATGCACGCTCCCCCACCCCTCTCCACTATAAGCACATGCACGTCCCCCCCCTCTCCACTATAAGCACATGCACGCTCCCCCACCCCTCTCCACTATAAGCACATGCACGCTCCTCACCCCTATCCACTATAAACACATGTACACTCCCCCCACCCCTCCCCACTATAAGCACATGCACGCTCCCCCCACCCCTCTCCACTATAAGCACATGCACGCACCCCCACCCCTCTCCACTATAAGCACATACACGCTCCCCCACCCCTCTCCACTATAAGCACATGCACGCTCCCCCACCCCTCTCCACTATAAGCACATGCACGCTCCCCCACCCCTCCCCACTATAAGCACATGCACGTCCCCCCCTCTCCACTATAAGCACATGCACGCTCCCCCACCCCTCTCCACTATAAGCACATGCACGCTCCCCCACCCCTCTCCACTATAAGCACATGAACGCTCCCCCCACCCCTCTCCACTATAAGCACATGCACGCTCCCCCCTCTCCACTATAAGCACATGCACGCTCCCCCACCCCTCTACACTATAAGCACATGCACGCTACCCCCACCCCTCTCCACTATAAGCACATGCACGCTCCCCCACCCCTCTACACTATAAGCACATGCACGCTCCCCCACCCCCCCCCACTATAAGCACATGAACGCTCCCCCCACCCCTCCCCACTATAAGCACATGCACGCTCCCCCACCCCTCTCCACTATAAGCACATGCACGCTCCCCCCACCCCTCTCCACTATAAGCACATGCACGCTCCCCCACCCCTCTCCACTATAAGCACATGCACGCTCCCCACCCCTCTACACTATAAGCACATGCACGCTCCCCCACCCCCCTCCACTATAAGCACATGCACGCTCCCCCACCCCTCTCCACTATAAGCACATGCACGCTCCCCCCATCCCTCTCCACTATAAGCTCATGCACGTCCCCCCCTCTCCACTATAAGCACATGCACGCTCCCCCACCCCTCTCCACTATAAGCACATGGACGCTCCCCCCACCCCTCCGCACTATAAGCACATGCACGCTCCCCCCACCCCTCTCCACTATAAGCACATGCACGCTCCCCCACCCCTCTCCACTATAAGCACATGCACGCTCCCCCCATCCCTCTCCACTATAAGCACATGCACGCTCCCCCCTCCACTATAAGCACATGCACGCTCCCCCACCCCTCTCCACTATAAGCACATGCACGCTCCCCCCACCCCTCTCCACTATAAGCACATGCACGCTCCCCCACCCCTCTCCACTATAAGCACATGCACGCTCCCCCACCCCCCTCCACTATAAGCACATGCACGCTCCCCCACCCCTCTCCACTATAAGCACATGCACGCTCCCCCCATCCCTCTCCACTATAAGCTCATGCACGTCCCCCCCTCTCCACTATAAGCACATGCACGCTCCCCCACCCCTCTCCACTATAAGCACATGGACGCTCCCCCCACCCCTCCGCACTATAAGCACATGCACGCTCCCCCCACCCCTCTCCACTATAAGCACATGCACGCTCCCCCACCCCTCTCCACTATAAGCACATGCACGCTCCCCCCATCCCTCTCCACTATAAGCACATGCACGCTCCCCCCTCCACTATAAGCACATGCACGCTCCCCCACCCCTCTCCACTATAAGCACATGCACGCTCCCCCCACCCCTCTCCACTATAAGCACATGCACGCTCCCCCACCCCTCTCCACTATAAGCACATGCACGCTCCTCCCACCCCTCTCCACTATAAGCATATGCACGCTCCCCCCATCCCTCTCCACTATAAGCACATGCACGCTCCCCCACCCCTCTCCACTATAAGCACATGCACGCTCCCCCACCCCTCTCCACTATAAGCACATGCACGCTCCCCCCCTCCACTATAAGCACATGCACGCTCCCCCACCCCTCTCCACTATAAGCACATGCACGCTCCCCCCACCCCTCTCCACTATAAGCACATGCACGCTCCCCCACCCCTCTCCACTATAAGCACATGCACGCTCCCCCCATCCCTCTCCACTATAAGCACATGCACGCTCCCCCCTCCACTATAAGCACATGCACGCTCCCCCACCCCTCTCCACTATAAGCACATGCACGCTCCCCCCACCCCTCTCCACTATAAGCACATGCACGCTCCCCCACCCCTCTCCACTATAAGCACATGCACGCTCCCCCCACCCCTCTCCACTATAAGCACATACACGCTCCCCCCACCCCTCTCCACTATAAGCACATGCACGCTCCCCCCATCCCTCTCCACTATAAGCACATGCACGCTCCCCCCTCCACTATAAGCACATGCACGCTCCCCCACCCCTCTCCACTATAAGCACATGCACGCTCCCCCCTCCACTATAAGCACATGCACGCTCCCCCACCCCTCCCCACTATAAGCACATGCACGCTCCCCCACCCCTCTCCACTATAAGCACATGCACGCTCCCCACCCCTCTCCACTATAAGCACATGTACGCTCCCCCCAGGCCTCTCCCCCTGTATACAGTGTATACAGCATCATACACCTGTATATAAGAACATAGGGGGAGATTTATCAAACATGGTGTAAAGTGAAACTGGCTCAGTCGCCCCCGGCAACCAATCAGATTCCACTTTTTATTCCTCACAGACTCTTTGAAAAATTAAATGTGGAATCTGATTGGTTGCTAGGGGCGACTGGGCCAGTTTCACTTTACACCATGTCACCTCTATACAGATCACTGGTCACCACATATGGTATATACTATATACTGCTCCATACACCTGTATATAAGAGCTGCAGGCAGGCACCATCTCCCATTACACATAGGTCCCGGCTCCCGGCAGCCTCCTCTCTCCCCTCAGGCTCTCTAGCTGCAGGAGTGTCCTCCCTGCCAGGCCCTGGAGCTGGGAGGAGAGAGCGGCCTCTAGTGGCTGAAGGGAGAATATACTGGAGCTGGGAGGAGAGAGCGGCCTCTAGTGGCTGCAGGGAGAATATACTGGAGCTGGGAGGAGAGAGCGCCCTCTAGTGGCTGCAGGGAGAATATACTGGAGCTGGGAGGAGAGAGCGGCCTCTAGTGGCTGCAGGGAGAATATACTGGAGCTGGGAGGAGAGAGCGGCCTCTAGTGGCTGCAGGGAGAATATACTGGAGCTGGGAGGAGAGAGCGGCCTCTAGTGGCTGCAGGGAGAATATACTGGAGCTGGGAGGAGAGAGCGGCCTCTAGTGGCTGCAGGGAGAATATACTGGAGCTGGGAGGAGACAGCGGCATCTAGTGGCTGCAGGGAGAATATACTGGAGCTGGGAGGAGAGAGCGGCCTCTAGTGGCTGCAGGGAGAATATACTGGAGCTGGGAGGAGAGAGCGGCCTCTAGTGGCTGCAGGGAGAATATACTGGAGCTGGGAGGAGAGAGCGGCCTCTAGTGGCTGCAGGGAGAATATACTGGAGCTGGGAGGAGGAGAGCGGCCTCTAGTGGCTGCAGGGAGAATATACTGGAGCTGGGAGGAGAGAGCGGCCTCTAGTGGCTGCAGGGAGAATATACAGCCTGCAGCTATAACTGTCACAGTACATTGCTTCTATCTATATGTCTCAGCTTCTATGCATGGGGGCGGGGATATGGGCGGGGCTTTTCTAGGACACTTTAGTATATAGAGCAGAGTGATGTATGTGTGGATTATATAGAGGGGCAGTATACAGTGTTATCATACATAGGAGATTGCACATCTATTATCTGTCATATTCACTATTAGTGCTGACACGGTCTCCACATTGCACTAATACTTGTCTTTCCATTGGATTGGCTGTACCATGTCATGTGGAGGTTGTTGGCCCCTCCCCCGCAGATGATGACATCACTGGCTATTGTTGGCCCCTCCCCCGCACATGATGATATCACAAAAGGCTCCTGTATAGGTCATGATGACATCACACACTGTATATAAGCAGCTGCAGAGCTCTAGAATCTCCAGAGGTGTTTAGTGGTTGGTGGAGGTAAGTCTGCTGTGTCCTTCCTTCTCTTCTATAATATAGGATGAAACTATTGCTACAATATCCTCATGCCTACAGGTATATACTATATTATATATGATGGGATTACCCCTCTATTCTGATCCCTACAGGTATATACTATAATATATATGACAGGTTCCCCATTGAGTAACTCCTGACTGTTCTTCTTTATTTGTAGGAGAGAGAAAAGCGAGCAGAAGAGTTGGTGTTGTCGGTGGAGGAGGTAGTGTCGGAGGAGGAGGAGGTAGTGTCGGAGGAGATGGCGGAGGAGGAGGTAGTGTTGGTGGAGGAGGAGATGGCGGGGGTAGTGGTGGAGGATGTGATTATGCTGATGGCGGATGTAGTTGTTGTGGTGGACGATTTTGTTGTGGAAGGATTGTTGGTGAGAGTGGTGAGAGAGGTGTTGGTGCAGATGGTGATGGCGGTGAGGCGTGTGGTAGTGGATGGAGCGGTAGTGCTGGTGGAGGTGATAGTGATGGTAGTGGATGAGATGGTGGTGATGGAGGCAGTGATGGTGCTGGAGGAGGTGGAGGAGGAAGGGCTACAGCTGGAGGAGATGGTGGAAGTGGAGGAGGAGGTGATGGAAGTGCAGGAGGAGGAGGAGGTGGTTGTGAAGGAGGAGGTCGTGGAGGAGGAGGAAGCGGTCGTGGAGGAGGAGGAGGTGGTCGTGGAGGAGGTGGTCGTGGAGGAGGAGGAGGTGGTCGTGGAGGAGGAGGAAGCGGTCGTGGAGGAGGAGGAGGTGGTCGTGGAGGAGGAGGAAGCGGTCGTGCAGGAGGAGGAGGTGGTCGTGGAGGAGGAGGAAGCGGTCGCGGAGGAGGAGGTAGTGGAGGAGGAGGTGAGGAGGAGAGGGTGGTGGAGGAGAGTGTCCAGATGGTTGATGAGGTGCTGGAGGAGCGGCTGTTGTGGAGGAGGAGAGGATGAAGGTGATGGATGAGGTGAGATAGTTGGGGGGGGGGGGTGCTCTGCCTGTGGGAGGATGTGTTTCACCACTAACCAATTTTGGGTCTTTATCGGGGTAAAGGTTCTATACCTAGTCCTCGCTCTCCTATTTGCCCAGATTAGTTTATTCAGGGTAACCTCCAGGACTGCCGGCATCCCATTGCACTTTGGCTATCTTGCCTCTGAAATGGAGTAATCCCAACTTATGCTACACTGACAACTGTTTGTTCTTTATAAATGCGTGGGGGTAGGCCACAGCTTTTTTAATTTTCTTAAAACTATTTTAAACTTTAAAACATATATTTGTGTAATGTGAGGATAGGACCTTGCGCTGTCGCCTTCCTGGCGAGGACACCGGAATGCCAGGCCACGGCTCCGGCGGTGGGCATGTCTTAGTTGTTCTGCCGGGTGCCTCGCCGATGCTTCTCCTTCCTCCTCTGCAAGGTCCACAGCGCCAAGCTGTGACAACAGTAATAACAGTAAATAAACACATACAAACAACGAAACTTCTTCCACAGAAAAACATTAGGGAGGGTGGGTGGGAAAGCTGTTTAACCTCTGCCTGTCACGCTGGTGTGGTGTTCTGCCACTTCCTGCCAGTTACTTTTGTTAGCCTATTGCCCCGCCCCCCAGACCGCCCCCAACATGGACCGCCTTCTAGGTGCTTGCTACGCCCCTGTCCCCGTCAGTCACAGTCACCGGCTGCTTAGCCAGCACCAGTGACCCACTCCCTGAAGTATTTGTCTGGGATTCGACACTAACTCCATTGTTGGGCGGAGGTAGGCCACAGCTTTATTATTATTGTTATATAAACAACTTCCTAACATAACCACACAGGAGGTGTACCAACAAGGGGTGTGCCGGCCGTAAACTTCAACGGGCACGGCCAACTTCATTCCCCCATTTCCTCAGACATCACACCGCCCGCTGTGGCCTGATTTCTTGCATCTACGGTTAGATACATGTCAGTAAAACAAAACAAGAAAAGCGCAGGTAACAAACGTCAGGGACGGAGGGTGGGAATCCGGCCCAGATCAAGCAGGGGCCAGTGCTGACTATATATACCCCACCTAAGCCAGAAGCAGATAGGCTGCTTTAGATCACATGCTACCCCACATGGTTCAGGCATCAATACTCATAAGGGGAGGTACTGAGGCCATGTTGGGCAGGTAACCCTTTGTATGCCATTAACCTGCCCCTGCAGTCCCGTATGCCTGCCTTATACTTCTGGCATATTCACCCCACTGTAAAGTCCGCGACAGTCTCTAAAGTCTCTAGCAGAAGGGTGGACGGGTGGGAGCTTCTTCCTCCAGGCGATCCGTGGCGACTGAGCTGGGAGCAACCTCTTTAAGATGGAATCCGGATTCCCGCTCAGACGCTGGCGGCCAATCACAAAGTGTTCCACTTGGGTTCTGTGCCAACGGTTCAATCAGCTGCTGGTCCCCACAAGCCAGAAGAATCCTCTAAGAACCACTTATAAGGGGCTGAAAATGGGTGGAGGAGGGGTGAGAGCTGGTAATAGGACAGACCAAGTGTGTCCCTACTACAGCATATAGTGGGAAAGGGGGGAGGCTGCAAATCTGTGTGTGTCCCTATTTATTTGGGGAGGGGGGCTCCTACCGGAACTGTCCCTGCCAAGGGGCCCCTAATCCAAGTGCAACAAAAACCACACAGATAAATAGAATAAGGGTGGGCGGGTGGCATCGTGCTGTGTGCTGTGTCTCTGGCCGGGCGACCTGCCCATTATACACATAAACCCCGCCCCTGTAACCCCTCGCCTGCTCACTACCTCCCCCAGGTGTTCCCGCAGCATACTAATGCCGCCATTGTTCCTACCCAAAGCCCCTAGCTGACCCCCCTGTCCTCATCAGTACATGCAGGGCGGACACCTCATGATGTTCCTCTCCTACGGCCATTTTTCTTTTTCATGATTGATGTTAATGTGGAGGCGGCATCTCTGCGTGTGTTCCAGGTGTAAACGGCGTCTGTCCGCTGGTCTCCCCAATCCCGGGCACATTTATCCCACCAGAGTTTGTTTCCTGTATCAAGTAGATTTTGTGGTCTCTGCATGGTGTCTGTAAGCGCGGAGTCTGAGCTTTCTCCTTGCTGGGTGAAGATTTCAGCCATTATAGATAGGCTTCCATCACAGTCTTCTATAGGTTTCAGGCTGACACAGCTAGATAGTGTGGAGGTATCTTTAGCTCAGAAGCAGGTGAAGCGTTCCAGTCTCCGCATGTTCATTCACCGCTACCCCTTCAGGCCTTCGGGCCTAGCCACATGTGTCCCTTGCATGTAGTATAGATCCGACCACTAGAGGGGGTGCATGCGCTTCCTTCTCAGAGTTTAGGCTTTGTGCCTTAATTATTCCGCACCTGTGTCTTGGGTATTTAAGGAGGCTTCTTGCACATGTGCTCTGCCTGAGCGTTGAGGTCCTTTGGTCCTGCAAAAACGTATCTGTGGTTGCTTTGCCTTACTGCTTCCTGTTACAGTGTTCCTGTCCTACCTGGTTCCTGTGTTCCTGCTGTCTTAACCTACAGTCCCAGTGTCTCCCAGTATACCTGAGGTAGCGACCTGGCGTATCCTCTGGGAAAGTCTATCTCCACCATCAGGAGTATCTCGTGAAGAACAGAGGATGCGCTTAGACAACGCCCTTATGGATAGACGAGCACATGACACAATGGGCTTACATTCCGCTGATCCTGACAGTATGGACTTCAGAGCTGGCAGACGTGTTGGAGCACAGAAAGAACTCCTGCAAGGAATATAGAAAGAACGTCCAAGCTCACCACACCTGATTCCAAATTTACTCCACCCGGTGCTCGAATGATGGGAATTCACAGGAAAATAAGAAAGGAGAAGGAGCAGGAGATCGTGGACAAGGATCAGGTGCAAAAGATGAAGAGCGATGAGGAGGAGGACTACCCACATGAAGAGTAAGTATATCACTGTAAAGTTGTTTTTATTATAGGTGACTGATTTTATAGGGTTATAATGCTTACAGTACATTAAGTGTTGTGGTTGCTATGGACAACTGCTCCATAGAATAGTCCAAACCTGGATATGTCCTGTTTCTCCCCACAGGTGGAAAGAGAGAGTGCAGCGCTCCAAGAGGCCAGTTCTGTAAGTACACCATAGAACTAACACTGCTGACATCATCATCACCACCACTGGGGGGTGCCAGTCATGTAGACTCTTATAGGGGGATATATGGGCACATATGGGGCAGCTCCAGTTATATGAATTGTCTTTTCTTTTATAGGATAAGAACAATGAAGGGACTGAGCATCCTGCAGACTCTGGAGACCATGTAAGTGTATAAACCTGAGCTGACAATGCTGGAGTATTGGGGGGAGGGGGGGCACAAACCTATTGTATGATGGCCGACCACCAATTCTCCCCAATCTCCTTACAATCTGCCCCAACAGTGGTGAGAATGATACACTGATTTACTAATATATATATCATTTATCTTCTATGTCTAACAGTGAGGAAGACAGAGCTGGAGACAGAGGAAGGACAGAGGAGGTGAGTACAGAGATGAAGAGACCATTATAGACAGAGAGACGGACGGACGGACGGATGGGACAGACGGAAGGGATTGATCTCTGTGCTTTCTATTACAGTGATAGAGAAGATAGGCCACGATACCTGGGTAACAGATGGACATTTCTCTGCCAGGAAAGCGGCACTACTATATGTCCCATATGGAATCAGGCCCTGATAGGTGTCACTGAGGGATCATGGTGAGGTAACAGAGAGACCATTTCCAGCCATCCACCCATCACCTTAGGTTGGATTGTAAGAGACACGGCCATTACTTCATATACGTCCGTCCTCTTCTTTCATACACAGGAAATTCCATGAAAGTCGGACCAGGGACCCAGGCCACAACATAGAGCAAGAAAAGCCGCCCTCATCCGAGGAATCAGCGGGGATCCAGGAGGCCCAGTAAGTATATAGAACACTGCAGGAGGAGCCCAGGGGTCACATACTTTTTTTGCATTCATCTCTACCTCACTGAGTCTCCTCTCAATGTATAGACCCCTATAGACTGATCCTGGAATCATCACATTTCTCTTTTCTTTAGGTGCAGACAGAGATTCTTCTGGATCCCCAAGTGTCTGAGGGGGAAGAGGAACAAGTGAGTGATAATTTACCTGATGCTTCTGCCACTAGAGGGAGCTCACTGCACAGGGATGCATACAGCTCCTACTGATCTGTATAGTAGAGCAGTATGCAGTGAGCGCCCCCTAGTGGTTGCAGGGATATAATAGCTATATATAGACCCTACTCCCCCATCCTGTCCCCAGTATAGACCCTACTCACCCTAACTCTGCTCTTCTTTCCTTTAGAGTCAGATGTCTTCTATGCTGCTTCAGCACTGACAATGTGGAGTGAAGAACCCTGAAAAACCCAACTATACAGAGAAAATAAATTGTTTTTTAAAAAATGACTTGTCACAGGCAGTATGTAACTAGTGATAAATATAACTCTGCATGATCCCTCTTCCCTCCTGTAACATACAGTCCCATGATGCTAATTGTCGGAGGGGATTACCTACAGGGGATGTCTACATGGTGAAATCTATATACTGGGGGGCTTATTACTGGAGAGTTACCTACAGGAGGATGCCTGCCTACCAGGGAAACTACCTACAGGGGGCCTAACCACTATATTGATACACAGAGGGGGTCTAGACTATATTGGTGCACAGACTGAAATAACTACTTTACTGAGACAGGGCGGTCCAACTACTATATGGAGGGCACAAATAGGGCCTAACTACTACATGGGGCACAGGGGGACATAACTATTATACAGGAGCAAAAACAGCAACTATAATATATGGAGGCACAGATGGGTCTAACTACTATATGTGAGGATGGAGAGGCCTAACTACTGTATGGGGTACATAGGGGTTTAGCTACAATATGATTGCACAAAGGGGGGCCTGATTACTATATGAGCGCACAAAGGGGCCAAACTACTATACGGAGACAGAGTGGCCGAGCTACTATATAGGACACAGAGAGGCCAGAATTCTATTTGGGGCACACTGGGGGCTTATCTTCTACATGGAATCACAGAGAGGCCTGACTACTATATGAGAGGACGGATGAAAGCCTTACTATTAGATGAGGGCGTAGAGGGGCCTAAGTACTATTTTAGGGCTTTAGGCTATGTTCACACTATGTAAAACTACGGCCGTAGTTCTCGCCGCAGAACTACGGCCGTAGTTTTACGGGGTGGGACATAGCTTTATTTTTCAAGGGATCCCGGCCGGAGTGTACACACATCGTATGCGCTCCGGCCTGGATCCCGTGCAGCGCCGGAAAAAACTGACATGTTTCACTGAATTCCGGCCGCAGAAAGCCCTGTCAGTTTAGTTTAGCCAGTGAAGTAAGCGGCTTCGGCCGCTTGCTTCACTGTGTGCCGTGGGAAGCTCTGATGCGGGCACGCGCTAATGCGCCTGCATCAGAGCTCTGTGGCCGGAAAGATCAGCCGGCCGGTACTTAAGTACCGGCCGGGATGATCGGGGCTAAGACTGGAACGGCCGGATGTTCACGTAAAGTAGAAACCCATAGAGGAGGTAAATGCTCTGCTGTTTGGAGTCTTATGAACTCAGTAACTTTTCCCATGAATTTTCCTGTGATCCGTCCCTAATTGTAACTAGAGTTGTAGTAAAAATAAACAGCAGAGACAGGTGATTGCACATTGATTACAACGGCCCCATTTACACGGCTCTGGATTCATTACACAAGCCTCAGCCAAGACGCCATGCGGATGAGTATGGGACATATTGTGCATTTTTGGCCTCTTATTGACAATCACATACGAGTGGAGGGAGAAAACCCCTATGAGGCAGATGACAATTGCTCCATCACAGGGAGAAAATTCCTTCCCGACTCCAATGGCGATCAGAATAATCCCTGGATCAGCGTCTCACCGGAAATCTAATGCCCATAACTATTATATTTTTCAAGAAAAGCATCCGGGCCTCCCTCAAACTCATTGAAAGCGTCACTATCAGCAGGTTTATTAATACCATATTTGTGAAGATCGGACATTTTGATCACTTATTATTAACTTTTTTTTATATAATGTAACAAAAAATCGGTAATCCTGGCACTTCTTTTGCTCTTTTCGTTTACGCCGTTCACCGTCAGTGATGACGATTGTTAGATTGGACAATTATGCACGCTATAGTATATTATATGTTTATTTTTTATTTATTTATGGATGAATGGTAAAGCTCAGCCCAGGCTCCCAGCGCCAATCGCGTTCTTGCTATTTGCAAACTATAGCAGTGAGCAGCCTACTGTCCTGGATTCCTGATCGGCATTCAAGCGCCAGAAGAGCGTCCCCCACACTGTCCGACCAGCTCGGCCCACCCTCTCCCAGCCTGGAATGCCGATCAGGAGCCCAGGACAGTAGGCTGCTCATTGCTATAGTTTGCAAATAGTAAGAACGCGATTGGCGCTGGGAGCCTGGGCTGAGCTTTACCATCCAGCACAACCCAGGCTCCCAGCGCTGATCACACTCCTGCTATCTGCAAACTGTAGCAGTGAGCACCCTGCTGTCCTGGGGTCCTGACCGGCTGTCATACAACATGAGAAAGGGTGGGCTAATGCTGGCTGTGCTAGCTAAACTGGAGGGGGCGGTACAGATGGGGGCGGACTGGGCAGGGCGGGGTGGTGCTCCCGGACCCAGGCGACGCCGCAAATGCTCTTAAAGGAAAACTCCGGGCAAAATGTATTTTTTAACCCTTTGAGGACCAGGCCCAAAATGACCCAGTGGACCGCGCAAATTTTGATCTTAGTGCTTTCGTTTTTCCCTCCTCCCCTTCTAAGAGCTCTAGCACTCTCAGTTTTCTATCTACAAGCCATGTAAGTGCTTGTTTTTTACAGGAATAGTTGTACTGTGTAATGGCGTCATTCATTTTACCATAACCTGTATGATGGAATTCCAAATATATTATTTATGAAGATATAAATAGGTGAAATCGTAAGAAAGAATGCAATATGGTAACGTTTGGGGGGTTCCTGTGTCTACGTAATGCACTATATGGTAACAGCGACATGACACTATTATTCTATAGGTCAGACCGAACACAACCATATGCAGGTTACACAGATTCTCTAATGTTATATATGTATTTTTTTATGAAATCCTTTTTTTTGGCAATTAAATATTAATAAAATGGGCCTATTGTGATGCTTATAACGGTTTTATTTTTTCACCTATGGGGCTGTATGGGGTGTCATTTTTTCCGCCATGATCTCTAGTTTTTATTAATACCATATTTGTGAAGATCGGACGTTTTGATCACTTTTTATTGATTTTTTTTAATATATAATGTAACATAAAATCGGTAATCTGCGCACTTTTTCCCCTCTTTTCGTGTACGCCGTTTACCGGTCGCAATGACGCTTGTTATATTTTAATAGATCGAACAATTACGCACGCTACGGTATATTATATGTTTATCTATTTATTCATTTTTATATGTTTTATTTATATAATGGGAAAGGGGGGTGATTTCAACTTTTATTGGGGGAGGGGTTTTGGGGTTGTGTATTAGTGTTTTGAACTTTTTTTTTTTTACACTTTTGAAGTCCCTTTGGGGGACTTGTACATAGTTTAGTTTGATTTATACACTGATGAATGCTATGCCATAGGCATAGCATTGATCAGTGTTATCGGCGCTCTGCTCATTGAGCCTGCCTGTGCAGGCTCAGTGTAGCAGATCGCCGATCGGACCGCATGGAGGCAGGTGAGAGACCTCCAGCAGTCACACTGCGGGGGTCCCGATCGGTAAGTGACAGGGGACTCCCCCTGTCACTTACACTTAAACGCCGCGGTCGCGCCGCGATCGCGGCGTTTAAGGGGTTAATGACACGCGGCAGCGCGATCGCTGCAGCGTGTCATTACCGGTGAGGTCCCGGCTGCTCACTGCAGCCGGCCCCCACCTCCTATGAAGCGCGCTCCGCTCCGGAGCGCGCTTCATAGCGGGAATAACACCCATGACGTAAGGTTACGTCATGGGTCGTCTGGGGACAGACTTCCATGACGTAACCCTACGTCCAGGGTCGTCTAGGGGTTAAATGTTATTACATAGAAAGTTAGACAAATTTCTAATATACACTAATTATGGGAAATACACATAAAGGACTTTTCCCCTCAATTTAGTAGATTAGACAGGCTCAATTTTCCTAATAAACCGGTGACGTCACGAATCAGAGCAGGGCTCGGTGTAATTCCTATGAAGTGTCCAGCAGGGGGCGCAGTGAATGAAGAAATTACATAGTAAGAATAACTATATCTCAAGTGCCAGCAGCCTCATCCACGGCACATAGGAAGGGGCTGCTGGCACTTGTGCGGCTAACCCCGCGCCAGCAGCCCCCCAGTGAACACCCCCACCCCCTAAACACCCCTGAACTAACCCCATCACAGGTGCCAGCAGCCCTGCATAGGGCTGCTGGCACTTGCAGTGCGGCTGCCCCGCGTGGCAGCAGACCCCAGACCAGCGCCCCCACCGCGTGACAGCAGACCCAAGACCAGCGCCCCCCGCCCCGCACGACAGCAGACCCCAGACCAGCGCCCCCCCAGCCCCCTAAGGACCCCATAGCTTTCCCCCAGCACACCCCCTTCCCCCGGGTGCCCCCGAACCGCACAGAGTAGAGGTGCCGTCGTGCGGGGAGGGGGTGACGCTGGTCTGGGGTCTGCCGTCGTGCGAGGAGGGGGTGACGCTGGTCTGGGGTCTGCCACCGCGCGGGGAGGGGGTGACGCTGGTCTGGGGTCTGCTATCGCGCGAGGTGGGGTGAGGGTGTTCACTGGGGGCTGCTGTCACACGGGGGAGCAGCCACACCACAAGTGCCAGCAGCCCCATCCTATGTGCCGAGGATGGGGCTGCTGGCACTTGTGGTATACAGTTATTTTTACTATGTAATTTCTCCATACACTGCGCCCCCTGCTGGACGCTTCATAGGAATTATACCCAGCCCTGCTCTGATTCTCAATGTCACCGTTTTTTTTAGGAAAATTGAGCCTGTTTGATCTACTAAATTGAGGGAAGTTGTACTTTATGTGCATTTCCCATAATTAGTGTATATTAGAAATCTGTCCAACTTTCTATATGTAATAACATTAAAAATTACTTTTGCCTGAACTTCTCCTTTAAGCCCCATATTTGCAGAAGGGCAATTAGCGAATTTACAAAGAGTGCGGAGGTGCAGAAGAGCGTTTCTAACAGCAATCATCATGCTGATGGTGAAATCTTCTTTCCTCTAGACGTAGAGGATGCCCCCTTGTCATGGTTACAGACCTAGGAGGAAGGAGACCACTACAAAGATCTCTGTACTGTCCATTCATATGTTTGTACATTGTGATCAGATCGCCCCTAAGACGTCTTTTTTCTAGTGTAAATAACCCCAAGCGTGATAACCTGTCCTGGTCCTGTAACCCACCCATTACCCTTAATGACCTTTGTTGCCCTCCTCTGCACCCGCTCCAGTTCAGCTGTGTCCTTCCTATATACCAGTGCCCGGTGCTGTACACAGTATATACCATGTGTGGTCTGACCAGTGATTTATAAAGAGGCAAAAATATGTTCTCATCTTTAGCATCTATACCTCTTTTGATGCATCCCATTATTTTATTAGCCTTGGCAGCTGCTGCCTGGCACTGATTACTAAAGTTGAGTTTACCATCCACCAATACCCCCAGGTCCTTTTCGGAAGCAGTGTTACCCAGAGTTTTATTATTTAGCACGTAACTGTACTTATTATTTCTACGGCCCAAGTGCATAATCTTACATTTATCCACATTAAACTTAATTTGCCATTTCTCCGCCCAAGCCTCCAGCTTCTCCAAATCCCTTTGTAATATGATATTATCCTCCTCTGTGCTGATTACTTTACCCATTTTAGTATCATCTGCAAACATGGAGATTCTACTCTGTAGCCCCTCTACAAGATCTTTAATAAAAATATTAAAAAGAAGTGGACCCAACACTAACCCCTGTGGTACCCCACTAGTAACTAAAACCCAATCTGAATATGTTCCATCAATGACCACCCTCTGTTTTCTATCACACAACCAGTTACTTACCAATTTGCATACGTTTTCCCCTAATCCCAGCCTCCCCATTTTATAGACCATCCTTTCATGCGGCACAGTATCAAATGCCTTGGAAAAGTCCAGATACACAACATCCACAGTCTCCCCCAGGTCCAGTCTATAACTTACCTCTTCATAGAAGCCGATCAGATTAGTCTGACAGGACCGATCCCTCATAAATCCATGCTGGTGCTGCGTCAAAAGATTATTTTCATGAAGATACACTAGTATAGCATTTCTTACAAACCCCTCAAATACTTTACCTACTATAGATGTTAGACTTACAGGCCTGTAGTTTCCAGGATCACTCTTTGATCCCTCCTTGAATATTGGTACCACATTAGCTATGCGCCAGTCCTGTGGAACAATCCCTGTCATTCTGGAATGTTTAACCTCTTAAGGACCCATGCCGTACCGGTACGTCATGGATCCCTGTCACGATCAGGGGAGATGGCCTGCTATAATGCATCTCTCCCTGTTGGCATGGGGGGTGGTTTACACCCCCCGTGCTGACGATCGCTGCTATTGGCTGATCAGTTCAGATCAGCCAATAACAGTGATATTCGGCTTTCCAGGTCATTGGTGACCCGGAAAGCAATGGTGGTTGGTGCTGTCCGATACAGCACCAACCGCCATTACTGTTACAATATATGTGTAAAAAAAGTGTAATACCTGCATCTGAACACCTCAGCTAGGTAGCTGAGGTGTTCAGAGCAGTTATTTGCCTATACTCACCTGATCCAGGCGTCCGGAGCGATGTCTTCCGGGACCCACAGCGCCCTCTTCTTCCCCGTCGTCTATCTTCGTCTTTTTCCGTCTCCTCATCATCTATCTTCGGCTTTATTTCGGCTGTTTTCTTTCTACTGCCCCCTAGCGGCTGATAAGTGTATATAATCCACTTATCAGTAGCTATAGGGTTGTAGGCAGTGTGTTGTTGTTTTTTTTCTTTAATGCACCCTACCGCCGCTGAGTGCTGATCAGCAACTCCTCCTTTTTGGCGTAGGGGCTTCCCCCTACTACATTACACCACACTACAAAAAATAAAGTTTTACACTACACTACATTAAAATTTACATACCCCATATACTCATCCCTGTATAAAGATAGACCCCAGAGTGTTTTCGGCAGAGGAGGCATACGCTATTTTTACCTCCGACACCGAAACAGCCAGTGAGAATGAATGGGGGGATCCTTTTTTCCAATTCAACTGTTTATTAAAGGTTTTACATTTTCACACATAAGAACAAAGTACAAAATGCTAGAGAAGGCATAAACATCTTTTGCAACAAGATACATGATACATAACAAACACAGATAGCAGAACATCTGAAATGTTGTTCTAGTATGATAACTCAGTAAGAAGGGTAGCAGTCATCAGCATATCTGGGACAGCCCAACAAAGTGGGTCTGCCGGAACCAACAATGCTGGCTGGCGATAAAGAGTCCAGTCCACAGATACTGAAAGGAAACAGGACAGTACAACAACTGCGTCTACCAAAATGTAAGGAAACGGGGAAATGTAAACAATTTTAATTTTAAGTTCTGCATGAGAGGGGGTTAGAAAGACGGAGGGGGGGAGGGAGGAGGAAGAGCGAGTTAAGAAGGGTGAGTAAGAGAGGGATAGAAAAGCGAAAAGAACAGGAAGACAGGATCCATACCTGAATAGTCAGTGACAGACAACTATTAGGCAACCCGGGCGTCCTGGGGCGACCCCAGCATTAGCACCACACATCTCCAGGGCCGTACAGGTAGGGGGGGGGGGAAGGGGGGGGAAGGCATGTCATGGGTTACCCAGTGTGACAGACCCGTATCTAGGTGATGCAAGGAAATCTAACCACGCATACCACGTGGACGTGTAAGCGGAAATGTCCTTAGGGGAAGTGGCAAGAAGATCTTCCATATGTTGTATGTGTGTGACCTCCCTAAACCATTCCTCCAAGGTCGGGGCGTCCGTGGTACGCCAGTGTCTGGGGATCACAGTTTTGGCCGCCTGCAACAAATGTCTCGTGAGGGATTTCTTATATTTCACCTGGGACATGGGGAACATGAACAAGAGCACGGATTCAGGGGTGTTGGGGATGTGCACGCCAGTGATCTCAAAGATTAGCTGCAATACTAGTGTCCAGTATGGCTGAAGCCGGGGACAGCCCCACCAAATATGAGACATAGTTCCAGGTGCGGTGCCACATCTCCAGCACTCCTCCGAAACCGAGGGGAACCACTTATGAAGGACCGTGGGGACCCGATACCACCGAGATGCAATTTTGTAGCAGGTCTCCTGCGCTTTTGTGGCAATAGTCGCCTTGTGGGTAAGGAAGAAGCATCTATTTCACTGCTCCTCCGAGAACTTTTTACCGAGCTCCGCCTCCCATTTCCCACAATAGGGGGCTAGATCCTGAGATCGTTCATGAATTAGCTGGCTGTATATGGCAGAAATGGTATGTGTAGGGGATGAGTCGGCGACACAAAGCCGTTCAAAGGCTGTGAGGGGACGGGATAAATGCTTTCCCTGCGATACGGAGGAGTGGAAATGTTTGAGTTGCAGATAAGCAAACGGCGCACGCGCAACTGGGGTGTCGTCTTTGAGGATAGAGGCAAGAGGTTTAAGGGAGCCTTTGTCGAGCACCTGAACAAAGCGCAGGGGCGCAATTTTGGAATATCCCAAAAAAGGGGCAGACGATGCCCCTGGGAGAAAATCGGGGTGGTCGGTTATCGGCAGCAAGGGCCCCAGAGGGTCCACCAGAGAGAGACTCGATCGTCCCGTGGTAAGGGTGGCCAGGGTATGACGTGTAGAAAAGGACATGGTGGGGGCGTTTAATAAGGATGGGGACCAGGTCCAGGGGAGCGTGGCTAAGGACTTGGAAGAAAGGGACTGAGCCAGGTGTACCCATAGCTTGACTTTCTCGTTGTTTATCATGTCTAACACTCGGGCGTGGGCACACGCAAGATAGTACAGTCGGCAATCCAGTAACCCGGCGCCACCCATGGATTTGAGCTTAGTTAGAGTCAGCCTGTTGAGTCGAGGGCTCTTAGCGGCCCAGACAAAGGTGCCGAAACACCGCAGAAGCTGGGTAAAAAATGAGGGGGAGAGGAGAATCAAGATGGTTTGCAAAAGATATAGAAGACGTGGTAGCAAGGTCATCTTGATAATGCTGATTCTACCGAACATTCAGCAAAAGCCGAACATTTGTACTCCCTGTCGCCCACCATGATCCCATGAATGTTCGGGTCTGCCCTAATGGAGGCCATCAGGTGCTCCATCACCAACACATATAGTAGCTGGGAGAGAGGGCACCCCTGGCGAGTTCCGTTATGTATGGGGAAGGGATCAGAGAGGGTGCCATTAATTTTCAGTTGGGCTTTTGGGGTGTTATAGAGCGCCATGATTTTGGATATGAGAACGGGACCTAAGCCTAAGTGATGGAGGGTCTGTGCCAGGGAGGGCCAGGAGATCCTATCGAACGCCTTCTCAGCATCCAGCGATAAGATCATCATCAGGAGCTTCTGAGAGCGAGCATAATGTAAAAGGTCTATTGTTTTGATAGTATTATCCCTGGCTTCTCTCCCCGGCACAAACCCCACTTGATCCAGGTGAATGAGAGAGGGCAGTAGGGCATTGAGGCGGTTGGCTATCATTTTAGAATAGATTTTCAGGTCAACATTGAGGAGGGAGATGGGGTGATAACTGCTACAAAGGAGGGGGTCTTTCCCGGGTTTCGCTAGAACCACAACATGTGCTAGAGTAGAGTGGGCTGGGAACGGAGAGTCCGAGGAGATGGAATTATAGGCGGGTAACAGAAGAGGGGCAATGTGGGATCCTTTTTTCCTCCATTTATCCTCATCATCATCATCCAGTGATGATGAATATCCACCTAGGCGTCCAAGGAGGTTGCCTCGGGCTGCCCCCCATACACGTCATCCCAATAAGAGATGACGGTATGGCGTGAAATTCTACAAACTCTGTGAGAGTACCTCAGGGTACACTTACAGATTTAGGCTATGTTCACACTGCGTATGAATCCGTCCGCAGTTCTTACGCCGCCGTACATGTGCGGCTGAAACAACGGGCGTGGGAAAAATCGACATGCGTCGGATGCGTACGCACCGCGAACATACGCCTGTAGTACAGTTATGCTTCCTAGCTTGTTTCGAAGCGATCTGAGGCAGGTCATTTACTTGGAAATCTTCTCCCAGCCCCGTAAACCACACAGAACCTTTTGGATCGAAAAATCAAGTTCAAATTGGCTGAAATAAGTACTTCGTACGGGACCGCATGGAAATCCACGGCCGTAAGTTTCAACATTTCCGTCCTCAAACAATGGTCTTGTTCATTTTTCAAGGCGCCGTATACGATCCGGCCGTAAGCTCATACGTAGTGTGCATTGTGCGGGCGTATATCGTATACTTCCCAGCAAACGCATCAACCTCAAAACTACGTGCGTATATTTGCAGTTCGCTCTACGGACGGATTCATACGCAGTGTGAACATAGCCCACGGGTACGTGCACACTGCGGAATGGCGATGGATAACCCAGTGGGCATTCTGCAGTTGGCACCTGCCGGCAGACTGATGAGGGCGCGAGCGTCATAGACTTCCTTCTATGCACGGGCGAATTCTGTCGTCCATCCAAATAATAAAAGAATGAACACGTTCATTCTTTGGACGGAGGGCGGAATCCGCCTGTGCATAGAATGGAGTCTATGACACGTGCGGAGACGCCCGCGCCCGCATCAGTTTGCCGGCGGGTGCCAGCTGCGGAATGCGCGATGGGTTATCCGTCGCCATTCCGCAGTGTGCATGTACCCTTAAGAGTGTAGGAACGAAGGGACACCCGAATCCAGCCCCCAGATGCCCCCCACCCCATCCTCGGAGTTAGTGGGAGGATCGTGGGATAACTTTTATACCAGCACCCCCTCTTCCGGTCCCTCGCTGCCCGAGCTGCTGTAGCTTGCCGCACGATCCAAAAATATCAGAACTAGTAATTAGAGCCCTAATATTTAGCAGCCATGGAGCGGACCCAGCGCTTCTGGATATGAAGGACCCCGTATCGCACCACGGCAACATTTTCCAGGTGACGTCCCCCACACTGGAGAAAGGGAGACCCCAGAAGAAGTGCAGAGTGTGGGGTAATGGGGGATCAGGAAGGAACTGATGCCACCTGTCCTGATCACCCCGACCTCTGCATACTGGATCGCTTCAAGGCGCACCACACGTCATCGGAGTTTTAAATTATCTAAACTCTTTTCCTTATTCCTATTTCAGGGGTCACGTTGATCCAGGGATTATTCTGATTGCCATTATGGAGTCGAGAAGGAATTTTTTCGTGAGGCTTCTGTTGTCTGCCTCACGAGGGTTTTTTCCTTCCTCTGGATCAACAAAGGTTAAATTTGACTCCTGTCCTTTTCAACCTTATAAACTAATAATTGGCCTAATACCCATAAATAAATTAAAATTGTCCCTTTTCCCCAACTAAATAGGCATGGCCGCCATTCCCATTAGAGACTTGCCATGTTGCATTTACAAAGTCCCTGTACTGCCAGGACAATGGACCCCCTCCCCCCCCCCCCCCACAAGTGACCCCATTCTGGAAACTATACCCCATAAGGATCTAACAGGGGGGCAGTGGGGATATGGACCCCTTGGTGACGGGCACATTTGTGCTGTGAAAATGAAAAAAATTGTATTTTTCATTTTCACAGCACATGTTCTTCATATGTGGCCGTCACCAGTGGGGTCCATATGCTCACTGCACCCCTCGTTAGATTCCTTAAGGGGTGTAATTTCCAGAATGGGGTCACTTGTGGGGGGTTTCTACTGTCCTGGTAGCACAGGGGCTTTGTAATTGCGACATGGCCTCCATCCTCCATTCCAGCCTCTAAATGGCGCTCTGTCCCTTTGGTGGCTTGCCCTGTGCCCATATGGCACATTATGTCCAAATGTGGGGTATTTTCGTACTCCGGGGTAACTACCCTACACGTTTTGCATTTATATTCTCTTTTAACCCCTTGTGGAAATGAAAAAAAATCAAGGCTAGACCAACATTTAGTGTAAAAATCTTTTAATTTTTATACTAAATCATTGATCTTGACTTGATTTTTTCATTTTCACAAGGGGTGTAAAGAGCGTAGAGCAATTTCCCCTGAGTACGGAAATACCCGACATGTGGACATAAAGCGCCATGTGGGCGCAGGGCAAGCCTCCAAAGGAAGGAGCGCAGTTTGGTTAGAGTGGATGATGAACGCCATGTCGCATTTACAGAGCCCTCGTGCTGCCAACACACTGGAAACCCCCCACAAGTGACCCCATTCTGGTAACTACACCCCTTAAGGAATCTAATAAGGGGTGCAGTGAGGATATGGACCCCACTGGTAACGGACACATTTGCGCTGTGAAAGTGAAAAAATTTAAATTTTCACTTTCACGTCACATTGTTCCACATTTGTGGCCGTCACCAGTGGGGTCCATATGCTCACTGCCCCCCTTGTTAGGTTCCTTAAGGGGTGTAATTTCAAGAATGGGGTCACTTGTGGGGGATTTCCAATGTTTTGGCTGTATGGGGGCTTTGTAAATGCGACATGGCCCTTGAAATCTGTTCCAGTCAAATCCAGCTTCCAAAAGCCAATTGGCGCACTTAGCTTTTATTTATGTGACTCACCTAAAGGGTTAAAACACTTTCTAGGTGTTTTTTGCACAGTTTGGGGGGGGGGGGGGGTGCAGTTTCTGAAATGAGGTGCTTTGTGGAGCTTTCTAATACCCGTTAAACCTGAACAGGTCCCTAAAATGATCTGATTTTGAAATTTTACTGAAAATTGCTGCTAACGTTCTAAACTTTCTATTGTCTAAAAAAATGGAAAGAAAGTTTAATAAAAGCCGCCAACATAAAGTAGACATATTGCTAATGATTCCATGAGTAGCATACACACATAAATCCAATGCTTGCACATTCATTATCTTCAGCCAACTTAAGTTGCGAAAATTATTATGTTAATTTGTTTTCCCTGAGTACCATTGGCATCACAACGATAGGGGTATTTTCGCCCCTGCGAGCCCCTGGGACGAAGGAATTTTAATGAAAACAATAGCAAAGCTTTATTAATCCCTCCTACAGGAAGTATAAATAAGCCCCCCCCCCCCACACACATCAGTCATTTACAAGAAACAACAACAGGGAGGGAGACTTGTGATGCCAATGGTACTCAGGGAAAACAAATTAACATAATAATTTTCGCTTCCCTTACGTCCCATTGGCATCACAACGATAGGGGAACTAGCAAGTAATATCCCCAGAGGGTGGGTTGTCTGATACAGCTGCATTAAGAACTGACCTAGAAAAGGCCGTTCTGGCAGAAAGATTGGTATCTATTCTGTAGTGCTTAACAAAAGTGGATAAAGATGACCAAGACGCAGCTTGACATATATTCTCCAATGATACCGAGGACCGTTCCGCCCAACTAGAGGCAACCGCTCTAGTGGAATGTGCCCTAGTAAATAAGGGCGGTGTTTTCCCCGCCGAAGAATAAGATAACTCAATGGCTTCACATATCCACCTTGATATGGAGGGCTTAGAAGCCTTTTTTCCCTTGTTCCTCCCGGAAAATAAGACCAACAAATTTTCCTCCTTCCTTATTGAACTTGTTCTGTCCAGGTAGATTCTTAGAGTTCTAGGAACATCTAAAAGGGAAAAATCAACATCCTGGCGGGTCGGATTCGAAGGAGAAAACACAGGAAGAACAATTGGTTCATTAATGTTAATGAATGAAGCAACCTTGGGTAGAAACCCAGGTAAAAATCTTAGAATCACCTTGTCTTGGAGAAAGGTGATGTACGGGGCAGTTGAGCCCAGCGCCTGAAGCTCCCCGACACGCTTGGCAGAAGTAAGGGCCAAAAGCAGTGTACATTTTAAGGTTAAAAATTTAATTTCCACCTCTTCTAGGGGTTCAAATGGTTGGAGACATAAACACCTGAGGACAAAAGAGAGATCCCAGGAGTCGACATACCTGTCCACCCTGGGCCTTAATCTCGTGATAGCTTTTACAAAATTTTTAACTTCAATAATTTGAAAAAGTTTAAAGTTCAGATGTGCAGACAGGGCTGCTATCTGAACCTTAATGGACCCAGGAGTAAGACCTTTGTCAAACCCCTCTTGTAAAAACTCTAAGAGTTGAGGAGTAGAAGGTTTAGAAGAACACCATCCTTTATCTGTACACCAAGCCTGGAATATTCTCCAAATGCGCGCGTATGAAGCGTTTGTGGAGTCGCTGCGTGCATGGGATAGAGTTCGGAGAACAGTCTCTGAAAAAGTTTCAGGACCTAATAAGGTCCTCTCAGTCTCCAGGCCGTGAGGTTGAGGCTGGCTAGATCCTGACACAGATGTTGTCCCTGAGATATCAGGTCGTGATGTAACGGTAGTCTCCAGAACTCGCCCCTGCTCATGTTCATGAGCAGGGTGAACCAAGATCTCTTCGGCCAAAACGGCGTAATTATGATCACTGACGCTTGGTCCAACCTGATCTTCACCAGAACTCTGGGGATCATTGATATGGGCGGAAAGATGTATGCCATCTGGAAATTCCATGGAATTGACATCGCATCCACCGTCGTTGGCTGGTCGGCTGAGTACAGGGAGCAAAAGTTCCTCAGTTTGGCATTGTTTGTTGATGCCATGAGATCTATCTGAGGAACTCCCCATCTTTCGGTTAACTGCAGGAACACCTTCCTCGAAAGCGACCATTCCCCTGGCACTGTTAGTCCCCGACTCAAACGATCTGCCAGAGTGTTGTGAATACCTCTGATATGAAGGGCAGATAGTTTGGCTAACCGGGGTTCCGCCCATTTGAAGATGTATTCCACTTCCCTGAGAAGTAGAGGTGACTTGGTACCTCCCTGCTTGTTGATATAGGCGACACAAGCAGTGTTGTCCGTCCTGATCCTTACCGCCTTCTGTAACAGCTTTGGAGCGAAGTGTAGAAGGGCTAGATAAATAGCCCTGAGTTCCCGTACGTTTGATGGAAGGGATGACTCCTGGATATTCCATGTCCCTGACGCAGTACTCTCTTCTAGATGTGCACCCCATCCCGAACCTGAAGCGTCTGTGGTGATCGTGATCCACTGGGGTTCGGTTATGGAGGCTCCATGCTTCACCTGTCTCCACCATGTTAGAGACTGTCGAGTTTCCGTCGATAGGACATGAATAGTATCCAAGTCTTCTAGGCTCCGGTTCCATTTCGTCAGGACTTCTCTCTGGAGGTACCTCATATGCCATAGTGCCCATGGAACTGCCTCTGTGGCTGACGAAAGGAGTCCCAGGAATCTCATTAGGGTCCGAAGAGACACCTGACGCGGAGGAATGAGAAACTGGGCTCCCCTCTGTATACGTACCAGCCTGGGTGTTGAGAGGAACAGCTTCATCTGCGTGGAATCTATGATGAAACCCAAAAAAGTCTTTATTTTGGATGGCACCAATTCTGACTTCTCCTGGTTGATCAGCCACCCTAACTGCTGAAGGATGTCCAAGACATAATTCAGCTGAAAGCTCAGAAGACTCTGAGTCTGAGCCATAATCAACCAGTCGTCTAGATAGGGAATGATCTTTATTCCCTGAAGTCTGAAGATAACCATCATGGCCGACACTACCTTTGTGAACACAAAGGGGGCCGATGTTATGCCGAAGGGAAGAACCTTGAACTGAAGATGTCTTACCTTCCCTTGTAGCTGGATGGCAATCCTCAGATATTTTCTGTGCGCTGGCAGAATAGGTATGTGGAGGTATGCGTCCTGGAGGTCTATTGATACCATAAAGTCGCCCTCCTGGAGGACGGTTTTTACGGATCTGATATTTTCCATGCGAAATCTCTTTTTTATCATGAACCCGTTTAAGTAACGCAGATCGATAATAAGCCTCCACTTTCCGGACGGCTTTGGTACGAGAAAAATCGGAGAGTATACTCCCAGACCGACGTCTGACAGAGGGACTTCCTCCAGGGCTTCTATGTCCAACAGGTGAAAGATTTCTTTCTCTATAACGGGATGTTTGACCGGGCCTAAATGATGCGACACCAGAAACCTTGGGGGGGGAGGAAGAAACAAAGGAAGCACATAACCACTTTGAATAATGCTTATTACCCACACATCCTTTATTAATTTTTTCCAGGCGGGAAGAAACATAGTGAGACGCCCCCCCACAGGTATGCCTCTGGCGTCAGAAATCCGGCTTCTTGGCAGAATCTTTTTGCTGCCTGCCTGTACCTCTTCTATTGTAGTATTTTCCTCTTCCTCGGGACTGATAACGACTTTTTCCACGCTGAGGAGATCTGCCTCTACGAAAGGATCCGCGAGGTTTTTTATACGCACCACTGACGTAAGAAAGGGGTAAAGACTTACCCTTCTTGTCCGACATCTCCTCCATGATTTTATCCAGCTCTGATCCAAAAAGTCGTCCCGGTTGATACTCTAAATTACATAGTTGGAATTTAGAGTTGGAATCGCCGGCCCATGGTCTCAACCATAGGGCCCGGCGACCGGCAGTTGACAAGCCCATAGACTTAGCTGCCAAGCGGGTCTCCTGCGAAGCTGCGTCACATAAAAAATCAACCCCCATGTTGACTTTTTTGAATGAACGGAGGACCTTGTCCCGGTTCACTCCTGACTCAAGATCCTCCTGCACCTTAGCCAACCACCTTCTAAGACTCCTGGATACTTCGAATGCCGATATAGCAACTGCCCCTTGGGCAGCTGCTGCTGTATATGATCTTTTAAAGGCTACTTCAATTCTCCTGTCCATTGGATCTTTTAGATTCGAACCATCATCAGCGGGCAGGACAGTATTCTTAGACAATTTGGCTATGGCAGTATCTACTTTAGGAGGATCGGCCCAATCCTTGCATTGGTCCTCCTTGAGGACATACAAGGTCTTAAATTTTTTACTTAGAACCGGAGCTTTCTCCGGTTTCTTCCACTCAGTATAGAGCATAGACATGGAGTTTTCCCCAATAGAAAAAGCCCTAGGCTTTCTCGAAGCTGAGGCTACGTCCTCGATTTCTTCAGGGTGAATTTCAGCCTGAACAGCTCTGCGTAGTTTGTAGATGCTGTCCATAGGGAAATAACCCTTGAAAATCTCCTTTTCATCCTCAGAAGGTGAAGATGAATCAGACGAGGAAGAAGACCCCACTTCATCTATCACCTTAAATTCTGACCCCTAGGGTAGAGAAAAATAAGCTTAGCTAGGGTAATAATCCCTGCTGTGCACCCAAACCATATATACTCACAGGCTGTGAGGCAGAAGGTGAAATGCTACGTTTAGACTTCTTCTTATGACGACAGTCTCTGTTAGCAAGGGATTTCTCTACATAATCCTTCACCCATATTACAACATCCTGAGTATCAGGTTCTCCGGTACTTTTTGGGCGACATGAAGTACAACGTACTGTAATACACATAATAATGAAATGATAAGACCTCATGAAATGCAGAAAAAATTTGGAACCTTATAGTTGACAGGTAGAGCGTACGATATTCGTATCCATCCGGCAAAGGATTTTCGCAATCCGCACAGATCAGATGTTTGCGCTTGGAGGTTCTTTTACCCGACGGGCTAGTCTCCATTGCGGACATCTAGTAAACAAAGGGTTATATTAACAAAAAACCCCTATAAGCACAGGCCTTGCCTGAACCGAGGGTGTCATACACTGAAAAATCCACTAGATGGCAGCAGAGTACTTACATTCTCACAAACTGCAGTAGTCTCAATACGGCTGCTGGTAATACACAAAAGCGGCGCTGGTAACACAGATACACAAACTCTGTATCGTAGGTAGGACTCAGGAGTCAGACCTAGTCCTACCTGGATGAAGAGTCCCATTTAAATGGGATGGATCCTGGCAGTGAGGCCGACGCCGCCGCCGCTCGAGCCGGCACTTCCGGCTTTCCTTGATGACGTCGGCTGTCTGCGCCGGCTAATGACGTCACTGGAACGCATGTGGAACGCATGCGCATGCGCAGTAGCCAGTAAGCCGGACGATGATGATGCCAAGATGGCCGCCGCAATCCTGAATGCTCCTGGCTTGAAATCTCCACTGAAGACTGGTACGATTGTACCCGCAGGACTGGACAAGCGAACGGCCTACCTACATGCAGGAACCAGGTAACTGGTCCTGCTCTAATAAAATAAACCCACACTTAGTGCAGAAAATAGGAGGGAGCAAGGTCCCTTGGGGCTAGTCCTAGGGACGAAGAAAAAAAGACTGATGTGTGTGGGGGGGGGGGGGGCTTATTTATACTTCCTGTAGGAGGGATTAATAAAGCTTTGCTATTGTTTTCATTAAAATTCCTTCGTCCCAGGGGCTCGCAGGGGCGAAAATACCCCTATCGTTGTGATGCCAATGGGACGTAAGGGAAACATAGTTATCAAAAACTTCACCACTGAGAGATAGTAGAAAGATTGCACTGATGAGAGAACCTCAGCCAATAATATGGAAACGTCCACCGCCCAGCCGGGCTGATCCAAGTTCACGTAGGACGCCGGGACACTCACGGAACAGATGGAGAGTTCACGTCTGCAACGTTTCAGAGCTAGCGCTTCTGTCTTGCAATGTTGCTAGTGATATTTAATATATAATTTATGTGGCAAAACCTTTTTCTGTACAAGCAGAAAAGTTTCAAAGTTAAAAAAAATAAATTTTTCACGTTATTTTATTTTTTTCATAAAGATTTGTTGCAAGTATGGATTCCAATTTACCAGAAATGTAAAGTACCATATGTCACGAGAAAACAATCTCAGAATCAGCCGGATAGGTAAAAGCATCCCAAGTTATTAATGAATAAAGTGACATAGGTCATATTCATAAAATTTGTCTGTGTTTTTTTCTTTTTTGCAGAAATCAATATTCCAGGCGATTTTAAGAAACTTTGTAATTAGGTTTATTAGGCAAATATGCCATTATCTGCATTCAAAAAGCCTTTCCCCAGGTCCCCCCCTCCCCCTCTCTCTCATTCACTGCTCATTATCAGGAAATCTCGACTCTTTTACATCAGTCGAGCCCTGTGTAACCTATGGAGAGGGGAGGAGGGAGATTAGTCGCCAGCAGAGAGCAGAGAACAAAGGATTACACAGTGGGAGCTGTGTGAAAGCCGGTATTCAGAGGTCAGTGCTGACTTCAGAGGAGATATCCGGTGATGTAACTGTAAATTAACTCTTTGTTGTCCTGTTTTGGTGCCTCATCTCCCTCCACCCCCCCCCCCTCCATAGAGAACCATGAAGACAGGGGGGAGAGCTTCAAACTGTTTTTTCATGATAAAAATGCATGTTTCCGCTAATAAACCCAATTACCAAGTTTCTTAAAATCGCCTGGACTAGTGGTTTCTGCAAAAAAATAAATAAAATTAAACAACAGTGACATTTTAATGTCATTTTGAAGATTTAATGTGCTGTAATAAAGTTTGGATTGTTTTTCTTCACTGGAGCTGTGGATTCCATTCATTTCCTTCTGTAACCTAAATGATCCCCCGATCATCAGGCGGAGTGAAAGTGAATGAACTAGTCGCTCCTCTCTCCCTCTTCTCCTTCTCGGGCCGTATTCATTTACTTAAAGGACAACTCCTACGAACTATAACGTTCTATAACTTTGTAATGTGTTTAAATAAGCGGTCTGGCCCCCCTCCCCCACTTTCGGACCTGATTGGCTGAGCTTGCTGGAAGCCATGTGATGCGCTCCAGCCAATGAAAAGGCTGTCGGTGCGCAAGCGCACTGGCAGCCTTTTCTCTCCTATGGACCTGGAAGTGAGGGAGATCGCAGGACGGCGGCCGGAGGGGACGGAGACACGGACGGCGGGCGATTCAAGTGGCGATCCTCACCGGAGGGATGGTGAGTATGGTGTCTGTGTTTTTTTTCACCTCCCGTGGGAGTTGTCCTTTAAGAAGATTTCTTTTCCCCAGTTGTTCTATCCGATGCAAACAGTCCCCCTTCTCATCCGGCACACCGATTATACCAAACCATTACATTTATATGGCAGGGTAAGGGTCCGTTTACACAGACAGATTATCTGCCAAAGATTTGAAGATTTGAAGCCAAAGCCAGGAATGGATTTAAAAAGAGGAAAAATCTCAAGCTTTCCTTTATGACCTGATCTCTGTTTATAGTCTGTTTCTGGCTTTGGCTTCAAACCTTTCTGTGTGAATGGACCCTTAGCGCTGCAGGATTGCTTATGAATCTGTCTCCCCCAATGTGACGGTGGGGCCGAGGTCATATAAGATGGCGGCTGTTTAGTCCAGGCAGCCATAGAGGAGAATGGTGGTCTGCTGCAGCTCCTATAGGACGGAGCGACGGCCGCAGATTGCTGCTATCCAGATCCTTGATGTTTCCACATATTGAAAAGACAACGATCAGCTGACATCATGCATGCCCATTGTCTTCTATTACACAAAGCAATTATTGTCCGTAATGGCCGATAATCGCTTAGTGTAATAGGACCATAAGAATTGTCCATAGAGCTACTTCTGCTTTCTACATTGTGTACAGGGAGGGGACCGTTCTCCATCACACCCAATGTCCCAGGTGTAAGCTCCCTGGTGCCGACCTGATTGCGTCTCACCTTCCAATGGTTGGATAAAATTTAAGCTTATGTCAACAAAAACACCTTTATTGAAAAAAATTACTCTTGCTTCATTACATCGGTGGACAGTGTCACCTAGGCGGGGCTTCATGACATCGGTGTCACCTAGGCGGGGCTTCATTACATCGGTGGACAGTGTCACCTAGGCGGGGCTTCATGACATCAGTGGACAGTGTCACCTAGGCGGGGCTTCATTACATCAGTGGACAGTGTCACCTAGGCAGGGCTTCATTACATCGGTGGACAGTGTCACCTAGGCGGGGCTTCATGACATCAGTGGACAGTGTCACCTAGGCGGGGCTTCATTACATCAGTGGACAGTGTCACCTAGGCGGGGCTTCATTACATCGGTGGACAGTGTCACCTAGGCGGGGCTTCATGACATCAGTGGACAGTGTCACCTAGGCGGGGCTTCATTACATCAGTGGACAGTGTCACCTAGGCGGGGCTTCATTACATCGGTGGACAGTGTCACCTAGGCGGGGCTTGATTACATAGGTGTCACCTAGACTGGCTTCATTACATCAGTGGACAGTGTCATCTAGGCAGGGCTTCATTACATCAGTGGACAGTGTCACCTAGGCAGGGCTTCATTACATCGGTGGACAGTGTCACCTAGGCGGGGCTTGATTACATAGGTGTCACCTAGACGGGCTTCATTACATCAGTGGACTGTGTCACCTAGGCAGGGCTTCATTACATCAGTGGACAGTGTCACCTATGCGGGGCTTCATTGCATCAGTGGACAGTGTCACCTATGCGGGGCTTCATTACATCGATGGACAGTGTCACCTATGCGGGGCTTCATTACATCAGTTAAAACCAAATGGTGCCAAAAATGACAAAAAATGACCTGGAGATTGCGCTCACCACCAAACAACGTAGTAGAAACCGATGTTCACATAAAACACGATTTATTCAGTGGACTGATTAAATCGTGTTTTATGTGAACATCGGTTTCTACTACGTTGTTTGGTGGTGAGCGCAATCTCCAGGTCATTTTTTGTCATTTTTGGCACCATTTGGTTTTACCTGACTCCACGGGTCCTTGCATAAGGAGCCCGGTTTAGACCTGTTGTGAAGACTGCTGCTACCCCTATCCCTGGGAGGTGTGTTGGACACCATTACATGTGCTGCTGGGTGTTGTGGCTCTGTTTCCACAACCCCAAAAGGTGAGCAATGATTTTTTACATGTGTTAGATCATTATTTCTATCCTGAGGTACTACTCTATGAGGCGCTCTGCCTTTTTTTTGTTCTTTGTTTCATTACATCAGTGTAACCTAGGCGGGGCTTCATTACATTGGTGTAATCTAGGCGGGGCTTCATTACATTAGTGTCACCTAGGTGGGGCTTCATTACATCGGTGTCACCTAGGTGGGGCTTCATTACATCGGTGTCACCTAGGCGGGGCTTCATTACATTGGTGTCATCTAGGTGGGGCTTCATTACATTAGTGTCACCTAGGTGGGGCTTCATTACATTGGTGTCACCTAGGTGGGGCTTCATTACATTGGTGTCACCTAGGCAGGGCTTCATTACATTGGTGTCACCTAGGCAGGGCTTCATTACATCGGTGTCACCTAGGCAGGGCTTTATTACATCAGTGTAACCTAGGTGGGGCTTTATTACATTAGTGTCACCTAGGTGGGGCTTCACGGTGGTCGGTCCCCATCTCCTGGCTGGGATGAAATGAAAGGATTTTAGAGCAGAAGGCAGACAGAGACAAGTGTTATACAGGTATATATCACATGTACAGCGGCAACTACTAAGGGCCGTGTTACAGGAAGCCATAATTGGCTGAATCCGGCAGATTATCTCTCTGTGTAAGGGTACAAACACACACAGCAGATACGCAGCAGATACGCAGCAGATTTGATACTGTGTTCAGTTATTTAGATCTAATCTGCTGCGTATCTGCTGCGTATCGCAGCAGTAAATACGCAGCGTATAAGCCGTGTGTGTTTGTACCCTAAGGGTGCGTTCAGACTACGGAATTCTCGCTGATAAATTTGTCTGGATTCCGTAGCTCGTATCCGCTCACGGCTGCGCGCCTCTCCGCCCGTGCCATAGACACCATTCTATGCACAGGAGGATTCCGCATTCCGCCAAAAGAATTGACACGCCAATTCTTTCGGCGGATAGTGAAATCAGCCGGCCCATAGAATGCTGTCTATGGCACGGGCAGAGAGGCGCGCAGCCGTGAGCGGATATGAGCTACGGAATCCGGACGAGTTTATCCACGAGAATTCCAGAGTCTGAACACACCCTAAATGAGACAATTGCGGCTGATGGCATCAAATGGCCCGACGCCAAAATCATCGGCCTCCAACTGCGAAGTACGTGTAATAGTGATACACGGCCGACGGCTAATGACTGAGCAGGAGAAGAGCAGGGAGAGGAGAAGAGCGGGGAGAGGTGATGGATGAAAAGCCTTCATGGAGATTTGTGCTCCTATAGAGAATATCACAAGCCGCTGCCGTCCAGGAGAAGGGGGGACAGAGGTGTGTACGGGGAGGGGATACACTGTGCTCCTCCGCTGATGGGAGGGGGACAGAGGTGTGTACCGGGAGGGGATACACTGTGCTCCTCCGCTGATGGGAGGGGGACAGAGGTGTGTACCGGGAGGGGATACACTGTGCTCCTCCGCTGATGGGAGGGGGATACACAGCGGCCTGTATTTAGAGTTCATGCTGCCCTAGGCACTTTGCAAGCTGAGCCCCCCCCCCCGCCACTGGCAGGTTACATGTATGGTGTATGCCCTGGCACAGCTGGCAGGCTGGCACCCCAGCACCTGGTACTACTGAGCGGCTTCCCCCATCTTTCAGTAGTACTGGGTGCTGGGGCGCTCTGCTTGATACCCGCTCTTCTCATCAAACAGACGTGATGGAGGAAGGAGGCCGGGGACGTCTAAGTTCGGGGACCGCTTCTGTCCAGTGTCGGACTGGGGTACCTGGGGCCCACCAGAGGAAATGATCCTTGGGGACACCAATAAAGAACCAGTGAGACATGACATGCTGACCCCGTCCTTTCCTGGATTCATCTGTATCTGTGACAAATCCCTACATTTATACAGCTCTCAGGGTATGCTGGGAGTTGTAGTCTCTGAGAGGACAACCCTGTAATAAATCACTGTGTGCAGAGTCTCCTGGTGGCTGCAATCTGTGGGTGACAACCATCAGCCCTGAAGGTCCAGCAATACATCTGTCTACACTGTACTACAACTCCCAGCATATCCTGAGGGCTGCAGACTGTCAGTACATGCTGGGAGTTGTAGTGCCTGCAGCTGTTATAGTTGGGTCCTATACACTGGATGATTTGTGGCATATAAGTATACATAGATCTGTGGGGGCTCAGTATATAGAAGTGACCCCAGAACATCACTAATAGGGATAGGGGGAGATGGTTTTGTTCTGTCCCCTATTAGTGCTGTTCTGGGGTCACTTCCACACACTGAGCCCCCACAGATCTATGTATTCTTATATGCCACAAAGCATCCAGTGTATAATGCACCTAGGGCCCAACTACAACAGCTGCAGGCACTACAACTCCCAGCATGTACTGACAGTCTGCAGCCCTCAGGATATGTGGGACTGTGTCAGTACACTACCGCAAACAATACACTGACCCATTTAGACCCCAATGGTACACAGGCTCTGCATACTAATGGTGCGTTTACACAGAGAGATTAATCTGACAGATTTTTTAAGCCAAAACCAAGAACAGACTATAAACAGGGTGCAGGTCATAAAGGAAAGACTGAGATTACCTGTTTTTTTAAATCCATTCCTGACTTTGGCTTCCAAAATTGGTCAGATAAATCTGCCTGTGTAAACGCACCATATAGAAGTGATTACAGTGCATCTACTAATGACTCGCAGGTGACGTCTTCTCGAATTGCCGTTGCTCACTTTTTGCTTTCTTCTGCATCTGGTGCAGCATCACGAAGACTTCTCCAAACACAACTCGTCTGCAGGTGGGCAGCTGGGGGTGACTGGGGAAGGGAGGCAGCTGGGGGTGACTGGGGAAGGGAGGCAGCTGGGGGTGACTGGGAAAGGGAGGCAGCTGAGGGTGACTGGGGAAGGGAGGCAGCTGGGGGTGACTGGGGAAGGGAGGCAGCTGGGGGTGACTGGGGAAGGGAGGCAGCTGGGGGTGGCAAGGGGAGCAGCTGGGGGTGACTGGGGAAGGGAGGCAGCTGGGGGTGGCAAGGGGAGCAGCTGGGGGTGACTGGGGAAGGGAGGCAGCTGGGGGTGAGTGGGGAAGGGAGGCAGCTGGGGGTGGCAAGGGGAGCAGCTGGGGGTGACTGGGGAAGGGAGGCAGCTGGGGGTGGCAGGGGAGAAGCTGGGGGTGACTGGGGAAGGGAGGCAGCTGGGGGTGACTGGGGAAGGGAGGCAGCTGGGGGTGACTGGGGAAGGGAGGCAGCTGGGGGTGACTGGGGAAGGGAGGCAGCTGGGGGTGACTGGCGAAGGGAGGCAGCTGGGGGTGACTGGGGAAGGGAGGCAGCTGGAGGTGGCAAGGGGAGCAGCTGGGGGTGACTGGGGAAGGGAGGCAGCTGGGGGTGGCAAGGGGAGCAGCTGGGGGTGACTGGGGAAGGGAGGCAGCTGGGGGTGGCAAGGGGAGCAGCTGGGGGTGACTGGGGAAGGGAGGCAGCTGGGGGTGGCAAGGGGAGCAGCTGGGGGTGACTGGGGAAGGGAGGCAGCTGGGGGTGACTGGGGAAGGGAGGCAGCTGGGGGTGACTGGGGAAGGGAGGCAGCTGGAGGTGACTGGGGAAGGGAGGCAGCTGGGGGTGACTGGGGAAGGGAGGCAGCTGGGGGTGACTGGCGAAGGGAGGCAGCTGGGGGTGACTGGGGAAGGGAGGCAGCTGGGGGTGGCAAGGGGAGCAGCTGGGGGTGACTGGGGAAGGGAGGCAGCTGGGGGTGACTGGGGAAGGGAGGCAGCTGGGGGTGACTGGGGAAGGGGAGCAGCTGGGGGTGACTGGGGAAGGGAGGCAGCTGGGGGTGACTGGGGAAGGGAGGCAGCTGGGGGTGGCAAGGGGAGCAGCTGGGGGTGACTGGGGAAGGGAGGCAGCTGAGGGTGACTGGAGAAGGGAGGCAGCTGGGGGTGACTGGGGAAGGGGAGCAGCTGGGGGTGACTGGGGAAGGGAGGCAGCTGGGGGTGGCAAGGGGAGCAGCTGGGGGTGACTGGGGAAGGGAGGCAGCTGGGGGTGACTGGGGAAGGGAGGCAGCTGGGGGTGACTGGGGAAGGGAGGCATCTGGGGGTGACTGGGGAAGGGAGGCAGCTGGGGGTGACTGGGGAAGGGAGGCAGCTGGGGGTGACAGGGGGAGCAGCTGGGGGTGACTGGGGAAGGGAGGAAGCTGGAGGTGACAGGGGGAGCAGCTGGGGTGACACAGGGAGGGGGAGAAGCTGGGGGGCAGGGGAAACAACTGGGGTGACTGGGGAAGGGAGGCAGCGGGGGGTGGCAGGGCGGGCAGCTGGGGTGACAGGGACAGGGGGAGAAGGAACAGCTGGGGTGACAGGGGGAGAAGCTGAGGTGACAGAGGGAGAAGCTGGGACAGCCTGTCACGCATGCCGGAAGCTCACAGCCGCAGCCCCGCAGTGCCGAACTTCTCCCCTGCTTGTGACGTCATTGCGCTGGCGCCGAGCAGGAGAGGAGTTCGGGTACTGCGGGGCTGCGGCTGTGAGCTTCCGGCCCGTGTGACAGGCTGTCTATGGTGGAAGCTGCACCCCGGCACCCTATCCCCCCCCTGGGCGCGGACGTCAGCGGCGGGGCGTTGGAGGGGGTTAAAAAAAAACAGGTAGACCAGGACAGACAGGTAGACCAGGAAGGGGGGAACAGAGGTGTGTACGGGCAGGTGATACACTGTGCACCTCCGCTGATGGGATGGGAGGGGGATACACGGCGGCCACATCGGGGTCATTCAGTGCCAGAAATTTGTAGTTTACTTCTATTAAAAAAATCTCCAGTCTTCCAATACTTATCAGCTGCTCTATGTCCTGCAGGAAGTGGTGTATTCTCTCCAGTCTGACACAGTGCTCTCTGCTGCCACCTCTGTTCATGTCAGGAACTGTCCAGAGCAGCAGCAAATCCCCATAGAAAACCTCTCCTGCTCTGGACAGTTCCTGACATGAACAGAGGTGGCAGCAGAGAGCACTGTGTCAGACTGGAGAGAATACACCACTTCCTGCAGGACATACAACAGCTGATAAGTACCGGAAGATGTCACACAGAGAATTTGTGCCCTTGAAATTGGCCGCAGATATACAAATCCATCACACGGCCGATTATCTGTCCACGTCCGCCATCAATCACCTAGCGAGGAGAACGGGAGACACAGCTGTGACAGTGGAGGTGACCCCATTAACGTCAGGAGACAGCAAATGCCCAGCAGCCGTCCAGGGATATAAATCTCCCGCTAGCAGCACCTCAACATAGATTGTATAGGGGGGGGGGGATTCTGGCTGTTATATTATAGTAGGGGGTGTTATCCGGATGCCCCGCCCCAATGATATAACCGCCATTGCCCTGAGCCCCGCCTCTCTCGGTCTATACTCACTTGCTGACTTGTCTCCTTCCTAACGCAGATGTGGAAGGAGAGAAGGATCGGCCATGTTGTGTCCTCAGTGAGAAGAGAGGAGACTGAAGGCCCCCACCCCTCTCCACTATAAGCAAATGCACGCTCCCCCACCCCTCTCCACTATAAGCACATGCACGCTCCCCCACCCCTCTCCACTATAAGCACATGCACGCTCCCCCCCTCCCCACTATAAGCACATGCACGCTCCCCCCACCCCTCTCCACTATAAGCACATGCAGGCTCCCCCACCCCTCTCCACTATAAGCACATGCACGCTCCCCCACCCCTCTCCACTATATGCACATGTACGCTCCCCCCACCCCTCTCCACTATAAGCACATGCACGCTCCCCCCACCCCTCCCCACTATAAGCACATGCACGCTCCCCCCACCCCTCTCCACTATAAGCACATGCACGCTCCCCCCACCCCTCTCCACTATAAGCACATGCACACTCCCCCACCCCTCTCCACTATAAGCACATGCACACTCCCCCACCCTCCTCCACTATAAGCACATGCACGCTCCCCCACCCCTCTCCACTATAAACACAAGCAGGCTCCCCCTCCTCTCCACTATAAGCACATGCACGCTCCCCCACCCCTCCCCACTATAAGCACATGCACGCTCCCCCACCCCTCTCCACTATATGCACATGTACGCTCCCCCCACCCCTCTCCACTATAAGCACATGCACGCTCCCCCCACCCCTCCCCACTATAAGCACATGCACGCTCCCCCCACCCCTCTCCACTATAAGCACATGCACGCTCCCCCCACCCCTCTCCACTATAAGCACATGCACACTCCCCCACCCCTCTCCACTATAAGCACATGCACACTCCCCCACCCTCCTCCACTATAAGCACATGCACGCTCCCCCACCCCTCTCCACTATAAACACAAGCAGGCTCCCCCTCCTCTCCTCTATAAGCACATGCACGCTCCCCCACCCCTCTCCACTATAAGCACATGCAGGCTCGCCACCCCTCTCCACTATAAGCACATGTACGCTCCCCCACCCCTCTCCACTATAAGCACATGCACGCTCGCCACCCCTCTCCACTATAAGCACATGCACGCTCCCCCACCCCTCTCCACTATAAGCACATGCACGCTCCCCCACCCCGCTCCACTATAAGCACATGCACGCTCCCCACCCCTCTCCACTATAAGCACATGCACGCTCCTCACCCCTCTCCACTATAAGCACATACACGCTCCCCCCACCCCTCTCCACTATAAGCACATGCACGCTCCCCCCATCCCTCTCCACTATAAGCACATGCATGCTCCCCCCATCCCTCTCCACTATAGGCACATGCACGCTCCCCCACCCCTCCCCACTATAAGCACATGCACGCTCCCCCACCCCTCTCCACTATAAGCACATGCACGCTCCCCCACCCCTCTCCACTATAAGCACATGCACGCTCCCCCACCCCTCTCCACTATAAGCACATGCACGCTCCCTCACCCCTCTCCACTATAAGCACATGCACGCTCCCCACCCCTCTCCACTATAAGCACATGCACGCTCCTCACCCCTCTCCACTATAAGCACATGCACGCTCCCCCCACCCCTCTCCACTATAAGCACATGCACGCTCCCCCCACCCCTCTCCACTTTAAGCACATGCACGCTCCCCCCATCCCTCTCCACTATAAGCACATGCACGCTCCCCCACCCCTCTCCACTTTAAGCACATGCACGCTCCCCCATCCCTCTCCACTATAAGCACATGCACGCTCCCCCCATCCCTCTCCACTATAAGCACATGCACGCTCCCCACCCCTCTCCACTATAAGCACATGCACGCTCCCCCCTCTCCACTATAAGCACATGTACGCTCCCCCCTCCACTATAAGCACGTGCACGCTCCCCCACCCCTCTTCATTATAAGCATATGCACGCTCCCCCCTCTCCATTATAAGCACATGCACACTCCCCCGCCCTCCTACACTATAAGCACATGCACGCTCCCCACCCCTCTCCACTATAAGCACATGCACGCTCCCCCACCCCTCTCCACTATAAGCACATGCACGCTCCCCCACCCCTCCCCACTATAAGCACATGCACGCTCCCCCCACCCCTCTCCTCTATAAGCACATGCACGCTCCCCCACCCCTCCCCACTATAAGCACATGCACGCTCCCCCACCCCTCTCCTCTATAAGCACATGCACGCTCCCCCCATCCCTCTCCACTATAAGCACATGCACGCTCCCCCCACCCCTCTCCACTATAAGCACATGCACGCTCCCCCACCCCTCTCCACTATAAGCACATGCACGCTCCCCCACCCCTCCCCACTATAAGCACATGCACGCTCCCCCACCCCTCTCCACTATAAGCACATGCACGCTTCCCCCACCCCTCCCCACTATAAGCACATGCACGCTCCCCCACCCCTCCCCACTATAAGCACATGCACGCTCCCCCACCCCTCCCCACTATAAGCACATGCACGCTCGCCACCCCTCTCCACTATAAGCAAATGCACGCTTCCCCCACCCCTCCCCACTATAAGCACATGCACGCTCCCCCCACCCCTCCCCACTATAAGCACATGCACGCTCGCCACCCCTCTCCACTATAAGCACATGCACGCTCCCCCCACCCCTCCCCACTATAAGCACATGCACGATCCCCCCACCCCTCCCCACTATAAGCACATGCACGCTCGCCACCCCTCTCCACTATAAGCACATGCACGCTCCCCCACCCCTCTCCACTATAAGCACATGCACGCTCCCCCCTCTCCACTATAAGCACATGCACGCTCCCCCACCCCTCCCCACTATAAGCACATGCACGCTCCCCCACCCCTCCCCACTATAAGCACATGCACGCTCCCCCACCCCTCCCCACTATAAGCACATGCACGCTCCCCCCACCCCTCTCCACTATAAGCACATGCACACTCCCCCCACCCCTCTCCACTATAAGCACATGCACGCTCCCCCACCCCTCCCCACTATAAGCACATGCACGCTCCCCCCATCCCTCTCCACTATAAGCACATGCACACTCCCCCACCCCTCTCCTCTATAAGTACATGCACGCTCCCCCACCCATCTCCACTATAAGCACATGCACGCTCCCCCCTCTCCACTATAAGCACATGCACGCTCCCCCCACCCCTCTCCACTATAAGCACATGTACGCTCCCCCACCCCTCTCCACTATAAGCACATGCACGCTCGCCACCCCTCTCCACTATAAGCACATGCACGCTCCCCCCACCCCTCTCCACTATAAGCACATGCACGCTCCCCCCTCTCCACTATAAGCACATGCACGGTCCCCCACCCCGCTCCACTATAAGCACATGCACGCTCCCCACCCCTCTCCCTATAAGCACATGCACGCTCCCCCACCCCTCTCCACTATAAGCACATGCACGCTCCCGCACCCCTCTCCACTATAAGCACATGCACGCTCCACCCACCCCTCTCCACTATAAGCACATACACGCTCCCCCCACCCCTCTCCACTATAAGCACATGCACGCTCCCCCCACCCCTCTCCACTATAAGCACATGCACGCTCCCCCCATCCCTCTCCACTATAAGCACATGCACGCTCCCCCCACCCCTCTCCACTATAAGCACATGCACGCTCCCCCCACCTCTCTCCACTATAAGCACATGCACGCTCCCGCACCCCTCTCCCCTATAAGCACATGCACGCTCCCCCCTCTCCACTATAAGCACATGCACGCTCCCCACCCCTCTCCCTATAAGCACATGCACGCTCCCCCACCCCTCTCCACTATAAGCACATGCACGCTCCCGCACCCCTCTCCACTATAAGCACATGCACGCTCCCCCACCCCTCTCCACTATAAGCACATGCACGTTCCCCCCACCCCTCTCCACTACAGGCACATGCACGCTCCCCCCACCCCTCTCCACTATAAGCACATGCACGCTCCCCCCACCCCTCTCCACTATAAGCAAATGCACGCTCCCCCCATCCCTCTCCACTATAAGCACATGCACGCTCCCCCCACCCCTCTCCACTATAAGCACATGCACGCTCCCCCACCCCTCTCCACTATAAGCACATGCACGCTCCCCCACCCCTCCCCACTATAAGCACATGCACGCTCCCCCCTCTCCACTATAAGCACATGCACGCTCCCCCACCCCTCTCCTCTATAAGCACATGCACGCTCCCCCACCCCTCCCCACTATAAGCACATGCACGCTCCCCCATCCCTCCCCACTATAAGCACATGCACGCTCCCCCACCCCTCTCCTCTATAAGCACATGCACGCTCCCCCCATCCCTCTCCACTATAAGCACATGCACGCTCCCCCCACCCCTCTCCACTATAAGCAAATGCACGCTTCCCCCACCCCTCTCCACTATAAGCACATGCACGCTCCCCCCATCCCTCTCCACTATAAGCACATGCACACTCCCCCACCCCTCTCCACTATAAGCACATGCACGCTCCCCCCACCCCTCTCCACTATAAGCACATGCACGCTCCCCCCTCTCCACTATAAGCACATGCACGCTCCCCCCTCTCCACTATAAGCACATGCACGCTCCCCCCTCTCCACTATAAGCACATGCACTGTCCCCCACCCCTCTCCACTATAAGCACATGTACGCTCCCCACCCCTCTCCCTATAAGCACATGCACGCTCCCCCACCCCTCTCCACTATAAGCACTTGTACGCTCCCCCACCCCTCTCCACTATAAGCTAATGCACGCTCGCCACCCCTCTCCACTATAAGCACATGTACGCTCCCCCACCCCTCTCCACTATAAGCACATGCACGCTCGCCACCCCTCTCCACTATAAGCACATGCACGCTCCCCCCACCCCTCTCCACTATAAGCACATGCACGCTCCCCCCTCTCCACTATAAGCACATGCACGCTCCCGCACCCCTCTCCACTATAAGCACATGCACGCTCCCCACCCCTCTCCACTATAAGCACATGCACGCTCCCCACCCCTCTCCCTATAAGCACATGCACGCTCCCCCACCCCTCTCCACTATAAGCACATGCACGCTCCCGCCATCCCTCTCCACTATAAGCACATGCACGCTCCCCCACCCCTCTCCACTATAAGCACATGCACGCTCCTCACCCCTCTCCACTATAAGCACATGCACGCTCCCCCCTCTCCACTATAAGCACATGCACGCTCCCCACCCCTCTCCCTATAAGCACATGCACGCTCCCCCACCCCTCTCCACTATAAGCACATGCACGCTCCCGCCATCCCTCTCCACTATAAGCACATGCACGCTCCCCCCACCCCTCTGCACTACAGGCACATGCACGCTCCCCCCATCCCTCTCCACTATAAGCACATGCACGCTCCCCCCACCCCTCTCCACTATAAGCACATGCACGCTCCCCCCACCCCTCTCCACTATAAGCACATGCACGCTCCCCCACCCCTCTCCACTATAAGCACATGCACGCTCCCCCAACCTCTTCCCGCTATAAGCACATGCACGCTCCCCCCACCCCTCCCCACTATAAGCACATGTACGCTTTTCCACCCCTCTCCACTATAAGCACATGTACGCTCCCCCACCCCTCTCCACTATAAGCACATGGACGCTCCCCCACCCCTCTCCACTATATATGCACATGCACGCTCCCCCACCCCCTCCACTATAAGCACATGCACGCTCCCCCACCCCTCTCCACTATAAGCACATGCACGCTCCCCCCATCCCTCTCCACTATAAGCACATGCACGCTCCCCCACCCCTCTCCACTATAAGCACATGCACGCTCCCCCACCCCTCTCCACTATAAGCACATGGACGCTCCCCCCACCCCTCCCCACTATAAGCACATGCACGCTCCCCCCACCCCTCTCCACTATAAGCACATGCACGCTCCCCCACCCCTCTCCACTATAAGCACATGCACGCTCCCCCCATCCCTCTCCACTATAAGCACATGCACGCTCCCCCCCTCCACTATAAGCACATGCACGCTCCCCGACCCCTCTCCACTATAAGCACATGCACGCTCCCCCCACCCCTCTCCACTATAAGCACATGCACGCTCCCCCCCTCTCCACTATAAGCACATGCATGCTCCCCCACCCCTTCCCACTATATATGCACATGCACGCTCCCCCACCCCTCTCCACTATAAGCACATGCACGTCCCCCCCTCTCCACTATAAGCACATGCACGCTCCCCCACCCCTCCCCACTATAAGCACATGCACGCTCCCCCACCCCTCCCCACTATAAGCACATGCACGCTCCCCCACCCCTCTCCACTATAAGCACATGCACACTCCTCACCCCTCTCCACTATAAGCACATGTACGCTCCCCCCACCCCTCTCCACTATAAGCACATGCACGCTCCCCCACCCCTCTCCACTATAAGCACATGCACGCTCCCCCCACCCCTCTCCACTATAAGCACATGCACGCTCCCCCACCCCTCCCCACTATAAGCACATGCACGCTCCCCCCACCCCTCTCCACTATAAGCACATGCACGCTCCCCCTCTCCACTATAAGCACATGCACGCTCCCCCACCCCTCTCCACTATAAGCACATGCACGCTCCCCCCTCTCCACTATAAGCACATGCACGGTCCCCCATCCCTCTCCACTATAAGCACATGCACGCTCCCCCACCCCTCTCCACTATAAGCACATGCACGCTCCCCCACCCCTCTCCACTATAAGCACATGCACGTCCCCCCCTCTCCACTATAAGCACATGCACGCTCCCCCACCCCTCTCCACTATAAGCACATGCACGCTCCCCCACTATAAGCACATGCACGCTCCCCCACCCCTCTCCACTATAAGCACATGAACGCTCCCCCCACCCCTCTACACTATAAGCACATGCACGCTCCCCCCTCTCCACTATAAGCACATGCACGCTCCCCCCCCTCCCCACTATAAGCACATGCACGCTCCCCCACCCCCCTCCACTATAAGCACATGCACGCGCCCCCACCCCTCTCCACTATAAGCACATGCACGCTCCCCCCACCCCTCCCCACTATAAGCACATGCACGCTCCCCCACCCCTCCCCACTATAAGCACATGCACGCTCCCCCACCCCTCTCCACTATAAGCACATGCACGCTCCCCCACCCCTCTCCACTATAAGCACATGCACGCTCCCCCCACCCCTCCCCACTATAAGCACATGCACGCTCCCCCACCCCTCCCCACTATAAGCACATGCACGCTCCCCCACCCCTCTCCACTATAAGCACATGCACGCTCCCCCCACCCCTCTACACTATAAGCACATGCACGCTCCCCCCTCTCCACTATAAGCACATGCACGCTCCCCCCCTCCCCACTATAAGCACATGCACGCTCCCCCACCCCCCTCCACTATAAGCACATGCACGCTCCCCCCAGTCCTCTCCCCCTGTATACAGTGTATACAGCATCATACACCTGTATATAAGAACATAGGGGGAGATTTATCAAACATGGTGTAAAGTGAAACTGGCTCAGTCGCCCCTAGCAACCAATCAGATTCCACTTTTTATTCCTCACAGACTCTTTGAAAAATTAAATGTGGAATCTGATTGGTTGCTAGGGGCGACTGGGCCAGTTTCACTTTACACCATGTCACCTCTATACAGATCACTGGTCACCACATATGGTATATACTATATACTGCTCCATACACCTGTATATAAGAGCTGCAGGCAGGCACCATCTCCCATTACACATAGGTCCCGGCTCCCGGCAGCCTCCTCTCTTCCCTCAGGCTCTCTAGCTGCAGGAGTGTCCTCCCTGCCAGGCCCTGGAGCTGGGAGGAGAGAGCGGCCTCTAGTGGCTGCAGGGAGAATATACTGGAGCTGGGAGGAGAGAGCGGCCTCTAGTGGCTGCAGGGAGAATATACTGGAGCTGGGAGGAGAGAGCGGCCTCTAGTGGCTGCAGGGAGAATATACTGGAGCTGGGAGGAGAGAGCGGCCTCTAGTGGCTGCAGGGAGAATATACTGGAGCTGGGAGGAGAGAGCGGCCTCTAGTGGCTGCAGGGAGAATATACTGGAGCTGGGAGGAGAGAGCGGCCTCTAGTGGCTGCAGGGAGAATATACTGGAGCTGGGAGGAGAGAGCGGCCTCTAGTGGCTGCAGGGAGAATATACAGCCTGCAGCTATAACTGTCACAGTACATTGCTTCTATCTATATGTCTCAGCTTCTATGCATGGGGGCGGGGATATGGGCGGGGCTTTTCTAGGACACTTTAGTATATAGAGCAGAGTGATGTATGTGTGGATTATATAGAGGGGCAGTATACAGTGTCATCATACATAGGAGATTGCACATCTATTATCTGTCATATTCACTATTAGTGCTGACACTGTCTCCGCATTGCACTAATACTTGTCTTTCCATTGGATTGGCTGTACCATGTCATGTGGAGGTTGTTGGCCCCTCCCCCGCAGATGATGACATCACTAGCTATTGTTGGCCCTTCCCCCGGACATGATGACATCACAAAAGGCTCCTGTATAGGTCATGATGACATCACACACTGTATATAAGCAGCTGCAGAGCTCTAGAATCTCCAGAGGTGTTTAGTGGTTGGTGGAGGTAAGTCTGCTGTGTCCTTCCTTCTCTTCTATAATATAGGAGGAAACTATTGCTACAATATCCTCATCCCTACAGGTATATACTATATTATATATGATGGGATTACCCCTCTATTCTGATCCCTACAGGTATATACTATATTATATATGATGGGATTACCCCTCTATTGTGATCCCTACAGGTATATACTATATTATATATGAAAGGTTCCCCATTGAGTAACTCCTGACTGTTCTTCTTTATTTGTAGGAGAGAGAAAAGCGAGCAGAAGAGTTGGTGTTGTCGGTGGAGGAGGTAGTGTTGGCGGAGGAGGAGGTAGTGTCGGAGGAGGAGGAGATGGCGGAGGAGGAGGTAGTGTCGGTGGAGGAGGAGATGGCGGAGGAGGTAGTGTTGGTGGAGGAGGAGATGGCGGGGGTAGTGGTGGAGGATGTGATCATGCTGATGGCGGATGTAGTTGTTGTGGTGGACGATTTTGTTGTGGAAGGATTGTTGGTGAGAGTGGTGAGAGAGGTGTTGGTGCAGATGGTGATGGCGGTGAGGCGTGTGGTAGTGGATGGAGCGGTAGTGCTGGTGGAGGTGATAGTGATGGTAGTGGATGAGATGGTGGTGATGGAGGCAGTGATGGTGCTGGAGGAGGTGGAGGAGGAAGGGCTACAGCTGGAGGAGATGGTGGAAGTGGAGGAGGAGGTGATGGAAGTGCAGGAGGAGGAGGAGGTGGTTGTGAAGGAGGAGGTCGTGGAGGAGGAGGAAGCGGTCGTGGAGGAGGAGGAGGTGGTCGTGGAGGAGGTGGTCGTGGAGGAGGAGGAGGTGGTCGTGGAGGAGGAGGAAGCGGTCGTGGAGGAGGAGGAGGTGGTCGTGGAGGAGGAGGAAGCGGTCGCGGAGGAGGAGGTAGTGGAGGAGGAGGTGAGGAGGAGAGGGTGGTGGAGGAGAGTGTCCAGATGGTTGATGAGGTGCTGGAGGAGCGGCTGTTGTGGAGGAGGAGAGGATGAAGGTGATGGATGAGGTGAGATAGTTGGGGGGGGGGGTGCTCTGCCTGTGGGAGGATGTGTTTCACCACTAACCAATTTTGGGTCTTTATCGGGGTAAAGGTTCTATACCTAGTCCTCGCTCTCCTATTTGCCCAGATTAGTTTATTCAGGGTAACCTCCAGGACTGCCGGCATCCCATTGCACCTTGGCTATCTTGCTACTTAATTACACACTGACAACTGTTTGTTCTTTATAAATGCGTGGGGGTAGGCCACAGCTTTTTTAATTTTCTTAAAACTATTTTAAACTTTAAAACATATATTTGTGTAATGTGAGGATAGGACCTTGCGCTGTCGCCTTCCTGGCGAGGACACCGGAATGCCAGGCCACGGCTCCGGCGGTGGGCATGTCTTAGTTGTTCTGCCGGGTGCCTCGCCGATGCTTCTCCTTCCTCCTCTGCAAGGTCCCCCCCAGCGCCAAGCTGTGACAACAGTATTAACAGTAAATAAACACATACAAACAAATAAACTTCTTCCACAGAAAAACATTAGGGAGGGTGGGTGGGAAAGCTGTTTAACCTCTGCCTGTCACGCTGGTGTGGCGTTCTGCCACTTCCTGCCAGTTACTTTTGTTAGCCTATTTCCCCGCCCCCCAGACCGCCCCCAACATGGACCGCCTTCTAGGTGCTTGCTACGCCCCTGTCCCCGTCAGTGACAGACACCGGCTGCTTAGCCAGCACCAGTGACCCACTCCCTGAAGTATTTGTCTGGGATTTGACACTAACTCCATTGTTGGGCGGAGGTAGGCCACAGCTTTATTATTATTGTTATATAAACAACTTCCTAACATAACCACACAGGAGGTGTACCAACAAGGGGTGTGCCGGCCGTAAACTTCAACGGGCACGGCCAACTTCATTCCCCCATTTCCTCAGACATCACACCGCCCGCTGTGGCCTGATTTCTTGCATCTACGGTGAGATACATGTCAGTAAAACAAAACAAGAAAAGCGCAGGTAACAAACGTCAGGGACGGAGGGTGGGAATCCGGCCCAGATCAAGCAGGGGCCAGTGCTGACTATATATACCCCACCTAAGCCAGAAGCAGATAGGCTGATTTAGATCACATGCTACCCCACATGGTTCAGGCATCAATATTCATAAGGGGAGGTACTGAGGCCATGTTGGGCAGGTAACCCTTTGTATGCCATTAACCTGCCCCTGCAGTCCCGTATGCCTGCCTTATACTTCTGGCATATTCACCCCACTGTAAAGTCCGCGACAGTCTCTAAAGTCTCTAGCAGAAGGGTGGACGGGTGGGAGCTTCTTCCTCCAGGCGATCCGTGGCGACTGAGCTGGGAGCAACCTCTTTAAGATGGAATCCGGATTCCCGCTCAGACGTTGGCAGCCAGTCACAAAGTGTTCCACTTGGGTTCTGTGCCAACGGTTCAATCAGCTGCTGGTCCCCACAAGCCAGAAGAATCCTCTAAGAACCACTTATAAGGGGCAGAAAATGGGTGGAGGAGGGGTGAGAACTGGTAATAGGACAGACCAAGTGTGTCCCTACTACAGCATATAGTGGGAAAGGGGGGAGGCTGCAAATCTGTGTGTGTCCCTATTTATTTGGGGAGGGGGGCTCCTACCGGAACTGTCCCTGCCAAGGGGCCCCTAATCCAAGTGCAACAAAAACCACACAGATAAATAGAATAAGGGTGGGCGGGTGGCATCGTGCTGTGTGCTGTGTGCTGTGTCTCTGGCCGGGCGACCTGCCCATTATACACATAAACCACGCCCCTGTAACCCCTCGCCTGCTCACTACCTCCCCCAGGTGTTCCCGCAGCATACTAATGCCGCCATTGTTCCTACCCAAAGCCCCTAGCTGACCCCCCTGTCCTCATCAGTACATGCAGAGTGGACACCTCGTGATGTTCCTCTCCTACGGCCATTTTTCTTTTTCATGATTGGTGTTAATGTGGAGGCGGCATCTCTGCGTGTGTTCCAGGTGTAAACGGCGTCTGTCCGCTGGTCTCCCCAATCCCGGGCACATTTATCCCACCAGAGTTTGTTTCCTGTATCAAGTAGATTTTGCGGTCTCTGCATGGTGTCTGTAAGCGCGGAGTCTGAGCTTTCTCCTTGCTGGGTGAAGATTTCAGCCATTATAGATAGGCTTCCATCACAGTCTTCTATAGGTTTCAGGCTGACACAGCTAGATAGTGTGGAGGTATCTTTAGCTCAGAAGCAGGCGAAGCGTTCCAGTCTCCGCATGTTCATTCACCGCTACCCCTTCAGGCCTTCGGGCCTAGCCACATGTGTCCCTTGCATGTAGTATAGATCCGACCACTAGAGGGGGTGCATGCGCTTCCTTCTCAGAGTTTAGGCTTTGTGCCTTAATTATTCCGCACCTGTGTCTTGGGTATTTAAGGAGGCTTCTTGCACATGTGCTCTGCCTGAGCGTTGAGGTCCTTTGGTCCTGCAAAAACGTATCTGTGGTTGCTTTGCCTTACTGCTTCCTGTTACAGTGTTCCTGTCCTACCTGGTTCCTGTGTTCCTGCTGTCTTAACCTACAGTCCCAGTGTCTCCCAGTATACCTGAGGTAGCGACCTGGCGTATCCTCTGGGAAAGTCTATCTCCACCATCAGGAGTATCTCGTGAAGAACAGAGGATGCGCTTAGACAACGCCCTTATGGATAGACGAGCACATGACACAATGGGCTTACATTCCGCTGATCCTGACAGTATGGACTTCAGAGCTGGCAGACGTGTTGGAGCACAGAAAGAACTCCTGCAAAGAATATAGAAAGAACGTCCAAGCTCACCACACCTGATTCCAAATTTACTCCACCCGGTGCTCGAATGATGGGAATTCACCACAGGAAAATAAGAAAGGAGAAGGAGCAGGAGATCGTGGACAAGGATCAGGTGCAAAAGATGAAGAGTGATGAGGAGGAGGACTACCCACATGAAGAGTAAGTATATCACTGTAAAGTTGTTTTTATTATAGGTGACTGATTTTATAGGGTTATAATGCTTACAGTACATTAAGTGTTGTGGTTGCTATGGACAACTGCTCCATAGAATAGTCCTAACCTGGATACATCCTGTTTCTCTCCACAGGTGGAAAGAGAGAGTGCAGCGCTCCAAGAGGCCAGTTCTGTAAGTACACCATAGAACTAACACTGCTGACATCATCATCACCACCACTGGGGGGTGCCAGTCATGTAGACTCTTATAGGGGGATATATGGGCACATATGGGGCAGCTCCAGTTATATGAATTGTTTTTTCTTTTATAGGATAAGAACAATGAAGGGACTGAGCATCCTGCAGACTCTGGAGACCATGTAAGTGTATAAACCTGAGCTGACAATGCTGGAGTATTGGGGGGAGGGGGGGCACAAACCTATTGTATGATGGCCGACCACCAATTCTCCCCAATCTCCTTACAATCTGCCCCAACAGTGGTGAGAATGATACACTGATTTACTAATATATATATCATTTATCTTCTATGTCTAACAGTGAGGAAGACAGAGCTGGAGACAGAGGAAGGACAGAGGAGGTGAGTACAGAGATGAAGAGACCATTATAGACAGACAGACGGACGGACGGATGGGACAGACGGAAGGGATTGATCTCTGTGCTTTCTATTATAGTGACAGAGAAGATAGGCCACGATACCTGGGTAACAGATGGACATCTCTCTGCCAGGAAAGCGGCACTACTATATGTCCCTTATGGAATCGGGCCCTGATAGGTGTCACTGAGGGATCATGGTGAGGTAACAGAGAGACCATTTCCAGCCATCCACCCATCACCTTAGGTTGGATTGTAACAGACACGGCCATTACTTCATATACGTCCGTCCTCTTCTTTCATGCACAGGAAATTCCATGAAAGTCGGACCAGGGACCCAGGCCACAACATAGAGCAAGAAAAGCCCCCCTCATCCGAGGAATCAGCGGGGATCCAGGAGGCCCAGTAAGTATATAGAACACTGCAGGAGGAGCCCAGGGGTCACATACTTTTTCGCATTCATCTCTACCTCACTGAGTCTCCTCTCAATGTATAGACCCCTATAGACTGATCCTGGAATCATCACATTTCTCTTTTCTTTAGGTGCAGACAGAGATTCTCCTGGATCCCCAAGTGTCTGAGGGGGAAGAGGAACAAGTGAGTGATAATTTACCTGATGCTTCTGCCACTAGAGGGAGCTCACTGCACAGGGATGTATACAGCTCCTACTGATCTGTATAGTAGAGCAGTATGCAGTGAGCGCCCCCTAGTGGTTGCAGGGATATAATAGCTATATATAGACCCTACTCCCCCATCCTGTCCCCAGTATAGACCCTACTCACCCTAACTCTGCTCTTCTTTCCTTTAGAGTCAGATTTCTTCTATGCTGCTTCAGCACTGACAATGTGGAGTGAAGAACCCTGAAAAACCCAACTATACAGAGAAAATAAATTGTTTTTTAAAAAATGACTTGTCACAGGCAGTATGTAACTAGTGATAAATATAACTCTGCATGACCACACTTCCCTCCTGTAATATACAGTCCCATGATGCTAATTGTCGGAGGGGATTACCTACAGGGGATGTCTACATGGTGAAATCTATATACTGGGGGGCTTATTACTGGAGAGTTACCTACAGGAGGATGCCTGCCTACCAGGGAAACTACCTACAGGGGGCCTAACCACTATATTGATACACAGAGGGGGTCTTGACTATATTGGTGCACAAAGGGGAGTAACTACTTAATGAGACAGGGTGGTCCAACTACTATATGGTGGCCAAAATAGATCCTAACTACTACATGGGGCACAGGGGGACATAACTATTATATAGGAGCCAAGAGAGCAACTATAATATATGGAGACACAGAAGGGTCTAACTACTATATGGGAGGACCGAGAGGCCTAACTACTGTATGGGGGTACATAGGGGGTCTAACTACAATATGATTGCACAAAGGGGGGCCTGATTACTATATGGGTGCACAAAGGGGCCTAACTACTATACGGAGACAGAGTGGCCGAGCTACTATATAGGACACAGAGAGGCCAGAATACTATTTGGGGCACACTGGGGGCTTATCTTGTACATGGAGTCACAGAGAGGCCTGACTACTATATGAGGGCACAGATGGTGGCCTTACTACTAAATGAGGGCGTAGGGCGGCTTAAGTACTATTTTAGGGTCTTATACTACAAGGGAGCACAAAGTAGGAACCCATAGAGGAGGTAAATGCTCTGCTGTTTGGAGTCTTATGAACTCAGTAACTTTTCCCATGAATTTTCCTGTGATCCGTCCCTAATTGTAACTAGAGTTGTAGTAAGAACCGAATAAACAGCAGAGACAAGTGATTGCACATTGATTACAACGGCCCCATTTACACGGCTCTGGATTCATTACACAAGCCTCAGCCAAGACGCCATGCGGATGAGTATGGGACATCTTATGGAACAGAATTAAGAGTATATGGAAAATGGTCTAACTGAGGAAATACCCAAATAAAGGGGATCCTGTGGGCCTGAGAACCATTGTCTCTGAACAGGGTTGAAGGGGGATGTCGGTAATCTGATAAAGAGTAGGAGAATGGTCAGGAAACTGCAGCAGAATATAACGCTAATATCAGACTAACATGTCCGAACTCACAACTCACTGCTCATAAGCATGGATGGGCTATGCCTGCAGGCAACCAGATCCATTGTCTGAGGGAAACAGGAAGGTGAGACATAGGGGAAGAAAAAATTCTATCACTGAGCAGTGGAGAAACATGGCCGGTAAGATGGATCCAGATCTCTGTGGAGAAACATGGCCAATCAGATGGATCCAGATCTCTGTGGAGAAACATGGGCGGTAAGATGGATCCAGATCTCTATGGAGAAACATGGCCGGTCAGATGGATCCAGATCTCTGTGGAGAAACATGGCCGGTCAGATGGATCCAGATCTCTGTGGAGAAACATGGCCGGTCAGATGGATCCAGATCTCTGTGGAGAAACATGGCCGGTCAGATGGATCCAGATCTCTGTGGAGAAACATGGCCGGTCAGATGGATCCAGATCTCTGTGGAGAAACATGGCCGGTCAGATGGATCCAGATTTCTGTTTCTTGAGCAACCTGGTTATTATGGAATCCTAGGAGGGTCGTGACTACACCGCCCCCGTGCTTCGTTCTGTCCTTACTGATTATATCATATCGTATTCATTCAAATATACCTTTTAGTATTACTGCTATATTAAAAATTCTCTTGAATTGCCATTTGAGGACTACAAAGTCACAGTTTAGTCTCACACTTTGAGGACTGGAACTTTTTTTTTCTTAATAATGCAAAATGAGTCTATAATTCCAGTAAAATCCATGAATGAGGAACGCTGAGAGAGGAAAACTACTGACCATCTAGTTATAGTACAAATGGTCCTGATTGTGGTAACTGTTGACGTTGAGCTAACCGTGACACCAATTGTGTGGTGCATGGCTAGGGGTGTTAGTTGTCCTGACGCCAGTACTAGTCCAGCACACAGGTAAGATGTTGGTACCTGTTTTGTAGATGGCCAGTTTGTGTCTCCAGATGGTCGCTAACCTGCTGGGTTGTTGCGGGTCCCTTAGGCTCTTGTCACGGTAGTCCATATAACAGTAAACGTTTTACAAGTAGATAAATCTTCACACAGATTTTGATGCTTTACCTTTGTGCTTGAGAACAAGTAAGAGAGGTAGTTGTAGCGGTGCTTGTAAGATAAAGTGGAGCAAAGTAGAGGAGAGGAGTTGGCCAGAGGAGCCCCAACCTGAAGATATCTTTGTAGTGAATAGTTACTTGTTCTTGTGTATAAACTTAGTCTGACCACCTCCTGCCCCTGGTATTGTCGAACCCATCCCAGTAGGGTAGCACAAGCCCCAGCCACGGTTATCTTGGTATAGCTAGGTGTCCCAGTTACCTGCACTGCATGATAGGATACGTAGACCTTCTTTACGGTAACTTTGTCCTATCGAGGCTAGTTCCTTGTTTAAGGATACTGCTCTGCTCTGTTCTGACGTGTTCCTGGCGTGGGTCAGGGTGTTCCTTGGTGACCTCTCCCTTTAAGGTGCTTAGCACTGCATACTAAACGTAGTGGTAGTAGCAAAAGAACTGTTGGTCTCTAACTGCATCTGTACACTTGCGTGACTAGACTCAACTTTGTTGTCCCCAACCGGGGTCCTGGCATAAGCCAGGCACTTGCTTAACTACAGCAGGAACAGTTGTCTTAGTGTCTTTCCTCTCTGAGAATCTAGACAAGACTACTCTGCCCTTCCTTCACCAGTGAAACTCCTCCTACAGGGACCTCTGTATGCCTCTCTGTGAGTGGTGGGGATGGGTGTGTGCAGGAGAAAGAAGAGAGATGATAGGTTAGACAAAAAGAGCACCAAACACGTGGCACACATAAAAGATTAACCCAATACTGAAAGCTGTGCATATAAATAAGGACATAGAAAATAATGACACCTAGTGGTGAAACCTTAGAATACCTCATCACCACTTTAACCTGAGAGAAAAGGCTTTTTGACAGGTGCACAGGAGAGACAAAAACACCCGTGGTGGGACACCACACTGATAATACATGTAGAAACCATTGTTAAGTAGGCAATTTGTATCCATTTGTGGATGACATTAAGCATTGTACCATGACAGGATCTTAGCAGGGTCTTAAAAAAATCCCCAGTCCAGTACTTATCAACTGCTGTATGTCCTGCAGAAAGTGTTGTCTCTCCAGTCTGACAGTGCTCTCTGCTGCCATCTCTGTCCATGTCAGGAACTGTCCAGAGCAGAAGCAACTTCCCATTAATCATCACCAGCTTCTTCATTTAAAGAGGCATAATAATAAGAGGTGGAGATCACTTCCAGGCAGGGGTCACATGTACCATGTCTGACCCAGTCTGGAAAGAAGGAGAGGTTTTCTATGGGGATTTGCTGCTGCTCTGGGCAGTTCCTGACATGGACAGAGGTGGCAGCAGAGAGCACTGTGTCAGACTGGAGAGAATACATCACTTCCTGCAGGACATACAGCAGCTGATAAGTAGTGGAAGACTCAAGTTTTTTTTATAGAATTACAGTAAATTACAAATCTCTGGCACCAGTTGATTTAAATTTTTCTTTTGTGAACTAGCCTTTTATAGCTTTATGTAAAAACATAGAGGCCTGAGTAATTGCGGGATTGAGCCGGCAGAAGTGCACGCTTAGTGTGTTCTCACCCAGAATCCCGTCATGCGACTCTTCACGATATGAAGATAGACTCTTAAGCAATGTTGAGCGAACTTGCCAAACTGTTCAGATTCAGCAACGTTCTCCAAACCTGAATGCTCTTAAGTCTTTTAACTCCCAATTCCTGGAGAAGTTGGATGTCGCCCTTTGGATACAACCTATGGCCTATGACCGTATCCATGGTTTCCAGGACTCCCTTAGGGTACAAACACACATAACGTATCCGCAGTGGATTTCTTGCAGTGAGTTAGCAATGAAATCCGCTGCGGAAACTTGTCCATTCACTTTAATGGGCTTTCAAACTCAGCGCAATTAACCCCCGCGGCATAGAAACATACTGTACCTGGTCCCCGCTCTGGCTTGCTTCAGGGCCTTCCGGCGGTCAGCCAGTTAGTGTGCTGCGATGGGGCAGCGCACCGATTGGCTGACCGCCAGGAGACGTCTCAGCAAGCCGGAGTGGCCGCTGTGAGAATGGAGTGGAGGTGGAGTACTGTACGTATGCTGCTGCGCCATTCATGCACATTGCACACTCAGATGTGACTGCGGTTACTGAGATCGTCCTTACTGCTATGTGACAGAGGTCCCACCCCGACCCTCAGAACACAAAGCCAACATGTATATCACCCGGTACAAAATCTCTATGTGCAAAGTGCTTTATTTTATCATTGTAGAATTTTATTCAGTGCGGAGCGATGCAGGCAGTTTTCCATTTCTGCAATACAGAGCTGCAGATTCCCGGCTTCCCATCATCCAGCCATAGAGGAAAGGGATTATCTACTCCATACAGGATGGAGCCAGAAAATTATACATAATATATATATATATATATATGTGTGGGTTCTGTAAGGGCCCTATTACACAGAGCAGTAATCGGCTCCGTGTAATAAACAATGATCAGCCGATGAAATGATCATCGCAGGATTTTAAGGTTGAGTAAGGGTACAAACACACAGGCCAGATCCATGGCGGATCCCTTGCCTGTTAGTTTGTATGGGAAGACCTGTGGGAGCCCCTGAAGCAAGCCGGAGTGTGGAGCAGGTAAAGTATGCTCCGGCTGGGGAGGGGTTAACAAGGCCGTCACTTACATACATCCCGCTGCGAGTATGTCTTCCCATAGAAACTAAGAGGCAAGGGATCCGGAGCAGATTTCAGCCTGTGTGTTTCAACTAGGGATGGTCCGAACCTGCCGAGGTTTGTATGAACCCGGAATCTCGGCAATGATTCCCGCTGTCTTCCTCCTCCGTGGAGAGGGTGGATACAGCGGGAGGACCGCCTGGAAAACTGGGATACAGCCATAGCCATAGGCTGTATCCCAGCTTTCCAGGCGGTCCTCCCGCTTTATCCACCCTCTCCACGGAGGTGAAAGACAGTGGGAATCATTGCCGAGAATCCGGGTTCATACGAACCCGAACCTCGGCAGGTTTGGACCATCCCTAGTTTGAACACTTAAGTTTTTTTTTTTCTTACCCAGGTCCCAGTCTGCAGGAAACTACAACAACATCCCTTCAAATTATTTTACAGGGGTTGCAAAAACAGCGCCACCCCTGTCCTCTGGTTGTGTGTGGTATTACAATTTAAATCCATTTACTTAAATGGAACTGAGTTGCTAAAACAACACCCAAACTGAGGACAGGAGAGGAGCTGTTTCTGGAAGAAAGCGGCCATGTTTCCCTAAGCTTGGATAACCCCGTTATTTCTGTATTAGGTCTGTATCCAGTGAGGTAAACCAGAGAGGCGGCTGCCGTCATCCGGCACTTCATCACATAAGCGTATGGCTGGGAGAAGAGAAGCGGCGGCTCTCGTACTCTGTATCCGCAGGTTTCATGATCAATGTGAAATTTTGTCTCTCTTTAAATAAAAAAGCAGAAACAACAGGTTCATCTAAGAAAGCGTTTCCACACGAATGCTAAAGTCACAGTGCGCTAGAAGCTGGCCAAGATGGCCGCCCTGTTTACAGGGTAGATCCAGCCGCCTCATAGGACAGGACAAGGTGTAACGACGGGAGGTGCGGGCGGAAGGAGAACTGTGTAATAGCTACTTCTCTTGTATGGCTTCCTATCTATTCTCATGGCGTCCATATAGAAACATCTGCAAGCGTTGGTAAAGCTGGTGACTGAAGCCAATATGGTTCTAGCCCCACTCTGGATCCTGAGCAATGCCTCCGCAACAAAGCCGCCTCTGGACATACATCCCAGCACCACCTTGGAAACCTTCTCCGATAACCAATTGTTCTGCGTTGTGCCGTCTGAAGATGAAGCGAAAACCTTTCACAGATCATCCCTATGGAAAAACAGAAACAGGAGTTATTAAAGGGGTACTCCGGTGAAATATTTTTCTTTCAAATCAGCTGTTGCCAGAAAGTTATACAGATTTGTAATTTACTTCTATTTAAAGAATCTCCAGTGTTCCAGTACTTTTCAGCTGCTGTATGTCCTGCAGTCAAATGCCGAAGGTTTAGGTTTGGACAACATTGCCGAACCTGAATAGTTTGCCTCAATGCTACTGCTCACCTCTAGCACAAGATACGTGGTCTCCACAATAACTACAGCAGCTTGTGAGGGCCTCCCTGGCCGCCATGTTAGATCTTCTATTACAGCCTGACAGGTTGTACTAGCAGAGCAGCGATACATACCCTGAAGCTATTGATAAAGTTGCTCTTACTTTGGCCATTGCTTTTTTTTGTCCGTCAGAGGAACATACATGACACCCATTAAGCGGACTTTAGTGATAGTCCCAGCACTGTCCTTATCGTACTGCTCCAGGAACTGGCTTCCACCCTCCGGCCCCACAGGAAGGATCAGTCTTCCTCCGGGCTTCAACTGGTTCAGCAGCTGCTCCAGATACAAGAGTAAGTGATTCAGTAATTGACTATACAATACGATAAAGTACAACATCATAGAAAAATCGCTCCATCATAATGATGGCCGAACCTGACGACTTCAGCAAGAACGGCCGACCATGTAATGTGTATAGGGGGAATCCAGACAGCAAACATTGGGGGGGGGGCAGGCAGGCTTCAACTGATTTATCTTATTAATCTTAAAGAAAATACCCACGGAGATATGGGAGATGACTGGCAGCAGCTTTCTCCCTTCGCACATGGACACTCAGCTCAGCATGCATGTACATGTGGATTGCGGACAACGAACATACAGCTCTCTTAACATGTATTTGCCAAGAAAAACACAAACAGCGGCCGTTCTGACCAAGGAAACCGGTTTGTATTGGACGGAACTGATCACGTTCGGTATTATAGATACCATTTGACGTTATATAGAGCTGGTTCAGGAGCTGATCCTGTATAATACACGGTGGGTGCTGACTGTCTTACTCTGATCCCAGCCGTTTAACCCCATAGACGCCCCGATTAGACAGCGGGTGGCGGCCCCTTCTGTCACATGGCCACCTTTAACATGGTCAGTCGGGTACATGTTTATACCTTATAGAGAGAAGAACGGACTTGATCTGGTCTTCTCTGGATAAAGTGGTTGAGTATAAGGAAGATGAATTTCTCATACAGATGTATGTAACTGTATTACATTGTACAGTCTATATGGGAGGATCTGGTTATTGGATGCCGCTACTATTCACTTACTTCCTGTGGTACTGTAGACGCTGCCGCCCCAACATGGATTGCATCGTAAGGGCCGTCCTCAGGATAGCCGAGCCGGCCATCACCGACTGCAAACATAGAAGACACAACATTAACCTGCAACAAGGACCCTATACATATAATACAGTCAGCCATGTTACATGACCACTAGTCATGTGGTCCAGGAAAGATATTGTAAAAGGACACTGGTTGACCTCAGGGAGACCAACCAGAACACTGCAGAGACACCATCACGTGTCTCAACGTCAGTGTATTCTAGAGCATTGCCCCCTGGGAAATAAAATATGCAAAAGAACACTGCAGAGACACCACCACATGTCTCAACGTCAGTGAACTAGCCAGACTTTCCTCCGGGAAGGAACAACCAAGCCAAGGAATGTCTCCAATCAAGTAAAGCACCCAAGCAAGGTATCCATCCACAGACAGCTGTTTCGGGGTATTTGCCCCTCATCAGTGTGGAGTAGCACTTACCAGTCATTGCTCCCACTAGCCAGATTCCTACTCCAAACTGATGAGGGGCAAATACCCCGAAACAGCTGTCTGTGGATGGATACCTTGCTTGGGTGGTTTCCTTGATTGGAGACATGCCTTGGCTTAGTTGTTCCTTCCCGGAGGAAGGTCTGGCTAGTTCACTGACGTCAAGACATGTGATGGTGTCACTGCAGTGTTCTTTTGCATACAGGAAAGATATTGTAACCTGAGAGCACTGCGTATGATGTATGTATACTAAGAGCAATGTATGGCGGTGTACGGCCATGTTACCAATCTCCAGGGCAGCCCTGGACCACCAGCCCCCGCTACCGCCACACACTAATAGTACTGCACAGCTGCAGACTATGGGGGAGGCTGGAGAAGGTGTCTAGATGCTGAATTGTACTTCTCTGAATGTAATATGGAAGATACACAGACATCTCCCAGCCACACAGGGACCTTACCTATAAGCTTCACCCGGCCGGAGCTCAGGAACTCGGGATCATCCTGCTGGACGTTCTGAATAGACTCCAGGACCAGTTGTTCAATGTGATCGATGCCCACGACCTTCCCTGTGACACCAACCTGAGAACAATAGAAACGTCTGAGATTTTATCTATTGTCTCCACAGAATATATCATAAAAAAAAACACATAGACAGGTCTGGGTGCTGAGATCCCCATCAGTCAGTAGGATGACCAGGGAGAGGCATATTCTATAGAAGTCTATGGAGCCCATTGTATGCAGCAAAGACAGGACAGGGAGAGAAGCACTTAGCTTAGGGCTTCTCCTTGCTCTTTATAGCAAGCTGTGTGGACTAACCATTCTAGCGAAGCAGGCTGTGAGGTAGCCGCTGCCCGAGCCGACATCCAGCGCTCGGGCGCCTTCCTGCAGCTTGTCTTCTAATAACTCCAGTGCATGTGCGTGCTGTAATACAGAGATAGAACAACGTGTGTACCGGGGTAACACAATAAAGGACACTGTTATACAGGGAGAGGCTGGAGGCCGGGATGTGGTAGATGATACTACTGTATATATACAGATAATACAGGACAGTGTTATACAGGGAGAGGCTTGAGGCCGGGATGTGGTAGATGATACTACTGTATATATACAGATAATACAGGACAGTGTTTTACAGGGAGAGGCTGGAGGCCGGGATGTGGTAGATGATACTACTTTATATATATATATATATATATATATATATATATATATATATACATATAATACAGAACAGTGTTATACAGGGAGAGGCTGGAGGCCGGGATCTATATATACAGATAATACAGGACACTGTTATATAGGGAGAGGCTGGAGGCCGGGATGTGGTAGATGATACTACTGTATATATATATATACAGATAATACAGGACAGTGTTATACAGGGAGAGGCTGGAGGCCGGGATGTGGTAGATGATACTACTGTATATATATATATATATATATATATATATATACATATAATACAGAACAGTGTTATACAGGGAGAGGCTGGAGGCCGGGATGTGGTAGATGATACTACTGTATATATATATATATATATATATATATATATATACATATAATACAGAACAGTGTTATACAGGGAGAGGCTGGAGGCCGGGATCTATATATACAGATAATACAGGACACTGTTATATAGGGAGAGGCTGGAGGCCGGGATGTGGTAGATGATACTACTGTATATATACAGATAATACAGGACAGTGTTATACAGGGAGAGGCTGGAGGCCGGGATGTGGTAGATGATACTACTGTATATATGTATACAGATAATACAGGACACTGTTATATAGGGAGAGGCTGGAGGCTGGGATGTGGTAGATGATACTACTGTATATATACAGATAATACAGGACAGTGTTTTACAGGGAGAGGCTGGAGGCCGGGATGTGGTAGATGATACTACTGTATATATATATACAGATAATACAGGACAGTGTTATACAGGGAGAGGCTGGAGGCCGGGATGTGGTAGATGATACTACTGTATATATACAGATAATACAGGACAGTGTTATACAGGGAGAGGCTGGAGGCCGGGATGTGGTAGAGGATACTACTGTATATATATATATATATATATATATATATATATATATACATATAATACAGAACAGTGTTATACAGGGAGAGGCTGGAGGCCGGGATGTGGTAGAGGATACTACTGTATATATATATATATATATATATATATATATATATATATATATATATACATATACTACAGAACAGTGTTATACAGGGAGAGGCTGGAGGCCGGGATCTATATATACAGATAATACAGGACACTGTTATATAGGGAGAGGCTGGAGGCCGGGATGTGGTAGATGATACTACTGTATATATATATATATATATATATATATATATATATATATATATATATATATATACATATAATACAGGACAGTGTTATACAGGGAGAGGCTGGAGGCCCGGGATCTATATATACCATATAATACAGGACAGTGTTATACAGGGAGAGGCTGGAGGCCGGGATGTGGTAGATGATACTACTGTATATTTACAGATAATACAGGACAGTGTTATACAGGGAGAGGCTGGAGGCCGGGATGAGGCAGGTTTGGGGAGGCTGACAGGTTTCCATTAATGGGAGTTGTGTAAATGGAGTAGCCGGAACAGCAGTGAAGCACTTACCATGTGGGGGGCACTGATGGTGGCCTTGTATCCTGTAGGAGAGACGTGCGCAGTTATTACACAATGCTCATATCCTGACATATAGCAGCAATGCACCTCAGGTAATAGGTGTGAGGGAAGCCCCTGCTGCTGCAGCTTCTCCCTCCTTACCTATACTCTGGGGGGAATCCATGTAGGGGAAATCTCGGATATAAAGCCCCCGATCTGTAGCCTGCAGGACATCGTGCACGCGCTGCGATCGGATCACTGCATTCTCTACAAGAAATGGCTGAGACGTCAATAAGGTAAAAGTAAAAGTATTTTCTGGAGATGACACCAAAGCCAATGTAAATGCTTAAAGGGGAACTCTATTAAAAGTTATATTATATTATATATATATATATATATATATATATATAAAAAAAATATATATATGTCTAAACAATGTATTACCATATCTGTGTGTACATTGTGTGTGTTTGCTGAGCACAGGCTGATGATGCAGACAGGGGGCTGGGAGTGATGTCAGAGGAGGTGGGGCTGGATCCCCCAATCCCCTGAGTGATCCACCATCTCTGACAAGCCCCTCTAGTCTACACCTGAGCAGAGTGACAGAAGCAGCTGCTACAACTTCACTGATTGTGCAAAAGTCTGCAGTGAAACAGGTAGAGAAAACAGCGTGCTGTGTGGTGTTACAGGTAGAGAATACAGCGTGCTGTGTGGTGTTACAGGTAGAGAATACAGCGTTCTGTGTGGTGTTACAGGTAGAGAATACAGCGCTGTGTGGTGTTACAGGTAGAGAATACAGCGTGCTGTGTGGTGTTACAGGTAGAGAATACAGTGTGCTGTGTGGTGTTACAGGTAGAGAATACAGCGTGCTGTGTGGTGTTACAGGTAGAGAATACAGTGTGCTGTGTGGTGTTACAGGTAGAGAATACAGGGTGCTGTGTGGTGTTACAGGTAGAGAATACAGCGTGCTGTGTGGTGTTACAGGTAGAGAATACAGCGTGCTGTGTGGTGTTACAGGTAGAGAATACAGGGTGCTGTGTGGTGTTACAGGTAGAGAATACAGTGCTGTGTGGTGTTACAGGTAGAGAATACAGGGTGCTGTGTGGTGTTACAGGTAGAGAATACAGCGAGCTGTGTGGTGTTACAGGTAGAGAATACAGCGTGCTGTGTGGTGTTACAGGTAGAGAATACAGTGTGGTGTTACAGGTAGAGAATACAGCGCTGTGTGGTGTTACAGGTAGAGAATACAGCCCGCTGTGTGGTGTTACAGGTAGAGAATACAGCGTGCTGTGTGGTGTTACAGGTAGAGAATACAGCGTGCTGTGTGGTGTTACAGGTAGAGAATACAGCGTGCTGTGTGGTGTTACAGGTAGAGAATACTGTGTGCTGTGTGGTGTTACAGGTAGAGAATACAGTGCTGTGTGGTGTTACAGGTAGAGAATACAGTCCGCTGTGTGGTGTTACAGGTAGAGAATACAGCGTGCTGTGTGGTGTTACAGGTAGAGAATACAGCGTGCTGTGTGGTGTTACAGGTAGAGAATACAGCGTGCTGTGTGGTGTTACAGGTAGAGAATACAGTGTGCTGTGTGGTGTTACAGGTAGAGAATACAGCGTGCTGTGTGGTGTTACAGGTAGAGAATACAGTGTGCTGTGTAGTGTTATAGGTAGAGAATACAGTGTGCTGTGTGGTGTTACAGGTAGAGAATACAGCGCGCTGTGTGGTGTTACAGGTAGAGAATACAGTGTGCTGTGTGGTGTTACAGGTAGAGAATACAGCGTGCTGTGTGGTGTTACAGGTAGAGAATACAGCGTGCTGTGTGGTGTTACAGGTAGAGAATACAGCGTGCTGTGTGGTGTTACAGGTAGAGAATACAGCGTGCTGTGTGGTGTTACAGGTAGAGAATACAGCGTGCTGTGTGGTGTTACAGGTAGAGAATACAGTGTGCTGTGTGGTGTTACAGGGAGAGAATACAGTGCTGTGTGGTGTTACAGGTAGAGAGTACAGCGTGCTGTGTGGTGTTACAGGTAGAGAATACAGCGCGCTGTGTGCTGTTACAGGTAGAGAATACAGTGTGCTGTGTGGTGTTACAGGTAGAGAATACAGTGTGCTGTGTGGTGTTACAGGTAGAGAATACAGCGTGCTGTGTGGTGTTACAGGTAGAGAATACAGTGCTGTGTGGTGTTACAGGTAGAGAATACAGTGCTGTGTGGTGTTACAGGTAGAGAATACAGTGTGCTGTGTGGTGTTACAGGTAGAGAATACAGCCTGCTGTGTGGTGTTACAGGTAGAGAATACAGTGTGCTGTGTGGTGTTACAGGTAGAGAATACAGTGTGCTGTGTGGTGTTACAGGTAGAGAATACAGCGCTATGTGATGTTACAGGTAGAGAATACAGCGCTGTGTGGTGTTACAGATCTGAATGCAGTAAATCTCAGGAAGCCCCTATATCATGGTCACAGCCTCAGACATGGGTCGGGGGTCTCACTTCGTAGATTATTGATGAGATCAGCATGTGTCTTTCCGCTCGATGTCCACGCCATGACTCTGGTAAACAGGAGTCCGAATGGTAGCGTTATGGAGGCCAGTCGTAAGAAAGAGCTCATGTCACAGGACCGGCGAGAGGGTCAGCGGCCTCCTCTGTTAGCGGGAGAGAAGATACGGCAATGGATTATGACTGGGCGTGCACAGATACATTATAGATGCCCATACATTACAGACAATACCCTATACACATGCATGCTCGGCTCAGCCAGGTGTGCATGTGCTCTAAATGAGGAGAAGAAAGGTAAAGCCGCTGCCAGACTCCTGTGCTGGTGGCTTATCTCCTGAGAACAGAAGGAGCCAGGTGTTCCAGCATGCCTGACTCTTCTCCCCATAACAAGGGGACCCCAAAGCTGTCCAGGCATGATGGGAATTGTAGTCCTGCAGCAGCTGAAGAGTCCTGTGTCTGTATTTTACTATATATACATGAGGAGCAGCAGCGCTATATCTCACTACTATATACTTGTTTGTAACATAATCACCATTCCTCCCCTCTAATCTGGAGCTAGTGGGTGTAGAGCGGCTGCTATGAGCTCTCCTATACACTGCACACACAGGAGAGGGGATCCTGCTCCCCTATAGAGCACACTCTCAGCTGCAGAAGCATGGAGGACATTACAGAGTAGTGCTAAGCAGTGTAAGCTGTGGATCCAGGTGACATATAACACTTAGTATATGGATCAGCAGCTCCTCCACATCTCTCTGTGCTTCCGTCTCCCTCTGCAGCTCCTTACTTCCCTCCGCGGCTCCTTACTTCTCTCGCAGCTCCTTACTTCCCTCCGCGGCTCCTTACTTCTCTCACAGCTCCTTACTTCCCTCCGCGGCTCCTTACTTCTCTCCGCGGCTCCTTACTTTCCTCTCCATAGACTTCTGTGGGCAGCTGTAACCTGATCCTTCAATAAGCTAACAGCTATATAACTTAAAGGGGTCCTCCAGTGCAAAAAAACTGTTATCAACTGGTGTCAGAAAGTTATACAGCTCTGTAAATTACTTCCAGTACTTATCAGCTGCTGTATGTCCTGCAGGAAGTGGTGTATTCTCTCCAGTCTGACACAGTGCTCTCTGCTGCCATCTCTGTCCATGTCGGGAACTGTCCCGAGTACCAAATCCCCATAAAAAACCTCTCCTGCTCTGGACAGTTCCTGACATGGACAGAGGTGGCAGCAGAGAGCACTGTGTCAGACTGGAGAGAATACACCTCTTCCTGCAGGACATACAGCAGCTGATAAGTATTGGAAGACTGGGGATTTTTAAATAGAAGTAAATTACAAATCTATATAAGTTACTGAAATCTGTTTATTTGAGAGAAAACATTGTTTGCTGGAGTTCCCCTTTAACCCCTTACATCCCTAGGTGTGGCAGTTATAGCTAAAGCTTTGGCTGTCAGGGCATGATGGGAGTTGTAGTTCTGCACCAGCTGGAGGGCCAGGCTTCCCTGCCATACACCACATGGGGGGGGGGGGGCTCTCCAGCCGTTGCAGAACTACATCCCCCAGCATGCTCTGACGGATGAAGGATGGGAGGGGATGCTGGGGGTTGTAGTTTGGCTCCAGCTTGGGGAACACCTGACTCAGGTAAAGCTGTAAACGACATCACGTGACCTTCCAGCTGCTCTAAAACCTCATGTCCCATGATGCTGTGCGAGCGGCCGTCCGGGCATGCTGGGAGTTGTAGTTCTGCCACTGGAGTGCCGTAGGTAGCGCCGCGCAGCCGCAGTACGGTCCTCGCAGGACGCCTCCATAATGTCTAGCTATGGCCGGCCCTCCCTGCCACACACACAGGCCCGGGACCCCGCACTGACAGCGCCGCACTCACCTCCACACCCACATGAACCTTCACAGCTGCCGTATGTAAACACACCAGCGCCGTTACCATGACGAACCACGGAATACGCCCCCTTCTACGCTCATTACCCCGCCCACTGTATGTGCGATGGAGAACGCGGTTGGCTTAGGCCATAGTGACTGACAGTTGAAGTGACCTATCACAGCTCAGTATTGGACAGTAACAGGACACGCCTACACTTTGGCGGAAGTGCCGTGCAGGAGCTGTAGAGAGAAGGGTGAGTAACCGGCGGGGTGAGCGGGTAATGTCTATAGAGCCGGGGGACATAGAGAAGGCAAAACCGGAGCGGTGTAGTGAGCACCTACCGTATAACCTCTAATAGCAGCGCCATGCTATCATAATACCACACCGTTATGGAGTGCCAGCTGTGGTGCCCATACAGTGCCCCCACCTCACCATAGACTCCAACATAGAGCAGTGCCAGGGGGACACAGCAACCAACATAGAGCAGTGCCAGGGGGCACAGCAACCAACATAGAGCAGTGCCAGGGGACACAGCAACCAACATAGAGCAGTGCCAGGGGACACAGCAACCAACATAGAGCAGTGCCAGGGGGACACAGCGACCAACATAGAGCAGTGCCAGGGGGACACAGCAACCAACATAGAGCAGTGCCAGGGGGACACAGCAACCAACATACAGCAGTGCCAGGGGGACACAGCAACCAACATAGAGCAGTGCCAGGGGGACACAGCAACCAACATACAGCAGTGCCAGGGGGACACAGCAACCAACATAGAGCAGTGCCAGGGGGACACAGCAACCAACATAGAGCAGTGCCAGGGGGACACAGCAACCAACATAGAGCAGTGCCAGGGGGACACAGCAACCAACATAGAGCAGTGCCAGGGGGACACAGCAACCAACATAGAGCAGTGCCAGGGGACACAGCAACCAACGTAGAGCAGTGCCAGGGGACACAGCGACCAACATAGAGCAGTGCCAGGGGACACAGCAACCAACATAGAGCAGTGCCAGGGGGACACAGCGACCAACATAGAGCAGTGCCAGGGGACACAGCAACCAACATAGAGCAGTGCCAGGGGACACAGCAACCAACATAGAGCAGTGCCAGGGGACACAGCAACCAACATAGAGCAGTGCCAGGGGACACAGCAACCAACATAGAGCAGTGCCAGGGGACACAGCAACCAACATAGAGCAGTGCCAGGGGACACAGCAACCAACATAGAGCAGTGCCAGGGGACACAGCAACCAACATAGAGCAGTGCCAGGGGACACAGCAACCAACATAGAGCAGTGCCAGGGGACACAGCAACCAACATAGAGCAGTGCCAGGGGACACAGCAACCAACATAGAGCAGTGCCAGGGGGACACAGCAACCAACATAGAGCAGTGCCAGGGGGACACAGCAACCAACGTAGAGCAGTGCCAGGGGGACACAGCAACCAACGTAGAGCAGTGCCAGGGGACACAGCAACCAACATACAGCAGTGCCAGGGGGACACAGCAACCAACATAGAGCAGTGCCAGGGGGACACAGCAACCAACATAGAGCAGTGCCAGGGGACACAGCAACCAACATACAGCAGTGCCAGGGGGACACAGCAACCAACATAGAGCAGTGCCGGGGGACACAGCAACCAACGTAGAGCAGTGCCAGGGGGACACAGCAACCAACGTAGAGCAGTGCCAGGGGACACAGCAACCAACATACAGCAGTGCCAGGGGGACACAGCAACCAACATAGAGCAGTGCCAGGGGGACACAGCAACCAACATAGAGCAGTGCCAGGGGACACAGCAACCAACATAGAGCAGTGCCAGGGGGACACAGCAACCAACATAGAGCAGTGCCAGGGGGACACAGCAACCAACATAGAGCAGTGCCAGGGGGACACAGCAACCAACGTAGAGCAGTGCCAGGGGACACAGCAACCAACATACAGCAGTGCCAGGGGGACACAGCAACCAACATAGAGCAGTGCCAGGGGGACACAGCAACCAACATAGAGCAGTGCCAGGGGGACACAGCAACCAACATAGAGCAGTGCCAGGGGACACAGCAACCAACATACAGCAGTGCCAGGGGGACACAGCAACCAACATAGAGCAGTGCCAGGGGGACACAGCAACCAACATAGAGCAGTGCCAGGGGACACAGCAACCAACATAGAGCAGTGCCAGGGGGACACAGCAACCAACATAGAGCAGTGCCAGGGGGACACAGCAACCAACATAGAGCAGTGCCAGGGGGACACAGCAACCAACATAGAGCAGTGCCAGGGGGACACAGCAACCAACATAGAGCAGTGCCAGGGGGACACAGCAACCAACATAGAGCAGTGCCAGGGGGACACAGCAACCAACATAGAGCAGTGCCAGGGGGACACAGCAACCAACATAGAGCAGTGCCAGGGGGACACAGCAACCAACATAGAGCAGTGCCAGGGGGACACAGCAACCAACATAGAGCAGTGCCAGGGGGACACAGCAACCAACATAGAGCAGTGCCAGGGGGACACAGCAACCAACATAGAGCAGTGCCAGGGGGACACAGCAACCAACATAGAGCAGTGCCAGGGGGACACAGCAACCAACATACAGCAGTGCCAGGGGGACACAGCAACCAACATAGAGCAGTGCCAGGGGGACACAGCAACCAATCACCATAGCAACCAACATACAGCAGTGCCAGGGGGACACAGCAACCAATTAACATACACACCAACATACAGCAGTGCCAAGGGGACACAGCAACCAATCACCATAGACACCAACATACAGCAGTGCCAGGAGGACACAGCAACCAATCACCATGGACACCAACATACAGCAGTGCCAGGGGGACACAGCAACCAATCACATCACCATACACACCAACATACAGCAGTGCCAGGGGGACACAGCAACCAATCACATCACCATACACACCAACATACAGCAGTGCCAGGGGGACACAACAACCAATCACATTACCATACACACCAACATACAGCAGTGCCAGGGGGACACAGCAACCAATCACCATAGACACCAACATACAGCAGTGCCAGGGGGACACAGCAACCAATCACCATAGACACCAACATACAGCAGTGCCAAGTGGACACAGCAACCAATCATCATGGACACCAACGTACAGCAGTGCCAGGGGGACACAGCAACCAATCACATCACCATATACACCAACATACAGCAGTGCCAGGGGGACACAGCGACCAATCACCATAGCAACCAACATACAGCAGTGCCAGGGGGACACAGCAACCAATCACCATACACACCAACATACAGCAGTGCCAGGGGGACACAGCAGCCAATCACATCACCATACACACCAACATACAGCAGTGCCAGGGGGACACAGCAACCAATCACATCACCATACACACCAACATACAGCAGTGCCAGGGGGACACAGCAACCAATCACCATAGACACCAACATACAGCAGTGCCAGGGGGACACAGCAACCAATCACCATAGACACCAACATACAGCAGTGCCAGGAGGACACAGCAGCCAATCACCTTAGATGCCAACATACAGCAGTGCCAGGGGGACACAGCAACCAATCACCATAGACACCAACATACAGCAGTGCCAGGGGGATACAGCAACCAATCACCATAGACACCAACATACAGCAGTTCCAGGGGGACACAGCAACCAATCACCATAGACACCAACATACAGCAGTGCCAGGGGGATACAGCAACCAATCACCATAGACACCAACATACAGCAGTGCCAGGGGGACACAGCAACCAATCACATCTCTATATACACCAACATACAGCAGTGCCAGGGGGACACAGCAACCAATCACCATAGACACCAACATACAGCAGTGCCAGGGGGACACAGCAACCAATCACCATGGACACCAACATACAGCAGTGCCAGGGGGACACAGCAACCAATCAGATCACCATATACACCAACATACAGCAGTGCCAGGGGGACACAGCGACCAATCATCATAGACACCAACATACAGCAGTGCCAGGGGGACACAGCAACCAATCACATCACTATATACACCAACATACAGCAGTGCCAGGGGGACACAGCAACCAATCACCATAGACACCAACATACAGCAGTGCCAAGAGGACACAGCAACCAATCACCATAGACGCCAACATACAGCAGTGCCAGGGGGACACAGCAACCAATCACCATAGACACCAACATACAGCAGTGCCAGGGGGACACAGCAACCAATCACATCACTATATACACCAACATACAGCAGTGCCAGGGGGACACAGCAACCAATCACCATAGCAACCAACATACAGCAGTGCCAGGGGGACACAGCAACCAATCAGATCACCATATACACCAGGGGTGGGGAACCTTTTCCATGTCGAGGGCCGGTCGGGCCTTAATAAAATCATTCGAGGGCTGCACTCAATGTTATACCGTGCGCGGCAGTTAGTAGCGGGGGTTTGCAGCACCCGAACAAGGCAAAGTATTGTTCCCCTAATGCCCCTGCTATTGTAGTTAACCCTCTGTGATGCCCCTTGTACCTGATTTGAATCCTTAGTGATGCCCCTGGTAGCCTAGTTAACCCCCCAGCCATGTCCCTGGTGGCCTAGTTAACCCCCCCAGTCATGTCCCTGGTAGCCTAGTTAACTCCTCAGTCATGTCCCTGGTGGCCTAGTTAACTCCTCAGTCATGTCCCTGGTGGCCTAGTTAACTCCTCAGTCATGTCCCTGGTAGCCTAGTTAACTCCTCAGTCATGTCCCTGGTGGCCTAGTTAACCCCTCAGTCATGTCCCTGGTGGCCTAGTTAACCCCCCCAGTCATGTCCCTGGTAGCCTAGTTAACTCCTCAGTCATGTCCCTGGTGGCCTAGTTAACTCCTCAGTCATGTCCCTGGTGGCCTAGTTAACTCCTCAGTCATGTCCCTGGTAGCCTAGTTAACTCCTCAGTCATGTCCCTGGTAGCCTAGTTAACTCCTCAGTCATGTCCCTGGTGGCCTAGTTAACCCCTCAGTCATGTCCCTGGTGGCCTAGTTAACCCCTCAGTCATGTCCCTGGTAGCCTAGTTAACTCCTCAGTCATGTCCCTGGTGGCCTAGTTAACCCCCCCCAGTCATGTCCCTGGTGGCCTAGTTAACCCCCAGTGTCTGCCCCAAATGAAAAAAATAAACATCCCACTCACCTTTCCTTCGCTCCCACGCTGTCCAGGTCCTCTTCTCCCTCCTCTCTTCTGTGCCGGTCTTCTCCTGCAGGCGGCGCGCGATGAAATGACGTCATCGCGCGCGGCCCGCAGGAGTCAGAAGACGTGCGCCGCTCTGCGCCGCGCTGGTGAGGCAGGAGCCGGCATACAACACATCTTCCTGTGTCTGTGCCAGCTCCTGCCTCACCAGCGCGGTGCACGTCACAGGAGGACAGGAGTCAGAAGATGTGCACCGCTCTGAGGGGAAGGAGCCGGCACTCACAGCATCCTCCTGGCAGCTGTCACAGACACAGGAGGATGCCGTGTGTGTCGGCTCCTTCTCCTCCAGAGCGGCGCATGTCACAGGGGAGCCGCGGGCCACATCCGGAGGTGTCAGGGGCCGGATGCGACCCGCGGGCCGGAGGTTCCCCACCCCTGATATACACCAACATACAGCAGTGCCAGGGGGACACAGCAACCAATCAGATCGCTGGACCTGTCAGCGAGAAATGAAAGCCACAATCTGATTGGTTACTTCTTAGTGGTCACTGATCTTTTTATAGGGCCCATAGGACTGTGTTCACACTGGAGAAACATTGCCGGTGAGATGGATCCAGACTTAAAGGGATTATCCAGCGAAAATCTTTTTCTTTCAAATCAACTGATATCAGAACGTTATATAGATTTGTACAATACTTCTATTAAAAAATCTCAAGTCTTCCCATATTTGTTAACAGTGATTTGAATTTTTTACAAGCCATCAAATAATATAAAAGTTATACATGTTATATATCGTTGTAATTGTAACGATTTGAGGAACATGCATAACAAGTCAGTTTTACCCCAGGGCGAATGGCGTAAAAACAAAAATCCCCCCCAATTTTTTTTTTTCCATTTTCACCCCACTTAAATTTTTTTTTGCTTTTGCAGTGTTTTTTTTATGAAAAAATACAGCCTGTCTTTGCAAAGTACAATTAGTGGTGCAAAAAATAAGGGCTCATGTGGCTTTCTAGGTGAAAAAATGCAAGTCCTATGGTCTTTTAAGCAGAAGGAGGAAAAATTTAAATTGGCCCGGTCCTCTAAGGGTTAAGGAAATTTCAGTAATAGTGAAGCACTTCCCTATCTCAGCAATCTGCCCATCACCCTGCTGCTGCTGTGCCGCTCCTGACCCTGCTGCTGCTGTGCCGCTCCTGACCCTGCTGCTGCTGTGCCGCTCCTGACCCTGCTGCTGCTGTGCCGCTCCTGACCCTGCTGCTGCTGTGCCGCTCCTGACCCTGCTGCTGCTGTGCCGCTCCTGACCCTGCTGCTGCTGTGCCGCTCCTGACCCTGCTGCTGTGCCGCTCCTGACCCTGCTGCTGCTGCTGTGCCGCTCCTGACCCTGCTGCTGCTGTGCTGCTCCTGACCCTGCTGCTGCTGTGCCGCTCCTGACCCTGCTGCTGCTGCTGTGCCGCTCCTGACCCTGCTGCTGTGCCGCTCCTGACCCTGCTGCTGCTGCTGTGCCGCTCCTGACCCTGCTGCTGCTCTGCCGCTCCTGACCCTGCTGCTTCTCTGCCGCTCCTGACCCTGCTGCTGCTCTGCCGCTCCTGACCCTGCTGCTGCTCTGCCGCTCCTGACCCTGCTGCTGCTCTGCCGCTCCTGACCCTGCTGCTGCTCTGCCGCTCCTGACCCTGCTGCTGCTCTGCCGCTCCTGACCCTGCTGCTGCTCTGCCGCTCCTGACCCTGCTGCTGCTCTGCCGCTCCTGACCCTGCTGCTGCTCTGCCGCTCCTGACCCTGCTGCTGCTCTGCCGCTCCTGACCCTGCTGCTGCTCTGCCGCTCCTGACCCTGCTGCTGCTCTGCCGCTCCTGACCCTGCTGCTGCTGCTGTGCCGCTCCTGACCCTGCTGCTGCTGCTCTGCCGCTCCTGACCCTGCTGCTGCTGCTGTGCCGCTCCTGACCCTGCTGCTGCTGCTGTGCCGCTCCTGACCCTGCTGCTGCTGCTGTGCCGCTCCTGACCCTGCTGCTGCTGCTGTGCCGCTCCTGACCCTGCTGCTGCTGCTGTGCCGCTCCTGACCCTGCTGCTGCTGCTGTGCCGCTCCTGACCCTGCTGCTGCTGCTGTGCCGCTCCTGACCCTGCTGCTGCTGCTGTGCCGCTCCTGACCCTGCTGCTGCTGCTGCTGTGCCGCTCCTGACCCTGCTGCTGCTGCTGTGCCGCTCCTGACCCTGCTGCTGCTGCTGCTGTGCCGCTCCTGACCCTGCTGCTGCTGCTGTGCCGCTCCTGACCCTGCTGCTGCTGCTGCTGCTGCTGCTGTGCCGCTCCTGACCCTGCTGCTGCTGCTGCTGTGCCGCTCCTGACCCTGCTGCTGCTGCTGCTGTGCCGCTCCTGACCCTGCTGCTGTGCCGCTGCTGCTGCTGCTGTGCAGCTCCTGACCCTGCTGCTGCTGTGCCGCTCCTGACCCTGCTGCTGCTGCTGTGCCGCTCCTGACCCTGCTGCTGCTGCTGTGCCGCTCCTGACCCTGCTGCTGCTCTGCCGCTCCTGACCCTGCTGCTGCTGTGCCGCTCCTGACCCTGCTGCTGCTGTGCTGCTCCCCTGCGGGTGCTGGGAAACTTCTCTGTTTCCCAGGACTGGATCCAGCTTTTCCCTGCACCCTGGGAGGAGTGACACAGCAGCAGCAGGGTAATGGGCAGATTGCTGAGATAGGGAAGGCTTCGCTATTACTGTAACTTCCCTCATATCTAGTATAGATGAGTATAAATATGTTTGTATAGATGAGTATGTTTAGTATTAGGGTGGGTTCACACTGCGTTTTTGCAATCCGTTTAACGTATCCGTTTTTTTTAAAGGTCAAAAAAGTAGTGTCAACAGTACTTAATTGTGCGTAAAAAAAAAACGCATCCATTTTGATCCGTTTTTATTTTTATAATGGGAGTCAATGGAAAAATGGATCAAAAACGGATGCACACAAATGCATCCGTTTTTTGCAATCCGTTTTTGCAAAAAACATCAGTTAAACGGATGCTGAAAACGTAGTGTGAACCTAGCCTTAGTATAGATAATTATTAGTATAGAGGAGTATGTTAGTATTAGTATAGATAAGTATTAGTATAGAGGAGTATGTTAGTATTAGTATAGATAAGTATTAGTATAGAGGAGTATGTTAGTATTCTTAGTATAGATCTTCTTTAGAGACATATACTTTATGTGGCCAGCAGGTGGCAGCATCACACAGTAAATCCTCTCACTGCCTATGTCAGGCTTTGGCTTCAGGAGTCACTGGTGGGGGGGGGGACATGTTCTGGGTCAGCGGGGTATGTGAGGACAGAGAGATCCAATACTCTGGGACCTGCAAACTACATGTGAGACCCAGGATGTGTGATCTATAGACTGAAGCCAGCCTGGCAGTGCATGATGGGAGTTGTAGTTTAGTGACAGCTATAGGACCGCTGGAGGACCACTGGTTGAGGCTCTAGCCTAAGCTTTCAGAAGTGTTCCTCTAATCTTCCAGATGAATTTGTCTAGTCTATTAGTCAGTGTGTTGTGTAGGACGTCACAGGGGGTGTAGGATACTATGGGGCCGGGTATTAATCCTCTGGGACACTTAGAAATTAGTATTACACGTGGATTACTTATTCTGTGTGTATCAGCCGCCTGATCATGTAAGGTGTATGTGGCCTCCAGACCGGGATGTCAGGATTAGCCGTTAAAGGTGCAATGGTACCAAAAAACTAGGAATTCCAGAGATGCCAGAATGATCCACAATCCAGACGGTTTCATTGTTGACGCTTCTATGTCTTCTTCTTCTCTTGTAGAGTCCACAGCACCAATGAGGATGATCGAGAACCTCGACTCTGCTGACATGGTGTCCGGCCAGGACATGTGGGCTGAGATTTGCCCCAGTACTCCAGACGTCCCGGACGAGAACTTGTCGCACAGCTTCTCAGACTCCTTCTTGTGTCCTCATCCCGGTGATGCCCCCCAGACTGACGCCTCCTCCTACTCCCCGAAGCCTTGGGCTCCATTACAGGACTCCGAAGTATACCTGGCAGCATTAGGTCAGTAAGACAGATCCTTCTATAGTCTATGTGGTTCTTATTCTTCACTCCTCCATCTCATGAAATGCATCATGGGAGATGTGGAGGAGAGCGGAGCCCCCGCCAGGGACTGTGGAGGACAGGTGGGAGTCCAAGGAGGTTAAATGCTGCCAGAGTTCTCATAGTCTCCTCCTTCACAATACGGATTAATGCTGTGATTGAGAACAGAGCAGGGGAGACCCACCGGGGAGTGTGGAGGAGAGGGGAGCCCCCGCCTGGGTGTGTGGAGGAGAGAGGAGCCCCGCTGGGGACTGTGGAGGAGAGGGGAGCCCATCCTGGGAGTGTGGAGGAGAGGGGAGGTCCGTCTGGGAGAGTGGAGCCCTGCCTGGGGCTGTGGAGGAGAGAGGAGCCCCGCTGGGGACTGTGGAGGGAAGGGGAGCCTCGCTGGGGACTGTGGAGGAAAAGGTAGCCCCCGCTGGGGACTGGTGAGGAGAGGGGAATCCCCATTGGTGACTATGGAGGAGAGGGGAAGCCCCACTGGGGACTGGTGAGGAGAGAGAAGCCCCGTTGGGGACTATGGAGGAGAGAGGAAACCAGTTCTCCCTCTTTATTGCGGTGTCCCTCTACTGTGAGAAAGACACATACTCACAGTGTGCACTTTTGTTGCTTTTTATTTCCATTGCTCTTAGTTGCAGGGTATATCGCAGTAAATGCTCACAGGCTGAGTAATTCAGTTACACATGCCAAACTCTATGGCCTCCCGCCCAACGTTTCGGAGGACGTAAGGGAAAGGAACGTCTTATAGGTTAGATGCAGTGGTGTAATTAACCCTCTATGAGCTATATCACGTAACATATACCTTATAATTTTTATATATTTCAAGGATACAAAGAGGCATGATCTACACAGGAAGGGAACACCAAAGAGCCATCATGCAAAACGTATAATAACACCTATATGACCGCATCACAAAAATGCTCTAAAGCTGCATACCTCATTTAGCCCTTGCGGACTAAGTGTATTCAGTTTGGAGTGTTTTGGAGTTTGGAGAAGCACTCTGCGTTATATAGGTCGACCCACACAGGTTTCCTGATACAGTTTTCTCCTCTCAGAACGCAGGTTACAGAAGATCAAAGGACAGACGTGTGAGGTGACGTCCAAGGATATGCTGCAGTCTCTGGGGAAGGCAAAGAAGGAATGCTGGGACCGATTCCTGCAGGAATCCTGCGAAACCGACGCTTATATAGGAACAAGTGAAGTGGACAATAGGTAGAAACACGCCGGGACCCTGTTCTGTCTCTATGTGTGTAGGCTGTGATGGTCCTATAATCAGTGAATGGAGCTGCAGAACACATGCGTGACCGCTGCTCCATACACATGGGCGGTCTGCGACCCGTTTTCACATCTTTGGTGGTGTTAATGGTGTGACTACCACTTAAAAGGAATTTTAAGTTTCTCCTTAGTGATTAAGATAAAGTTATTGGTAAAATTATAATTGTAGTGATGTGTATGTAGAAGAGGTTTGCTAGTTAAAGGGGTACTCCAGCAAAAGGCAAAAAATAAATAAAAAATTCTTTCAGATCAGCTGGCATCAGGAAGTTATATAGATTTGTAATTTACTTCTCTTTATAAATCTTCAGTCGTCCAGTACTTATCAGTTGCCGTATGCTTTGCAGGAAGTGGCGTATTTTCTCTCTCCAGTCTGACACAGTGCTCTCTGCTGCCACCTCTGTCCATGTCAGGAACTGTCCAGAGCAGCAGCAAATTCCCATAGAAAACCTCTCCTGCTCTGGACAGTTCCTGACATGGACTGAGGTGGCAGCAGAGAGCACTGTGTCAGACTGGAGAGAATACACCACTTCCTGCAGGACATACAGCAGCTGGTAAGTACTGGAAGACTGGAAGATTTTTTTAATAGAAATAAATTACAAATCTGTGACACTTTCTGACACCAGTTGATTTAAAAGAAAACACATTTTTGTGAACAATCCCTTTAACAGTACAATTAGTTTCCATAATGGGGTTTAAGCGGGACAGAGTAGCCGCCCCCCCCGGACAGCCGTGTAAGCTATTACAGGGGGTCTGTAAGCAGTCCATTACCTCTCCTGACTTATTACATGGCAGCTCATTACCCTCGCTTAGTCTCAGTGTTCGGCTCTCCCTATTATCTGCCTACGTCTATTGATTTTCTCTCTTTCTTCAATTCTCACCTTTTCAGCAAACTGGAACATTTGAAGAGGTGGCTGCAGCCGGAGAAAGTGGCTATAAATGCCGAAGAGGTGGAGTGCCTGATACCTGGCCAATCTCCACCGATAAACGGTGACAGCGAGCAGGACTCGTCCTCTGTGGAGCAGTGACCCCCCCGCTGGGTGACCGGCCGTGGTTGTAGAGGGACATTGTATACTCACAAAACCTTCATCTCGGACAACATAATGTAATAAAAACGTAGCTACACTTTATTCATGTTACATGTTTAGTATTATATATAAATAAGAGGATAACCCAATCCTAAAGTGGTATTCTACTCAAACATAACTTTTGATATGTTGCTGCCCATGTTGAGACTAACAATTCCTTCCATACTTGTTATTATCTATTCAGTCTCCTTCCCCCAGTTCTCATCTGCTGCTTTCTGCTGAAGACACAAAAATCTGTGTGGGAGCTTTTCTCTCCGTCTCCCCCTCCTCCCCCCTCCCTTCTGAGACGGCTGATGTAAACAAGTCCCTGACTGCAACGTTGTAATGCCGGGAGGGATATTCACAGTGAGTGTAGCAGCAACTTGACCCTCCCAGCATTACAAAGAAGCTACAATGTTGCAGATAAAGCCTGCCAGGGATTTGCTTACATCAGACGTCTCAGAAGGGAGGGGGAGGAGGGGGAGACAGAGGGAGAAGGTCACACAGATTTTTGTGTGTTCAGCCAAAAGCAGCAGCTCAGAACTGGAGGAAGGAGACTGAATAGATAATAACAAGTATGGAAGGAAATGTTAGTCTCTCCCTGGGCAGAAACATATCATGTTTGAGTGGAATACCCCTTGAAGTTATCCGCAATCTACAGGATGGGAGATCTTCATTGACTGAGGGCGCTGTAGGTCCATGTGGTTGGACCCCCTGTCAGCTACTTATCCCCTATCCTGTAGATAAGGAGTGACTTTTACTCGCTCAGATTTGTTTCTTTATACAAAGTCTAATGAAATGTCAATCAGTGTGAAAAGAAGTCTATTGTTTTACCATGTTCACAAAGTCATTGTAATCTTACCCAGAATCCTGAGCGGCCTCGTGCCTCACATACTGCGTGAGCTGTCTATATACTCTCCCTGTATACTGTATTTGCTTTGTACCAGCTCTGTAGTTGATCTGATATGAGATGTCCTCAATAAGAATAAGAAACAGCGCCGCCCTATGTGAATAGGCGTGAACTGCGGTGACAGACCCTGGACAGGAGTGGCGCCATCTTACACAGATGGGTTGTTCTTCTCTAATCCAAGACAGGCCTTTTACATTCCTACACCATGCAGGCATTTAGTATTACAGACATGGTTATGTAACCTCTTAGTGGTTGCTGAATGTTCAGGATAAGCTGCCATGTCTACAGGAGTGTCGGCACTATTTCTGGCTATTGTATGACTTGTATATGGCATTCTCCCTTTTTTTAGGCTATATATCTAATCTTCAGTTGTTCCTGAGCTAGTGGGTGTAGACTAGCCGCTATGGTGTCTGTATACACTGCCCATACAGAAAGGGCGTCTCTATAGCACACCCTCAGAAGCAGCAGCAGCATAGAGGACATTATACAGCAGTGCTGAGCAGTGTAAGCTGTCAATCAGCAGCTTTTTTGTCTCTCTCTTTGTCTGGTTCTGCACCTAACTCCTCCCCCTCCATAGGCTTCTATGTAATCTGATCCCTCTGATGGATGATGATTCTAGAGAAAAGTGAGACTATTGTTGTTTTTATACTTTTATTTTACACTACGGTTTCCTAGAGCTGCCATAAACCATCCCGATAGTGTGACAACCTGGCTGCTTCTTCTATTGATTATACAATGCTCAGAAGACAACAGTACAATGATCACCAATGCATTAATAGCGGTTATATGCATAGATGTCATATAGTGTCAGCTGTTGTATTCTAAATTGTCCCTACAAACAATTTCTATATGTAATCACATCCAGACTACATGCCACCCGTGCCACCGCTGCCCACAAAGCCCATTGTTTTCCCACTACGTCATATGAGTTGCCAATGCAACTTTTCCAATTCAACCCTAAGCATTATCCCTAAAGGGGTACTCCGGAAGAAAAAAAATTATATATAGATTTGTAAATCCCTTTTGTTTAAAATGTTTAGTCTTCCAGTATTTATCAGCTGCTGTATTGGGGAGCTGATTGCTCCCCAATCTGACACAGTGCTCTCTGCTGCCACCTCTGTCCATGTCAGGAACTGTCCAGAGCAGCAGCAAATCCCCATAAAAAAACCTCTCCAGCTCTGGACTGTTCCTGACATGGACAGAGGTGGCAGCAGAGAGCACTGTGTCAGACTGGAAAGAATACACCACTTCCTGCAGGACATACAGCAGCTGATAAGTACTGGAAGACTGGAGATTTTTATATAGAAATAAATTACAAATCTATATAAATTTGTGACACCAGTTGATTTAAAAGTAATCTCTCTGGAGTACCCCGTTCAACTTATTGCACTTCCCATAGACATCTTAGTAGCAGCCTTGTCAGTACAGATCCGTTTGCTGATGCTATGTGTGAATACTGATTTAGAATTTATAATAAATATGAATTTGAAAAAAAGTTTTGTTTTTGTTTTTATTTGTAAGAAAAATTTCAGCCACAAGTCTTGTGATGCTTTCCTGTTACAGCAAAGCTATTGTCGGTCAAAATGTTCTGCTGAAACCTTCAATATTTTACCACTTGCTCCACAGCAACTATATGAGCTCGTGTCAGTGACCGTCCAGCCGAGGTATTAGCTGATGTCTGTTGTCATAAGGCTTCTCTGTTCTGGACAAGGCCTTCTTCTTAGGAGGTCTCCAGACAATAAGCTGAGCATAAATTGTTTCATTAATGATCACCTGTGATCTGCGAAATTCTGACAGTAAGTGTTCAGTTTACCTATGCTGCCCCCACAGGAGAAATCAAGTATTACACACTGCCCATTCAAATGATAGGGTTATTTGGGTAATACAGGACAGGACAGGTCCTCCGAGAGCAGGAGATGTTCTTTGTAACTGTCTGACAAAGAGATGGAATTCTTAACGAGAGACCCATCTGACCGGCCATGTTCCTCCACAGAGATCTGGATCCATCTGACCGGCCATGTTCCTCCACAGAGATCAGGATCCATCTGACCGGCCATGTTTCTCCACAGAGATCTGGATCCATCTGAGCGGCCATGTTCCTCCACAGAGATCTGGATCCATCTGAGCGGCCAGGTTTCTCCACAGAGATCTGGAGCCATCTGACCGGCCATGTTTCTCCACAGAGATCTGGAGCCATCTGACCGGCCATGTTTCTCCATTGAGATCTGGATCCATCTGACCGGCCATGTTTCTTTACAGAGATCTGGATCCATCTGACTGGCCATGTTTCTCCACAGAGATCTGGATCCGTCTGACCGTCCATGTTTCTCCACAGAGATCTGGATCCATCTGACCGGCCATGTTTCTCCACAGACATCTGGATTCATCTGACCGACCATGTTTCTTCACAGAGATCTGGAGCCATCTGACCGGCCATGTTTCTCTATGAAGATCTGGTGCCACCTGATAAGCCATGTTTCTCCACAGAGATCTGGAGCCATCTGACCGGCCATGTTTCTCCACAAAGATCTGGATCTATCTGATCGGCCATGTTTCTCCACAGAGATCTGGATCCATCTGACCGGCCATGTTTCTCCACAGAGATCTGGATCCATCTGACCGGCCATGTTTCTCCACAGAGATCTGGATCCATCTGACCGGCCATGTTTTTCCACAGAGATCTGGATCCATCTGACCGGCCATGTTTCTCCACAGAGATCTGGATCCATCTGACCGGCCATGTTTCTCCATAGAGATCTGGAGCCATCTGACCGGCCATGTTTCTCCATTGAGATCTGGATCCATCTGACCGGCCATGTTTCTCCATTGAGATCTGGATCCATCTGACTGGCCATGTTTCTCCACAGAGATCTGGATCCGTCTGACCGTCCATGTTTCTCCACAGAGATCTGGATCCATCTGACCGGCCATGTTTCTCCACAGACATCTGGATTCATCTGACCGACCATGTTTCTTCACAGAGATCTGGAGCCATCTGACCGGCCATGTTTCTCTATGAAGATCTGGTGCCACCTGATAAGCCATGTTTCTCCACAGAGATCTGGAGCCATCTGACCGGCCATGTTTCTCCACAAAGATCTGGATCTATCTGATCGGCCATGTTTCTCCACAGAGATCTGGATCCATCTGACCGGCCATGTTTCTCCACAGAGATCTGGATCCATCTGACCGGCCATGTTTCTCCACAGAGATCTGGATCCATCTGACCGGCCATGTTTTTCCACAGAGATCTGGATCCATCTGACCGGCCATGTTTCTCCACAGAGATCTGGATCCATCTGACCGGCCATGTTTCTCCACAGAGATCTGGATCCATCTGACCGGCCATGTTTTTCCACAGAGATCTGGATCCATCTGACCGGCCATGTTTCTCCACAGAGATCTGGATCCATCTGACCGGCCATGTTTCTCCATAGAGATCTGGATCCATCCGGCCATGTTTCTCCCCAGAGATCTGGATCCATCTCATCCTCCGTGTTTCTCCATTGCTCTGTGACACTATCTTTCCCCCCTGGAGTTTCCTATTTCTGTTCCCCTTAGACACAATGGCTCAGGATCCGGTCGTCTCTTGTTATATCGGGGATAAGGAGCGATGAGTTGTGGGTTTGGATATGTTAGTCGGACACCAGCGTTGTATTCGGCAGTAGTCTCCTGATCGTTCTCCTCCTGTTCATCAGATTCCTGACACCCTCCTCCGACCCCATTCAGCATTGAGTTGTCTCCTTTTCCTCTGGATCTCCCCCCCCCCCAAGGCTGGCAGTGTTATTCCGGCCCGGCTAGGCTACACCAGATGGCCAGGTCCCGCTCCACGTCCCTCAGATTTCTCCATCTAATATGGATGAACCTATAAGTATTAGATCTGTGGGGTCTGACTCCCGACGTCTCCACTGGATCAGTGTTGGCTGAGCCCTGCAGGCTCTTGGGTGTTTCCAAGTCCAGTTCTGGTGAATGCGGTGATGCCGCAGGTATGTCGCACATGGTATTAGGCTGCGGCACTCGTATCTTCCTTTTCTATGCCTTTTGTTTGGCGTCATATACAGTGCGTATCAGAGAACCTCCATGTACAGAACATGCTGTATAACCCATTAAGCATATTAATATAGGATTCCGCCTGAGTACACAGAGTACCGGGGTAGGTCTTCCATGGCGGCATATGTTTGGGAATTGACAGATAATTTGATTTCTGAGTTAATTAAAATGTACTTGTAATTGTGAGGCGTCGTTCCATTAAGCTCTGTCTGCTGCGATATTCGTATCGCTTTATGTCACGTTTTTACATAAGAAACCAGAACGTGAAAGAAGTAGAAAAAGCTCCTCTATCTACAGTAGCTGTGCACTTTGTTCTCGGTTATTGGACAAATCCGTCATGTGTTACAGGTCACATACACTGGTTCGGGGAATCCTATGGCTCTATGGCCTATGGGGCAGCTGATAGTCACTGTGATCATATGCAGGCTATGGCTTTTACTGGGTCTGTAGTTGTCCAGTGTACAGCACCACTCCAGTTTGGGTGGAATGTTGCAACTCCGCTCCATTGAAGTGAATGGGGCATAAGCACAGGAGGCGGGCTAAAGCACAGGAGGCGGGCAGCCCGCCCCCAGTGGGAGGGAATTCCCTCCCCTCTATGACACGGCTGCATTAGAATAAACGGAGCCGCGTCATAGAACGGCGGGGGATTCCGCCCACTAGGGTGGGCTGGCCCGCTTCCTGTGTTTCAGCCCCGGCCCGGTACCCATCGATAGAACGGCGCCGTACACAGGAACCGTTGGTCATATTAAAGAGGATGTACCAAGATCAAAGCGGAGCTGTCTCTGGAAGAAAGCGGCCATGTTTTTCTAACGATGGATAACCCCTTTAAGAATGGATCCACAGTACACAGTGGTGGACAGCCGCCTAGAGGGAGCTGGTGAACAGCAAAAAGCTGGATTCTGTGGCTGTCAGCTATACCACCTCTCGGCAGGGGGCTCCGGAGGAGGAGAGGACGGCTTCCCAGGGGAAGCTTCATATAGCAGCTTCCCATATATGGATAGGTACATCATCGGAGCTGGTTAGCTGGGCTCTGCAGTCAGCCCTCTTGTCCTTTTTCTGCTCCCTGCAGGGTGGCGGTATTGCTGACAGCCACCAGACACACATTAAGCATTATAATTTGTGCTGTCAGCAATACCATCAGGCTGGAAGGAACTGAAGAGATGGAGGCGCTTCCTCCTGGGAAGATGTGACCCAGGGGGTCTTCAGCTGGAGATATACAGTGCAGCCCATCTAATGTATACATCTGACAGTAGGCTATAAGAACAGTGTGAACCCAACCTATCCAATAGGTAGGTTACATAGGTGGTGATATTTAACATCAGTCTTTATTCAGAATTGTTGGCAGACGCTATAACTTAGAGGGTTTGTCCGCAATTATGTATTACTAGGTTGACCCTAACACGTTCTTTTTTTTTCCGAATCTGTTTATCTTTTCTGATTTGTATTTAAAAATAAAAAATTATGACATTAAGGGGTTATCCAGCGCTACAAAAACATGGCCACTTTCCCCCTACTGTTGTCTCCAGTTTGGGTGGGGTTTTCAAACTCTGTTCCATTGAAGTAAATTGAGCTTAATTGCAAACTGCACCTGAACTGGAGACAACAGTAGGGGGAAAAGTGGACATGTTTTTGTAGCGCTGGATAACCCCTTTTAGTATGGGGGCAGCCATCTTGCCTTAGTTGTGTTTTTTTTTTAACAGCATTTCGTGACCTGCTTTACAGCAGGGATGGGGTCACTTCGGCCCTCCAGCTGTGGCAAAACTACAATTCTGTCCAGGCATGATGAGCATTGTAGTTTTGCAACAGCTGGAATGGAGGGCTGAAGGTTCCCCCCATCCTTGTTTTACAGCAAGCCTTATGGACATTCTCTGCATGGGAGACATTTGGGATGATGTTCATTAACCTCTGTGACCTGTAGAAAGGTCATTCTACAGGGAGGGGGAGACTGAGCTTCCATTGTCTCCTCTATCTGCTGGCATCTGCTTTTGTTGTAACGCTGTATAGATCACTTTCCAGCAGCCTCCTCCTTATCATCACAGAACATGAAATCTCAGCCCAGTTTATTTAAACCAAGTTTATTAAAAGTTATATAAATATGTAATTTATATAATTGATATAATTTATAAGTTATATAGATTTGTTATTTACTAAAAAAATCACCAGTCTTCTGGTACTTATCAGCTGCTGTATGCCCTGCAGGAAGTAGTGTAATTTTTCCAGTCTGACAAAGTGCTCTCTGCTGCCACCTCTGTCCATGTCAGGAACTATTCAGAAGAAGAGCCCGTGGAGCCTCATTGAAGAGTCTTGAAATACAGGACTAGCCAGATGTCCCTCGGGGAAGGACTCAGCCAAGGGGTGGCTCCTGTAAGCAAACCACCATATTAAGCGGCACTAATATGGTCCAGAGCAGGAGATGTTTTCTAAGGAATTTGCTGCTGCTCTGGACAGTTCCTGACATGGACAGAGATGGCAGCAGAGAGCACTGTGTCAGACTGAAGAGAATACACCACTTCCTGCAGGACATACAGCAGCTGATAAGTACTGGATGACTGGAGATTTTTAAATAGAAGTAAATTACAAATCTATATAACTTTCTGATTCCAGTTGATTTGAAAGACAAAGATTTTCACTGGAGTGCCCCTTTATTCAAGCAGTAGATCAGCGCCAGGGATGCGGTGCAGACACTAATCCATTCACACTCCCGGGACTCATCTCCTCCTCTTCATTTCTTCAGCTGCTGGATGGGAGCTTCACTTTACTTTCCAGCAATTGACACAGCGTGTCTCCACATTCACAGTGTTCTTATTGCACAATGAACACGTCCGTCCGTCCGTCACTGAATGTGACAGCTCCTTGTTTCTTACATAATGGACTGTGCTGTATAATCTTCTAGAGATGGAAGAGAGTATATAGCTGGATACAGTAATATGAGGACCCCTTCTCTACTTATTCTTCTATAATTGCTATGTCGCTACCTTCCGATAAGAATACTGACGTATTAGCAGTGTGAACCCAGCCTTAGCTTACTTTCTACCTCCTCGTTCTCATGGAGTTGTCTTTATAGTCTGCAGCAGTCTATGGTATATGGTGTATCCTAAGCAGAAAGTACACTGATCATGTCCGCTCCGTCATATCTGTATAATCCCTGCACCCAGGGAGCCTATAGAGAAACTGCACATAAGAGATCTCTGCTGACTTCCTCTCCCTCCCTACCATCCGCTGTATGCTCTGTATGTAGTCCTGCTGGTCTGGGAGGGTTGGAGAGGGGAAGAGGGGTTTGGTAAGAATTCCACTGCTAGGGGTGGAGGCAGAGGTAGTTTAGGGGGTCAATTGTGGTGGTGGGAGAGTGGACAGTTCAGCTGCCAGTGAGGAAAGATTGGGAATAGGGACAGTGCCGCTGCCAGTGGTGGAGAGGTAAGAATAGGGACAGTGCTGCTGCCAGTGGTGGAGAGGTGGGAATAGGGACAGTGCCGCTGCCAGTGGTGGAGAGGTGGGAATAGGGACAGTGCCGCTGCCAGTGGTGAAGAGGTAGGAATAGGGACAGTGCAGCTGCCAGTGGTGGAGAGGTGGGAATAGGGACAGTGCCGCTGCCAATGGTGGAGAGGTAAGAATAGGGACAGTGCCGCTGCCAGTGGTGGAGAGGTGGGAATAGGGACCATGCTGCTGCCAGTGGTGAAGAGGTTGGAATAGGGACAGTGGCGCTGCCAGTGGTGGAGAGGTGGGAATAGGGACCATGCCACTGCCAGTGGTGGAGAGGTGGGAATAGGGACAGTGGCGCTGCCAGTGGTGGAGAGGTGGGAATAGAGACCATGCTGCTGCCAGTGGTGAAGAGGTTGGAATAGGGACAGTGGCGCTGCCAGTGGTGGAGAGTTAAGAATAGGGACAGTGCCGCTGCCAGTGGTGGAGAGGTAGGAATAGGGACAGTGGCGCTGCCAGTGGTGGAGAGGTGGGAATAGGGACAGTGCCGCTGTCAGTGGTGGAGAGATAGGAATAGGGACAGTGGCGCTGCCAGTGGTGGAGAGGTGGGAATAGAGACAGTGGCGCTGCCAGTGGTGGAGAGGTAAGAATAGGGACAGTGCCGCTGCAAACAGAAGAGTGGGAATAGGGACAGTGCTGCTGCCAGTCGTGCTGCATTGTGGGTTTCGATACTTTTGGGGTGGTTGGGGGGGTTGCTGTGCTGCTCCTGTAGTTCCCCGCACAGGTGACCTAGATGCTACTATGAAAGGAACACGCTAAAGGGAATGCAGAGAAGGTATGGCGGCTTACACAGCATCTACTGGTCCTTGATCCAGTGCAGTGAGGACTCCGGTGCGGCTGTACAGGCTACGAGTGGCCGGAGATCCGTGTCACCTGCTCTTCTCTCCGCTACTAAAGTTTTACTTTACCCTTAAATAAGAAGTGATGGAAACAGCCGAGTCTTCAATTAGGGACTATAGATTTCCAGATCCGGGCCTCTCTCCTCACACTGGATGACTATCGGTTTATTTTCATTCGGGCGACGAGTCGAACGTTGAAAACAAGAAGGACGCGAGAAGCAGGAAAAAAATAAGACGTGATCAAACTGAGGACATCGGATCTGCTTAACCCCTTCATGGAGGCAGAGTTTTTGTTTTTGACTTTCCATCGTCGTCTCGAGTCCATACCTTGCGAGTATTTCTGGTGACAGAGCCCGATGAGGATTATTTTTTACATTGAATTTGCTGGGCAAACCTGCACCGTGTGCGCCATGTCTGAATGTAGTATAAAAGGACCAAGGTCTTAGTTTTTCCCCATAGTTCTTTACCATGGAGAACCTATTAAAGAAGTCATCTATAGTGTTGTCTCTATTTTAGTAAATAGCGCCACTCTTGTCTGTGGCTGTGTATGGTATTGCAGCTGCTCATCGGAAGACCAGGCACAGCACATGGGCAGGAGTGGCGCTGTTTTTGCACCATGTTTGTTACCCTGAACGACCCCTTTACAATACCTAATCATAGTGGTTGTATTAACTCAGACCAGTGCGACACGCGCCGGCACCAGTATATTGCTGTTTTTGGATGAATGGCCTGGAAATTGCTCTCGGTTTCTTACAGAGTAGCACTTACAGCAGTTCTGTCCGACTTTGGTAACAAAAGGCGTTTGTTCGAGATATTTAGAAATAATACCAGGCATTCAGCGCTCCTTGGGCCAGGTGCAAGGGATATGGATCTCCTGTTAGTGGCGGCAAATTATTGGCTTTTCGGAAGTTGTCAGAACCCGATCATTTTCTTCTTCCTCTAAAACTTACATTTCGGAGACCATTATGGTACTCGGGAGCGGATTGTCACCACTTCATACAGAACGTAATGATAACGCTTTGTCATATTTTCAGACTAAGTGAGCCATCATATACATCAGCGGCCAACGGGGAATCAGATCACCAAACAGACCCTGAAGAAGGCGAAGTGACGTCCGGGAACAACAACGATCCGGCATTAAACCTTACATTAACACAGCTTGAGTCTAACAATGGTAATTCTGCTATTCTGCTGCCATATTATCCATGGTACAGGTATGGGAGATGGACACGAAGAAGACCCTAGTTTTTTTCCAAACAAGGTTTGAGCCGAATTCAAGCAATTTACGAATGAAAAAAAAAAATTAAGCAAACAGATAAAGCTTATACAATGTGTATAGGATGTGTATTATAGAGGTGTGAAGGTGCAAGGAAAAGTGAAGAAACTCTTTGGAACAATGTAACTAAACACATACAAACTGTTGTAAAGCTTGTGCCATTGTTCACATGGAGTAAACCTCCACAGTGCAGAGAGAAAAAGTAAGTGAATCTCTGTGCTAATGACTAGAGATCAGTGTGCTTGGGTTCATCCAAAGCCGAATGTTCTGCATTTGATTACCAGTGGCTGAAGAAGGTTAATATAGCCTTAAAACTGCCTGGAAACCAGGAATGATTGGCATTTGAATCCCACTGTCTTGAGAAGTTGCATTGGCCTGTGGCTGTATACATGTTCTCCAGGACTCCCTAGGGCTGAATCCAAGTCAATGACCCCAAAGCACATAAGGAAATCAACTGAAGAAGGATTGAAGAAGAAGAAGAAGATTTGTGTTTTAGAATGGCCAAGTAAGTGACCTAATGGTGTCTCGCCTCTTGAACCACTTGGAAGTCTCCATTCTTCTCTTGGTATGGCCTTCATCCTGGTTACCTGTTCTGCTCTCCGGCAATCACTTCTTTTCCCTGGTCATCTTGGAAGTATCCCTGTCATGTATATTATATGCTGGCAAAATTACACCCGTGCCAATGTCTAATGGCTGCTCAACGTTACCAATGTATACTTCCATACTTCCAAGATGGCCAGAGGGAGGAAGTAGAGAACTGAGGAGTGGAACGGGTAAGATCTTATCCACGCCCCGGACAACCCATTAAAATCTAGGAGAGAATGATATGAATTATTTTCTGATTTGACAAAGGCCAAACATTGCTACCTATTTTTTCTCCCTGCCCTTTGGATGTTTACTCACTGTGCTCAATAAAAGACACAATTAATATGTGTTACTTGTTTAGTTACATTAAGGAAAATGTAACTTAATGTAAAATCAGGAGCAGGTGTAGAATTCTGTGATGAGTTACGCCTGCTAGCATGGTAGATCAGTCATGGGAGGCGGCCATGTTTGTTCCCCGCCTTACCGCTCCCGAAAAACCATCTGGTACACCTTTTCCATGGCGTACGCCAGGGCAAATTTGATAAATGTGCCCCACTGTGTTCGTCTAGACATCAAGGTAATTCAGAAGCATTCACTTACTCCATGGATGTTTACTCACTGTCATTCCATCTGTCTGTGTGGTGTTAGCTTCGTTACACTGCGTTTATCTGTAATTGTGATTATCTTGCTAGTGATGTTCAGTTAATACAGAAACATTCATGTACATTTTCTCCCTGCCCTATGGATGTTTACTCACTGTGCTCAGTAAAATACATAACCAGTCCATCTATCTTTGTGGTGTTAGCTTTGTTACATTGTGCTTGTCTATAATGGTGATCGTCTTATTAGTAACGTCCAGAAACGTTCACTTCCTATCCTCGCAGCTCTCTGTAACATTTCTTCTAATCGCTCTTAAGAATATTATTCGTTTTTTTTAACGAAGAAAATCTCCTTGTAGGCGGGACCTCCCATTGTGTGAAACGCTCTGTGAGAGAAATCGGGTCAATCAAATGGGACTTCTCTGTAGCCGAGAGCTAAACTGCTGAACTAAGTGACTTCTAATCTCATAGCAACTACTTCCCGATGAATATCCATCCACCATGGCGAACGTTTCACGTGCTCCCCCCCCCGGGACCCTATATAGAGGATTTATAATTCCTTTATATATAATGAGCACCGCTAAGCTAACAGATTCCCTGCGGACTGGTCAATGGTGACATATGTGCGAGAACCGGGGGACGTTGTATAAGTAGAGATGGCGTGCAGCAATCCCAGCGGCTTCACTCACTTTATACGGCAAATAAACAGAATTTCCGCTTGGTTCCATCCATAGATTGTCATGGGAACAGGAAAGGAAGCGTGTCAGAGGTCGCCCCCCGCCATTTGGGTTTTACCAAGTCAAATCCTTTTGTGAGTATTGAGACTCTATCACTAGAAAGGATTCGGGATCCTGTGAAGTGCTCTCTGAAGCCACAACACATTGGGAACGGGGAAGAATGAGCCGTAATGGCGTCAGCCTGTGCTCTCTGCCCCTCCAGTACTATGGGTTATGTCATAAGGCAGCTTACAGCTAACTTCAATGGTTTCCAATGTGATGGCGAGCATCCTGGCGACCTTACAGGCCACTTCACATATGACCTCTCTGACTTGCTAGTGATGGTCCTGAGAGGCCTTTCATCTTCTGCTGTTATCATGGAATAACCTATTAGCCATATATTCTGCAAAGCGGGTCACAATCCCATAAAGCCTAAGTATGTGGTAGGTCTGAGAATTGTAGAAGCTGTCTATGGTCTTTGGGGGGCGCTGTGCATTACACAAGGTGGGGCAAACGCTGGGAGTTCTCATAGACCAATACATCGTGCACCTGCATGTCCTCAAGAGACACCATGGGGGGAGATTTGTAAAGCATGGTAACAGTGGTTGTTATTATTATTAATAATAATAATAATAATAATAATAATAATAATGATTTATAAAGTGCCCTTGATTCCAGAGCACTATACAAGTCATAGGGGTGACAAACAGGGAAATTACTAGATCAAAAACACATTACATAGAGGTGAATGGCAGCCTGGTACATGGCGATGGAGGACCCTGCCAGCCAGGCCTTACATAGAGGGAGAGGACCCTGCCCGCCAGGCCTTACATAGAGGGAGAGGACCCTGCCCGGGAGGGCTTACATAGGGAGAGAGGACCCTGCCCGGGGGGCTTACATAGCGGGAGAGGACCCTGCCCAGGAGGTCTTACATAGGGAGAGAGGACCCTGCCCGGGAGGTCTTACATAGGGAGAGAGGACCCTGCCCGGGAGGGCTTACATAGGGAGAGAGGACCCTGCCCGGGAGGGCTTACATAGGGGGAGAGAGGACCCTGCCCGGGAGGTCTTACATAGGGGGAGAGGACCCTGCCCGGGAGGTCTTACATAAGGAGAGAGGACCCTGCCCGGGGGGCTTACATAGGGGGAGAGGACCCTGCCCGGGAGGTCTTACATAGGGAGAGAGGACCCTGCCCGGGAGGGCTTACATAGGGAGAGAGGACCCTGCCGGGAGGGCTTACATAGGGATAGAGGACCCTGCCCCGGAGGTCTTACATAGGGAGAGAGGACCCTGCCCAGGAGGGCTTACATAGGGGGAGAGGACCCTGCCCAGGAGGTCTTACATAGGGAGAGAGGACCCTGCCCGGGAGGTCTTACATAGGGAGAGAGGACCCTGCCCGGGAGGGCTTACAAAGGGGGATAGGACCCTGCCCAGGAGGGCCTACATAGGGGGAGAGAGGACCCTGCCCATGAGGGCTTACATAGGGAGAGAGGACCCTGCCCGGGAGGGCTTACATAGGGAGAGAGGACCCTGCCCACAAGGTTTACAAAGGGAGAGAGGATCCTGCCCGGGAGGTCTTACATAGGGAGAGAGGACCCTGCCCGGGAGGTCTTACATAGGGAGAGAGGACCCTGCCCGGGAGGGCTTACATAGGGAGAGAGGACCCTGCCCGGGAGGTCTTACATAGGGAGAGAGGACCCTGCCCGGGAGGGCTTACATAGGGGGAGAGAGGACCCTGCCCATGAGGGCTTACATAGGAAGAGAGGACCCTGACCGGGAGGGCTTACATAGGAAGAGAGGACCCTGCCCGTGAGGTCTTACATAGGCAGAGAGGACCCTGCCCGGGAGGGCTTACATAGGGGGAGAGAGGACCCTGCCCATGAGGGCTTACATAGGGAAAGAGGACCCTGCCCACAAGGTTTACAAAGGGAGAGAGGACCCTGCCCGGGAGGTCTTACATAGGGAGAGAGGACCCTGCCCGGGAGGTCTTACATAGGGAGAGAGGACCCTGCCCGGGAGGTCTTACATAGGGAGAGAGGACCCTGCCCGGGAGGGCTTACATAGGGAGAGAGGACCCTGCCCGGGAGGGCTTACATAGGGGGAGAGAGGACCCTGCCCATGAGGGCTTACATAGGGAGAGAGGACCCTGCCCGGGAGGGCTTACATGGGGAGAGAGGACCCTGCCCGGGAGGGCTTACATAGGGGGAGAGAGGACCCTGCCCATGAGGGCTTACATAGGGAGAGAGGACCCTGCCCGGGAGGTCTTACATAGGCAGAGAGGACCCTGCCCGTGAGGTCTTACATAGGCAGAGAGGACCCTGCCCGGGAGGTCTAACATGGAGAGAAAAGACCCTGCCCACAAGGCTTACATAGGGGGAGAGAGGACCCTGCCCGGGAGGGCTTTTATAGGGAAAGAGGACTCTGCCCACAAGGGCTTACATAAAGAGAGAGGACCCTGCCCGCAAGGCTTAGGGTATGTTCACACGCCGTGCTCAGTGTCCCACTGTGAGTGAATGAGAAGGCGCTCGCTCCTCCGCTCAAGGAAGTGACACTTCTTTGAGCGGAGAGCGGCAGTTGTGGAGGTGCGCGCGCTTTCCCATAGACGGGCTATGGCACACTGAGAAAGGCGGAAAGTTCCACCATGGAATTCCACCTGTTTTACTCAGTGTGAACATACCCTTACAGAGGAAAAGAGGGCCTATATATATGAGAGGACCCTGCCCATGAGAGCTTACAGCTCATCCAAGATGGCACATCAATGCGAGCTGTGGCAAGAAGGTTTGCTGTGTCTGTCAGCGTAATGTCCAAGGCTGGAGGTGCTACCAGGAGACAGGCCAGTACACCGGGAGACATGGATGAGGCCATAGGAGGGCAACAACCCAGCAGCAGGACCGCTACCTCCGCCTTTGTGCAAGGAGGAACAGGAGGAGCACTGCCAGAGCCCTGCAAAATGTCCTCCAGCAGCCAACACCGTGCAAGACACTTGGCATTAGCCAGAGAACACCAGGATTGGCAGATTTACCACTGGCGCCCCCTGCGCTTCTCACAGATGCGAGCAGGTTCACACTGAGCACATGTGACAGAGCCTGGAGACGCCATCTGCTGCCTGCAACGTCCTTCAGCATGAGCGGTTTGGCAGTGGGTCAGTAATGGTGTGGGGGGGCATTTCTTTGGGGGGCCGCACAGCCCTCCATGTGCTGCCAGAGGTAACCTGACTGCCATTAGGTACCGAGATTAGACCCTCAGACCCCTGTGAGATCATATGCTGGTGCGGTTGGGGTTCCTCCTAATGCAGGACAATGCTAGACCTCATGTGGTTGGAGTGTCATTGGTTCCTACAAGATAGAGGCAGTGAAGCTATGGACTGACCCCCCATTCCCCAGACCTGAGCACATTGAGCACATCGGGGACATCATGTCTCGCTCCGTCCAATAATGTGGCGTTGCAGCACAGACTGCTCTTTGGCTTTGGCCATGGTGGAGAGGTTGGAGTGGGATTGATTGAGTGGATTTTTTTAATAGATTCTGTCTCTCACAGGTGACGTGTCCCTATGATAAACATGATACGCCTTTCTATCATTTGTAGGTGGAAAAATCTGCAGAGTATTAAAGACTTATTTTCCCCACTGTATAAAGAAAAGTCTAGAATACAATTGTGCATTGTGCCAGCCATAAAGATGGATAATAGAAGGTACACAGGAATCTACATCATATACATTTGTCTTTTTTTCTACATCACATATAACCCAGATCTCATTCAGGTCTGAGCCTCAAGGTCACAGCTCTGGATACATCTGACTAGGTGTGGATCTGGCTCTGTATTCAGGGGGCGGTCAGGCAGCGACTTGTGTGTATGGGGGGGGGGGGGAGGGGATAGCGGAGGAGATTTTGTGACATTTTGTGACTTTTATACAATAATTGAATTCTGGAACGTTACCAGTAATTGAAGGTGCAGCACATGTGCGGCTGGTCTTATCCCGCTGTTATAGTGTAAGCTATTGCGGATGGTCCTTCTCCAGATGCTAAGCATATAATACAGGGTGAAGCTGCTCAGACACACGGCTGAACCTGCTGATTTTCAGCATCTAACCATCTAATGTGAATGGCAGATGTCAGGGCAGGGATGGGTCTGGTTTGTTGGATTTCGCCATGGCTGATCTTTTGTTCTTGGGGAGATAAGAGGTATCTGGCAGCGGCTTTCTCCTTCTGTATCTGGGAATCTTGCTCTGGTTGTGATCAGTGTGCTTGTGTCCTATGTGGACCGGACCATCCCATCCAGGAATTTAGATTTTTATCGAGTAAAACGTTGTCAGGTCATCTGTCAGCGGAGACATCACCTCTCTTTATTGCTTTACAGACTCCATGTAAATGACACTGTTACGCCATCTCCCCTGTGGTCGGTCAATAACCGGACATTAGGTCTTGATGATCTTTTCGTCAGTTACTAATACTCCTGTGAGTTATTCAATAGTCTTCACTATATCAATACTGGCAGCAATAGACAGCCATGGGTTTATCCTGGACTGTCCTCTCTATACAATCTGTATATACCGTATCAGGGATGGAGCAGGCAGGGGATCCACCGCTCCTCCGATAGTGCTCCCCACCTCCCATTCACGGCTCCATCCACGGCTCACCATTACTAGCGGATACATAGCCTGAGGAGTTGTCCCTTCTACATCTGACTTTGACTGTATCGGCTTTTCTTCAAGGGGAGAATAGCTCCATAGATACAGCTCTCGATGGAGGACAATGAAGGAAATCATTCCAGGTCAGCAAAGTCATCAGGGATGGAGTTTTTGGATGGTGCCACCGTGTCACAGTTGCAATACGACACCATTCATTAACATTATGTGCGGCGTTACGCCATCTTTGTGTTGCCTATCCCAAGGGTATCGCACCATGGCTAAGCAGCTCCACGTCTGCAGGGATGAAAATATGTAAAGGCCAAGAAGTCGGATTCCTAGATAACATGAAGAAGGATTTATTATAATATGGAGGCGTCTTGGTCTCTTAAGATGATGTAATGAATAAAACATTAATAACAGGAAATTACTATATACTTCAGGGGTATTCTGCTCAAACATAACTTGTTAATATGTTGCTGTCCATGGTGAGACTAACAATTCCTTCCATTCTTGTTATTATCTATTCAGTCTCCTTCACTCAGCTGTAAGCTGCTGCTTTCTGCTGAACACACAAAAATCTGCGTGTGAGCTTTTCTCTCTGTCTCCCCCTCCCTTCTGAGAGACAAGTTCCTGGCAGACTTTATCTGCAACATTGTAGCTTCTTTGTATTGGTGGGAAGGTTAATCTGATGTCAAGTTGCTAATGAACTCACTGCGAATAATCCTCTGAGCATGACAAAGTTGCAGATAGGGACTTTTGTTTACATCAGCCCTCTCAGAAGGGAGGGGGGAGGAGGGGGAGACAGAGTTTTGTGTGTTCAGCAGAAAGCAGCAGCTCAGAACTAGGGGAAGAAGACTGAATAGATAATAACAGGTATGGAAGGAATTGTTAGTCTCACCGAAAACGTAAAACACAGTGTCTGGACAGGGTGTTGTGGATCCTATAGGCTAGGGAGGAGACTATAAGGGAGGGAGTCCCCCAGCTACAGTTTGTAGTATAGCCCCCAGGACATAGCAGGGATTATAGGATAGGCAGAGACACCAGAAAACTTGAGTCCACAAAATAGAACCTGGACAGCACTAGAACCTACCATAGAAAGAATCCTAATAGCCATCTGTCTGAAGGATCCACATCTTTTATTCTGTCAACTACAAGTCGGACGGGATAGGCATCACCAGGATCCCATAGCATGGGCCTCGTGTTGGGACCAGTAATCATGGCTAACACATCATGCTACCATTGAGACCTGCATCCTGTGATAGGAAACTGCTGCTCAGCCACACAACTCTAGGAAAGCCTTCCCATGTTGGGCCAACCAATGCAATGGGGGGATGTTGGGGTTATTAAAAGGTTTTAAACATTAGAACCTGAAATTAAAACTTTTTAGTTCCGTTCTTAAATCTTTTCCATTTTGTGGAATCATTTAGCATTTCATGATAACCTCAGATCTTGGTAATTGGCTTTAATGATCGGCAATTGGAGTAATTTCCGCTAATTCTTCTCCGAGTGCAATAGATAAAAATACCGAATGTCAGAGCTGCCAGGGATCATGGTCGCTGGTTCATATTAATCAGAATGATTGAATGGTGAATGTCTGAGACCCGGAGCGGAGAACACGGCAGAAGTCAGACCTCGGCTGCGGAGTATAATCATCCCCCGTATCAGGAGGACCATCAAGAGCCGCTCATCCAGGTGCACGGTGACATTGTTGGCGTGATAGCCTTAGAAATTCAATAATGGGCCAGGTTACCAGGAGAAAACCTTTGCTGCTCTATCATTATATTAGACGATGATCATCTCAAGATTGTGAAATTGGCGTCTACAAACTTTCCTTTAGTCTTGAAGTTTGTGTGAACGCACTTGAAGAATGAACATTACTTTTTACTGAAAAATCCTAAACTTAAAGGGATTTTATGGTAGTTTTAACAAATTAACTACAGACTGGAACTAGGGTTAAAAAATAAAAGTACTCACCTCCACAGCTACAGTGTCCCCCGCAGGAAGTGCTGCAATTGTGGTGTCCCACCACGGATGTCTCCAGTATGGGCATCTGTCGCAAAAGTCCTGTAATACAAAGTAAAATGGTAATGAAGGTGCCACTGTATATATTTATGTATGTTGCACAGCTGTAGTAAGTCAAGGGTTACTGTTTTTGTACCATGTGGTCAGTACCAACCTATGAGAGATGCTGTTCCTTTTTTCTACCTATCTCTACCCTTTTTTCTTCTATACACTTTCTTCTCCACCACTCACAGGAGCTGTTACATACACCCTGTAGGAAGTAGTCACATGGGGTGATGAAGTGTAGGACCAAACTTAGTCAGTTCTTCTCTAATTCTCTGAGGAGTGGGACACACAGATCAGGCATCCCTGCTGAGCTTAGCCAGGAGCCTGGCTCTGCCAGGATCCCTGTCCGGGACAGACCAGCTGTAGTAGACACACGTATGGAGAACGCAGAGACTTTCTTTACTAAAATAACACTTTTACACAAGATGTATTGCTAAACACCTACAGAGAGGACAAGTCAGAGAACACCTCAACCCACGCCGTGAAGGGTGGTATCCTAGACAAAGGAACTGACCCAGATAGAGCAAAGCAGCCAAGAACCTACGTACTCTATCTCGCAGCGCAGGTGACACCAGAAAACTTTGGACACTTTGCTCAACTCAACTCAAGCCCAGGTAACCAGGACTGGGGCTTGTGTCACCCTCGTAGGACCGGTATCCCAACACTGCAGGACATAAGGTGGTTATAGCTACCAAGGTTGAAACACGGGCACAAGTATTCTTCTCTCAGCTACATCATCCTTGGGTCACATTCCCCTTTCTGTGGGTGGCGGTACCGACAGTCCAGGTGGGTCATCTCTCCACTCTGGACCACCGTGACAAGAGCCCGAAGGACCCATCACAACCCAGCAGGTCACCGACCACTGGGGACCAATATAGCCAGCCACACACTAAAAGCAGGTATACCATCACACCTGTGTGCTGAGTTAGCACTTGCGTCATGACAGAACTATAACTCGCTGAGCTATATTCCACCGAGCAACAACCACAGAAGTGGCGTCACCCGATACAACTGTACAGGTGACCGGTCGCAGAGCAGTACCACACAATGACATCACATCAGGAAGTTGCAGCCAGTCACAGGCCTCTGTGGTATCCTTCTATATATGGTCTGTGACCACCAAGGCCAGTGATTGGTAGCAGCATCATGTGGACAGTATGTAACATGCAAATCAGTTCTCCTGAGTACTGGTTGGCCTCTCACCCAACCAACCAGCACTTTGATTTGTAGTGATGAGCATCAAGAATCCCCAAAATGGGTGACTCTTCCTTTTGGATGGTTTGGCTGATAATCCCTAGTCATGTTTTAAAGTTCTTTAATGAGTTAGACATGAACGTAAAGGGGTATTTAAGAGAATTTTCTTCCTACCCTATAGATGATCCCATACTTACCCTCCTCACTCCCCAGGCACTGATGTCTAAGTGTTGCACTTCTTTGAGTCTATATCACTTTATTCTTAGCCAACAGTGGCCACTGGAGTTTTCCTCCTCAACCACTGAGTGGCTAAGCACCGGGGACCAACACAGAGACAGTAGTGGTGAGGGAGCAAGGAGAGTAAGTATAGGATTAAGGAGGGTAAGTATGGGATTGAGGAGAGTAAGTATGAGATTAAGGAGAGTAAGTATGGGATTGAGGAGGGTAAGTATGGGATTGCAGAGAGTAAGTATGGGATTAAGGAGGGTAAGTATGGGATTGCAGAGAGTAAGTATGGGATTAAGGAGGGTAAGTATGGGATTGAGGAGGGTAAGTATGGGATTGCAGAGAGTAAGTATGGGATTAAGGAGGGTATGTACGGGATTGCAGAGAGTAAGTATGGGATTAAGGAGGGTAAGTATGGGATTGAGGAGGTTAAGTATGGGATTTTTTCCATTTAACGTTGCCCTAAGCTCAGTGCAATAGAAAACATTTTTTTAAATACCCCTTTTTAATGGCATGTTACCTCCATTAGGTGGCACTAGAGAGACAGCTTTCATCCTTCTGGAGGAAAGCTAATTTCCATAATTTTTTTCCCAGGGAGCATTGCTAGGCTTATCAGACTGACAATAATACTATACAGTTGTACAGTGTTCTATGGGACTGTAAATGGGACGGGATACCTATAGGCTCTTCCCTAACAGATGACTCTGTCACAATGTGGAGTACCAGAGGGCGCCTGTCCCTTCTGTTGATTCCTTTGGGTCCGCAGCTGCTCTTCATCATCTATCTATCTCTTCATCAGGAGTTGTGTCTGTGCCATCACAATGCTATGACACTAGCACAATGGGGTTAGAGTCACTGTCCCAGAATCCAGGTTCAATTTTCTCCAAAAAGTTGGTGTTTTTGGTTTGTAAAAGATACAAATATCCAACAAACAGAAAACCAGCTGATTGTGCTATTCTTACTAGCATTGTTAAAGGGAACCTATCCTCCCTTTCATGCTGCCTGAACCATCAGTCATCAGGGAGAAGCCCGACAGCTTCTTCCTGCCCTACCAGAATCGACTGACAGATCGGTCCCTGTTAGGGTATAGGGAGAGATCTAACAAGGGAGGCTGATGGGTAGGGGAGAAGCAGCTAGCAACCACCTGGATGACTTGTGGTTCGGGCAGCATGAAAGTGAGAACAGATCCCTTTAGTCTCTCTTTCTTCTCCCTGCTTGTTATGTGACCATTGCTCCTATAGGGACCCTCTGCTAGGCCAGTAGGACTAGGCACATTTACCACCATCTTTATGTGTCTATTATGTCTTCTTTATCACGGACTGCTCGGACATTGTGTACTCTTCTCCTATATCAGACGTCTGCATATAAAATAACATTGGGAAAAATCCTTTAACATTGCATAAATAGTTACCAGCCCCCCTGAGGAATCAGCACTGGAGTACAAGTCCTGATAATAGAATATAATAGGAGACGCACTTACCTCCCTGATAACCGGCTGATGAGATTTCCTGCTCATATTCAACTTTCTTCCTGAGGATGCAAGTACATCCACAACGCCTGTATACCCAGGTACATTGCAACATTCTAGAGGAAATCCTGTTTAGACCATTAGTATTAGTATATATACATTAGTATTAGTATCCATACATTAGTATTAGTATATACAGTATACATTATTATTATTAGTATATATACATTAGTGTTAGTATATATAAATTAGTATACATACATTAGTGTTAGTATCCATACATTAGTGTTAGTATATATACATTAGTATTAGTATACATATATTAGTATTGGTATATATACATTAGTGTTAGTATCCATACATTAGTATTAGTATACATATACAGTATTAGTATTGGTATATATACCTTAGTGTTAGTATATATACATTAGTATCCATACATTAGTATTAGTATACATATATCAGTATTGGTATATATACCTTAGTATTAGTATACATATATTAGTATTGGTATATATACATTAGTGTTAGTATCCATACATTAGTGTTAGTATCCATACATTAGTATTAGTATACATATACAGTATTAGTATTGGTATATATACCTTAGTGTTAGTATATATACATTAGTATCCATACATTAGTAATAGTATACATGTATCAGTATTGGTATATATACCTTAGTGTTAGTATACATACATTAGTATTAGTATACATATATCAGTATTGGTATATATACCTTAGTGTTAGTATATATACATTAGTATTAGTATTCATACATTAGTGTGAGGGTCCTATTCTACGAAGCGATAATCGGCCGATTTGGCCGATTATTGCTCCATGTAATAGAGACATTTAGGTTCAAATCATCGGGCACCATGCTTTACCTAAGCATGTTCAGGTCTTCTCCTGCGCTCCTCTTCCTCCCGGTCCCGCGTGCAGCAGCTTCAGGACTGCCACGGCAGTGATTGGCTGAGCAGTCTGTCAGCTCAGACAGGCCGCACCGAAGTTGCTGCTGCACGCAGGAGCGGGAGGAAGAGGAGCGCAGGAGAAGACCTGCAACATGTGTAGGTAATGTATGGTATGAGCAAGGGCTGCAAGACAATGGTAATGATGTCCATGCAGCCCTCGCTAAACGATTATCAGGCCGTGTGATAGGCCCAGTAAATGAGCACTGATCTAGCAGATCGGCGCTAGTTTACATTATTCATCGGACCCCCATCGGCCCGTGGAATAGGACCCTTAGTATTAGTATATATACGTCAATTAGTATCCATATATTAGTATTCATACATTAGTATATATACATTATTATTAGTATATATACATTAGTGTTAGTATATATAAATTAGTATTAGTATACATACATTATTAGTATATATACATTATTATTAGTATACATACTGTATATTAGTGTCAGTAAATATACATTAGTATTAGTATATATACGTCAGTATTAGTATCCATATATTAGTATGCATACATTATTATTAGTTTATATACATTAGTGTTAGTATATATACATTAGTATTAGTATACATACATTATTAGTATTAGTATACACATATTAGTGTTAGTAAATATACATTAAGTGTTAGTATACACATATTAGTGTCAGTAAATATACATTAGTATTAGTATATATAAATTAGTATTAGTATACATACATTAGTATTAGTATATATACATTAGTGTTAGTATATATAAATTAGTATTAGTATATACAGTGGTGCCTTGGATTACGAGCATAATTCGTCCCGGGCCGTGCTTGTAATTCAAATCCACTCTTAAACCAAAGCAAATTTTCCCATAAGAAATTATTGAAATGCAGACAATTGGTTCCACACCCCAAAATAATGATTTATTATTCTGAATAACATGTAAAACAGATGAAACAAACATTCAGAAACAGCAGAATCTGTGATATTATAAGTTACTGTACAGTAATGGAGAGGATGGGAAACACAAGGGCGGACAGAGACTGCAGGGAGTATGAAGGAATGAGCAGGCGGATGTGGGCACATACATGCAGCACTCTCTGTCCGGGGAGAGAAGTGTTACAGCCAGTGTCGGACTGGGCCACCGGGGGACCGGGGAATTCCCCGGTGGGCCCCGAGCAGGAGTAGGCCCCGCCCCCCAGTCAGGGGACACAGGGCTGGAGCCCACAAGAATGTGGTCTCCACCCAGTAAGCCCAGCGGGGGCCCCCGTGCTCCTAGGGGGCCCACTCCGCCGCCGATTGCGAAACGATCGCTTCCAGTTAAATGTAGCAGTATTCCGATTGACAGGGCGAGAAGCCATTGGCTTCCCGCCCTGTTAATCACTCTTGTGACCGCAAGCAGCTTCTTGCTTGCGGTCACAAGCGTGGTGCTGCCGCCGCCTCCCCTGACAGACGAGCAGCTGCTGGTCCCGGGCAGCGTCATCACCAGAGAGCTCCGTGCGCAGCACGGGGGGCTATAGGGGAGGAAGGGGGATGGCCAGCACTGGGGGCTATAGGGGAGGGAGGGGGGGGGGGATGGATGGCCAGCACTGGGGGCTATAGGGGAGGGAGGGGGGGTGGATGGCCAGCACTGGGGGCAATAGGGGAGGAAGGGGGATGGCCAGCACTGGGGGCTATAGGGGAGGGAGGGGGGGTGGATGGCCAGCACTGGGGGCTATAGGGGAGGGAGGGGGATGGCCAGCACTGGGGGCTATAGGGGAGGGAGGGGGGGGGGGGTGGATGACCAGCACTGGGGGCTATAGGGGAGGGAGGGGGGGTGGATGGCCAGCACTGGGGGCTATAGGGGAGGGAGGGGGGGTGGATGGCCAGCACTGGGGGCTATAGGGGAGGGAGGGGGGGGTGGATGGCCAGCACTGGGGGCTATAGGGGAGGGAGGGAGGGGGATGGGCAGCACTGGGGGCTATAGGGGAGGAAGGGGGATGGCCAGCACTGGGGGCTATAGGGGAGGAAGGGGGATGGCCAGCACTGGGGGCTATAGGGGAGGGAGGGGGGGGGATGGGCAGCACTGGGGGCTATAGGGGAGGAAGGGGGATGGCCAGCACTGGGGGCTATAGGGGAGGGAGGGAGGGGGATGGCCAGCACTGGGGGCTATAGGGGAGGGAGGGGGATGGCCAGCACTGGGGGCTATAGGGGAGGAAGGGGGGTGGATGGCCAGCACTGGGGGCTATAGGGGAGGAAGGGGGATGGCCAGCACTGGGGGCTATAGGGGAGGGAGGGGGGATGGATGGCCAGCACTGGGGGCTATAGGGGAGGGAGGGGGGGTGGATGGGCAGCACTGGGGGCTATAGGGGAGGGAGGGGGGGTGGATGGGCAGCACTGGGGGCTATAGGGGAGGAAGGGGGATGGCCAGCACTGGGGGCTATAGGGGAGGGAGGGGGGGGGGATGGATGGCCAGCACTGGGGGCTATAGGGGAGGGAGGGGGGGGGGTGGATGGCCAGCACTGGGGGCTATAGGGGAGGGAGGGGGGGTGGATGGCCAGCACTGGGGGCTATAGGGGAGGAAGGGGGATGGCCAGCACTGGGGGCTATAGGGGAGGGAGGGGGGGTGGATGGCCAGCACTGGGGGCTATAGGGGAGGGAGGGGGATGGCCAGCACTGGGGGCTATAGGGGAGGGAGGGGGGGGGGGTGGATGGCCAGCACTGGGGGCTATAGGGGAGGGAGGGGGGGTGGATGGCCAGCACTGGGGGCTATAGGGGAGGGAGGGGGGGTGGATGGCCAGCACTGGGGGCTATAGGGGAGGGAGGGGGGGGGTGGATGGCCAGCACTGGGGGCTATAGGGGAGGGAGGGAGGGGGATGGGCAGCACTGGGGGCTATAGGGGAGGAAGGGGGATGGCCAGCACTGGGGGCTATAGGGGAGGAAGGGGGATGGCCAGCACTGGGGGCTATAGGGGAGGGAGGGGGGGGATGGGCAGCACTGGGGGCTATAGGGGAGGAAGGGGGATGGCCAGCACTGGGGGCTATAGGGGAGGGAGGGGGGGGGGGATGGATGGCCAGCACTGGGGGCTATAGGGGAGGGAGGGGGGGGGGGTGGATGGCCAGCACTGGGGGCTATAGGGGAGGGAGGGGGGGTGGATGGCCAGCACTGGGGGCTATAGGGGAGGAAGGGGGATGGCCAGCACTGGGGGCTATAGGGGAGGGAGGGGGGGTGGATGGCCAGCACTGGGGGCTATAGGGGAGGGAGGGGGATGGCCAGCACTGGGGGCTATAGGGGAGGGAGGGGGGGGGGGTGGATGGCCAGCACTGGGGGCTATAGGGGAGGGAGGGGGGGTGGATGGCCAGCACTGGGGGCTATAGGGGAGGGAGGGGGATGGCCAGCACTGGGGGCTATAGGGGAGGGAGGGGAGGGGGGTGGATGGCCAGCACTGGGGGCTATAGGGGAGGGAGGGGGGGCGGTGGATGGCCAGCACTGGGGGCTATAGGGGAGGGAGGGGGATGGCCAGCACTGGGGGCTATAGGGGGGATGGCCAGCACTGGGGGCTATAGGGGGGGATGGACAACATAAGGGGGGGCTATAGGGGGGATGGACAACATAAGGGGGGCTATAGGGGGGATGGGAAACATAAGGGGGCTATAGGGGGGATGGACAACATAAGGGGGGCTATAGGGGGGGATGGACAACATAAGGGGGGCTATAGGGGGGGATGGACAACATAAGGGGGGCTATAGGGGGGATGGAAAACATAAGGGGGGCTATGGGGGGGATGGGCAACATAAGGGGGCTATGGGGGGATGGAAAACATAAGGGGGGCTATGGGGGGGATGGGCAACATAAGGGGGCTATGGGGGGGATAGACAACATAAGGGGGGCTATAGGGGGGGATGGACAACATAAGGGGGGGCTATAGGGGGGATGGACAACATAAGGGGGCTATAGGGGGGGATTGACAACATAAGGGGGGCTATAGGGGGGATGGACAACATAAGGGGGGCTATAGGGGGGGATGGACAACATAAGGGGGGCTATAGGGGGGATGGAAAACATAAGGGGGCTATGGGGGGGATGGGCAACATAAGGGGGCTATGGGGGGATGGAAAACATAAGGGGGGCTATAGGGGGGGGGGATGGACAACATAAGGGGGCTATGGGGGGGATAGACAACATAAGGGGGCTATGGGGGGGATGGACAACATAAGGGGGCTATGGGGGGATAGACAACATAAGGGGGGCTTTAGGGGGGATGGACAACATGAGGGGCTATAGGGGGGAATGGACAACATGAGGGGGCTATATGGGGGAATGGACTAGGGGGGTATCTATATTGAAGAAGGACAACATGGAGGGGCTATATATATGGGGATGGACAACATAAGGGGTCTACCTATATGGGGCATGGACAACACTGTAAGTTGTCTATATGGGGGACTGAACAAAGGACCATCTATAAGGTGCCTACACAGAGGGGACCATATACTATAAGGGAGATATATACACATAGAGTCAGGGCTACCCACTAAATGAGGGCATAAAGGGGCCAATACAGATGTGCAGTGTGTATAGAGATGAGGATGGTGACAGAGTAAGGAACCTAATATATTTCTCTGGCAGATTCTGTGGATTCGTGGCTCATAGAAGTTCTCATAACGGCCCAGGACAGATGGAGAAGAAGAAGAAGAGGGAAGAACTCTGATTAGAGAAGACGTCCCCTGTGAGTCACCTGCTATAACTGCACTGTAATGTATATGGTGTACAGAACCTGTGTAGAGCTGCGTCTACCTCTATATGACTGGATGAGGTGATGGTGATCTGTGTACAGAGGATTATTCAGTAGCAGCGGTGGTGTTAGTCAGTATGTGGTGGTTTTAGTCAGTAGCCGTGGTGATGTGAGTCAGTATGTGGTGGTGTTAGTCAGTATGTGGTGGTGTTAGTCAGTAGCAGCGGTGGGGTTAGTCAGTATGTGGTGGTGTTAGTCAGTATGTGATGGTATTAGTCAGTATGTGATGGTATTAGTCAGTATGTGGTGGTGTTAGTCAGTATGTGGTGGTGTTAGTCAGTATGTGATGGTATTAGTCAGTATGTGGTGGTATTTGTTACTTGTAATCTGGTGCAGTGTTCATTGGTCTTAGTATACTGGTTCTGGTCAGTAACAATATGGTGGAGATGGTATTGGTTGTGGTGTGACGGTAATATTTCCCCCTTGTATACTGTTATTATTGGTAATATTGGTATACAGGATCTGGTCAGTAATAGTATGGCAGTAATATGTATGGTGATAATATTTCCCTCCTATATACTGGTATTATTGGTAATATTGGTATACAGGATCTGGTCAGTAACAGTATGGCAGTAATATGTGTGGGGATGTTTGCTCTTTATATACTGGTGTTATTGGTAGCATACAGTAGTATACAGTGTTATCATGCAAAGAAAATTGTCTTATAGCCCAATTACATCGGCCAATTATCGGTAAAAAGCGCTCCTAGGAAGCCCCATGTAACAGTGCCAGAGATCAGCTGACAAATGCCCCATAGTCGGCTGATTAGATCTTTTGTGCGGGTGTAATAATCATTGCTGTCGGCCGCACATCTCTATATACTGCCCCCTATCACGCCGTGTAACTGGACCCTTATTAATGTTACCATAGATAAGTATAGTGGCAGAAGGGTGGGCCCCAAGAAGGATTTCCCCTGGTGGGCCCAAGGACTCCAGTCCGACACTGGTTACAGCTATGGAGAGATTACCTCCACAGTCCTGTCCCCTGATGTAAGCCCCAGCCTGAAGTGGATCTGCTATAATTTGGAAGGTGAGTGAGACTTCCTGGGTCAGAGTACAGGGCTTTAGACCCCGCTATGCAGGCCATGCCCCTCCTCCACTCCCGCTCCCACCCAGTACAGGGAGCTCTTAAACCAAAGCAATGCTCTTAAACCAAGTCACAATTTTGAAAAACTGAGAGCTCTTAAACCAAAACGCTCTTAAACCAAGTTACTCTTAAACCAAGGTACCACTGTATACATTATTATTAGTATATATACATTAGTATGAGTATACACATATTAGTGTCAGTAAATATACATTAGTATTAGTATATATAGATTAGTATTAGTATACACATATTAGTGTCAGTAAATATACATTAGTATTAGTATATATATAGTATACATTAGTATACTAAAGTACATAGTATACATTAGTATTAGTATATATACATTAGTATTAGTATCCATACATTAGTATTAGTATATATACATTAGTATTAGTATATATACATTAGTGTTAGTATATATAAATTAGTATTAGTATACATACATTAGTATTAGTATATACAGTATACATTATTATTATTAGTATATATACATTAGTGTTAGTATATATACATTAGTATACATACATTATTAGTATATATAGATTAGTATTAGTATACACATATTAGTGTTAGTAAATATACATTAGTATATATATAGTATACATTAGTATACTAAAGTACATAGTATACATAAGTGTTAGTATCAGTATACATACATTAGTGTATTAGTATAGATGCATTAGTATTGCTGTGTACTGTACAAGTACATGCAGAGATAAATCATGGAGAGCTGCCTATAGCTGCTTGTCCGGCTCTCCCGGCCGCCATAGACACAGTATATCATACATCAGCATGGACAGGCTACTAGAGGGTAATGGATGTGTAACTCAATAAGGAGCGGAGGACAGAGACTCCTCACATATCCTACATATCTGTTCTGGCTATAGACACTCTGTCCCCTCCTATAGAGATGCCTGGGGCATTATTATACATACTGGTCAGACAGCTGCTGTAGTATTATTATTGTATTATGTATTATGTGACCAGGGACGTAACAAGTATCATAACATGGAAGGGCACCTCACTCCATGGTGTATGCACAGGTCACCAGTATATTATACACCCCACTATCAGGTCCCCAGTATATTACACACACCACTATCAGGTCCCCAGTATATTACACACCCGAGTATCAGGCCCCCAGTATATTACACACCCGAGTATCAGGCCCCAATACATTACACACACTAGTTTCAGGTCCCCAGTATATTACACACCCCACTATCAGGTCCCCACTATATTACACACCCAAGTATCAGGTCCCCACTATATTACACATCCCACTATCAGGTCCCCAGTATATTACACACCCCACTATCAGGTCACCAGTATATTATACACCCCACTATCAGGTCCCCAGTATATTACACACCCCACTATCAGGTCACCAGTATATTACACACCCCACTATCAGGTCCCCAGTATATTACACACCCCACTATCAGGTCACCAGTATATTATACACCCCACTATCAGGTCCCCAGTATATTACACACCCCACTATCAGGTCACCAGTATATTATACACCCCACTATCAGGTCCCCAGTATATTACACACCCCACTATCAGGTCACCAGTATATTACACACCCCACTATCAGGTCCCCAGTATATTACACACCCGAGTATCAGGCCCCCAGTATATTACACACCCGAGTATCAGGCCCCAATACATTACACACACCAGTGACAGGTCACCAGTATATTACACACCCCAGTATGAGGTCCCCAGTATACTACACACCCTAGTGTCCGGTCCCCAGTATATGACACACCCCACCTCAGAGCAGCATACAGGCTGTGGCCCAGAGATAGCACTCTACTGACTGTATATACTGGTAGTTTGTGCCCATATGATGCAGGTGCACCCCATATCATCATACTACTATCTGCTTCATCCTCCTGCTCCTCCATCATCATCATCATCATGCTACTGTCCCCATTATCGTCCTGCCTCTCCGTCATCACACTACTACCCCTTTCATCCTCCTGCTCCTCCATCATCATACTACTACCCCCTTCCTCATCCTCCTGACCCTCCATCATCATACTATTACCTCCTTTATCCTCTGGACCCTTCATCATCATACTACTACCCCCTTCATCCTCCTGCCCCTCCATCATCATACTACTACCCCCTTCATCATCCTCCTGCAATTCCAACATCATACTACTACCCCCTTCATTCTCCTGCTCCTCCATCAATATACTACTACTCCTTTATTCTCCTGCCCCTCCATTCTCCTGTCTGTAAAGTTGACTGAGGGCCAATCCCTGACCTGGGTTCCTCACACTAATTCCTCCTATTTATGCAGCCTAAATTATATTTGATGACTCCTGATAATTAGTTCTGCTCTGAGCAAAAGAGAGCGTGTCCAGGCCCTGGAGGCTAGAACCCTGTGTGGATCCAAGTTGTTCCTGATTAGTCCAAGATTTCCTGCACTAGCCATGGGGGGCTAGTAATACCTGCAGTGAGGTTGCTGTAGATGGGGAGTAAGGACCAATCCACGCTTCTTCAAGCCCTGATACCTGAGACAGGAGCTAAAGAGTCAGCAGTTGGGTAAGAGCAAGTAAAGCCGAGAACTCTGCTGCAAAATGCTAGGTTTCCTGAGGAGTCACCCCGACTAGGTGGGGCCTGTGTTCCTGGATTCATATCGCTTGGTGCCCACGGACAACAATAGGCAGATTTTCATAGCTGCGGATGCAGGTACTGTCTAACCCCTCAAACAAGGTGGCCAGAGTCTGGGGAGGGCATACACCACTCGGGCAAGAGCTGAGAAGGTACGCCATCTGCCCTTGCCAACACCACCTGACTGCCCTGGATTACCACATATACTGCTGTGTTGATGGATTACTAGGGTCAAAGGGGTAATGACTCTCCTTAAGGAGAGCCCGTCTCAAGGATGTGTGGAGACTTACAGACCATTGCTGCTCCACTAGGAATTCTGGGAAGAAAGAATATGCAAAGAAGCTCTCACACCTCTTAAGCAAAGAGATTTCCCTTCAAGTCAAGTCTCGCTCAGATGGATTACTAGACATACACTAGACTTCTCTTCTGAAGCCCTTGCAGTGTTCTGCAGTAGTAGAGCTATGGTATAGGGCTTTATGTCTTATGCTCAATTAATGCCATGTCTGTAGTGCACATATCCATATAAACTGCAAGAAATCTAGTTTATTTGCCTCCGTGCCCATTTATGTTAACTCACAAGCATAAGCTAAAGGACCTGCACACACTGCGATTGGTACATAGCCCAGTACACAGCTTTTATAATGTAATAGGTCTATGGCTTAGGTATGGCCATACAGTCACTTCATTGGTATTCAGAACGATCCCACTAAACATAACCCTGATAGTGGTGTGAATCTAGCCTCATTCCCCTATACATATTACAGTGACCCCAGAAGCCATTATATTCATATATCGCACTAGTAAGGGTCCCGGAGGTCTCAGGAGCTGAAAGCGGCCCCTCTCCTGTATCATAGAGAATTGCCTGTATAGTAGATTGTGAATGGCTGCCATATAACACAAGGAGACTTCTGTACTAACAATGTAAGTGCTGGGATTCTGGATCCTGAGACGGAGGATACAGGCACAAATTACTCCTCTAACTGAAGGCTGTGCAGTCTGCTATTGTGTATGTATAAGGCAATGGCTGGAAACGCTGCTACTCTCATAGACGTAATGAAAGGTTTGTGAGAGGCTAAAAAAAACTAAATATGCTTAAGGGATTTTCTAGTTCTATGTAACAAAGAATGGAAATTTCTGCTACTTCCTGATTTGGTGGAGAGGAGCGAGGCCCCGCCCCCGCGGAGTTACATTCTACAAGGGAAAGGAGACAGTAGGTGAAGGAGGCAGCCAGTTATTGGCCACCTTTACCAACTCTCTGTCTCCAAACTTTACTGGCCTCTCAATCTGTTTTCACCTCCGTTAGATATGCAATGATACATGTAGACATAGACATTAGGGATAGGGAAACTCTTCCCATCTTGTACTTGTGTTTTTTGGTGTTGGGGAGAGTCTCCAGCACTGCTTGGGTCAGATTCTGAACATAAATTTGACGATGATACAAAGTTGCATGAAGGCGTCTAAGGCTGTCTACTTTTAGAAAATATGGCGGTATAATATGACTATTTTTTATTTTATAAATAAATAAATAAGTGTGATACATCTTAGTTAAATGGGGGTTAACTTGTCAACCCTTTTTTTTCCCTTTAAAGAGGATGTACTATCAGGTACATGCTCTTTAATTTGACCCATGGATAGAACGGCGGCATCACGGGAAAGCCGGTGCTGCGGTCCGCTTTTTGAACTGCAGCCCGGTTCCCGTGTATGGCGCCCTTCTATACTAGGGTATCGGGCCGTGCCAAAGCACAGGAGGCGGGCCGACCCGCCGCCAGTGGGAAGAATCCCCCGCCCCTCTATGACGCGGCTCCCTTGATTCTAATAGAGCCGCGTCATAGAGGGGAGGGAATTCCCTCCCACTGGGGGCGGGTCGGCCCGCCTCCTGTGATTAAGCCCCGGCCCGATTCCCGTGAATAGAAGGGCGCCGTAAACGGGAACCCTGTGACAGTGCTGTTCTATCCACGGATCAAATTAAAGAGGATGTACCTGAGCCGTCTCAGAAGGGAGGGGGGAGGAAGTGTTGACGGCAGAGATGGACTGAACAGCTCACACACAGTTTTCTGTGTCTTTAGCAGGAAGCAGCCGATGAGAACTGGAGGAAGGAGACTAAATAGATAATACCAAGTATGGAAGGAACTGCAAGTCTCACCATGGGCAGCAACATATCAAAAGTTACGTTTGAGTGGAATACCCCTTTAAGTCCTTCCCATTATAATGAAAGCCAATGGACTTGTCTATAAAATAACCAGCAGGAATAAACATGTCAGAAAACACAATGGAGAAGCAGAATGTTCTCCGTGTCCCTGCATTGACCTGAGGCTACATTAATGTTATTGTGACTCCAGGTATCCCATCTCTCTGTTCTGTCCTGATAACATAGCTCCGGCTATTAGTATGTCAGTGTATACGGCACAGCTAATAACCGGCAATGTACATGGAAGAGGAGGATTAGTAACCCATTGAGGCGGAGGAGGAGGGGTGGTGGGCGCTTCGGTTAACAAGCAGCCGCTCAGCTCTAGTGCCGGGCGGAGATGCATCAATGCGGCTGATTCTAAGTGGAGGACATTGGGGCTTCAATATTCATCAGCTACAATGAGAGGAGATTAGGAAGTGTGAGCAGGAGCCCTGACCTCCCTATTATATATATTGGACAGCTGCCTGATTTCATGAGATTAACCCTTCTGAGCAATGACAAGTTGATGTTAGTGATGTCATTGGGCCCCTGTGAGCCCTCGCCATGGGGCCCAGCTACTTCTTATTCTCTCCGTATCAGGGGATGGGACCAGGGCTGAGACAGTAGTTGGCAGTTTGTCAGCACTACACACAGGGACGTTCCCCGACTTCTCTAACCAATCACAGCACACTACAACATAGTCCTATCTACTGTGCCATAACGCTGATGATGGGGCACTGGGCAGGCTTACACTGGTGAAGAACACTATCGATTGCATGTGGGGGGAGAAGAGGTTATTGGTGCACTGGGTGTGCAAGGTGCCATGTGAGCAGGAATGAATTACACATCAACATCACAGCACTAATCTATAAGCACTGAACAGACGTACACTGTGCTGATGTTTATACAGTACACTACTATAGGTGACATGTGGGAGAGAAGGGGTTACTGATGCCGGGAGAGTTATACAGTACACTACTATAGGTGACATGTGGGGGAGAAGGGGTTACTGATGCCGGGAGAGTTATACAGTACACTACTATAGATGACATGTGGGGAGAAGGGGTTACTGATGCCTGGAGAGTTATACAGTACACTACTATAGGTGACATGTGGGGGAGAAGGGGTTACTGATGCCTGGAGATGTATACAGTACACTACTATAGATGACATGTGGGGGAGAAGGGGTTACTGATGTCGGGAGAGTTATACAGTACACTACTATAGATGACATGTGGGAGAGAAGGGGTTACTGATGCCGGGAGAGTTATACAGTACACTACTATAGGTGACATGTGGGGGAAGAAGGGGTTACTGATGCTGGGTGAGTTATACAGTACACTACTATAGGTGACATGTGGGGGAGAAGGGGTTACTGATGCCTGGAGAGTTATACAGTACACTACTATAGATGACATGTGGGGGAGAAGGGGTTACTGATGCCGGGAGAGTTATACAGTACACTACTATAGATGATATGTGGAAGAGAAGGGGTTACTGATGCCGGAAGAGTTATACAGTACACTACTATAGATGAAATGTGGGAGAGAAGGGGTTACTGATGCCTGGAGAGTTAAACAGTACACTACTATAGGTGACATGTGGGAGAGAAGGGGTTACTGATACATGGAGAGATATACAGTACATCACAGCACTAATCTATAAGCACTGAACAGACGTACACTGTGCTGATGTTTATACAGTACACTACTATAGGTGACATGTGGGAGAGAAGGGGTTACTGATGCCGGGAGAGTTATACAGTACACTACTATAGGTGACATGTGGGGGAGAAGGGGTTACTGATGCCGGGAGAGTTATACAGTACACTACTATAGATGACATGTGGGGAGAAGGGGTTACTGATGCCTGGAGAGTTATACAGTACACTACTATAGGTGACATGTGGGGGAGAAGGGGTTACTGATGCCTGGAGATGTATACAGTACACTACTATAGATGACATGTGGGGGAGAAGGGGTTACTGATGTCGGGAGAGTTATACAGTACACTACTATAGATGACATGTGGGAGAGAAGGGGTTACTGATGCCGGGAGAGTTATACAGTACACTACTATAGGTGACATGTGGGGGAAGAAGGGGTTACTGATGCTGGGTGAGTTATACAGTACACTACTATAGGTGACATGTGGGGGAGAAGGGGTTACTGATGCCTGGAGAGTTATACAGTACACTACTATAGATGACATGTGGGGGAGAAGGGGTTACTGATGCCGGGAGAGTTATACAGTACACTACTATAGATGATATGTGGAAGAGAAGGGGTTACTGATGCCGGAAGAGTTATACAGTACACTACTATAGATGAAATGTGGGAGAGAAGGGGTTACTGATGCCTGGAGAGTTAAACAGTACACTACTATAGGTGACATGTGGGAGAGAAGGGGTTACTGATACATGGAGAGATATACAGTACACTACTATAGGTGACATGTGGGGGAGAAGGGGTTACTGATGCCGGGAGAGTTATAAAGAACACTACTATAGATGACATGTGGAAGAGAAGGGGTTACTAATGCCGGGAGAGTTATACAGTACACTACTATAGATGACATGTGGGGGAGAGAAGGGGTTACTGATGCCAGGAGAGTTATACAGTACCCTACTATAGGTGACATGTGGGAGAGAAGGGGTTACTGATGCCAGGAGAGTTATACAGTACACTACTATAGATGACATGTGGGGGAAGAAGGGGTTACTGATGCCGGGTGAGTTATACAGTACACTACTATAGGTGACATGTGGGGGAGAAGGGGTTACTGATGCCGGGAGAGTTATACAGTACACTACTATAGATGACATGTGGGGGAGAAGGAGTTACTGATGCCGGGAGAGTTATACAGTACACTACTATAGATGACATGTGGGGGAGAAGGGGTTACTGATGCCTGGAGAGTTATACAGTACACTACTATAGGTGACATGTGGGAGAGAAGGGGTTACTGATACATGGAGAGATATACAGTACACTACTATAGACGACATGTGGGGGAGAAGGGGTTACTGATGCCGGGAGAGTTATACAGTACACTACTATAGATGACATGTGGGGGAAAAAGGGGTTACTGATGCCTGGAGATGTATACAGTACACTACTATACATGACATGTGGGGGGAAGGGGTAACTGATGCCTCGAGATGTGTTCAGTACACTACTATAGATGACATGTGGGGGGAAGGGGTAACTGATGCCTGGAGAGTTATACAGTACACTACTATAGATGACATGTGGAGGAGAAGGGGTTACTGATGCCTGGAGAGTTATACAGTACACTACTATAGATGACATGTGAGAGAGAAGAAGTTACTGATGCCGGGAGAGTTATACAGTACACTACCATAGATGACATGTGGGGGAGAGAAGGGGTTACTGATGCCGGGAGAGTTATACAGTACACTACTATAGGTGACATGTGGGAGGGAAGGGGTTACTGATACATGGAGAGATATACAGTACACTACTATAGATGACATGTGGGGGAGAAGGGGTTACTGATGCCGGGAGATGTATACAGTACACTATTATAGATGACATGTGAGAGAGAAGTTACTGATGCCGGGAGAGTTATACAGTACACTACCATAGATGACAGGTGGGGGAGAAGGGGTTACTGATGCCGGGAGAGTTATACAGTACACTACTATAGGTGACATGTGGGGGAGAAGGAGTTACTGTCGCCGGGAGAGTTATACAGTACACTACTATAGATGACATGTGGGGGAGAGAAGGGGTTACTGATGCCGGGAGAGTTATACAGTACACTACTATAGATGACATGTGGGGGAGAAGGGGTTACTGATGCTGGGAGATGTATACAGTACACTACTATAGATGACATGTGGGGGAGAGAAGGGGTTACTGATGCCGGGAGAGTTATACCTTACACTACTATAGATGACATGTGGGGGAGAGAAGGGGTTACTGATGCCGGGAGAGTTATACAGTACACTACTATAGATGACATGTGGGGGAGAAGGGGTTACTGATGCCGGGAGAGTTATACAGTACACTACTATAGATGACATGTGGGGGGAGAACGGGTTACTGATGCCTGGAGAGTTATACAGTACACTACTATAGGTGACATGTGGGAGAGAAGGGGTTACTGATGCCTGGAGAGTTATACAGTACACTACTATAGATGACATATGGGGGAGAAGGGGTTACTGATGCCTGGAGAGTTATACAGTATACTACTATAGATGACATGTGGGGGAGAAGGGGTTACTGATGCCAGGAGATGTATACAGTACACTACTATAGATGACATGTGGGGGAGAGAAGGGGTTACTGATGCTGGGAAAGTTATACAGTACACTACTATAGATGACATGTGGGGGAGTGAAGGGGTTACTGATGCCGGGAGAGTTATACAGTACACTACTATAGATGACATGTGGGGGAGAAGGGGTTACTGATGCCGGGAGATATAAAGTACACTACTATAGATGACATGTGGGGGGAGAACGGGTTACTGATGCCTGGAGAGTTATACAGTACACTACTATAGGTGACATGTGGGGGAGAAGGGGTTACTGATGCCAGGAGAGTTATACAGTACAGTACTATAGATGACATGTGGGGGGAGAAGGGGTTACTGATGGCTGGAGAGTTATACAGTACACTACTATAGATGACATGTGGGGGAGAAGGGGGTTACTGATGCCGGGAGATATAAAGTACACTACTATAGATGACATGTGGGGAAGAAGGGGTTACTGATACATGGAGAGATATACAGTACATTACTATAGATGACATGTGGGAGAGAGAAGGGGTTACTGATGCCTGGAGATGTATACAGTACACTACTATAGGTGACATGTGGGGGAGAGAAGGGGTTACTGATGCCGGGAGTTATACAGTACACTTCTATAGATGACATGTGGGGGAGAAGGGGTTACTGATGCCGGGAGAATTATACAGTACACTACTATAGATGACATGTGGGGGGGAAGGGGTTACTGATGCCTGAAGAGTTATACAGTACACTACTATAGATGACATGTGGGGGAGAGAAGAGGTTACTGATAAATGGAGAGTTATACAGTACACTACTATAGATGACATGTGGGGGAGAAGGGTTTACTGATGCCTAGAGATATATACAGTACACTACTATAGATGACATGTGGAGGAGAAGGGGTTACTGATGCCGGGAGATGTATACAGTACACTACTATAGATGACATGTGGAGGAGAAGGGGTTACTGATGCCGGGAGAGTTATACAGTACTTTACTATAGATGACATGTGGAAAAGAAGGGGTTACTGATGCCGGGAGAGTTATACAGTACACTACTATAGATGACATGTGGGGGAGAAGGGGTTACTGATGTCTGGAGAGTTATACAGTACACTACTATAGATGACGTGGGGGAGAAGGGGTTACTGATGCCTGGAGATTATACAGTACACTACTATATATGACATGTGGGGGAGAAGGGGTTACTGATGCTGGGAGAGTTATACAGTACACTACTATAGGTGACGTGGGAGAGAAGTGGTTACTGATGCCCGGAGAGTTATACAGTACACTACTATAGGTGACATGTGGGAGAGAGGGGGTTACTGATGCCGGGAGAGTTATACAGTACACTACTATAGGTGACGTGGGAGAGAAGTGGTTACTGATGCCCGGAGAGTTATACAGTACACTACTATAGGTGACATGTGGGAGAGAAGGGGTTACTGATGCCGGGAGAGTTATACAGTACACTACTATAGGTGACGTGGGAGAGAAGTGGTTACTGATGCCCGGAGAGTTATACAGTACACTATTATAGGTGACATGTGGGAGAGAAGGGGTTACTGATGCCTGGAGATTATACAGTACACTACTATAGATGAAATGTGGGGGAGAAGGGGTTACTGATGCCGGGAGAGTTATACAGGACACTACTATAGATGACATGTGGGGGAGAAGGGGTTACTGATGCCTGGAGAGTTATACAGTACACTACTATAGGTGACGTGTGGGGGAGAAGGGGTTACTGATGCCTGGAGATTATACAGTACACTACTATAGATGACATGTGGGGGAGAAGGGGTTACTGATGCCGGGAGAGTTATACAGTACACTACTATAGGTGAGAATGATATAGAGCTGTCAAATTCCCTTAATATACCTGTCCCATCATTCGTTTCTGCTATCCTCAGTATATGGGGAACCACAGTCTCCTATTAGAATGGAGCAGCAATCACATTACCCATAGATCCATCTGTGAGCCCACATGGCCACCCTGAGACTCTACCAATTCTGCACATCACTTTATCTATCTATTCCTATGAGACTGACATTGAGCGCCTGAAATGGTTTAGTACATATTCCTCAGTAATGGAGTAAGGAGCCAGCTTTCCCAGGGAAAATATAACACAGAAAAAGCTATATATATATATATATATGAATGATTTGTCTGATATGAGACAATAATAATACAATAATAGAATCAGTGTCTGTAGCTAACGCTGCCTGACAGGCGAGAAGTCCCATGTAGATGGATGTCCCTATCTTTATAGCCATTGTCTCCTCCCTGTCCAGATTGAGGGGAGTGAAGGAGAATGGCTGTGGCAGCGGTGAGCCCCCTCCACCTCCAGTGTGTGCTGAGGGGGCTGAGCACAGGGGCTTCTACCTCTGTCTCCGCCACATACATCACTGGCACAGGGCTGGACTATTCCCCATCACTCTATATGCCACTGACTGACTACTCTCTCAGCATAGGGATGCTGCTAAAGGGGAGATCTCAGGTGAATGTGCAGAGCCAGTCGTAGAGGTAGAGCCCCCCCACATCTCTATATATACAGGTGCTCCCCTACATCTCTATACCTACAGGAGGACGCTGCGGACTCACCTCCTGGGATACTGGGAATACTGGGATCACCTTCTGGATTCTCCCAACTATGTAAGTATAGAGCAACAGGTGTGTGTGTCCGGGTATCTATGTATTCTCACTGATAGGAATTGTGTGTGATTGTCTCCTCCAGACTGGACTCAAGTCTTACCGTGTATATATATATATATATATATATATATATATATATATATATATATATATATATATCACCAAATTCTTATGGATTTCAGGTTGTATTTAACATGTTCTATGACATCTCTCTGTATATTTCTATATCTCTGTCCATATCAATACAATATCTATCTATATCTATCTATCTACCTCTCTTCTATCTATCTATCTATCTATCTAATCTATTATCTAACTATCTCCTATCTATCTATCTATCTATCTATCTATCTATCAATCTTCTATCTAATCTATTATCTATCTATCTATCTATCTATCTATCTATCTATCTCTTCCTCTCCTATCTATCTATCTATCTATCTATCTATCTATCTATCTATCTATCTATCTATTTATCTCCTATCTTCTATCTATCTATCATCTATCTATCTATCTCCTATCTATCTATTTATCTTCTATCTATCTATCTATCTATCTATCTATCTATCTATCTATCTCCTATCTATCTATCTATCTATCTATCTATCTATCTATCTATCTATCTATCTCCTATCTATCTATCTATCTATCTATCTCCTATCTATCTATCTATCTATCTATCTATCTATCTATCTCCTATCTATCTATCTATCTATCTATCTATCTATCTATCTATCAATCTATCTATCTATCTATCTATCTATCTATCTATCTATCTATCTATCTATCTATCTATCTCCTATCTATCTCCTATCTATCTATCTATCTATCTATCTATCTATCTATCTATCTCCTATCTATCTCCTATCTATCTATCTATCTATCTATCTATCTATCTATCTATCTATCTATCTATCTCCTATCTATCTCCTATCTATCTATCTATCTATCTATCTATCTCCTATCTATCTCCTATCTATCTATCTATCTATCTATCTATCTATCTATCTATCTATCTCCTATTTATCTATCTATCTATCTATCTATCTATCTATCTATCTATCTATCTCCTATCTATCTATCTATCTATCTATCTATCTATCTATCTCCTATCTATCTATCTATCTATCTATCTATCTATCTATCTATCTATCTATCTCCTATCTATCTATCTATCTATCTATCTATCTATCTATCTATCTCCTATCTATCTATCTCCTATCTATCTATCTATCTATCTATCTATCTATCTATCTATCTATCTATCTATCTCCTATTTATCTATCTATCTATCATTCATCTGTTATCTATTACTCAAGCAAATGCTTGAGAAAGGACCCCATCGATGGGTCTAAAACTTCGCTGTTCGCTGTTATTATGTGTCAATATATCACTTCACGGATTACACTTTGGAGCTGCAGTTGTTTAATTTTTTGGTTTATTTACTCCACTGGCTGCACCGAGGTGGGACAGCGGGCACCCAATTGCATTTTATCAGAGTGCTGCGGGATTTACTTCATCTATCTATCTATCTATCTATCTATCTCCTATCTATCTATCTATCTATCTATCTATCTATCTATCTATCTATCTAGTGCATCAGCCTCAGTCCCATACATCCTTACATATATCACATCTCTCTGGTCCCTGTATACACTCGGGGCGTATGGCCGACACCTCCATCAGTGACAGATAAGCTGCCATAGGGAAGTTGTACACTGACTGATCCCCCCACCACCCGCAGCCTATACATCTACACGCGGCTTCCACAACTCACCATAGAGGTAACTGAATTAGGAGACAGACAGCGTCTCGCCATAGGATGTAACATGGCTGACGACCACCCGTAAGCGACGTGTGACCAGGGACTGAAATTCTCCAGATACAAGATTTCTACCGCAAGGAAAGGTCATTGTGTGATTTGTTTCCAGGCTTCCTGATGAGATGATTGATACAATGGATAATCTGCCGGTAATACTGGAGACGGGGGCGCCCGTGTGACTGCGTGTTAGCGTAGCGTGTTAATTGCCGGGTCATGTAAATGATTCATTGACCTTTCCTTTAAAGAAAATAAATGACAGTGACCTTTAGCAGGTAATCCAGGATTGATAGGGTTTCATACTGTAAGAGCTGCCGTTCCATTTAATCCAGCGATGGCAGCGACGCGACTATTCTCGCCGTCTCTGAGGATCTCGCTGAATGTGGCGTAAGCCTCGATAACACTTATGATATCAACTAGTGGGGGGAACCAATGAATACAGACATAATCCCTCCGAGAGGACTTATTCACTGTATTCATTGTGTAGACTGGGTATTAACTGCACCAGCAAAGCCAGCTAGTATTACTAGTTAGTGTATACTATACACTGCTCAGCCATAAGAATCAAACCAAGATGACTGTGACCAGCCCAGACGAGGCCTCCACAAAACCTCTGAAGGTGCCAACGTTATCTGCACCCCCATACACATCTGTGAGCCTGGGTGCCCATGACCCTGTTCCTGGTCATCGGTTATCCTTCCAGGAACACCCAGTAAGACCGACCGTTCCACAGACATCAGACCCAGTCATCCATAGACCCCTGTACGATTCTGTCCTGCCCAGACGTGGACTCCACAAAACCTCTGAAGGTGCCAACGTTATCTGCACCCCCATACACATCTGTGAGCCTGGGTGCCCATGACCCTGTTCCTGGTCATCGGTTATCCTTCTAGGAACACCCAGTAAGAACGGCCGTTCTGGAGACATCAGACCCAGTCATCATAATCCATGACCCCTGTCCGACTTTGACCTATCCAGACATGGACTCCACAAAACCTCTGAAGGTGCCAACATTAACCGTCACCCCCGTACACATCTGTGAGCCTGGGTGCCCATGACCCAGTTTCTGGTCACCGGTTATCCTTCCGGGAACAGCCAGTAAGACTGTCCGTTCTGGAGACATCAGACCCAGTCATCACAATCTGACGACTCCTGTACGAATCACTTAGATTCTTACGTTTGCCCATTTTTCCTATATTCTATCACCGGTTCACTGGTCACTTGCTATCTAATCCATTACACCCTCCTTGACAGGCGCCATTGTAATGAAATAATCAATGGTGTTCACTTCACCCACCAGTGGGCTTTATTGTCGGAGGATTCGGCGCTGGTGGAACCATTCTTTACATTGTCTGATGTATTTCATGGACTTTTGTCTCTGCTGCTTACCGATTTTCATTGTTCTCCATATGAGAAGGCATGTCCTTTATTAATTAGTCTGTATATACTGACAGCACTATAGACCAATGGGCTGCCAGCCACAAATGCTTACTAGGACAACAGGCGTTCATCAAACTGTCAGCTCATTCCCCATTGATCAATAAAAACTTTGCTTTGCCTCCAATTCTGGGGCAACATACTCTTTCGGTTTGATGTAGAGAGACGCAGCCTACGCCAGATGATGGGGTTACCGAGGCAGGCATACAACACCCAGTGAAATCCTTGCATGAGTACTCTTCTAGTTAATAGGACCTAGGCATGAAACTCGCTCTGCATTGTACAGTTTTCTCAGCAACCACGTTAGGTGTGAGCTGCAACTCTCTACACCAACATGTGCAGAACCGCATAACTGGAGGTAAAACTCTCTCCACAGTTTAAAGCAGAGATGCAGCTTATGGCTGATAGCAGAGGTAGCAATCTTATGGCTGATAGCAGAGGCAGCAATTTTATGGCTGGTAGCAGAGGCAGCAATCTTATGGCTGGTAGCAGAGGCAGCAATCTTATAGCTGATAGCAGAGATAGCAATTTTATGGCTGGTAGCAGAGGCAGCCATCTTATGCCTGGTAGTAGAGGTAGCAATCTTGTGGTTGACAGCAGAGAAAGCAATCGTATGCCTGATAGCAGAGGCAGTAATCATATGATTGATAGCAGAGGCAGTAATCTCATGGCTGATAGCAGAGGCAGCAATCTCATGGCTGATAGCAGAGGCAGCAATCTCATGGCTGATAGCAGAGGCAGCAATCTCATGGCTGATAGCAGAGGCAGCAATCTTATGGCTGATAGCAGAGGCAGCAATCATATGATTGATAGCAGAGGCAGTAATCTTATGGCTGATAGCAGAGGCAGCAATCTTATGGCTGATAGCAGAGGCAGCAATCTTATGGCTGATAGCAGAGGCAGCAATCCTATGGTTGATAGCAGAGGCAGCAATCTTATGGCTGATAGCAGAGGCAGCAATCCTATGGTTGATAGCAGAGGCAGCAATCTTATGGCTGATAGCAGAGGCAGCAATCTTATGGCTGATAGCAGAGGCAGCAATCTTATGGCTGATAGCAGAGGCAGCAATCTTATGGCTGATAGCAGAGGCAGCAATCTTATGGTTGATAGCAGAGGCAGCAATCTTATGGCTGATAGCAGAGGCAGCAATCTTATGGTTGATAGCAGAGGCAGCAATCTTATGGCTGATAGCAGAGAAAGCAGAGCAGCAATCCTGTGGCTGGTACCAGAAGCAGAATAGTGGCAATCCAATGGCTAAGAGCAGAAGCACAAGAGCAGCAGACCTATGGCTAATAACAGAGGCAGGAGAGTGGCACTCAGATGGCTGACAGCAGAAGCTGGAGACCAGCAATACTATGTGCACAGCAACCCAGGGGGTACTGAGGGTGAAAGCAGCAGATGGGCACTCGTCACAGTGATCCAGGAGTAAGCACTTGTCACAGTAGGACCAGCTGGCCACCCCTGAATACACTGGCTCGACAGCACCATAATGCTAGGAGTTGTAGTTGCTGCAGTCGTGTAGAATAGGCAATACAGCATGTGCTATAGAATCGCAGGTGTTGTGCAGAAGTGATTTCAAAGGCAGAGATATCCTTAACCAGAAAATAGTCTGCTATATCGCTTTGAAGAACAGTACAGAATCTCACACTCACTAGAATACAAAAGACTCTTTTTCAAAACTGCAATCACTCCTGTAGGAGGTAATACTTGTAGTGTTCTCACACACTTAGACAAATATAGAATCCACAGAATACTGATAAAGACTTTGCGATCTTTAGAAGACAATAGCTGTCTGAGATACTGAAATACACTTGAGATATATTGGTTGTTTAAGATATACTTGAGAAAATACTGTGGTTAATTTAAGATACACTTGTGAAGAAGCTTGTAGTTAGTTGAGATAGGTTTGAAGTTAGTTAAGATAGACCTTTAGTTGCACAACAAGGGTAGGTCAGGATACTTCAGCTACGAGCTGGGGCCTATATAGACACAGTGGTTGAGCTGGGGCTGTTAGAGAAAAATCCGGAATCCACGGCAAAATACACATTCGCCTATGCTACCATGTGGGCACAGAATGACACATGATCAGGGAGCTCTGTCCCACCTAGAGGGAGAGCTAGTTGTCTGGGAGACCCCCAAGGGAGACACTAGCAAGTTGCAGTAGAAGACTCGGCCTTTGTACTTTGCTTTACTACTAACTTGTTTGGTACCTCATCTACTTGTAAAATCCTTCAGAGGTAGCAGTTGAACAGAAAACAGTCCCCAAACGTGAATAGGTTAGTCCCATCCTCATCGTAGTCTCTCCACGCCGTACTCTAGTCGGACATGGCTAGGATCTAGTAATCAGAAGAAATAACATCAGTCCTGCACAAGGCTCCTGGCAGCAGGCCAGGGCCTGAAGAACATGCTGAAAAGGCTCTCTGAAGATACTCTCTCTAATACACTTGGCAGAACTAGAACTCAATGGTCCCACCCCACTAAATATATCAGGCCAACAGGGGGGAACCTGATTGGGCAATAGACATAAGATAACCCTCTGTGATAGGGCAGTAGCTCCTGAGGTAGCTAGCTCTGGGATTGGTTAGTAGAAATCATCAGCCAGTGGCAGGAACTACATATAATCAATAGAGTTAACCCTTACATACTTTTAGGCTATGAGCCGTGCAATATAACAGTGACATCTGGTGGCAGGAGTTGCATACTACAGACTTCAGTCTCTGAGTTTAAACACACACATGGTACCAACCTACAGTATATTTGTTTAGAAAACACAATGGACCCACTCTAGGACACAGCATATGGATAATAGCAGAGGCAAAAGAGTGGAAGCCTTATGGCTGATAGCTGAGGCAGGAGATTAGCAATGCTATGGCCAATAGCAGATGCAGCAATCCTGTGTCTATAAGCAGAAGCAGAAGAGTGGCAATCCAATGGCTGAGAGCAGGAAAGCAGCAAATGTATGGCTCATAACAGAAGCAGGAGACTAGCAATCCTATGGCTAATAGCAGAGACAGGAGACCAGCAATCTTATGGCTAATAGCAAAGACAGGAGAGTGTCAGCCTTATGGCTGATAGTAGAGACAGGAGACCAGCAAAGTTATGGCTGATAGTAAACACAGCTGACTAGCAACCTTATGGGTGATTGCTTAGGAAGCAAAGCAGCAGTCCTGTGGCTGTTAGCAGAAGCGTGGCAATACAATGGCTCAGAGATAAAGCATGAGATCAGAAATACTATAGCTGATAACAGAGGAAGGAGAGTGGACGTCCTATGGCTGATAGGAGAGGCAGGAGAGTGGACGTCCTATGGCTGATAACAGAGGCAGGAGAGTGGACGTCCTATGGCTGATAGGAGAGGCAGGAGACCAACAGTCCTATGGCTGATAACAGAGGCAGGAGAGTGGACGTCCTATGGCTGATAGCATAGGCAGGAGACCAGCAGTCTTATGGCTGATAGGAGAGGCAGGAGACCAGCAGTCCTATGGCTGATAGCAGAGGCAGGAGACCAGCAGTCCTATGGCTCATAGCAGAGGCAGGAGACCAGCAGTCCTATGGCTGATAGCAGAGGCAGGAGACTAGCAATTCTATGACTAATGGCAGAGGCAGGAGACCAGCAGCCCTATGGCTGATAGCAGAGGCAGGAGACCAGCAGTCCTATGGCTGATAGCAGAGGCAGGAGACTAGCAATTCTATGGCTGATAGCAGAGGCAGGAGAGCAGCAGTCCTATGGCTGATAGCAGAGGCAGGAGACCAGCAGTCCTATGGCTGATAGAAGAGGCAGGAGAGTTGTAGTCCTACAGCTGATAGCAGAGGCAGGAGACCAGCAGTCCTATGGCTAATGGCAGAGGCAACAGATTTTTAATAGGAGTAAAATGCACTTTGGATCCTGTACACGTATACTTTTGACTCAGCATAAATTATATGAATATAGTGTCAATTTAATGGAATGGCTGATCTCTGTAAAAATCAATATAGTAATTCTCCAATATGATTAAAGTAGTATTATTAGTAATAAGCAATCCACTACTGGAATCTGTACACTGTATTAAGTGGCCCTTCGGTGCTAGCATGTCTGTGCATGTAAAAGGTCTGCATTTATAAAAATAGTAGAATTTAAAATAAGTGATTGCATAGGTGTGAACAGCCTCTTATAACCGGGGATGTGGTTGTGTTCAGAATTAGCCAATAACAATTACATTCATGTTACATACTATAAAGTACAGGGTGGCCATAAATTAAAGGGATTCTGATTAACTCCATACAGTATTCTGGATGTACTTTTCTGACAAGTTAGTTGGGATCTCATTAACAAATTGATTAAAATCCCTGCTCATTCTGTGTTAAAGAGTCCAGTGGGCGGTGTCACTCCGTGGACTGGACTCTTAAGCATGGAAACATTAGAAATTTCAATCAATAAATTACAAGTGATACTAAATCTTTTCCCATAAAGATCTATATCAATCCGCCCGTCTCCTCCTGCTCTATAACATGATGATGATGATGATAGCTTAGGTAGCATATTTATGGTGACAGTTTCCCTTTAAATAAATCAATAAATCATGTATATTGTGTGTTCTTAATGAAGGGGCATTGGCTTCACCGACAAGACGTCTTATGGAAAAGGGGTGTGGGTTGAGTGGGCCAAAAATTTTGCCCAAATTTTTTCAGTAAGTCAACTAAAAGGTGGTTCGAATTTGGACTAGATACTGGCTAGAAACTGGCCTTAGAGATACTCACACTACAGGGGTTATTGATTTACTATTGTTACGTCTGGCTTCCTTGGGTGGCATGTCCCTTCTGGCTGACGATACTTAAGGGAAATAAAGTAAATGGTGGCAGCAAGAGGAAACAGGTGACATGTCAGTGCCGCAATAACAATAATGGAGCCTACTGACTTTCTTACAAGCCTTATACCAAATGTAAGATCATAACCAGCACGCTTATATGCAGAAGAAATTCTGAGCAGCTCCTGGCGCTTCTTCTCCCCCGGATGTTGTCTTTGGGGAGTCGCTTTGTACTGATGAGTGTAAAAATAAAACCTGCTAAATCACATCCGGAATTGTTAACATTTAAGCAACATAAAATGTAACGTTTTCGAGCCAAGTAATTAAAATTTCCTATGAATCATATAATTACGTCAAAATAGAGCTAATTGAATAAGCTCCATATGGATATGGAAATAATCTTTATTATGGAGGCATCTATTAGGACATGATTCTATTCTTCCTGAGTACTAAATAGGTATTTATTTTTCTGCTGGATACTAAACATATATATTAACACCTTCTATGTATTTTTTTTAATACTTTTTAAATCGGTTGTCTAGCCCCAGGAAAAAAATTTACAATTGGAAAAAGAAGGTCATACTCACCTGCCCTGATCCCCTGCAGCTGTCATTGCTTATGCTCCTGGTTCTGTGACTCATCTAACCCACAGGAACTGTTCAGCCATACCTTGGCCAGTGATTGCTGAGCACTCAATACTTGTGGGATCAATGAGTCACAGGAACTGTAAATCTGCAGTGAACAGCCGGTGGACCTAAAGTGCAGAAACACCAGCTGCAGGAGATCAGGGCAGGTGAGTATGACTTTCTTTTTTTAATTTTTACATCGCTCTGTTCCAATTGTAAATTTTCTGTAGAGAAAAAAATAACAATTATACCAACTACCCCTGCAACTCTCATTATGGTTCCTTCTGGTTCTTTGGTGCTAGTTTCTTCTGCTTACTTTGAAGATGAGAGGTTGAAGCAAGAGTGGGCAAGTTCTTCATATATATATATATATATATATATATATATATATATATATATATATTTATTTTAATGAAAATGTCCTTCTATGATCCTATGGAATAGATTCATTAGATGCCTAAACTTTTATTATTTCTTTTCAGAAATGCATCGAGACCATCGGAAGCTTGAGAACAATGTCCACCCAGTTATCTAATGAGTCTATGAAGAATGCATCGGCCTCGCAGTCATTCTCCGGCCTGGATTTCCTCTTTGATATGAAGCCCCTGTTTATTCCTTTGTATGCCTTGCTGGTGACTGTGGCTTGCCTAGGCAACAGTGTTCTAATCCTACTCATTGCCTTCACCAAGAAGCTTCACAACACTACCAATTTCCTTATCGGGAACCTGGCGGCGGCCGATCTGGTCATGTGCATCTTCTGCGTGCCGCTGACGGCGTCCTATGCCTTTGAAATCCGGGGTTGGCTCTTCGGAGAATTCATGTGCCACTTTGTCCCTTTAATGCAAGCCGCAACCGTTTTTGTGTCTGTGCTATCGCTGACGGCTATCGCAATAGACCGATATGTTGTGGTTGTCTATCCTATTCGAAGAAGAATAGGCTGTAAGTCATGCATTTACATTGTGACAGTTATCTGGATGGTTTCCATTGGCGTTTCTCTACCAACATCCATGCATACCCATTACCTGGACCTCAAGAATGTTGGCCACAACATGATCATTTGTGAGGAGTTTTGGAAACACCAAGAAAGACAAAGGCTCCTCTATTCGTGTACGATGCTCCTTTTGTCCTACATGCTCCCACTGTCCGCCGTTTCGGTTTCTTATTGTGCCATTGCCTATCACCTTAGGAGGAGGAACGTCCCAGGGGCAGCGACCCACAATCAAGATAAATGGTCCAAAAAGAAGCAGAAGACGTTCCGTATGCTCATCATATCAGTCATGGCTTTTGCCATATGTTGGTTGCCTCTGCAGGTGGTCAACCTCATCCGGGATATCGATGAAGAGTTCACTATTTTAGATAAGAATTACATCAATGTCATTCAGGTGACCTGCCATCTTATTGCAATGAGCTCCGCCTGCTACAACCCCTTCATTTATGCCTCACTGCATGATAAATTCCGTTTTCACCTCCGAAATTACTTCTACCACCATAAGAAGAGGGCCAGCACCTTGTCCAGCAAGAACTCAAGACTCAACACTTGCTCCACCCTAGCTGATGTTCCCATGGTCCTGTCCGACAAGATGGCTCTTCAAGGAAGATTCTCTTTCAACTAGAAGCTTAGTGTTGTCTTTGAATTCATTACCGTATTGTGTTCTCTCCATAGTGAGATGAGTTCTAACCAGTGCTTGGATATGCTTCATGTGTTTGGACTTGACGATTTCCACCTCGCGTACATCCATTGTATATGGTTGTTGGTTTGTGTTCTCTAAAATTTCCATTATTAAATCAAAATGTGAATTTTTAACCATTGGATCTACTCAGGGACCTAAAAACTTTGATATAAAAATCTATTGAAGATTAATTTAAGACATACAGAGTGGAGTCCTATAATTATGACCAATAACTAATATCCAGAGTGACCACCACGTGCAGCTTGGACAGTGGCTAGATGGGCCAGGAGTGACCCAATAAGGTCCAGATATCTGGAGCCATGACTGTATGCAGTACTGTATGTCAGTGGAGGTTGAATCCTGATACTGCTATGTGACCTGAAGCTATTACTGCCAGGGCACTTTGTATCAGAGGAGCAGTGACCATTCTCGAGGTCAGTAGGGATCTGTTGGGTTACACACGTCTGGTAGCCTCCTGGGTCATTATGGCGGTTAGCTGCTCCACCGTAGTGTGTCATCTGCCCTTGCACACCCTCGAGGCAGATGTTCATCTCAGACATCAATGTCACATGGTTGTCCGCAGGAAGTGGTCATCATAATGGGACTCCACTGTGTAGATATAGTTAAAGTGAATCTGTGCAGCCGGACAGCCCCCTCCCCCCCAAACCGCCAGTACCGTTTTGATGTTTTTATGAAGGCATGTCCAGCCCGGGGTCTGCCTGACTCTTGGGGTCGGCATTTGAGGTAAAAACTAATTTTATTCTTGGGGTCGGGTCTCAATGAGACGGGGCCTAGAACATCTGTTTCTAAGGCCTGCAGCGCCTCTCTCTCTGCCTTTCTTCGTTTTCGGCACACCCCTCTCCGCCTCTCTCCCCGCCTTTCTTCGTTTTCGGCACACCCCTGGGCTGGATCTTTAGCACACCGAAAATCAGTATCCAGCATAGGGGCGAGCTGAAAAAGAAAGGCGGGGAGAGAGGCGGTGCAGACCTAGGACACGGATGCTCTAGGCCCCGCCTAATTGACACCTCGCCCCAGCACAGGAATAAAAATAGTTTTCACCCTGAATACTGGCCCCGAGAGACAGGCAGAACCCAGACCGGACATGCCTTGATGGGGACATCAAAGGTTTGAGGGGGGCTATCCAGTACAGATTCGCTTTATTATAGATATTATGAATGAATTATTAATATTAATCAATTATTATAGGTATTTGGGGGTTAACATTGGGTTCTCTCAGACTTGTCATCTGATACTTTATATGAGGCTTCTGTAGATTGTTCTGCTGGCACAATCCGGACATGAATATGCCTTCACCTTACATACTATGTGATTAGTAATGTTTACAGAGAGCCGGGATATTCGAGGATGTCCTGCTGTTTTGTAGTTACAAAGTTTTACTTATTAAAAACCTTACAAAAAATACTTGATAAAGCCTTTAAATGCTATATAGTATTATAGTTTCTTTATGGTGTGTTTTATGTTGTTGTAGTTGTTATCATTGTTGTTCTTACTTTGCCGTACACTGGTACCTCAACATACTGTATGATAGTAATTGGTTCGGGGACGACCATCGTATGTTCAAACCATTGTATGTTTTCAGTGTCCCCAAAAAGTCAGCCCAAAGTAAAAACAAAAAAGATGAAGTAAAATAAGCACAAAATAGTACAGATACACTCAAAAGAACCCGAATATTTAATAATGGGCTGTTTGGGGCTTATTTGGTCATTTATCAGCTAAAAAAATGCAAAACTAACCTGTGTGAACATGGCCTAAGTAAGACTGCAAGTCCCAGCAGATAGAAGGTCTGCCATGCTGAGACTTGTAGTTCAGAACAGGAGAAAGGGGATTGCTTTTACAATACAGAACTTTTATTAGACAGTCAAACATACACTTACACAGGTAGACAGACAGACACAGACACAGACAGACAGACAAACCCTAGTGATACAATACCATAAAGGAGGGAGTCTCTTCCTTCTTCAGTACGGCCCTATTCCAACGGACGATTATCGTTCGTATAATCGTTAACGATTAACGATTTCCTCCCCGTGACCCGGGGAGGAAGACAGAGCGGAGGAGAAGCCCTGCTAGGTAATGTATGCTGCTTCTCAAATCGTCGGTTGCCCGCCGCGCACCGCTATTCCACGAAGTGATGCGCAGTGGGTGACCGATGATTTTAGGTTTTGGCCTAAATAAACAATCAGCCGATGACACGATCATCGGCTGATCGTTTTCACTATTCCACCGAGTGATAATCGGCTGAATCAGGTCGATTCGGCCGATTATCCCTCCGTGGAATAGGCTCCTAAATCATGGGAGAAATCTACCCCTGCTTAGGAGCGAGCGCCTCTTAGTGAATCCGGCAGGGCAATTGGGGGCGATGACTAATTTAAGACCTGCGAACAAGTACACCGGTCTTCATAAACGTCCCCCAATATGTAGAATCGAAATTAGCCTTGATGAAAATCACAGGATAGGAGCTTGGATAAGGTGTCTGGAGGAAGAATTGAGGAAGTAGTCGCCCTGTGGGCTTTGACTGGTAGAGCTTTCCTCTTTGGGTACAGTAGAGATCTACTAATCAATGTCAAGGGGGCAGGGAGAAGCTGCTGGGGACCACCTGGCTGACTAGAGCCCCGTTCACATACAGCTTTATAACTAAAGTTCTTCCACACTGTCATCTGTTTCATCCCAGCTCTGCTGTAGCCACACTTTTTATTACTGCATCTAGGTCATGTGATCTCTGATCAGTCAATACCTTCACTTCCAGATTGCAAACTGCACCCTCTCCATTCAAATCTGCTACCAATCCCATGATGCATCAGCACAGCATTACATGGGCCACTAGAGTCAGGACCATCTCTGCCTGCAGGGAGGTAGTGTATTAATCTTCCTATCTATCTATCTATCTATCTATCTATCTATCTATCTATCTATCTATCTGTATATAAGCTGGGAGACTATAAGTATACAGTCATGGAGGTGGAACTGTCATCAAATCCCTTATAACTGCGTGATAGGAGCTGTATAACTCAAATGGGAGTTTCTGTCTCCCCCTGGTGGAGAGTTTATGTGAAGCAGTCCATGCCACTTGATCATGTAGGAAGTTCTGGTAAAGAGCTCAGGGCACGGAAACACATGAATTTTCCAGGGGGTCACCATGAAATCACACAATCTATGTAAAGGAAAGGATTACAGGGATTTTAAGATAGAAAGGAACAACCAAATGAGGTAATACTAGCCAAGATCATACCTGAACAGCCATGTATCATGTATTATATCATGCTTACAGCTTATGTATTTATCTCTTGACGCAGTCGGGAGGGCCTTCCCTGGTGGAGGATTGTCAATCTAGAAGCACCTAAAAAGTGAACACCTAGGACGTGACCTTTACAGGCGTAGCTGTTTGGAATGAAGGTAAGGACCTCCGGTATTTTTGTCATTTATTGTTTTTTAATAGAAAATCTGTGGCCTACCCCCACGCATGACACTGTACACAAACACTGCACACACACACACTGTGCACACGTACGCACACACTGCACACCTGCACCCACACACTGCACACCTGTATACACACACACCTGTGTATACACACACACACCCATGCCAGTCCCAAACTGTCCACATTATCATACTACACTGAAGTGGCTCTGCAGTTAAGCACATTACTCAGGTGGGCCCCTAAGTGATGTGCCGCACTTCAGTGCCACCTTGGGAATCCTGGATTCCCAGGTGAGTGCACTGGTCAATTTTGTGTGCACCTTGAAGACACTCCATCCAGGTGACAAGACCCAATGTATGTGGGATGCTCAGAGGGGGGTCATATACTATCTTGCACATGCGTCGTTGCTAGTGAGGCAGTGCAGGCGCATATAGTATCTAGGTCCCTCTGTGCCCCTATATAGTAGTTAGGTCCCTCTGTGCCCCATATAGTAGTTAGGTCCCTCTGTGCCCTATATAGTAGTTGGAGCCCCTCATTGCCTCTATATAGTAGTTAGGTCCCTCTTCACCCCTATACAGTAGTTAGGTCCCTCTGTGCCCCGTATAGTAGTTAGATTCCTCTGTTCCCCCATATAGTAGTTAGGTTCCTCTATGCCCCATATAGTAGTTAGGTCCCTCTGCGCCCCAGATAGTAGTTAGGTCCCTCTGTGCCCCATATAGTAGTTAGAGACCCTCATCGCCCCTATATAGTAGTTAGGTCTCTCTGTGCCCCTATATAGTAGTTAGATCCCTCTGTGCCCCATATAGTAGTTAGATCGCCTCTGTGACCTTTATAGTAATTAGGTCCCCTCTGTTCCCCATATAGAAGTTAGGTCCCCTCATTGCCCCTATATAGTAGTTATATCCTCTATGTACCGCATATAGTAGTTAGGTCCCTCTGTGCCCTACATAGTAGTTAGAGCCCCTCATTGCCCCTATATAGTAGTTAGGTCCCTCTGCACCCCTATATAGTAGTTAGGTCCCTCTGTGCCCCATATAGTAGTTAGATCCCTCTGTTCCCCCATATAGTAGTTAGGTCCCTCTGTGCCCCATATAGTAGTTAGGTCCCTCTGTGCCCCATATAGTAGTTAGGTCCCTCTGTGCCCCATATAGTAGTTAGAGCCCCTTATTGCCCTTATATAGTAGTTAAGTCCCTCATTGCCCCTATATAGTAGTTAGGTCCCTCTGTGCCCTGTATAGTAGTCAGGTGCCTCTGTGCCCCCATATAGTAGTTAGGTCCCTCTATGCCCCATGTAGTAGTTAGAGCCTCTCATTGCCCTTATATAGTAGTTAGGTCCCTCATTGCCCCTATATAGTAGTTAGGTCCTTCTGTGCCCCATATAGTAACTAGGTCCCTCTGTGCCCCCATATAGTAGTTAGATCCCCTCCCAAGCAAATATTTTTTTACATCTAGTAAAATGCAAACCAGTACGAGCTGCTGCCACATCACAAGAGAAATAAATAGGAAATCACAAGTATTATTGCCCCATTTGTAGCCTGGTAACATATATAATATAACCTCCTGTATGTGTATTCATAGGCTTCAGTGCACAGTGATGGCACAATACGGCGTCACAGAAATATATGTAGTGATGATAAAGTATTATATTTGCTTCTGTCCAATCTGACCTCAAACTGGAAAGAAATAAGGAATTTCAGCCATTGTGTATGTATAAGCTGCAGTCTATTGTAATAAAAGGGGTGGGCATGTATTTTTATTCTTCAGTCTATTGGAGACAATAAGGCATTCGCTCCCTTAATAAAATACAAACAGAACCTATAGAATAAATAATTCATAGTAAGCCCCCATACCCGTATATCTCCCACACTAATACTGGCACATTGTGAGGACACCACCCGGCCCTTTATGACCATGAGCGCCTTCATTCAGTTCTGTATGGAAGTACAATGTTTTGTTGAAAATGCATAAAAAGAAATGTTTGACTCAAGTAAAACACCTGCTAAAAATAAAAGAACAAGATCTGCAGAGTTTATATTTATAATAGAAGTATCTGGAAGGGCATTCAGAGGGCGGCACTGGTGTACAAAGGGAAGTTCTTGGCACACAAAATTGCTGCCCAAAGTGGCACGTTGTCAAGCATAACAAAAATGTGAGTACATCTACTACAGTATATATATATATATATATATATATATATATATATATATATATTATAGGCCTTAGAGTGTCCTGTGTTGGTTTCTAACCAAAATACTGCCACATTAAGGCATTTATATGAGTGGGCCCATAAAGGGGGGCACCTAATTGTTTGTACCTTGCTGGTGCCCCACACTCACCAGCCAGGGGGTGAGGGTTGAGGAAGAAAGATGTTGCGCCACCCACTTACCAGTGTAACAAAAAGCATCTCCTGTCACATTCACAGTCAGCTTCTGCTACACTCACAGTCCGCTTCTGCTACACTCACAGTCCGCTTCTGCTACACAGGAACTTACAGGATGATGTAAAGGGTATGAAACCAGCAAAGATCGGCTTCTTCTACACTCACAGTCAGCTTCTGCTACACTCACAGTCCGCTTCTGCTACACAGGAACTTACAGGATGATGTAAAGGGTATGAAACCAGCAAAGATCGGCTTCTTCTACACTCACAGTAAGCTTCTGCTACACAGCAACATACAGGATGATGTAAAGGGTATAAAACCAGCAAAGATCGGCTTCTTCTACACTCACAGTCAGCTTCTGCTACATTCACAGTCAGTTTCTGCTACACAGGAACATACAGGATGATGTAAATGGTATGAAACCAGCAAAGATCGGCTTCTGCTACACTCACAGTCAGCTTCTGCTACATTCACAGTCAGCACCCACATCAAAGCTCGGCACAAGAACATACAGGATGATGTGAAGGATATGAAACTAGGAGATAGTGGATTCTGCTACACTCAAAGTCAGCCCCCACATCAAAGCTCTGCACAAGCATAAACAGGATAATATGAAGGGTGTGAAACCAGCAAAGAGCGGCTTCTGATACACTCACAGTCAGCGCCAACATGAAAGCTCCACACAGGAACATACAGGATGATGTGAACGGTATGAAACCAGCAGATAGTGCCTTCTGCTACACTCACAGACAGCGCCCACATCAAAGCTCTGCACAGGAAGGTACAGCTTGACGTAAAGGATATGAAACCACTAAAAAGCAGCTTCTGCTACACTCACAGTCAGCTTCTGCTACACTCACAGTCAGCTTCTGCTACACTCACAGTCAGCTTCTGCTACACTCACAGTCAGAGCCCACATGAAAAGGACTTCTTTCGAACAAGATCATGTGATGTGAAGGTTGCAGAGAACAACAAAGAGGAGTCAGACTAGACAGGTAAAGTAAGCCAGTGTGGCAACACAGAAAGGTACCCCCACGTTGGTTGATCCTCTGTATTTTATGTATTCGACTTACCTTATGACATTTACATTACAACTATTATTCCTAATTACACTAAGAACTTTCCTGAACACACACACATATATATGTATATTTATGGCAGTCGTCATCCTTGGACATGAACTCTACCTTTAAGTGGACGCATCTTCTCTTACCTATCTACTAGCATTTATATGGCAGGAACGTGATGTTGCAATTGAATGGGTCTTTGTAACCTGAAGACAAGTGTTTTTCCACCTTATACTTGCACATCCTCCCAGTACATTCATCCCTCCCACTTGGATGAGAGCGATGTCTATTGAAGGAATAATTGCCCTCTAAGCTGTCTGAGCGCTCGAGGGTCCTGTAAGCCGTCTCTCCCGGCTTATATACAGAATGACCACTTCTCCGCAGTCTGAAAGCTGGAAATCAGCGCATATTCAGCAGCGGCGGCGGCGGTCTATAGGATCCTAATCTGGGAGCTGGTTACAGCCTGTACCGTTCATGTGTCATCCAGGGAGTCTACAATTACAATCTATTTCCACATCAATCTGGGGAAGTGGCTGACTACAAAGCACACGCTCCCTCTTTACCATAATGTTCTTGACTAAAAATAAAATGACCGTCCCCCCTGCTAATTCCTGAGATGTAACCTGCAGACTGTCCCCGGGAGGAACGCCGCAGCCGCCCAGCTCTCTGTATACTGCTCTCTAGTCCATCCTATGGGGTCTTCACTATGTACATCATTCTATGTAACATCTTAAAGGGGGATTCCCATCTATCCACAGGAGAAGGGATAACTAGCTGATCAGAGGGGGTCCGGCCACCACTCTGTATGAACATACTTGCCAGTTAAAATTGGATCTCCAATGGGGAAAAAAAAATTCTTTCAGATCAACTGGTGTCAGAAATAGCCAGAGATTTGGTAATTGACATATGTTTAAGAAGCTCCCGTCTCCCGGTACTTATCAGCTGCTGTATGTCCTGCAGGAAGTGGTGTATTCTCTCCAGTCTGACACAGTGCTCTCTGCTGCCACTTTTGTCCATGTCAGGAACTGTCCAGAGCAGGAGAGGTTTTCTATTGAAATTTGTTACTGCTCTTTACAGTTCCTGACATGGACACAGGTGGCAGCAGAGAGCACTGTGTCAGACTGGAGAGAATACGCTACTTCCTGCTGGACATACAGCAGCTGATAAGTACTGGAAGACTGGAGCTTCTTAAACATATGTCAAATACAAATCTCTGCCACTTTCAGACACCAGTTCATCTAAATGAAGTTTTTGCTGGAGTACCCCTTTAAGCAGTTGTCATAGAAAATGAATGAGGTGATGGTTATACTGGGAGAGATCCCAGTAGTTTGACCACCCCCCCAGCTTGTAGCAGGAGCTGAGCTGATTGATATGTCTATATATGAGAAAATTTATCCCGGGCTTTGGAGTCCAATGGGCGGTTCTACTCCCAGATTAACAGTTGTCTCTCTAAGCAGGGAAGGCTGTCAATCAATGATAACACTGCCCACTGGACTCCTCAGCCTAGAATGAGTACACATACATTATGAGATCTGCCGTGGCCCGGGGGCGCTGGTTACTGGGATCGACCCAGCCGGTGGGCTCCGGTGTTCTGGGGCCACTTGTCACGGTGGTTACACCCACCCCCAGACACACGGACACTGGGACCTTAGGTAGAACTGGTGTGAGGTGCAGGGTGCGACGGCAGAGATAACGGGGTCCCACTTAAACAATGGTAGTGACTAAATCCCATACCGCAAAGGGACCTCACTGGGTGGGCGCACACAGCTCCCAGGCAAGCCCCGCCCCGGCCGGATTTCATTGGCTGCTCCACTCCGGGCTTCCTATCAGTTAAAATCAGACCCTGCCGGCTTGTGTAAGACAAGGAGAACCACCCGTAATGGGACTCAGATCTAATATATATATATATATATATATATATATATATATATACAGTATATATATATATATATATAAATGTTTTATTTTACACATTTTAACAATAAATATTTATTATTCTTAATTATAATTATTATTATTATCCTCAACATCAGGAGGTGTCATGGCGGCCTCCTGCACTATATACACATGGCTCTGGGTAGGGACAATAATTAACCATCTTGTCTTCTTCTCTGCGGAGAGTCCAGCTTCTCCATCATCCAGGACATCATCCATTTCCACTACTTACCTACCTATCTAGCTGTGACATTATAGTCGGGGTTGAATGGCGTTTATTTCCTCGCCCCCTTTAAATGCTCAGTGATGCAGCACAAGAAAACTAGAACGAGTAATGTCCACTACAGAGCAGGCTATACTGTATGCTAAGGGATATATACATAACTATATATATATATATACATATATATATATATATATATATATATATATATATACATCCTCCCAGCAGTATCCCGGGTTCTCCTTCTGACATTTCCAGGTAATTGAGCTTGTTGGCTTCCATTGCTGTGGAGGTCACAGAGGTCACGTCTATAGCCGCTACATACTGTCAGAATAGTTCTCTCTCCTTAGCGGATGTTTCTTGATGTCATAAAGAGTAAGATGGAAGCGAGCAGATCTTTGCATTCACCGGAGGTTACTCAGGGTCACGTGGACTCTATGATCTCTGCTCCTGCTGTGTGATGGACTGGATGTAGTCATGTACAGTGATATATAATGATACCTGGAGCTGTACATAATACTGTCACACTGGAATAATATTAAAGGGGCACTCCGGCGGAAATCTTTTTCTTTCAAATCAACTGGTGTCAGAAAGTTATATAGATATGTAATATACTTCTATTTAAAAATCACCAGTCTTCCAGTACTTGTCAGCTGCTGTATGTCCTGCAGGAAGTGGTGTATTCTCTCCAGTCTGACACAGTGCTCTCTGCTGCCACCTCTGTCCATGTCAGGAACTGTCCAGAGCAGCAGAGGTTTTCTATGGGGATTTGTTACTGCTCTGGACAGTTCCTGACATACACAGGATACATGATTCATTCACATTATCTGTGTGCCTTTGTGTTTGCTTTATGCTTTTTGGTGTTGTTGACTAATGGGAGGAGCCAAAGATGTCCGTTGTTTTATGCTTACAGGCATCTAGAGCATAGATACTGTTTATGAAACCTGCAATACCAAGCCACATCCGGATAATAAAATCATGAACACACATGGAAGTGGAACACATACCTTTTCCGTGACCTTTAGTCAGTGGCGTCCATCTTATAACATGTAATGGGGCCTGCTGCTTCTCTAACATGGCTGGGATTGGATTTTTTAAAAACTTGGCTGACCATTCAGTGAACATGGCTCCAATCTTATAGGTGCATGGTATGAACCCGAACGCTCGGCAGCAGATTCCCGCTGTCTGCCAGCTCCGTGGGAGTAACGCCCTAAAAACTGGGATACAGCCTATGGCTGTGGCTGTATCCCAGTTTTCCAGGCGGTCCGCCCGCTGGATCCGCCTGCTCCTGGAGCAGGCAGACAGCGGGAATCATTACCGAGGGTTCGGGCTCGTACGAACCCGAACAGAACTCGGTTTGGACCATCCCTACTTCACAGTAATAATAATAATAGAATCCATTAGATAGTGAATGGGTAATAATAAATCTGCATTGACCATAAAGGGGTATCACTAGTGATGAGGAACTTCGAAAGTTCAGGGTCGTCTGAACCTGAACTCTCGGCATGTGGACTGATCGCTGGGACCCCCACTGATCATGGTAACAAGGGTCCTGAATCCCCCAGTGTGAATAGAGCAGAGGTCGAATGTGTACATCACCATTCTATTCAAACACTATGAGACTGCCGAGGATATCTGAGTACAGCGCCATGGATAAGGCTATGTTCACAAAGTAGCCCCCTGTTGCTTTTGGTGCATTTCTGTGCCAATTTTCCATGAATTTAATCATCAAAGAAAGGCCCCGTTCCCACTGAGCAAAACTAGCGGAATTGTCCGCCGCCGAAAGCCGTTAGCCTCCCGCTCATAATGGGAGTCTATGGGAGGCGCGCGCTCCTGCTCTCCCCGCACTGAAGAATGAACATGTTCATTCTTTAGCGCGGATAGAGCATGAGCGTGCGCCTCCCATAGACTCCCATTATGAGCGGGAGGCTAACGGCTTTCCGCGGCGGACAATTCCGCCGCGGAATTCTGCTAGTTTTGCTCAGTGGGAATGAGGCCTAACTGCCACCAAAAAATAAGTAACCAAAGAATGCATGCGCTACTACTATTATAGAAAATGCATGCACTACTACTATTATAGAAAATGCATGCGCTACTAGTACTATAGAAAATGCATGCGCTACTAGTACTATAGAAAATGCATGCGCTGCTACTAATATAGAAAATGAATGTGCTACTAGTACTATAGAAAATGCATGCACTACTACTATTATAGAAAATGCATGCGCTACAAGTACTATAGAAAATGCATGCTCTGTTACTATTATAGAAAATGCATGCGCTACTAGTACTATAAAAAATGCATGCTATACTACTATTATAGAAGATGTATGCGCTACTACTATTATAGAAAATGCATGCGCTACTACTATTATAGAAAATGCATGCGCTACTACTATTATAGAAAATGCATGTGCTACTAGTACTATGAAAAAGCATGCACTACTATTATAGAAAATGCATGTGCTACTAGTACTATAGAAAATGCATGCGCTACTACTAATATAGAAAATGCATGCACTACTATAGAAAATGCATGCTATACTACTATTATACAAAATGCATGCACTACTACTATCATAGAAAATGCAAGCGCTACTAGTACTATAGAAAATGCATGCGCTACTACTAATATAGAAAATGCATGCACTACTATAGAAAATGCATTCTATACTACTATTATACAAAATGCATGCACTACTACTATCATAGAAAATGCATGCGCTACTAGTACTACAGAAAATGCATGCACTACTACTATTAAAGAAAATGCATGCGCTACTAGTACTATATAAAATGCATGTGCTACTACTATTATATAAAATGCATGCGCTACTACTATTATATAAAATGCATGCGTTACTAGTATGATATAAAAATGCATGTGCTACTACTATTATAGAAAATGCATGCGCTATTAGTACTATATAAAATGCATGTGCTACTACTATTATATAAAATGCATGCGCTACTACTATTATAGAAAATGCATGCAATACTACTAATATAGAAAGTGCATGCACTACTATTATAGAAAATGCATGCGCTACTACTATTATAGAAAATGCATGCGCTACTAGTACTATAAAAAAAATGCATGCACTACTATTATAGAAAATGCATGCGCTACTACTAATATAGAAAATGCATGCGCTACTAATATAGAAAATTTACGAGCTACTACTATTATAGAAAATGCATGTGCTACTAGTACTTTATAAAATGCATGTACTACTACTATTATGGAAAATGCATGCGCTACTAGTACTATTATAGAAAATGCATGCTACACAACTATTATAGAAAATGCATGCACTACTACTATTACAAATGCATGCACTACTATTATAGAAAATGCATGGGCTACTACTACTATAGAAAATGCATGCGCTATTAGTACTTTAGAAAACGCATGCGCTACTAGTACTATAGAAAATGCATGAGCTACTAGTACTATAGAAAACGCATGCGCTACTAGTACTATAGAAAATGCATGAGCTACTAGTACTATAGAAAATGCATGCGCTACTACTATTATAGAAAATGCATGAGCTACTAGTACTATAGAAAATGCATGAGCTACTAGTACTATAGAAAATGCATGCGCTACTACTATTATAGAAAATGCATGCGCTACTACTATTATAGAAAACGCATGCGCTACTAGTACTATAGAAAATGCATGCGCTACTACTATTATAGAAAATGCATGAGCTACTAGTACTATAGAAAATGCATGCACTACTACTATTATAGAAAATGCATGAGCTTCTAGTACTATAAAAAAATGCATGCACTACTATTATAGAAAATGCATGCGCTACTAATATAGAAAATTTACGAGCTACTACTATTATAGAAAATGCATGTGCTACTAGTACTTTATAAAATGCATGTACTACTACTATTATGGAAAATGCATGCGCTACTAGTACTATTATAGAAAATGCATGCTACACAACTATTATAGAAAATGCATGCACTACTACTATTATAGAAAATGCATGCGCTACTACTAGTATAGAAAATGCATGCGCTACTACTATTAAAAAAAAAACATGCACTACTAGTACTATAGAAAATGCATGCACTACTATTATAGAAAATGCATGGGCTACTAGTACTATAGAAAATGCATGCGCTATTAGTACTTTAGAAAACGCATGCGCTACTAGTACTGTAGAAAATGCATGAGCTACTAGTACTATAGAAAATGCATGCGCTACTACTATTATAGAAAATGCATGAGCTACTAGTACTATAGAAAATGCATGAGCTACTAGTACTATAGAAAATGCATGAGCTACTAGTACTATAGAAAATGCATGCGCTACTGTACTATAAAAAATGAATGCGCTACTATTATAGAAAATGCATGCACTACTACTATTATAGAAAATGCATGCACTACTATTATAGAAAATGCATGCACTACTACTATTATAGAAAGGGTCTACAAGAATTTTTTGGAGGGATTTTTCGAAGAAGAAGAAAAAACAAAAATTGTGAACGAGGCATGTGGGTTCTGCTAGTTAGTAAAAAACAATGCAGATGGCGACAACAAAAAACATAAAAAGTAATAGAAACCAGCCAATGCGGCAGAGGGCATTCAGGTAACAGGGCATGAGCGCGGCGATAAGAATAGACCCCGGCTTAGCAGCATGATCTTATTTTATTTTTTGCAAAAATGATTCATTGTCTCTTCACAAGTCCTGACCCCGTTCTCGGTCTGACACGGCTAATTTGTCTATTTCAAAGGAACCTGAAAGAGAAAATTCTTTACGAGCCCTTGAAGGCTTCTAGCTGTATACATTTTAATGAGGAAACAAATCACACCTTGTGTGGCACAAACAGGAGCACGAAAACGTCGGCCCGAACGCACAGTCATGTTTTGTTTCCTTCAGATGGAAAACAAAACGGGTTATTAGATGGAATATGGACGGCCCGTCATCACCGATCCAACCAAAGCCAGGCGTCCGCCACACACAAAGCCTTCTTCTCAACCACTATAATTGTATATAATTGTTCGCATAATTTATCCAACCGACACGACTAAAAAAGAACTTAACAGCAACCAATTTACTCTTCCAATAGAATATAGAGATTAGATAGAAATAGTGCTAGCTATAAAAGGTATGGCAGGTCAGCTGAATCCAGATCTCTGTGGAGAAACACGGCCGTTCAGATGAATCCAGATCTCTGTGGAGAAACATGGCAGGTCAGATGAATCCAGACCTCTGTGGAGAAACATGGCAGGTCAAATGGATCCAGATCTCTGTGGAGAAACATGGAAGGTCAGATGGATCAAGATCTCTGTGGAGAAACATGGCAGGTCAGATGAATCCAGACCTCTGTGGAGAAACACGGACGGTCAGATGAATCCAGATCTCTGTGGAGAAACATGGCCGGTCAGATGGATCCAGATCTCTGTGGAGAAACATGGAAGGTCAGATGGATCAAGATCTCTGTGGAGAAACATGGCCGGTCAGATGGATCCAGATCTCTGTGGAGAAACATGGCCGGTCAGATGGATCCAGATCTCTGTGGAGAAACACGGACGGTCAGATGAATCCAGATCTCTGTGGAGAAACATGGCCGGTCAGATGGATCCAGATCTCTGTGGAGAAACATGGCCGGTCAGATGGATCCAGATCTCTGTGGAGAAACATGGCCGGTCAGATGGATCCAGATGTCTGTGGAGAAACATGGCAGGTCAGATGGATCCAGATCTCTGTGGAGAAACGTGGCCGGTTAGATGGATCCAGATGTCTGTGGAGAAACATGGTAGGTCAGCTGAATCCAGACCTCTGTGGAGAAACACGGCCGGTCAGATGAATCCAGATCTCTGTGGAGAAACATGGCCGGTCAAAAGAATCCAGATCTCTGTGGAGAAACATGGCCGGTCAGATGGATCCAGATCTCTGTGGAGAAACATGGCCAGTCAGATGGATCCAGATCTCTGTGAAGAAACATGGCCGGTCAGATGAATCCTGATCTCTATGGAGAAACATAGCTGGTCAGATGGATCCAGATCTCTATGGAGATCTCTATGGCCATTCCAATGGCTCCAGATCTCTGTCGAGAAACATAGCCGTCTGATGGATCCAGATCTCTGTGGAGAAACATGGCCGGTCAGATGGATCCAGATCTGTATAGAAAAACATGGCTGGTCAGATGTATCCAGATCTGTATGGAAAAACATGGCCGGTCAGATGGATCCAGATCTCTGTGGAGAAATATGGCTGGTCTGATGGATCCAGATATTTTTGGAGAAACATAGTAGGCCAGATGGATCCAGATCTCTATGGAGATCTCTATGGCCATTCCGATGGCTCCAGATCTCTGTGGAGAAACATAGTCGGTCTGATGGATCCAGATCTCTTTGGAGAAACATAGCAGGCCAGATGGATCCAGATCTCTATGGAGAATCATGTATGCTCAGATGGTTCCAGATCCCTGTGGAAAAACATGGCTGGTCAGATGGCTCCAGATCTTTGTGGAGAAACATGACCGGTCAGATGGATCCAGATCTCTGTGAAGAAACATGGCTGGTCTGATGGATCCAGATATCTTTGGAGAAACATAGCAGGCCAGATGGATCCAGATCTCTATGGAGAAACATGTATGCTCAGATGGATCCAGATCTCTGTGGAGAAACATGGCTGGTCAGATGGCTCTAGATCTTTGTGGAGAAACATGACCGGTCTGATGGATCCAGATCTCTGTGGAGAAACATGGCCCGTCAGATGGATCCAGATTTATATAGAAAAACATGGCTGGTCAGATGTATCCAGATCTGTATGGAAAAACATGGCCGGTCAGATGGATCCAGATCTCTGTGGAGAAATATGGCTGGTCTGATGGATCCAGATATCTTTGGAGAAACATAGTAGGCCAGATGGATCCAGATCTCTATGGAGATCTCTATGGCCATTCCAATGGCTCCAGATCTCTGTGGAGAAACATAGCCGGTCTGATGGATCCAGATCTCTTTGGAGAAACATAGCAGGCCAAATGGATCCAGATCTCTATGGAGAATCATGTATGCTCAGATGGTTCCAGATCTCTGTGGAAAAACATGGCTGGTCAGATGGCTCCAGATCTTTGTGGAGAAACATGACCGGTCAGATGGATCCAGATCTCTGTGAAGACACATGGCCGGTCAGATGAATCCAGATCTCTATGGAGAAACATAGCTGGTCCGATGGATCCAGATCTCTATGGAGATCTCTATGGCCATTCCAATGGCTCCAGATCTCTGTAGAGAAACATGGCTGGTCAGATGGATCCAGATCTGTATGGAAAAACATGGCCGGTCAGATGGATCCAGATCTGTATGAAAAACATGGCCAGTCAGATGGATCCAGATCTCTGTGGAGAAACACGGCCGGTCTGATGGATCCAGATCTCTGTGGAGAAACATGGCCCGTCAGATGTATCCAGATCTATAAAGAAAAACATGGCTGGTCAGATGTATCCAGATCTCTGTGGAGAAATATGGCTGGTCTGATGGATCCAGATATCTTTGGAGAAACATAGCAGGCCAGATGGATCCAGATCTCTATTGAGAAACATGTATGCTCAGATGGATCCAGATCTCTGTGGAGAAACATGGCTGGTCAGATGGCTCTAGATATTTGTGGAGAAACATGACCGGTCAGATGGATCCAGATCTCTATGGAGAAACATAGCTGGTCAGATGGATCCAGATCTCTATGGAGATCTCTATGGCCATTCCAATGGCTCCAGATCTCTGTGGAGAAACATGGCTCGTCAGATGGATCCAGATATGTATGGAAAAACATGGCCGGTCAGATGGATCCAGATCTCTGTGAAGAAACATGGCCGGTCAGATGAATCCAGATCTCTATGGAGAAACATAGCTGGTCAGATGGATCCAGATCTCTATGGAGATCTCTATGGCCATTCTGATGGCTCATGATCTCTGTGGAGAAACATGGCTGGTCAGATGGATCCAGATCTGTATGGAAAAACATGGCCGGTCAGATGTATCCAGATCTGTATGGAAAAACATGGCCGGTCAGATGGATCCAGATCTCTGTGGAGAAACTTGGCCGGTCAGATGGATCCAGATCTTTGTGGAGAAACACGGCCCGTCAGATGGATCCAGATCTATATAGAAAAACATGGCCGGTCAGATGTATCTAGATCTGTATGGAAAAATATGGCCAGTCAGATGGATCCAGATCTCTGTGGAGAAACATGGCCGGTCAGATGGATCCAGATCTCTTTGGAGAAACATAGCAGGCCAGATGGATCCAGATCTTTATGGAAAAACATGTATGCTAAGATGAATCCAGATCTCTATGGAGAAACATAGCTGGTCAGATGGATCCAGATCTCTATGGAGATCTCTATGGCCATTCCGATGGCTCCAGATCTCTGTGGAGAAACATGACAGGTCAGATGGATCCAGATCTCTATGGAGAAACATAGCTGGTCAGATGGATCCAGATCTCTATGGAGATCTCTATGGCCATTCCAATGGCTTCAGATCTCTGTGGAGAAACATGGCTGGTCATATGGATTCAGATCTCTGTGGAGAAACATGGACGGTTAAATGGATCCAGATTTCTGTGGAGAAACATGGCCGGTCAAATGGATCCAGATCTCTGTGGAGAAACATAGCCGGTCAGATGGATCCAGATCTCTGTGGAGAAGTGTACCTCAAGCCTACCCTGGCTTAAAGACCTCCCACTATTATGCAACCCGCCATATATAAAAGTTCTTGTGTCCATAGGCTCAGCCACAAAGCCACACTTGAAATCATTATAGACCTCGCTCAAGTAACTACTGCTCCCAGCTACTCTGGATTACTTCATACATCCTTCTTGTGGATGCCACATCCCCATGGGCTGGTATTCCTGCAGAGTGGTTTAACCAGCATGATGAATTGTTGCTGTTCTGATGGCCAAAGAAAGTCTACGTGAAATTAGGGTCTCGAATAAAGTGTCTATTCAATGTTAAAAATGTTTACTAAGCCTCTAAAGAACAAAAACCCATCCAAAGCAGCAGGCAACCATTACCGAGGCCCCAGTCCTATCATTTCCCCCGCTCTTACAGTCAACTTTACATCTCCAGCTGGATAAGACACAAGGCTGCTATTTCTTCTGCTTCGGTAATGTATTCGGCGTACCTGTTTGTAGGATCACAGGTGGCCCTGTGCTCTGTGCTACAAGGGATACGGCTGAGCTTCCATAGACTTGTAGTGTAATGAGGCTACGATACCATAAGGGGCAGAGGGGTTGGGATCACTGAGGTCTGGGAGAAGACGCTATCTATGGACGAATGAATCATCCTAATGAAAGGACATTATTATTGAATTATATGGGCTAATGTGAAGAATACATGCTAATACCTCAGAACATTCTTCTCTGGTCTCTCGAGTAGCAGAAACTCCCATGTGGTCCTATTACAATGCCTATGAGATACATTGTGAACCTCTTTACTCTTTAGGATGAGAACACACCTGTCGCTCATGGGAACAGTGTGGAGTTCTGCTAAATGGGTCGTCAGGGCTTATATTTCTAGAGTTATCCATGTTGCACTTCAGACACACGTCAAGGAGCATCTCTGTCCCTTCTCACTATTCACCAGGTGGCAAAACATTACACATTAGGCTAAGAATTGCCAGGTTCCTGCCACGTGGCAAGTAAGATCAGTTCCTGGCAACGTCAGTAGATCTTGTGGTGTACACATTGCGTGAATATGGATGGAGTAGAGTGTACAAGAAAGGAATGATATGCAATATGTTGTATGAATATACAATCAGGAGCCATTATGTAGAGCAGGAAGAGTCTAATAGAGTCCCAAAGGAATCCAACAGGTGGTGTTTTAAGGATGGACTTGGATGGTGGTGTATTTCTGTATGGATTTTTTATATGTATTGTTGGAGTTCTGCAGGAAAAAAAACCTCCAAAACAATACTTACCTATCTTGGGTTCTGAGGCCATCTGGTTCCCTTTGTTCTCCACTTGTAGCTGCTTCTGGGATAGACAGTTGGAGCAGGACCTGGTTGCTTAGCCAATCACTGACTGAGGCAGGACACTATTCCAGCCATGGATTGGCTGAGTGGGCAGGTCCTGCTCCAATGTGTCCTTACAGAAGCAAGGACAAGACATCAGAAGGACACTCAAAGGGAGCTGTGCAAAACTGGGGTAGGTAAGTTTTTTTTTTTAATTGACCCCAGCTATATATAAATACAATTTAAATCCAAGAATTCCTCTTTCAAGGGGGAAAGTGCATATGGCTAAAATACAAAAGAAAAGTTACTCCCCATTTAGACCTCCCATAACATCTCGATGGTCTCTCAGTGTGATGCTTCGACTTTACTCATGACCACACCGCTTCATTGTTACAGTAAAATAAAAATTAAAAAAAAGACTAATTGTGAATCAGCGAATCATCAGCATGAAAAATACCTTTTAAAGCTGTATATATGACCCATTCTCATTCAGAGCTGCATTCATTATTCAGCCTACTACTACCTGGCAGCAGTATATCGTACAATATATAAATCTTCAGTGATTAGCCCTGCAGGGGGAGTAACATTCATTACGTATTGTCAGCTGAAACCGACACTCTATTATTTAAAATTCAACAGTAAAAAAAAAATAAATTATATATATATATATATATATATATATATATATATATATATATATACCAATATGCTGTGCTGTGGCACTCCAAACTAGAAATTCAAAAAGTGTTTTTTTTTTTTTTTATTTCCCTATAGAGGGAAAAGTGCATTACTTTCGGTTGCATATGTATATACTGTGTATATATATATATATATATATATATATATATATATATATATATACCAGAGAAAAAAGTCCAGCACCAGGTCGGCATATACCATTAAAATTCCATACTTTATTAGACAATCTTCACATAGGACAGTAATTTTACTATCCTATGTGAAGATTGTCTAATAAAGAATTTTAATGGTATATGCCGACCTGGTGCTGGACTTTTTTCTCTGGTATGCTGTGACCCTGGCTCCGGGTCTTACCGTGCACCGACGGCTATACCACAGCAGGTGAGCTGACCAACAAACAGACTTTTGCATATATATATATATATATATATATATATACACACACTACCGGTCATAAGTTTGGGGTCACCCAAACAATTTAGTGTTTTCCATGAAAAGTCCCACTTCTTCACCACCATATGTTGTGAAATGAATAGAAAATAGAGTCAAGACATTGACAAGGTTAGAAATACTGATTTGTATGTGAAATAACATTGTTCTTCCATCACACTTTGCTTCCGTCCCAGAATCCTCCTTTTGCAGCAATTCCAGCATTGCACACCTTTGGCATTCTAGCTATTAATCTGCTGGGGTAAGCTGGAGAAATTGCCCCCCACGCTTCTAGAAGCAGCTCCCACAAGTTGGATTGGTTGGGCACTTCTGGCGTACCATACGGTCCAGCTGCTCCCACAATGGGGTGGTGATCTGGTGACTGCGCTGGCCACTCCATTACCTATGATAGAATACCAGCTGCTGCTTCTGCTGTAAATAGTTCTTGCACAATTTGGAGGTGTGTTTAGGGTCATTGTCCTGTTGTAGGATGAAATTGGCTCCAACCAAGCGCTGTCCACTGGGTATGGCATGGCGGTGCAGAGTGATAGCCTTCCTTATTCACAATCCCTTTTACCCTGTACAAATCTCCCACCTTACCAGCACCAACCCCAGACCATCACATGACCTCCACCATGTATAACAGATGACGTCAGGCATTCTTCCAGCATCTTTTCATTTCTTCTGCGTCTAACAAACGTTCTTCTTTGTGATCCAAACACCTCCAACTTGGATTCATCCGTCCACAACACTTTTTTCCAGTCTTCCTCTGTCCAATGTCTGTGTTCTTTTGCCCATCTTAATCTTTTTCTTTTATTGGCCAGTCTCAGATATGGCTTTTTCTTTGCCACTCTGCCCTGAAGCCCAAAATCCTGCAGCCGCCTCTTCCCTGTAGATGGTGACACTGGTGTTTTGCGGGTACTATTTAATGAAGATGCCAGTTGGGGACCTGTGAGGCTTCTGTTTCTCAAACTAGAGACTCTAATGTGCTTATCTTCTTGCTTAGTTGTGCAACGCGGCCTCCCACTTCTTTTTCTACTCTGGTTAGAGCCTGTTTGTGCTGTTCTCTGAAGGGAGTAGTACACACCGATGTAGGAAATCTTCAATTTCTTAGCAATTTCTCGCATGGAATAGCCTTCATTTCTAAGAACAAGAATAGACTGTCGAGTTTCAGATGAAAGTTCTCTCTTTCTGGCCACTTTGAGCGTTTAATTGACCCCACAAATGTGATGCTCCAGAAACACAATCTGCTCAAAGGGAGGTCAGTTTTGTAGCTTCTGTAACAAGCTAGACTGTTTTCAGATGTGTGACCATGATTGCACAAGGGTTTTCTAATCATCAATTAGCCTTCTGAGCCAATGAGCAAACACATTGTACCATTAGAAGACTGGAGTGATAGTTGCTGGAAATGGGCCTCTATACACCTATGTAGATATTGCACCAAAATCCAGACATTTGCAGCTAGAATAGTCATTTACCACATTAGCAATGTATAGAGTGTAGTTGTTTAAAGTTAGGACTAGTTTAAAGTTATCTTCATTGAAAAGTACAGGACTTTTGTGAAGGTGACCATGAAGGGTTAATACTTTTGGAAAAACATAAAAAAATAAGGACATTTCAATGTGACCCAAAACTTTTGAACTGTAGTCTATATTTGAATAAATTTGCTGCATTAATGAGTGTCAGTCCAGGTCTGGATGTTCAGTCCTTGATCCAATCTCTTAAAGAGCAGAGAGCGGGGTTCTGCGTTTCACTTTACGGCTCGCTGCGATCTCTGTCTCACTGCATTACATGAGCTTCATTATAAGTCTATGGAGATCGGCTCATGCAGCAAAGCAGAAAAAGCCAGGGAATAAAGCACAGAACTATCTACCAGTGGGGGTCTGGACACTCTGACCAATCGTAATTGTGAAGAATTCCTTTAACCATCTAAGATTGTCCCCAGGGACTTGGTTGCTGTGTGGCAGCTACTGTATTGACCGCAGCATCTAGGGGGTTAAGCCGCCAGAGTTATCTCTGATCCCAGCTAAGGTAACAGCGGCATCTGCTATATACAGGACATCAGATGATGTGAAATGTCAGGAGACTGTAACATCCAGTATAGGAGAATAGTCAGAGCGTATCCGACATAAAATGGTATAAAGCAACATAAAGGAATGCAAATGTGGCCAATATGCACAAACATACACTTACTTATTATTCAAGCTACAACCAACATAAAAGATACGCTAGCATTACAGAAATGGAACGGGGATGTCACATATGTAATGTCAGCTAATTTTTTGAGTCGGTCGTAAAAATAAATTTAGTTCGGAAAAAAAAATGATAATGCTAATATGTAACTGTAAACCTGTTGAGATGAAAACCAGCTGCGGGTAGGAAGCTTATGTAGAGCCAAAGACACTGACCGCCTCCCCGGGGGCTTCTCAGAGTGACGGTGAATACATTGAGGCAATTGATTCCGCTGCCGGATCACTTCCTGCTGGATGGAGTGACTCTCACCTTGTACTTGTGGTCACATATATATTGGAGAGCGGAGAATGCGGAGCCCCGTCCTTTCATATCCCGCAGTTCCCTATTCCGTAATCCTTATAAGCTGCATTAAATAAAGACGTTTCCATAGCAGCAGAGCATTTCTTCGATATTCACCAAAAATCTATAAACCTGAAGGGGTCGTCATGTAAGTCTTTGTATAAGTATATGGAAATGGAGTTTAGACTTTTTAAACGAAAAATTGTAATATGGAAATTTAAAGGGGTACTCCGTAGGAAAAAAAAAACATTTTCAAATCAACTGGTTTCAGAAAGTTATACAGATTTATAATTTAATTCTATATAAAAATGTCCAGTCTTCCAGTACTTATCAGCTGCTGTATGTCCTGCAAGAAATGGTGTATTCTTTGCTACTGCTCTGGACAATTCCTGACATGGACAGAGGTGGCAGCAGAGAGCACTGTGTCAGATGCATTTAAAAACAATTTTTTTCTGTGGAGTATCCCTTTAAATATCAGGCAATCTCTTTAAGAATACTGGCAGATTAGTCTCTGTATTGTCTGTATGTATGTATTCTATAGGTTTCTGTATACTCTGTATATGTGTGGATGACAGTAGGGGGATCGAGTATATACAAAAGGTGAAGGAGGTAATATTTTGGATAGTATTTGTGATCTCTCCCCTCCAGCCGCCTTCTGTCTGCGGTAAATGATGGTGAAGAATGTTAATGATTCCTCAGATAAAGCCGCTCATTATGGAAGCAAACAGAGGCTGAAATTAATGCGGGGACAATAACAAGTCAGATCAGGAAATGCTAAATGAAATTAGTCCTTCTCCCCCGCGAGTCCTGGAACACAGAGAGATGTTAATACCTTAATGAGTGTTGACTATCACAGCTTAATAAACTTCTCCATTATCCTATTCATTTCAATAGATGAGAGATATTACTGTAACTTTTATCCAACTTTGTACAGCTAAGGTTCCGTAGAATCCTTTCATGGTTCACGAGCAGACAAGGAATAAATGCAGCAGGTGCTGCAACCTCACTGAGTGGGCAATAGCCTACAGTAAAATGAGATGTTCTGGAGCTCTGGGTGGGGAACTGGGAGGAGTGCTGTGGGAGGGGAGTAGACAAGGTGGGAGGTCTGAACAACTGCTCAACCAGGATGTGCAAGACATAAGGATGGATTTGGTGGTTTTAGAACAGGGGCAGACAGGAAGTTTATTTTTTTTATTTTTGTTACCTGATGTCAGAGAACCCCTTAAAAAAAAACTTGAGATACAGATAATTCTGAATGTACCTTTTCACCTCTAAGCCCTCCCCTATGAGGATCTGGACTTTGCTGTAAGGGGCTACCATGTTGTCACTGAGAGTGGTCCTGGTGTGGATGGTGACCGGCCCAAGACCAAGAGATACCGATGCAAGACACCGAGGGAAGGGCGAGAGACAAGACCAGGGACAGGCTGAGGTCATGGACATAGACAGGAGACGGACAGCCCCGCTGCATTGTGCTCTCCATTTCTGTTTCCTTTCCTGGTGGGACTCTGGTATCATTAGTATGGGAAGAGTGATAATGACATAAAGTTACGGAGAGTTCAAATCCCCTTTAAATAGAATAATTGGATTTCTATGTTGTGTAATGGGGAGAATATTCTGGGACTTTAATGAGCGGCAATCATCCCTGCGCCCCTCCTCCTAGCAGATGTGATTGCAGGATTATTCCTGGTGCCGCGCGCTCTGCATGGGGTGAGGGGTGAGACCTGATGACATTGGGCGGCCATTATCATTATTATTATCATCATAAGTTGTTTCTTCTATTCCTTTCACATTGGATGGCCAGACACACGGTACAGAAGACGGCTGATGGCTGATTGGACAGTCGCATGATCAATCATTTTACTAATGCAGACGCTTATCTTATTAGGACCCCCTCCCCCCAACCTTTCCCCACACACACAAAAAATAAATAATAATACAGGGATTCATAAAAAAATGGGTCTATACCGATCCTTTTAAGCTGTGATTGGTTGCTAGGGATAATGAAAGCTGAGCTGTGATTGGTTGCTCTGGACAATAAAAGCTAAGCTGTGATTGGTTGCTCTGGACAATGAAAGCTGAGCTGTGATTGGTTGCTAGGGACAATGAAAGCTGAGCTGTGATTGGTTGCTCTGGACAATGAAAGCTGAGCTGTGATTGGTTGCTAGGGACAATGAAAGCTGAGCTGTGATTGGTTGCTCTTGACAATAAAAGCTGAGCTGTGATTGGTTGCTAGGGACAATGAAAGCTGAGCTGTGATTGGTTGCTAGGGACAATGAAAGCTGAGCTGTGATTGGTTGCTCTGGACAATGAAAGCTGAGCTGTGATTGGTTGCTCTAGACAATAAAAGCTGAGCTGTGATTGGTTGCTCTGGACAATAAAAGCTGAGCTGGGATTGGTTGCTCTGGACAATAAAAGCTGAGCTGTGAATCTGAGCAGGTGAAATCCAACACACCCCATCCTTCGATCCCCCGACATCATCTGTTGGGGAGAGTCAGGGACCACCACACTCTTTAGACAGCCGACCTTTCCTGTCAGTGTCTGATGTGTATGGCGGCCTTACCCTCATTTCCTAGACGGAGGATGGGGTTAGATATGGCAACAACTGAACAACATGAAACCGTTGTCGGCCTTAATAATGATCATCTTAGAGGGGATTATCTTTTGGGGAATGGAATACCACTTTAAGATCACTTTGTTGGGGGCAGGGCCTTGTAGCTGATTGACAGGGGTTTTGTTTATATTTTATATTTATTCATTTTGACTGTTTTTTTGTGATGTGTTCCCCAATAGTTCAGCTGTAGGCCAATAAGTAACCAATGAGCTTTCCTGTAGATAGGCCATCAATCTCATTTGCCCAGAGAACCCCTTTAAAGGGTCACTGCTACTACCCTCCTGCCTATGTGACCTGTAACATATTTATAATGCACATCATTTACCAATTATGACTCCTCAGCCCAGAAGAACAGCTCTAAACTCTTGGCCACTAGGTGTCTCACTTTTGTACAATATGCTGTTCACTGCTTGTTGTTAGGCTGTCCTTGTCTTGTATCAGCTGGATCAGGACAGAACACAGGAAGAAGGTGGCAACACTTAGATACTGCTATGTGCAGGATAGAGAGAGAGCACGGCACATGCTCCATTAAAGGGGTTATCTAAATAGGGATAATATATGCTGAATCATTCCCCCTCCCGAAGACTAACAATTCATCCCAATGCATGTCTATACATTTTCTGTCTCCTTCCCTAGTTCTGAACTGCTACTTTCTGCTAAAGACACAAAAAATGTGTGTGAGCCGTTCAGTCCCTCTCCCCCTCCTCCTCCTTTCGTTCTGAGGCTGCTGATGTAAACAAGTCCCTATCTGAAATTTGTAGCAACTCTGTAATGCTGGGAGGAATAATCAGAAAGAGTTTATCAGTAAATTGAGCTCAGATTAACTTCCCAGCATTACAAAAAAGCTATAAAGTTGCAGATAAAGCCTGTCAGGGACTGCCCTCCCTTCTGAGACAGCTGATGTAAACAAGTCCCTGGCAGGCTGTATCTCCAATTTTGTAGCTTCTTAGTAAAGCTGGGAGGGTTAATCATAGGTCAAGTTGCTAATGAACTCACTGTGATTATCCCTCCCAGGGTTACAAAGTTGCAGATAAGGACTGACGTCCCTGCGGTCTCGGAAGGGAGGGAGGAGGAGGGGGAGATGGAGAGAGCAGCTCTTCTTTAGCAGAAAGCAAAGCTCAGACCTGAGGGAAGGGGTCAAATAAGGTAAGGAGGTGGGATGATTCAATATATATATTTTACCTAACCAGATAGTCCCTTTAACCCCCTAGTTGCCACTGCAACATGGTTTGGAGCAACCATGCAGCAGGTCTTTCAAATCAACTGGTGCCAGAAAGTACCATAGAAATTTTCTATTTAAAATTCCATTACCTATCAGCTGCTGCTTGTCCTGCAGGAAGTGGTGTATTCTTTCCAGTCTGACACAGTGCTCTCTGCTGCCACCTCTGTCCATGTCAGGAACTGTCCAGATCAGCAGCAAATCCCCATAGAAATCCTCTCCTGCTCTCCACACTGGAAAGAATACACCACTTCCGGCAGAACATACAGCATCTGATAAGTACTGGGAGACTGGAGATTTTTTAAATTGAAGTAAATTACAAATCTCTGGCACTTTCTGACACCAGTTGATTTGAAAGAAAAAGAATTTTAGTGAACAAGCCCTTTAATGAGTCTGGAACACATTGCGGTAGCGGTGACCTGTAATGGCAGGCCGGCCGTTCTCACGTTTGATGTGGATAAAACAACCTTTTCATATTTATCGAAGAAGGTGCTGAAATAATTCTGCGGCTTTCTGCCCTCGGACTCGGCTCCTGTAAAGTGCGCTGTAAAGGGGAGATATTTATAGAAGATCTGTTTATCAGGAAGAAAGGACCCATTGGCAGCCATGGAAGCAGAGGTAAGAAGAAAGTATCAGCCACTCGTCATTGTTATCAGCCCCTTATAATTAACACAGCAGCCTCGAGTCAGTCACGAGACCAGCCTCCCGCCGACGCGCTTCACTGACATTCTCAATCGCCTTTACAGGATTCCACTATCCGGCCAATAAAGCTATTCAGAGGGGTTATAAAAGCACAGCTAGAGTACGGCTGCGGCTTATTGAAGCTCTATCCACTGCTAAGGTGGGGAATTATTAAATAATTGACGATTTAGACCAGGCCTGGCTCGCCACTTATAAGAGAAATACATGGGAATATAGTTAACTTACTGACATTTAGGGTTGTCCGATGTTAAAAAATTTTCTTGAAAGATGAAAGCTGAAAAATAGTAAATAAATAAAAAATATAAAAAATAGCCCAGTAGTTAGATCCAGGACTCCTCCGGTCCGTGGCTGGGCTCTCTGCTTCCATACTGTGTTGAGCAGTGATGCCTATGGTACTGTATGCCCACTTAGTAGCGGAATATAATAGGTCCCTTTTGGGCAGTAGCCCGGGGCCCTGAACTCTTAGGGTGGTATTACACGGAACGATAATCGGCCGAATTGGCCCGATTCGGCCGATTATCGCTCCGTGTAATAAATGCAACGATCAGCCGATGACAACGATCATCGGCTGATCGTTGATATAGGTTAGAACCTATTTTCGTCGGGCGCCGACCGCGCACCGCTGCGTGTAATAGCGGTGCGTGGCCGGCGACTAACGACATACATTACCCATCCACGTTCCAGGGCTGCTCCTGCCGTCCGCTTCTCCCTGCGTCCCGCGCGCGCTCTAGCGTCACAGAGGCCTGTCAGCTGATAGGCCGCTCAGCCAATCACAGGCCGCGGCGGTCCCGGCCTGTGATTGGCTGAGCGGCCTACCAGCTGACAGGCTGCTGTGACGCTAGAGAGCGCGCGGGACCCCCGGGAGAAGCGGACACAGGAGCAGCCCTGGAACGTGGATGGGTAATGTATGCCAGTTTAGCAAGGGCTGCAAGGACATCGGTAACGATGTCCTTGCAGCTCTTGTCAAACGATTATCGGGCCGTGTAATAGGTCCAGTAAACGAGCAATGATCTAGCAGATCGCTGCTCGTTTACAGGTATTATCGGGCCCTGCTCGGCCCGTGTAATACCACCCTTAAGGGCCCATGGCCACCCAAAAAGATTTTTACTTGCAATAGAGTATTGTCTCCTGGCTACAGTTCTGCCATGTTTTGCAAAAAATTGCAGCTTTTTTACCACAATTTTGCACAAATCAGGGCACTATGACATTATCTATCCTGTACTATGAACACCACGCTAGTGTTGCCATAGTTACAGTGGGATGGGGGGGCCCAGGCTTACTGACAGCCCCAGGCCTAAGGTAGAGTTAATCCACCCCTGTGCCCACTGTATATATGATGGGCCAGGAGTGAGAGGATCCGGACCAGTGACTGTATTGGGCAGTGATGCATATAGTACTGTATAGTGCCCACTGTATATATGCCAGGCCAATAGTGAGAGGTTACGGACCAGTGACTGTATTGGGCAGTAATGCATATAGTACTGTATAGTGCCCACTGTATATATGCCAGGCCCAGGGGATGAGGAGTTAGGCCAGTGACTGTATTAAGCGGTAATGCACAAGTACTGTATAGTGCCCACTGTATATATGCCAGGCCAATAGTGAGAGGATACGGACCAGTGACTGTATTGAGCAGTGATGCATATAGTACTGTATAGTGCCCACTGTATATATGCCAGGCCAATAGTGAGAGGATACGGACCAGTGACTGTATTGAGCAGTGATGCATATAGTACTGTATAGTGCCCACTGTATATATGCCAGGCCAATAGTGAGAGGATACGGACCAGTGACTGTATTGGGCAGTAATGCATATAGTACTGTATAGTGCCCACTGTATATATGCCAGGCCAATAGTGAGAGGATACGGACCAGTGACTGTATTGGGCAGTAATGCACAAGTACTGTATAGTGCCCACTGTATATATGCCAGGCCAATAGTGAGAGGATCCGGACCAGTGACTGTATTGGGCAGTAATGCATATAGTACTGTATAGTGCCCACTGTATATATGCCAGGCCCAGGGGATGAGGAGTTAGGCCAGTGACTGTATTAAGCGGTAATGCACAAGTACTGTATAGTGCCCACTGTTTATATGCCAGGCCAATAGTGAGATGCATAAAGTGTGATGCGCCTCCGCGGTGCTGTGTCGGAGAAATGGACAGTAACTTGCTAGATGGTGAGGTGTGATACCACTTCTGTGGTGGTTGACCGAGATGTAGCTGGACCCTGAGATGTTGTATCGTGACACCACGTGCCGGTTGGGCACACAGGTATGGTGGCACACCTGCTTTTATTTTAAAGGGCCAGTTACACCTTGTTCCCCTGTGGTCAGTGACCTGCCGGGCTGCTACGGGGTCCTTGGGTTAGTGTAGTCACGGTGGTTTGGAGTGGTGTAGTGACCCTCCCAGACTATTGGTATGGCCACCCACAGAAAGGGGAAAGGTCCCAAGGATGTAGTGTACACTGTATCGGTGTTGGGCGAAGAATCACAGAGTCTCTTTATAATAAATAATCTTTTGTTTACTTGGAGAGTACTTGTGTGCAGCATAAAATACAACTTTGCACTGACAGGGTACATTTCTCTTGAGAGAGCACTTGATAATACACTTGATAACACACTTAGTAGAACACTTGATAATACATGATCCAGTTCTGTGATAGGGATACAGTGAAGAGTATAGTTGTGCTGACTAGGTTGTGTTGAGAGATACAAAGAATCAGAGGAGCAGAGAGAAGGATTTTGTCCTAACCCAAGTATTACTGTGCTCTGCTGGGATGTTGGAGAATGAGGTAGAAGAATACTTTAGAAGAAGAAGAGAATACTTGTGCCCGTGTTTTGACCTTTGGGTCTTCGCACCACCTTATGCCCACCAGTGTCTGGTGACCCATCCTATGAGGGTGACACAAGCCCCAGACCCTGGGGTCTGAGCGGAATGCTGAGGGTTCCCTGCTGACAACCACGCTGCGAGATAGAGTTCCTAGGCTCCTAGTAACTGTGCTCTCTCCGGATCAGTTCCTAGCTTACAGCTGTCTGTGGATACTGTCCTGCTCTGTGACTCTCCTAGTCCACGGCGTAGGTTGAGATTATCTCTGACTTGTCCTCTCCTGTAAGGGGTTTAACACTGCATAGCGTTGTGTAGCATAAGTTGAAGAGAAACTGTTAGCTGTGTCTTATCTTGCTTCCTACCCGTACGGGGATCTGACTAAGACTTCTCCGTTAGGGTGAGGGGACCTGGCAGCGGGCCAGGGCCAAGAGGGACCACTGTAGGGAGCTTTCTAGCTTTTATCCTTCCCCTACAACATCCAACACAAAAAGACTCTGCACTTCCTCTACCCATGTGACTTCCTTCCTCAGCGTATCTAAGGTGCGCTGTGAGTGGGTGAAGAGTGCATTAGAAGAAGTAAAGTGAGAGATGATAGGATAGAAGAGGAAAAGACTCCTATAGGTCCACAGAACCATGTGACATACAAATAAACAATAACCCTTTCCAATACTTCAGCCGTGCAGCATCTAAATACACACATCTGTAACAGCGGCATCTAGTGGTGAAACTTTATCACTTACTTCATCACCACTGACTTATGATCAGTACAGTTTTTTTTTTACAAAGGGTGTAACTTATAGCAACATCCATGATAGGACACCACAATAGTACTGTATGGTGCCCACTGTATAAATATGTAGGGAGAGGATTTTATTTAATGGTAATGCATATAGCCAGACCAATAATGAGAGCATCTGGACCAGTGACTGTATTGAGCAGTGATGCATATTTTACTGTATGCTGCCCACTGTATATATGCCGGGCCAGGAGGGAAAGGATCTAAGCCAGTGACTGTATTGAGCATATAGTACTGTATACATGATTACTTGGTGAAGAGTATTTTTGCCAGGTTGGGCGTGAGACAGCTGAAATGAATGGATGTAGCGAGCAGTGATGCATGCAGTACTGTATGCAGTGCCGCTGGCTACATCACAGGGTCAGTTGAGAGGTGCACTTGGTGTATATAGTGGGAGAACACGATGTATACAATACTGTATATATTGCCACTCACCTCAAAGCTGCTGCCCCATTGTCCTTCAAAGAATTGTGAACTAGATGTTGCTCTGCTGCACCACAGCCAGTATGTGCTACATCTGTACCTGTAAGGCCGGCCATGCAGGTGTGATGTCAGAGCTGGACTTTGTGCTCTGAGCCAATCAGATGTCTTCCCCAGTTGCTCCCCACCCGCCGCCCCATACACACAGCATGCAACCTCAGATACTCTGAGGGACAGACACAGTGTGGTGTGAGCCTCCAGTAATGATGTTATATCGGAGGATTGGCGGTCACTTGCTAGGTGGTGAAGTGTGACTCTACGCTGGAGGTGGTTGACCGAGATACAGCCGGACCTTGGGGTGTTACTTTGTGATGCCAGTGCCGGGTAGGCACACAGGTGTGATGGCACGCCTGCTTTTATTTTAAGAGGCCGGTTATACCTTTTTCACCTGTGGTCAGTGTCCAGCCGGGTTACTACCGGGTCCCTTGGGCTAGAGTGATCACGGATGGCCAGAGTGGTGTAGTGACCCTCCCGGACTATCGGAACCGCCACCCACAGAAAGGGGAAGTGTCGAAAGGTTGTGTTGTATACTGTGTCGGTGTAAGGCGAAAGATCACAGAGTCACTATCATAAGTAAGCTTGTTTTACTGAGAAAGTATATGCTTGAGGCAAGGTTACACGATAATAAGGTTTCTCTTGATAATACACTTGACAATAGTTCCAGACAAATACTTGACAATACCGTACCTGAATCTGCAATAGGAATACAGGGTAGGGTACAGTCGTGCTGACTGAGTAGTGCTAAGTAATACAAAGAAACAAGAGTAGCAGAGAGGAGGATGTTGTGAGAGTCTCAACCCAAGTAGTACTATGCTCTTCTGGGATGTTGGAGGATGTGCCTGTGTATTGACCTTTTGTTAGTTTTCACACCACCTGATGCCCACTAGATTTGGCAGAACCGTCCTAGGGGGTGACACAGGCTCCAGACCTTGTTACCTGGGATAAGTGGAATGCTGAGGATTTCCTGCTTACAATCGCACTGCGAGATAGAGTTCCTAGGCTCCTAGTAACTGTGCTCTCTCCGGATCAGTTCCTAGCTTACAGCTGTCTGTGGATACTGTCCTGCTCTGTGACTCTCCTAGTCCACGGCGTGGGTTGAGGTTGTCTCTGACTTGTCCTCTCTTGAAAAGGGTCTAACACTGCATAGTGTCGTGTAGCGTTACTGATAAGAAATATGTTTGTTGGCTTTTTTGGCTCGGCTGAGATGGTTTTGATTGTCTATATGTTTGTATAGATTTACTAACTATATCCTTTTTGTTTGTTTTGAGGTCAGTTTAGATTCACACCTTACCCCTTTCTCTTCTATTTGAAGGATCGGCCCGATCCCGTTACTTCTGCTGCTTTCTCTGAACAATACATGACAGTGATGTGCGATGTATAATTACAGTGTAAATGACTTGCTGGGACGCGGTTCACTGCCCCGTACATGCCGTTCTCTACCACACAGGAGTCCTGTAATTACGGCCATAATTGACCAGGCCCCTGGAGTTCAGCTTTATTATGTAACGTACGCCTTCCTGCGGACACATCTGGGACATGTTACAGCATAGACGCGGTGATCCATTTTGCCAGCAAATCGCTTAGCACCTTGGTGGGGAAATATCGGGCAATTACTTCCATTTGGCGTCAGATAAAGGTTTCTTTGAAGCATGGAGACTCTATTCATAGTAAAGCCAGTATTCCTGGAAATTCTTCAAAATTCTTAGAATTTTTAAATCAGTAAAAAAGCACACATATTCACAGTATTATCGATGTGGTTTTCAAGACCAAAACATGGTCAGTCATACGAAGCGGTGTGTATCTATGCAGATGGCTAGAATAAGCATTTCCAGTGCCACGCATCTTCCCTGAACCCCCACCCACCAAGCAGGTGTATGTCAAGGTAGCGGAGTTTCCCAACATGATCTTTGTCTTCCACCTTGCTAATAGGGATGATCGAACAGCGGGAATTTTCAGGTTAGTTCGAACTCAAACCTTCAGTATTTTTTTTTTTTCAGATTTAACTTTTATTTTTATTTTACAATAAGAATAACACAAAACAAATACAAACAAACCCCTACATTATAGCAAATTGTCTATACAACAAATACTATCCATATAGCCCCCCCCCCCCCTCCCAGAAGAACCAGTGGTCAAGGTCAAGGCAAAAAAAAAAACAAAAAAAAACACCCATCTTAATTTCTACCGTTTCTCTTTTCCCTTAATTTCTCAAATTTGTTTACGCAACTCTCCCACTCTTCAATACTTGGACTGTCAGGAGCGAACCATTTCCGAGCAACCAATAATCTAGCATAAAACAATAACCTTACAATCTTTCCCCTCCCCCTCCCCCCCATCTCCAACCCCGAAGTGTCCCCCAAAATCCCCATTACTGGTGAAGCTACAATTTCCCTTCCCACTTTCTCAGATGTTCTCACAAACACTTGATCCCAAAAGGCCCTCAGTCCGGCGCATTCCCACACCATATGTACAAAACCAGCCTGTACTCCCCCACATCTAGGACAATCGTCCCCATTTCTCTTCTTAATTTTATACAAAAACTTAGGGGTATAATACAGACGATGTATGATATTAAACTGTATTATCCTGTGGTTACCCACCGCTGACACTTTCTTCAAATTTCCACATATACTTGCCCATTGTATTTCTCCAATCATCCCAATTTCTCCCTCCCACCTCTCCTTACTCTTTATCCCTTTTAAATGCGTCACCACCAAATTCTTATATATCTTCGAGACACCTTTTCTCACAGAAGACTGAGTTCTTATTTTTTCTATCAACTCACTATAGCCACAGACCCTAAATTTCCCTGAGGCTGCCATCACTTGGAAAGCATGACGAATTCTTACGTACTCATACCATGCACACTGACTCAAATCATAATCCCTTTTTATCCTCTCCCAACTTTTAAACCCATTCACTCCCCATACATCCTCTACATACTTCACCCCCGCTTCTTTTAACACTCTTAACACTCCTATCTTTTTAATCTCTCCTAAGTTGTTATTTTCCCATAAGGGGGCGAACCCTAAAACTCCCTCTATTCCCAACACTCTCTTCAATTCCTTCCATACCTTACCCAATAAAACTACCATTCTACAGTCTCTCCATTCACACTCATCCAACCATCCAGATTCCAACAAACAAAATAAATCAACCTCTTCTGAGTTTCTACCTCTAGTCAGATTTTTATAGAATTGTCTGTCCTCCCACTTTAATAACCAAAACACCTGTGAGGACAGAAAGTAGAGCCTTGCATCAGGGACATTCAACCCTCCATTTTCCAGCGGAACAGATAACCCCTCTAATTTCATTCGGATTCTCTTCCGTCCCCAAATTAATCTATTGAATGCCGCCCTGATACTTCTAAAGAACCTACTATCAATCCAAAGAGGTGAGGAGCAAAAAACGTATAGAAGTTTGGGCAGGCAAACCGATTTTATCAAGGCGATCCTGTCCGCTCTAGAAATAGGCAGATCCTGCCACACCTTTATCTTTTTCTCAATCTCATTCACACACCGTTTTGTATTAAGATCATGATACTCCTCAATTTTCCTAGACACACAAATCCCCAAATACCTAAAATTCTCATTTTCCCCAAGTGTTCGCAGTGGGCTATAAGACCTAGAATTTCCCTGTTCTAGAGGCATTAACACCGATTTTGCCCAGTTTATTTTGAGCCCAGAAAATTTGCCTACCTCTTGTACTAATCCCATTACCAACGGTATAGCAACATCTGGATGTCTTAAAAACAACAATAAATCGTCGGCATAGAGAGAAATCTTATCCTCCCCGCCCCGTACCCCAAAGCCGACAATCTGAGGTTCAGCCCTTATCTTTATGGCCAGGGGTTCTATCCCAAGTGCAAAGAGGAGAGGGGAAAGGGGACACCCCTGCCTTGTTCCTCTACTGAGCCTGAATGGTTCCGAGGTTACCCCATTAACTGTTACCGAAGCTCTAGTATCCATGTACAGGAGAGGTACCATATTTATAAACCCTTCCCCAATCCCAAAACCCCTCAACACCTCCCACAGATAGTCCCACTCCACCCTGTCAAACGCCTTAACCGCGTCCAAAGACAGGATGGAGTGGGTCCCTCCCCCCTGAGCCATTTCCATGTTCTCATAAAGCCTCCTTATATTGTACCTGGTCATACGCTGAGGAATAAACCCGCACTGGTCTTCATTTACAAGTTCCCCTATAACTTTCCCCAACCGCATGGCAAGCACTTTAGCAAACAATTTTGCATCAATGTTTATTAGCGAGATCGGCCTATAAGAGTTCACCTCTAATTTATCCTTCCCTGGTTTCGGTAACAGAATAATAGTGGCCTCTCCCATAGTAGCAGGCAGTCCCCCTCCCCTTCCTGCTTCCTCTATAACCTGCTGTAATCCTGGCAACAAAACCTCCCAGTGTACCCTGTATATCTCGTATGGCAGGCCATCATTTCCTGGCGATGAATTCCCAGCAGTGGCATCCAAAGCTCTATTTAGATCTGAAATCGAGATAGGGGCGTCCAGTTCCCTTCTCTGTTCCTCCGAAATCCTGGGGAAACTTATATTATCCAGCAGACTCCTCAACTCATCCTTTGAGAACGAGGACTCTGCTGTATATAACTCTGCATAATAAACTCTAAATTCCTCCAGTATTTCTTCTGGTTGATTGACAATTTTATTACTTCTACCTCTGATTGCAACTATTTCTCTTTTCTCCCGTTGGTTTTTAATCAAAGAGAACAGACTTCTATTTGGCTTCCCTGACTCCAATAACTTTTTTTCCCCTTTAAATGCTAACTGGTTCTGTGCCTTTTCTAATAAATATAACTCTAATTCGTTCTGTGCCTCCCCTAGTTCCCCTTTTAATTCTTGTGTAGGTGTTCTCTTATATTTCTCCTCTAACCCCTCCACCATACTTGTTAGATCCCTCTCCCTTTTTCGAAACCCTTTTTTTAAACTATTAATTATCCCAAAATATTTCCCCCTAAGTATAGCTTTAATTGTGTCCCAAACCATATTTTTTGAAGCTGAATTATTATTTATTTCCCATAGACTCACAATTTCATCCTTAAGCTTATCTATATTATGAATTAACTTAATCCACTGTGCATTTATACAAATTCTCCCTCCCCTCCCCCCTCCCCCACCCCCGTGTAATTCAATCAAAACCGGTGCATGATCCGATAAGCATCTTTGGAGATATCTTATATTCTTAATCTTTGGAGCCATACGATCATTTACTACTGCAAGATCAATTCTCGACATCGTATTCGACGTCTTATTCCAGCAGGAGAAGGATCTGTTTTCTGGGTTTTTCTCCCTCCACCAGTCCCTAAGGCCATATTCTTTAAGGATCCCCGGGAGAGGAGAATACCCCCCCATCCATTTTTTCCCTGAAGCCGTCACCCTGTCTAACTCCTCATCCATCACAGCATTAAAGTCTCCCACCACTAATGTGGGACACTCAGGTTTATTTTGCGTGAATACAAAGAATGCCTCTAGAACTTTTACGTTGAACTGAGGGGGAATATATATGAATGCCAAAATACATCTCATGGGTCCCAATTTACCATATAAAAAAACAAAACGCCCGTCAATATCCATTTTTTGTTCCAATAACTCCCAATCCAAACTTCTGTGTATTAATACAGATACCCCTCGGGCATACCCGGAAAATACAGAATGGTACTGACTACCCCACCATCCCCTATTCAGGACATTAACTCTATCTTTTACTAAGTGTGTCTCTACTAAGCATACCACTGCTGGGAGATAATTTTTAACAAAATTCATAATGGCCATCCTCTTAACCTTATCGGACAAACCCCTAACATTCCATACCAAGAATTTAACTTGCATTAGACCTTAGGAATTTATTACTCCGATTCTGCCACACGAACCCCGAAAACGGGGAGGAACACACAAAAAAGAAAAAAAAAACACCTTACCCCCATCGCCACCACCCATCCCTTGCCACCGTCCCCCTGGTTCCCAACCCCCCCCCCCCCCCTCCCTCCCATCCCTCCCATCCTCCCCTCCCCCCCCCCCCTGACGACCCCAGATAACCCTATCCGGGTCTCTCTACTTGAGCAATACACTGCCTGGACCCTGGCAATCCATCAACCTAAATCACACTACATTATTTTACAGACCCTTAGAATCTAACCAAGAAGCTACTTCCCCAGGAGAATCCAAAAACCAGGAATTATCCTCATAGGTCACCCTTAGTCTAGCAGGAAATAACAGCGAATATTTTCTTTTCTTTTCCTGAAGTCTCTTCTTTATCTGAACAAAGGACGCACGTTTTTTCTGCGTCTCAATCGCGTAGTCAGGAAACAGGAATACTTTTACATTATTAAACCTAATTTCCCCCAACTCCCTACCTCTTCTCAGAATCCTGTCCTTGTCACAGTAACACAGTAATTTTACTATTATTGTTCTAGGACGATTACCCGGGGGAAGTGGTCTTGAAGGAACCCTGTGCGCCCTCTCCACACAAAAAAAGGTGATAATTTCTCCTTCCCCACCCACTCTCCCAACCATTCTTGTACAAACCTTACTGTATCCTTGCCTTCTGAACCCTCAGGCATGCCCACTATCCTAAGGTTACAACGGCGGGCCCTATCTTCACTTTCATTCACCCTTGCCTTCAGTGCACGGTTTTCCAAAACCACTTCCCCCAAGTCTTTTTTAACCTTATTCATATCGTCTTCTAGGTTACTTATACGCTGTTCAGATTCCACCATTCTTTCCCTGATTTTGTTAAGATCTGATCTTACTAATGAGACTTCCGTCCCCACTGACCCTACTTGTGCTGACAAGCCTTCTATTGCATTATTACACTTCTTAATTTCTGCCAACACTTGTACCAGCCAACTTGGCTGTTCCTGCTCCTCATGATCCATAACAATAGATCTTTCTTTCCCATCGGAACCAGTCTCATTCCCAGATTTCCCTCCTCCCTTTCCCTTAGTCCCAACAACCGGCGATCCGAACATTTTCTCCATTCTAGCTGCCACTTTTGAGTCCTTCCCGTCCTTTGTCGGACTAGTCCCTTTATTCGCTTTCCGTGACATTACAGCGCACCATATAGTTAATTCTACACCACACTCCTCTTGCTCCCCTCTCCTTTGGGAGCGTTATTATGCCTCCGGATATGTCCTTGAGAACTTAAGGTGCACCATCAACTCCTAGGTCATACAGTATTAGGAGGAGGGTAGTCCCGGCCCAGCACCGCTCTCACCACCGCCAGGCAGAGTCTGCTTTCCCTCCCCCAACAAGTACACTGTCTTTCCAACCTCAGTGCGGCCGTTAGTCTTTACTCAGTTTTTCTATACACCTCTGATGACAGACTCCTTTCTTACCACCTCCGAGGTTATACAGCATTAGGAAGAGGACAGGCCCGGCCCAGCGCCGCTCACACCACCGCCAGGCAGAGACTGCTTCCCTCCCCCAATAAATACACTGTCTTTCTAACCTCAGTGTGGCCGTTAATCTTTCCTCAATTTTTCCACACACCTCTGGTTACCGACTTCTTTCTAACCACCTTCGAGGTTGTACAGCATAGGAAGAGGACAGGCCCGGCCCAGCGCCGCTCACACCACCGCCAGACAGAGACTGCTTTCCCTCCCCCAACAAATACACTGTCTTTCCAACCTCAGTGTGGCCGTTAAATTTTTACTCAGTGTTTCCACACACCTCTAGTGACCGACTTCTTTCTTACCACCTCCAGGGTTATACAGCCTTAGGAAGAGGACAGGCCCCGACCCAGCGCCGCTCACACCACCGCCAGGCAGAGTCTGCTTTCCCTCCCCCAACAAATACGCTGTCTTTACAACCTCAGTGTGGCCAATAAACTTTACTCGGTCTTTCCAGATGCCTTCAGATACTTCTTACCAGCCTTCGCTCTCAGAGCTATTGTGTCCAGAACTCGGTAGCAACTAGGGACTTGGAGGCTCCTCACCACAGCTCGGCTCACAGCGGTTGCTCTTATCCACACTCGGGTAATTTCGCCCGCTCACACCACGTGGTGCGCCGCGCCTTTCTCCTCTGGATCCGCTCGCAGCCGTCCCTGTGTTCGGCTTCTCTCGGCTGTATTCACCACGTGACTCAGCTCTCCTCCTCCTCTCACTCTCCCGGCCAAGCATGCCGACCAGCGCACAGGATCTCCGTCCGCCACACACACCGCGGAGCATCAGCGGGGAACAGTCTCCTTCTCCCCAGGGATCAGCTCCACATGTCGGGATTCAAATCACATGGGTCTCCAGGTACACTCCAGGGTCCAGCAGCGGAAGCGGACTTCAACCCCGCCTCATGCTCCTCCAAACCTTCAGTATTTGACTCCCACTGCCTTCCCGTTACCTATTACCTAGGCTTTATCCCTGTTTTCCAGGCAGTACTCGTTCAAATGAACCTGAAAATTCCCGCTGTTCGATCAATTCTCCTTGCAACCCCTAACTTATAAAGTGTTCGCCAAGTTTATCCCCTTTCCTTTGAGGATTATGCCTGCTTTGCTGATTCCCTGGGTGGTACGCGACCCTACGCCCACATATCTTCCTATGTGGCAATTTCTACCCAAAACACCCCCCTTTGACTTGCTGGATGAGAGGTGCTGGACATGTTTAAGTCAAACAGGTTCGTTGTCTCCACATTTGTTGGAGTTGTCCAGAGTTGGATCACTTTTGGAAAAAGGTGGTGGAAAGTATTAACCTGGTCATGGGTTCTTCCTTAAAGTTAACCTTACCGATGGTTGCCTTAGGTCTTCCCTCAAAGGACTATGTCCATTCTAAGTTGAACCTGGTCTTGCATATGTTAGCAGCAGCAAAATCTTTGATTCCCTTGAAGTAGCGTCAGACCACACTGCCCACTCCGACTAAGTGGATGAACCAAATTAGCAGATTTGAGGAATTAATGAGCTTGGTCAATAGGTCCCACAACAGATACTTAAAAAGTCTGGCAGCCCTGGTTGAGCTCCAAATCCTCTGCTCCCATTAGCCTGTTTGTGCCGACACCACCTAGCAGCCCACCATAGTGGCAATATAGAGGGCAACGGTTCTTGGCATGGATAGTTCCCCCCCATTGACAGGATGACTGATGCTGGAAAAGATCTAGCCAAGCCTCCAAAGACAACAGAAGATAATGGGGGACATTTATGAACTTAAATTTGGCCCCGACCCCTTTTCCCCGTACAACTCTTAGTAAATCCTGCCGGCCCTTCCAGCAGTTGAAGATTTGTATCATGATATACACCTGCGAGAAGGCATAAATCATGATAAATCAAGTGTGGGAGGCTTCCTCCCCGCCTTGCTTCCCCCCTCCCTGTCTGCCCATCAGGCGAGCGGGGGTAATGGCAGGTGTATGCCAGGGAGAAGGGAGGAATCTGCGCCTCCTTCCCGGTGTACACCAGAGGCACAGCCTTTGTAAATGTCCCTTAATGTGTTGTCTCAGAAGGGAGGAGCCAGAGTGGTGGAGACAATACCACACTGAAGGAACTACACAACTTCCTGACAAGGGTAAGCTAAGCTAAAACAGGCTAAAGGCGGCACAGTTTGCAATAACACTATATTAGTAAGTTACACACACACACACACACACACACACACATATATATATGATATTTCTGATATTATATGTATATAAACCATGGTCCTTCCATCTATGGGTATATCTATACGTCTATCTCAGGTCTTGTACAGACCACCTATAGATATATCTAAGGTCCATATAGTAGGTCTCATTTATGTTTGTGTTCAGTGAACCTTCTTTTACGGAAAGACATTTTAAGTAATGTAGCAGGGATTCAGCCAAGACTCCTGGAGTGTAGCCCGAAGCCGAGTAAACACATATGTAAGTGCGACGTAATCACGAATTATGGAAAATTGTCCTCATTCAAAATTATATCAGTCATCCGAAGCAAAACGCGAGCAAAGATGAGTTTCCAGGAATTTGGATCTGGCAAATATTTGTCTTCATCCACCGACTTTGTCAGCCTATAATTACGATTTCTTTTCCAATTACACCTCGCAGGTGCCTGTAACCATGGTGTTCCAGCGAGCCGTATGCAGAATAACCAGAGGGGATCCATTGTGCCTTACAGTAGACTCAGGCTTAACGCAGGCCATTTTTAATCTGCTTTATAAGAAAGTAACTGGACTATTCTTCATCCATATTGATAGAGTTTGCGGCCGTTTAGGGGGTCGTCACGAGATTTCTAAATTTGATTTAATTTGGTTACTCCGTTCTCCGGGTCTTTATAGCATTTACAAGAAAATCTCATTATTGGCAATGACTCATTTTCCTAAGAATGGGCCACAAAAACATCACTGTTTACTTAAAAAGAAAAAAAGCTAATTTGTGTCCTTCAGGCCTGCGCTATATAATCACAATGAAGATCCCGTACAGGATTATTGAGCACTGATGTTCCGTAAACAGAAAAGGTTCCAAAGTAAATGGTCAATTGGGATTTCCGTATTACAACTTCGCTCACAAAAAATATTATTTTTTGGCCTAAGGGAAATCTTTGTATTATTGTTATTATACACAGTCCAGTCACGTTATTTTGGCCACTTCCTACTTGTGACGTTGGTAGTGCGTTATGAAGGAGTCACTTGCGGTGAGCAGTGTGGTGGGCATATCATGTGTGGATAGGTGGTCTGCACAAATAGGTGCAGTGGGGTAAAATAACAAAGGGTCTTAAATCACCTCTCCCTGTGCCTCTTCAGCCACTCTGGGACCCTCACCGGGCTCTGGGATCTCCGGCGCTCCCGACGACTGATGGACTGGTCGCTCAGCCAGTCAGTGACTGAGATGGAACACCGCTCCAGTCACTGATTGGCTGAGCGGGCTGTCCATCAGCCAGGACAGGCATTTTCTTGTGAGTTGTAACATCATCACAACTCGGGGGAAATGCCTTCCGGCAGAGGTCCCTGGTAAAGGGCTGTCTTCTCTGCTGATCGGTAAAGGGTTGTCTTCTCCGCTGATCGGTAAAAGGTTGTCTTCTCCGATGATTGTTAAAGGGTTGTCTTCTCTGCTGGTTGGTAAAGGATTGTATTATCCGATGATTGTTAAAGGGTTGTCTTCTCTGCTGGTTGGTAAAGGATTGTATTATCCGATGATTGGTAAAGGGCTGTCTTCTCTGATGATCGGTAAAGGGTTGTCTTCTTTGCTGATCGGTAAAGGGTTGCCTTCTCTGCTGGATGGTAAAGGGCTGTCTTCTCTGTTGGTTGGTAAAGGGTTGTCTTCTCTGCTGTATGGTAAAGGCTTGTCTTCTCTGCTGGTTGGTAAAGGGTTGTCTTTTCCGATGATCGGTAAAGGGTTGTCTTCTCTGCTGATCAGTAAGGGGTGTCTTCTCTGCTGGTTGGTAAAGGGTTGTCTTTTCCGATGATCGGTAAAGGGTTGTCTTCTCTGCTGATCAGTAAGGGGTGTCTTCTCTGCTGGTTGGTAAAGGGTTGTCTTTTCCGATGATCGGTAAAGGGTTGTCTTCTCTGCTGATCAGTAAGGGGTGTCTTCTCTGCTGGTTGGTAAAGGGTTGTCTTCTCTGCTGAACAGTAAATGGTCGTCTTTTCCCGATGATCAGTAATGGGTTGTCTTCTCTACTGATTGGTAAAGGGCTGTCTTCTCTACTGAGTGGTAAAGGGTTGTCTTCTCTGATTAATGGTAAAGGGCTGTCTTCTCCGATGATCAGTAAAGGGTTGTCTTCTCTGCTGGTTGGTAAAGGGTTTCCTTCTCTGCTGGATGGTAAAGGGTTGTCTTCTCTGCTGGATGGTAAAGGGTGGTCTTTTCCGATGATCGGTAATGGGCTCTCTTTTCTACTGATTGGTAAAGGATTATCTTTCTGCTTATGGATGAAAGTCGGCATATCAGACGAGAAACGTCAGAGAACAAACACCGTCCAGCCAATGCTGGAAGAACACAAGCTTGCGATGGTAGCTGGGTTATGGTCTGGAGGATTTCCTCTGGGCCACTTATCCATGTGGAGGAACTCAGCCAATCTGGGTATGAATCCATACTTGCAGATCACATACACCCATACATGCCGATTATCTTCAATGGAGGGGATGGAATCTTCCAGTAAGATGATGCGATATATCCCACAGCTAGAAATTTCCAACACTGGTTGAAAGAACATTACCAGAGGTGAAATTTTTTTTCCCCCCAGAGTGGCCCTTAACACTGTGTCCACATTGAAGCCAGCTGAATAATTCCTGGTGGTGGTATTCTTATGGCTTCCAACAATTCCCCGACTTACCTGCTTGTGTCTGGCGTCTAGCTCTCCATGCCTCTGCTTTCCCATTGTCACCGCCAATTCCATGGGTTACACACATGCAATGGATCCCAGCTTCCTAAAGGCCCAGCGCATGCAAATAAACCTTAACTTCAGTCCTTCCCAGAGGGATATCTGGCTAGTCCTGTGTTTCGAGTCTTAAATGATGCTCCACTGGCTTCTTTTGCATATTCATGTTTCCCAGGGGGGCAATGCACTTAGGATATCACTGCTTTGAAATTTTAACAGGCAGCCGGCAGTGTTATCGTTTGGCTGGTCTCCCTGAGATCAGTGATCTGTTTCTCTTATGGCTTTACTAGGTATTGCTCCCAACTAGCCAGAATCCTGCTCCACACTGATGAGGAACAACACTCTGAAACAGCTTTCTGTGGATGGTAACCTGGCCAGCGATCTGTTTCTCTTACTAACTTCAGTCTAGACACAGTCCAGGTTTCTTAAAGGGAACCTCCAATCACGTTCATGTTGCCCGAACCACAAGTCATTGGTGCGGTCACTGGTGGCTTGTATATTTTACCTTCCTGTTTAAAGGGGTTGTCCGGCGATAAAAAATTATTCACAGAATAACACACATTACAAAGTTATACAACTTTGTAATGTATGTTATGTCTGTGAATGGCCCCCTTCCCCGTGTCCCACCACCCCCACCCGTGTACCCGGAAGTGTGGTGCGCTATACATTACCTGTCGCGTGCCGACCACGGTCTCCGATCGTCAGCAGTGACGTCTTCTTCGGGAGCTTGGCGGATCTTCCCGAGTGCCGGCCGCCCTCTGCAGCGTCATCCGAAGCTCAGCCGCGATTGGCTGAGCATAACTGTGCTCAGCCAATCGCGGCTGAGCAGCTGATGACGTGGCCACGTCATCAGCCGCTCAGCCGCGATTGGCTGAGCACAGTTATGCTCAGCCAATCGCGGCTGAGCTTCGGATGACGCTGCAGAGGGTGGCCGGCACTCGGGAAGATCCGCCAAGCTCCCGAAGAAGACGTCACTGCTGACGATCGGAGACCGTGGACGACACGATATGCGGTGAGTATAATGCACCACACTTCCGGGTCTAGCGTGGGTGGGGGGAAACACGGGGAAGGGGGCCATTCACAGACATAACATACATTACAAAGTTGTATAACTTTGAAATGTGTGTTATTCTGTGAATAATTTTTTATCGCCGGACAACCCCTTTAATACCCATGCCGGGCCGAAACCTGTCTACCATTTATGGCCAAACTCCACATGCCTCCACCATTGCAATGTCTATGACTCCTGCCCACTGCTTGGTACCATGACTTGGTGATCACTTTCCATCTGGCCCAGATTAGTTTACTGTATCTAGAGAAAACTTTTCTTGGTCTGACATTTATTTGCATATAGTGACTAGCCGGTGGAATATGTCAGACTCACATATATAATAGCCTCACTTCTATAAAAGCCTTTCCTATATCCTGTAACACAATGTCACATCACAAGACAATGCTGCAAAGTTAATGAGGAGACCTTTGGTGGAGAAGCGCGCTCTGTGGTATTTCTCAGGCACCATCACAGCAGGGCTAAAAATATCAGACATCTATCTATAGATTATTGTGGAAATAACACTAAATCCGCTAAGGATTAGTCAGACAAGGTTTCTCAGCATAGAGCATGTATTACATGGTTGCCTATTCATTGCTAAAGGGCCTACACATACTGATGTAACGCAAAGCAGCTCTTCTCTCAAAGCTCCTGGAGGAACGTGCATCCTTTCAGGTCAGTCTTCAGGCCATAAAGAGCCTTAAGACCTGACTGGGGATTACTTGCCAAGCCAGAAGCAAGGATTACCCATCTCTAGGCAGCAGTTTTGGGGTTCTTGCCCCTCATCAGTACACAGCAAGGTGCTGGCCAGTTGCAGAGAGGCTTTAGGTGTGGCATTGAGCTGGTAGCGTCTCTTTAAGGGGGTGATATAAGCCATGCAATGTCCCATAGGAAGAAAATGTGCAAATTAGATTTTCCCTATAAGGAAAAGTAGCTTGTTCCCTACTGCCTCCTACTGGAGATGGTGTGGTGACCCTGGGGTGCTAGGTGGTACTTGCAGGGGCTAGTTGGCGAGTTACCACTGCAGCACTTGTCACAGGATTAAAAGACCTCCCTAGGCACATGCCAGTTACATAGGTAGTCCTTGTGTCGCCTGTGGTGTAGGGGTGCAGGACAGTAAGGCACAGAGTTCAGGATAGACTTGAAGTGTAACAGTCATTTCAATGTAATTTTCCAGAAATCGATAAGTATCAATAGTACAAGTGATTTTGAGAAAGCTTTTTTCCTACCTGCCCCCCCCCCCCCCCTATCCATTTTTGTATATGGAGAGGGGAGGGGTTGAGGGGGATGAGTGAGCACAGAGAGGTGAAAAGGCAGCCCTGCACAGCACATTATCCTGCAATCTTCTCTCACCAAGCTCCCAGATAAGCACTGACCTTTTTGACCCGTGAATCCAGCGTTTTATGCGCCCAAACAGTAACTGCAGGGCTGCTTCTCTGCTCTTCCTGCTCACTCATCCTCCTCGTCCCCTCCATAGGTTATAATGGACACAGCAGAACCCGTCTTCACTTGCTTCTCTGTAATGAAGACGACTTTGCCTGATAATGAACAGATAAGTAGTGAGGAGGGGAGGCTGGGAAACTTTTTGAGTACAGAAAGAGTTTCTATTATAGAGTTTCTTAAAATCGCTTCTATGATTGATTTCTGCAAAAAATAAATAAAAATTAAATGACAGCTACACTTTAACCAAGACAAAACTTTTACTGAAAAGGGGAAACATCAGCTAGGTATCCCATATCCAGTGGGGGCTAAATTTATCAGATGGGAATACCCCTTTAAGAAACCTGAGAGGCGCCCTTTGGACTGTCACCCTAGATCAGGCCAGAACCTCTCACAATCCTTCACTATAACCAACCAAAGCGTGACAAAGTTCAGGACGATGCCAGGAAAAAGCAATTCAAATGTAATTTCGACAAAATAAATCGATTACTAAATCAATATCTTTTCTGGTAAAAATAACTGCAAAGCTCATAAAGAATGGTGAATAGTGAATTGCCGTCTATAAAGTCATAATGCTGACTCTAATGCTAATATTAATCGCAGTTCCCCCTTAAAGGGAGCCTGTCACCATGAAACTGCCTCATATGCTATTGCCATCATGTCATAGAACAGAAGGAGCTGAGAAGATTGATATAAATATTTATGGGAAAAGACTTATTTATTGATGTGCTGAAGAGTCCAGTCCATTGAGTGACACCGCCCACTGGACTCCTTAACACAGGATTAGCAGGGATTCAATCAAAAAGTCATACTGAATCTTTTCCCGCAATGTTATATATCAATTTGCTCAGCTCTTCCTGCTCTATAACATGATGCCGATAGATTAGATAGCTTTGTCTTGGTGACTGGTTCCCTTTAACCCCTTCCCGACCAAGGATGTAACTGTATGTCCTTGGTCGGGTAGGGGGGTTCAGAGGGGGCTGTGTGGTGACCCCGCTCTGAACCGCCGCGATCTCAGGTGTTAGTAATAGCCCGGGACCACGGCTATTAGCAGGCACGGTCCAATTGCCGCACCCGCTAATGAGCCATTTAGATACAGCTGTTATGGCTGACAGCTGCATCTAAACTGCTATTTATCCCCCTCCATGGTGGTCTAGTGGGCAGATCGCCCCCCCCTCCCCTGCGGTGCGAGGGGAGATCTGTTTAACTTACCCAGCCAGGCCTCAGCGTCAGATGCTGATCCTGACTCGGTATTCTGCTGACCAACAGAGCACCGATCTAATGGATCGGTGCTCTATTATATACACAGCATTGATCTCAATGAATGAAATGAAATGAATAGAAAAAATCCTCCAATAATAAAAATTTTAATCTCCCCCCTTTTCCCATTTTATAAATAAAAATAATAAATATTATATAACATATTTGGTATCGCTGTGTGCGTAATCGCCCGAACTATTACATTTTTACATTCCTGATCTTGCACGGTAAATGGCGTAAGCGCAAAAATCCGCCAAAGTTCAAAATTGCGCATTTTTGGTAGCATCAAATCCAGAAAAATTGTAATAAAAAGCGATGAAAAAGTCACAAATATGCAAAGTACAGATGATAGCGCAAACAATGACACCTCACACAGCCCCATAGACCAAAGGATAAAAGCGTTATAAGCCTGGGAATGGAGCGATTTTAAAGGCGTAGTGCGGCGCTAAGAAATTATTCACAAAATAACACACATTACAAAGTTATACAACTTTGAAATGTATGTTATGTATGTGAATCGCCCCTTCCCTGTGTTCCCCCCACCCACGCACGTGGACCCGGAAGTGTAGTGTACCATTTCATACCTCACGCGAGTCGACCCCCGCCCCCGATCTTCTGTCAACGACATAATCTTCAGGAGGCCAGCCGAATCGCTGCAGCCGTCCCCCCTCTGCCGGACCCCCTCTGCCGTGTCATCAGCTGCTCAGCCGCGATTGGCTGAGCATAACTGTGCTCAGCCAATTGCGGCTGAGCAGCTGATGACGCGGACGAAGATCGGGGACAGGGTTGACGTGCGTCTGGTATGTATGGTGCACTACATTTCCGGATCCACGTGCGGGGGTGGGGGAACACGGGGAAGGGGGCGATTCGCATACATAACATACATTACAAAGTTGTATAACTTTGTAATGTGTGTTATTTTGTGAATAATTTCTTAGCGCCGCACTACCCCTTTAAGGAGCATTTAGATTTTTTTAATTTTTTTTCGGTTTTGCAGCATATTTTATGGAAAAATATGAAAGTCTGTCATTGCAAAGTACAATTAGTGTCACAAAAAAATAAGGGTTCGTGTGGGCCTGTAGGTGAAAAAAAGGAAGTTCTATGGCCTTTTAAACGCAAAAACCGAACGTTGCACGGTCCTGAAGGGGTAAAGATGTAAAAAAAAAATGAGCGTGTCTTTAGAATAACGCTTACAATAAGCCCTCCTTGATTTGTCGGGATGTCGCGGCCGCCTATGCTCAGTCTCTTGTGTCGCCAGTTCTCTACAAATGTAATAAACAGATAAATAAAGCCCCCCATGGTTTAGTAAGCAGAGATGGGAAGGAATTCCACCACCCCCATGGTGAGAGCGGTACAACAAAGCGTGCACACCCTCCGCGTACCTGGATCATTGCATGTAATAACAGCGGGGCCTCCCGCCTGTAAAGCTGCAGTCGTATCGTGGATCTATAGAGAGATGATGTGCGCCTAGTCCCTGCAAGAGGCCGATACATGTCACCTCACAGCAGAATCACAGGGATCTGTCAGACTGTCAGAAATTGTGGAGATTTCCACATAAGGTGCAGATTTGTTTTTCGTTTTTCCTTTCACTTCGCTTTATAAGAAAATCTCCGACAGTGAAAAAGTTACAAGAAAGTAAAAAAACAGGCGGAAAACTTTAAAGAAATGACAAAACTTTCAAACTTATGTTCTAGAGTATTAGGTGTAAGAAGCAGGGACTGTCTGTATGAAATTCTATGAAAGAGTACATGACATTTTAGAATGTGTTTCTTTAGAACGCTGTAGACAGTTTTCCAGTATTAAGTTTTATATGTTGCCAAGCTTTAGTAAAAATAAAAAATATAAGATACTCATCCACCCCAATCCCCCCACAACTCCCAATCCAGCAACTTCTGGTCCCCCGCATATCACCATCAGGTCCTGCTGAGAACAAGCAGTGACAAGTGGTGAATCAAAAGTCACTGGGATCGGAGCAGCAGGGGAAAGGGTTGGGTGAGTATCATTAATTATCAACCTGCTTAAAGGAGAAGTTCAGCGAAAATTTTTATTAAAGTATTGTATTTCCCCCCAAAAGATATACAAATTCCCAATATACACTTATTACAGGAAATGCTGATAAAGTGCTTTTTCCCTGCACTTACTGCTGCATCAAGGCTTCACTTTCTGGATAACATGGTGATGTCACTTCCTGGATAACATGGTAATGTCACTTCCTGGATAACATGGTGATGTCACTTCCTGGATAAAACGGTGATGTCACTTCGTGGATAACATGGTGATGTCACTTCCTGGATAACATGGTGATGTCACTTCCTGGGTAACATGGTGATGTCACTTCCTGGGTAACATGGTGATGTCACTTCCTGGGTAACATGGTGATGTCACTTCCTGGATAAAACGGTGATGTCACTTCGTGGATAACATGGTGATGTCACTTCCTGGATAAACATGGTGATGTCACTTCCTGAATAACATGGTGATGTCACTTCCTGGGTAACATGGTGATGTAACTTCCTGGATAACATGGTGATGTCCCTTCCTGGATAACATGGTGATGTCTCTTCCTGGATAACATGGTGATGTCCCTTCCTGGATAACATGGTGATGTCACTTCCTGGATAAGATGTTGATGTCACTTCCTGGATTACACGGGTCGTGACGTCACCATGTTATCCAGGAAGTGACTTTACCATGTTATCCAGGAAGTGACATCACCATGTTATCCAGGAAGTGACATCACCATGTTATCCAGGAAGTGACATCACCATGTTATCCAGGAAGTGACATCACCATGTTATCCAGGAAGTGACATTACCATGTTATCCAGGAAGTGAAGCCTTGATGCAGTAGTAGGTGCAGGAAAAAAAGCCCTTTATAAGCATTTCCCGTAATAAGTGTATATTGGGGATTTGTATAACTATGGGGGGAAACTTTTTGACTTTTTGATCGCTGGACGCATTTTGCAGGAAGACATCTGCCTTTCTGGCCTATTCAGAGTCGTAAACCAGCACCCTATGAGCTATTCTGCATTACGCTGAGAATGGAGCCACAAGTAGGTGGTTCCATTCCCTGTGTAGTGGTGATGGGGAACTGCAACCCTACTCAGCACCACAATTAACCCTTTCCAGTCAATTATCAGCCAGACAGGTGTGTAAGAGACCCAGGGATCAGAGACTTTAAGCAGCTTAATAATAAATGATACTCACCTACCCCTGTCCCCTGCAGCTCCAATTCCAGTGACTTTTTTGTCCATCATCGCCTGTTGCTACTTGTGAGATGAGTCTTCTCAGCCGGATCCTGCCAACCAGCTGATCAGTGAGGCGGTGACATGCAGGGGATTGGGAGCTGCTGGAATGGGAGCTGCGGGGGATTGGGGTAGGTAAGTATCGTATACTTTAGGTGCAACACATAACCATAGTGGCAAATGATGAAGAGTCTAAATCTTTAGTCTTAATCTTACGTGTCTGCTTATGGTCAAGTTGAAATTTTTACAAATTCAAAAATTTCCTATAAATACAAAAGTTCCAAGACAGATTGTACTGTTCATGAAACTCGAAACCTATTCTACCCAAATATTGATTGTAAAATGTTAAAGGGGTTGTTTTTCTTTTAAATCAACTGGTGCCAGAAAGTGTCAGAGATTTGTAATTTACAAATGTAAAAAAAAAAATCTCAAGCCTTCAAGTACTTATCAGCTGCTGTATGCCCTGCAAGAAGTGGTGTATTCTTTCCAGTCTGGGGCGCAGTAGAGGTTTTCTATGGGGATTTGTTGCTGCTCTGGACAGTTCCTGACATGGACAGAGGTGGCAGCAGAGAGGAGAGAATACACCACTTGCTGCAGGACAAACAGCAGCTGATAAGTATCAGATGACTTGAGATTTTTTGGGACCAGTTGATTTGAAAGTTTTTTTTTGTAAACTACCCCTTTAATTCCTCCTAAGGGTTAACACAGAAAGCATTGTGATTTCCGTCTCCGAGACTCTCAACCTTTGGGCTGAACCACTTTCATTTGAGAACATGAAAGGCGGTGGCGGCGGCATTGGCGTTCAGGAACACTGAGAGCTGGTGATTGGGGACTTGTATCACTGTCACTGGCTGATTATTCCTCTAAGCAGCCAGGAAAATTAAGATAAATGTAAAATGATTGATCCTGGCAAATGACAGCCAATAAAACTCCATCATGGGGGATAATCAGGAGACACTTCTGCTCTTCCAGAGGAGTCTGCCTCATTATACAGCGTGCCATACCCCAGCTCCATACACACCGAGCATCATAGGGAGCCGGAGTGGGCGGAGGAGAGTCGTATTATAGCAGCGCGTACAGATGGCAATCACACCGGGGGGGGGGTTATCTACTATGTTATTCTATATATTCCAGATAAAAAATTTACTCCCCATATGGATTCTGTCAATATGATGTCAAAGCCGATGCTGTATGTAGTGGAAATTCTTTCAAATTTGTAATTTACGTCTATTCAAAAAATCTCCAGTCTTCCAGTACTTATCAGCCACTGTATGTCCTGCAGGAAGTGGTGTATTCTCTCCAGTCTGACACAGTGCTCTCTGCTGCCACCTCTGTCCATGTCAGGAACTGTCCAGAGCAAATCCCCATAGAAAACCTCTCCTGCTCTGGACAGTTTCTTACATGGACAGAGGTGGCAGCAGAGAGCACTGTGTCAGAGTGGAAAGAATACACCACTTCCTGCAGGACATACAGCAGCTGATAAGTACAGGTAGAGTGGAGATTTTTTGAATAGAAGTAATCTATATAATCTATAAGTAATATAAGTAATCTATATAATAGAAGTATAAATCTATATAACTTTCTGACACCAGTTGATTTGAAATAAAAAAAAGATTTTAGTAGAATACCCCTTTTTTTCTGGACACAATAGACCGTCAGGGTTCCAACACTAGGTACCCATGCCAATAAGCTGTTTGCCACCCATGCTCAGGGCCGGCGTTAGGGGGGGGGCAGACAGGGCAAATGCCTAGGGCCCCCATCCCCCAGGGGCCCCCTGCCCCAGTTACAGTATGTGTCAGGGGCAGGAGTGCACAGACAGCGTCCTGCAGGCTCTGGCAGTGATCCCTGGCTACAGCTGATGGCTGATATCGGGTCACATAGAGGCTGCAGGACCCGCTCTGCTCCGGAGTGCTTCCTCCCCTCCCCCTCCCTCCAGCTTCACTGCACCTTGTGACTTCCTCTGTGTCACATGGTGTAATATTACAGCAGTCGGGACATGGAGGAGAGGGCTGCAGGCTGCAGTGTGAGGATCCCAACCTGCTGCTGCTGCATGGACATTAGAGGATGCACCACTACTCCCAGCATGCTGCTAGTGGTAGTAAGTATACTGTATATGTAGTGTGTAGTGAGGGATGAATGTAGTGTGTGTTACATGTCTGTGTACTGTATGGGCTGGATGGTTTTGATTTGTATGTGTTTTCATGGATGTGTTAGTGTGTGTGTGTGTATATATATATATATATATATATATATATATATATATATATATATATATATTATATATATATACTGTATAGTGAGTGTGTGTGTATTAGCACTGCTGACTCCACTGTCCAACAGAGGTGTAGCAGTGAATAGACTGTATATAGGAGCTGCAGCCATTGTCCGGCCTCATCCGTCCTATGTAATTGCTGCAGGTGACCGGTGATTGGCTGCAGCTCCTATGTATATAAGGCAATACGGTGTGTTTTATTGAGAAAAAAATAAGGTGGTATTCAGTCCTTAGGTGGTGGTCACTGTATGGGGGTAATATTAGTCTGTATATAGTGTATATAGAGTCATTACTGCCATAGACTGACCACCACATAATATAGTTCTGTATATAATGCATACATAGAGTCATTATGTGGCGGTCAATCTATGGCAGTAATATTGGTCTGTATATAGAATGTATAGTGTCATTATGTGGTGGTCAGTCTATGGCGGTAATATTGGTCTGTATATAGAGTCGTTATGCAGTGGTCAGTCTATGGTGGTAATATTGGTCTGTATAGTGTATATAGAGTCATTATGCAGTGATCAGTCTATGGGGGTAATATTGGTCTGTATATAGTGTTTATATACAGTCATTATTGCCATAGAGTGACTGCCACATAATGACTCTATATACAGACCAATATTACCACCATAGACTGATCACTGCATAATGACTCTACAGTATATACAGACCAATATTAGCACCACACCATAACCGCCACATAATGACACTATACATTCTATATACAGACCAATATTACTGCCATAGAGTGACCGCCACATAATGACTCTATGTATGCATTATATACAGAACTATATTATGTGGTGGTCAGTCTATGGCAGTAATATTGGTCTGTATATAGAATGTATAGTGTCATTATGTGGCGGTTATGGTGTGGTGCTAATATTGGTCTGTATATAGAGTCATTATGTGGCGGTCAGTCTATGGTGGTAATATTGGTCTGTATATAGAGTCATTATGTGGTGGTCAGTCTATGGCGGTAATATTGGTCTGTATATAGTGTATATAGAGTCATTATGTGGCGGTCAGTCTATGGCGGTAATATTGGTCTGTATATAGAGTCATTATGTGGTGGTCAGTCTATGGCGGTAATATTGGATTGTATATAGTGTATATAGAGTCATTATGTGGTGGTCAGTCTATGGCGGTAATATTGGTCTGTATATAGTGTATATAGAGTCATTATGTGGTGGTCAGTCTATGGTGGTAATATTGGTCTGTATATAGTGTATATAGAGTCATTATGTGGTGGTCAGTCTATGGTGGTAATATTGGTCTGTATATAGAGTCTTTATGTGGCGTCATGGTATGGTTCTAATATTGGTCTGTATATAGAGTCATTACGCTGTGGTCACTCTATGGTAGTAATATTGGCCTGTATATAGTGTGTTTTCTTCAATAACAGTTTGGAGGTAATATTTGGTCCTGATATAGTGATTTTTTTTTATTTATTTTTTAAAACAATTCATATAAATAGTTCTTGTGTTTACAACACTAGCGGCAGTCCTGGCATGTACAGTAGCGGCAGTCCCGGCATGTACAGTAGCGGCAGTCCCGGCATGTACAGTAGCGGCAGTCCCGGCATGTACACTAGCGGCAGTCCTGGCATGTAACCTTCTGAACTGACTCAATGTGAATAAGGGCCCTAATACAAGGAGCGAAAATTGTTCGAATCCGGACGATATCGCTCTGTGTAATAAAGACAACAATCATCAACTGATCGTTTTCTTTTGGCAAGTTTAAAAATCATTGGCTGATGTGCATATAAAATAATAAAGCTGTTGCTTACCTGATCATGTTCCTGGTGTCCTCAGGCTTTGTCTGTTTGTTACGGCCAGTGATTGCCTGAGCGGCCTGTCACCTCAGAGAGGGGACTAGAAGTGAGAGCTGCAGCTGCGGTGACTGAAGGATCCCACAGACAAGGCCTGAGGACACCAGGGAACAAGATCAGGTAGTATATATATATCTTAATTATTTACTATATACAGCAAGGGCTGCACAGACATCACTAATGATAGATTATATATATACACCCTTTGCTGCACAATAATTGAGCCATGTGGTTGGCTCTGTAAGCGAGCTCCATTCTACTAGATTGGCGCTCACTTCTCCGGAATATCAGGCCATGTAGTACGGCCCTTATACTGTCCGTACACTTTCAGTAGCTGCTGGCTGAACAATCCTTCAGCTGACAATTCTCTCTCCCATCCGGCCCCGTCCTCCCCATACACAGGAATGTTCGGCACAGATGAGTGTTCCTGTGTCCTCTATAAGAGGGATAAGCTATAGCCAGACAGATCTGATGGTGGCTTATCTCTCTGACAACAAAGAGGTTGGGTGTTGATTTTCCATCAAGTCCGACCCCCTATGTCCACTGATGTCATCTGTCAGACTGTCCAGAGAGCCCCATACACCTTACACTGATGGGCGAACCCACCACGAGCAGCAGGTACCACCAACAAAAGTGTAAAATGTATGGGGACCTTAAATTGTTGCTACAATATTTCAGCATATGGGGCCCCACCTTCAACTTTGCCCAGGGCCACATTTAGTCTAAAACCGGCCCTGCCCATGCTACATAGCGAATGGTGCCGGAAGAAGTTGATCATGTGATACCTATACGTGTATATCTATAGGTGGTGTCATTGCTGCTGCTCTGGACAGTTCCTGACATGGACAGAGGTGGCAGCAGAGAGCACTGTGTCTGGACTGGAAAGAATACACCACTTCCTGTAGCACATACAGCAGCTGATAAGTACTGGAAGACTTTAATAAAAGTAAATTACAAATCTCTGGCACTTTCTGATTTGAAAGAATTTTTACATTTTTTTTGCTGAAATACCCCTTTAAGGACCCTCTCCTGTGGTTTACAGTATTGCTCCGAGCAGCGGCCTCCTTATCGCTGAGCTCAGTCAATTATTTGTTGTTTAGGGTAAATCATAAGGAGTTTGTTTTTATGCGCTTAAAATAATTGATAGAAAAAGGTGAGGTCCATGCATGCCGCTCCTGACCCGGCCGACGCCATTAAGGGAAGAGACTGGAAGAATCCGAGCGGCTGCTAACCTGGTCTGGAATGTGACATTGGGGATGTGGGAATGATGAGAAGATGGAGGATGTTCTGAGCACCTGATGTTCTAAGACCCCGAATACTCGGAGTCCTTCTCTATATTCAGCGGAAAACAACAAATCTATGTAATAAACTAAAGGAACGGAAAAACTTACCCAACAGTAATTGGTTAGATGCAGGGCCGTATTTACCACTAGGCACCCGCACAGTATGGTGGTATTGGTCAGGCCTGGTGGTGTTATCCAGTCACAGTATGGCGGTATTGGTCAGGCCTGGTATGGCAGTGTTATCCAGTCACAGTATGGTGGTATTAGTCAGGTCTGGTGTGGCGGTGTTATCCAGTCACAGTATGGCGGTATTGGTCAGGTCTGGTATGGCAGTTTTATCCAGTCACAGTATGGTGGTATTAGTCAGGTCTGGTGTGGCAGTGTTCTTCAGTCACAGTATGGTGGTATTAGTCAGGTCTGGTGTGGCAGTGTTCTTCAGTCACAGTATGGTGGTATTGGTCAGGTCTGGTGTGGCTGTGTTATCCAGTCACAGTATGGTGGTATTGGTCAGGTCTGGTGTGGCGGTGTTATCCAGTCACAGTATGATGATATTAGTCAGGTCTGGTGTGGCGGTGTTATCCAATCACAGTATGGTGGTATTAGTCAGGTCTGGTGTGGCAGTGTTATCCAGTGACAGTATTTTGGTATTCGTCAGGTCTGGTGTGGCGGTGTTATCCAGTCACAGTATGGTGGTATTGGTCAGGTCTGGTGTGGCGGTGTTATCCAGTCACAGTATGGTGGTATTGGTCAGGTCTGGTGTGGCGGTGTTATCCAGTCACAGTATGGTGGTATTGGTCAGGTCTGGTGTGGTGGTGTTATCCAGTCACAGTATGATGGTATTAGTCAGGTCTGGTGTGGCGGTGTTATCCAGTCACAGTATGGTGGTATTGGTCAGGTCTGGTGTGGCGGTGTTATCCAGTCACTGTATGGTGGTATTGGTCAGGTCTGGTATGGTGGTATTATCCAGTCACAGTATGAAGGTATTAGTCAGGTCTGGTATGGTGGCATTATCTAGTGACAGTATGGAGGTATCAGGTCTGGTATGGTGTGGCGGTGTTATCCAGTCACGCTATGGTGGCATCAGGTCTGGTATGGTGTGGCAGTGTTATCCATTCACAGTATGGTGGTATTGGTCAGGTCTGGTATGGTATGGCAGTGTTATCCAGTCACAGTATGGTGGCTTTGGTCAGGTCTGGTGTGGCGGTGTTATCCAGTCACAGTATGGTGGTATCAGGTCTGGTATGGCAGAGTTATCCACTCACAGTATTGTGGTATCAGGTCTGGAATGTTGGTGTTATCCAGTTACAGTATGGTTGTATCAGGTCTGGTGTGGCGGTGTTATCCTGTCATAGTATGGTGGTATTGGTCAGGTCTCTTATGGCGGTGTTATCCAGTCACAATATGGTGGTATTGTTCAGGTCTGGTGTGTCGGCATTATCCAGTCACAGTATGGTGGTATTGGTCAGGTCTGGTATGGCCGTGTTATCCAGTCACAGTATGGTGGTGTTATCCAGTCACAGTATGGTGGTATCAGGTCTGGTATGGAGGTGTTATCCAGTCACAGTATGGTGGTATCAGGTCTGGTATGGTGGTGTTATCCAGGCACAGTATGGTGGTATCAAATCTGGTATGGCCATGTTATCCAGTCACAGTATGGTGGTATTGGTCAAGTCTGGTATGGTATGGCGGTGTTATCCAGTCACAGTATGGTGGTATTGGTCAGGTCTGGCGGTGTTATCCAGTCCAAGTATGGTGGTATTGGTCAGGTCTGGTGTGGCGGTGTTATCCAGTCACAGTATGGTGGTATTGGTCAGGTCTGGTATGCCGGTGTTATCCAGTCACAGTATGGGGGTATTGGTCAGGTGTGTTATGACAGTGTTACCCAGTCACAGTATGGCGGTATTGGTCAGGTCTGGTGTGGCGGTGTTATCCAGTCACAGTATGGTGGTATCAAATCTGGTATGGCCATGTTATCCAGTCACAGTATGGTGGTATTGGTCAAGTCTGGTATGGTATGGCGGTGTTATCCAGTCACAGTATGTCGGTTTGGTCAGGTCTGGTTTGGCGGTGTTATCCAGTCACAGTATGGCGGTATTAGGTCTGGTATTTTGGTGTTATCCTGTCATAGTATGGTGGTATTGGTAAGGTCTCGTATGGCGGTCTTATTCAGTCACAATATGGTGGTATTGTTCGGTTCTGGTGTGGCAGAGTTATCCAGTCACAGTATGGCAGTATTAGTCAGGTCTGGTATGACGGTGTTATCAAGTCACATTATGGTGGCATCAGGTCTGGTATGGTAGTGTTATCCAGTCACAGTATGGTGGTATTGGTCAGGTCTGGCGGTGTTATCCAGTCAAAGTATGGTGGTATTGGTCAGGTCTGGTGTGGCGGTGTTATCCAGTCACAGTATGGTGGTATTGGTCAGGTCTGGTATGCCGGTGTTATCCAGTCACAGTATGGGGGTATTGGTCAGGTGTGTTATGACAGTGTTACCCAGTCACAGTATGGCGGTATTGGTCAGGTCTGGTGTGGCGGTGTTATCCAGTCACAGTATGGTGGTATTAGTCAGGTCTGGTGTGGCGGTGTTATCCACTGACAGTATTTTGGTATTGGTCAGGTCTGGTGTGGCGGTGGTAAATGTGACACCTGGAGCTATTACCTACCAATCTACCAATCCTGTGGTGAGAATTCCCTCAGACAATATGCAGACGTCGCTAATCATTGACTCAATGTGGAAATTTGTTTATGTTTTAAACCGTTACAAACCATAGACAATGTTTCTACATGTAAAAATGTATGTGGCTGAAACCAGGCTCCCATTTCTTCCCCAGTAGTCATGTGCTGTTACTGGGATTATTGGCCATGAGGGTCTGGCATCCGCTGCATGTGGTGACGGACAGTAACTGTGGGAACGCGGCCTAAGATCAGATACCAATATGGTGAACAGAAACTAGAAAATCCTGATGCTAATTGGTGAGTGAAGATGGGGCGTCTGCAGGTGTAGTGCCGGGGGCGGCAGCAGCTGGTAATACCGCCCTGATTAGATACTAAAAAATCTGCTCCCAAATATACCAGCATTATATTGGCTTATATGTACGGCCCTGTAGGTCTGACTCGGCACCAACTATAGATATACACAAATAGGCATCACATGACCAATTGCTTCAGGACCCATTCCCTAAGTAGTGTTGGCGGCAAGCAGCTTATTGGCATGGGCACCCTGCCGTTCTATTGTGTCCTGAATAACTTCTTTAAAGGGGTATTCTATCGAAATCTTTTTTTCTTTCAAACTGGTGTCAGAAAGTTATATAGATTTAAAAAATACTTTAAAAATTAAAACTCTCCAGTCTTCCAGTACTTATCAGCTGTTGTATGTTCTGCAGGAAGTGGTATATTCTCTCCAGTCTGACACAGTGCTCTCTGCTGCCCCCTCTGTCCATGTCAGGAACTGTGCAGAGCAGGAGAGGTTTTCTATGGGGATTTGCTGCTGCTCTGGACAGTTCCTGACATGGACAGAGGTGGCAGCAGAGAGCACTGTGTCAGACTGGAGAGAATACACCACTTCTTGCAGGACATACAGCAACTGATAAGTACTGGAAGACTGGAATTGTTTTAATAAAAGTAAATTACAAATCTCTGCCACTTTCTGGCTCCAGTTGATTTGAAAGAAAATTTTTTTTGGGTGAACAGTCCCTATTAAAATAAAGCGAGTATATTGCAGAATTGCTTACGAACACAACCCCTGTTTATTTCTTTAAAAAAAAAATACAACAGTGTCTCTTTATGTTGAATATATATAGGAGCAAAGGGGTTAAGTTTCTCTTTGAGGAGAAGACTGGGTAATAAATATTCATGTAGACATAAGAGCTCAAGAAAGTGATGTAATGTACACCCAGGTCAGACAGACAATAAAGGAACAGATATCCCCAATAGGAATCCATCATGTATAACTATGTATATGTATGACCCTGCAGCAGAGTATACAGATACAGCTATGAGCTATAGATAACATTAGCATAGAGGAATAATGTACTGATGGGAGGAAGGTCACCTTCATGAATATGGAATAAACTCTCAACAGGTCGACTCTATCTCATTGGTTATAATGTGATGTGACCCATCCATATATATATGTAGATACAGGATGGAACTGCAGATCCCTATAATGCAGTAGCGTAGTACAACAGGCTAGAATAGAGAAGCAGGGCTGCTGTCAGAGGTCTGTGTGGTCACATGACAGCAATGGGGAAGGGGCGTGTTCAGCATGGACCAATCAGGAAGTGAGAATCACAGAGCTGTGCAGGAGGACAGTGACAGAAACTTTATATACAGCAGTTTGAATGGCTGAGTGTAAGTGCAGGCACAATATAGCAGCAGTGTGTATAGCTGAGTGTAAGTGCAGGCACATTATAGCAGCAGTGTGTATAGCTGAGTGTAAGTGCAGGCACATTATAGCAGCAGTGTGTATAGCTGAGTGTGAGTGCAGGCACATTATAGCAGCAGTGTGTATAGCTGAGTGTGAGTGCAGGCACAATATAGCAAGAATGGAGAGGATGGGAAACACAAGGGCGGACAGATACTGCAGGGAGCAGGAAGGAATGAGCAGGACAGATGTGGGCACAGTAAAGCAGCACTCTGTGTCCGGGGAGAGAGGGGTTACAGCTATGGAGAGATTACCTCCACAGTCCTGTCCCCTGATGTAAGCCCCAGCCTGAAGTGGATCTGCTATGATTTGAAAGGTGAGGGAGACTTCCTGGGTCAGAGTACAGTGTGATAGACCACACTATGCAGACCATGCCCCCCCCCCTCCCACCCAGTACAAAGAAATAAATTTTTTAACATACACAAAAAAAAGGTGGTCGGCCATGTTTTTGTTGAGGCTAGAAAAAGGGATGCATTTTAAACCATTTTTTTGATCCTTTTTTTTTATTAAGAGAAGTTAATGGAAAAACAGATTGCAAAAATGTAGTGTTATTCCAGCCTAACATAACCTTATTAAAGCAATGTATTAGCAAAAAAAATATATTTCTCCGCCCCTGAAGTATCCCTTTAAGCTTTAAATGTATAAGGAATTAAAAAAAACACAGGGCTGGGGCAGAGGGATCCCTGGTGGCCGAACCACTAAGAAAGAGAAGAAAAAATCCATCTTGTAGATTAATTTCTTTCTTATATCTGGAAATGGGATAATTGTGCAGATAATGAGAATGCAGATTAGTGTTATCTGTGCGGAGCAGGCGGCCGAGGGCGACAACGGACACAACAATGAAGATTAATGGGCGATAGAGATGTCTCCAGATATACAGGGTATATAGTGTGATATACGGGGTACATGGTGTGATATACAGGGTACATAGCGTGATATAGTGTGATATACAGGGCATATACAGTGGTATACAGGGTACATAGTGTGATATACAGGGTATATAGTGTGATATACGGGGTACATAGTGTGATATACAGGGTACATAGTGTGATATATAGGGTACATAGCGTGATATAGTGTGATATACAGGGCATATAGAGTGGTATACAGGGTACATAGTGTGATATACAGGGTATATAGTGTGATATACAGGGTACATAGCGTGATATAGTGTGATATACAGGGCATATAGAGTGGTATACGGGGTACATAGTGTGATCTACAGGGTATATAGTGTGATATACAGGGCATATAGTGTGATATACAGGGCATATAGAGTGATATACGGGGTATATAGTGTAATATTCAGGGTACATAGTGTGATATACAGGGTATGTAGTGTGATATACGGGGTACATAGTGTAATATACAGGGTACATAGTGTGATATACAGGGTACATAGTGTGATATACAGGGCATATAGTGTGATATGGGGTACATAGTGTAATATACAGGGTACATAGTGTGATACACAGGGTATATAGTGTGATATACAGAGTATATAGTGTGATATATAGGGCATATAATGTGATATACAGGGTATATAGTGTGATATATGGGGTACATAGTGTGATATACAGAGTATATAGTGTGATATATAGGGCATATAATGTGATATACAGGGTACTAGGGATGAGCGAACGTTTGAAAAGTTCGGTTCGATCCCCGAACTTTCCTGAAGTTCGGAATTTTTACGAACCGAACCGAAAATGAACCTTGCAATAACGGCTAAATAATTGCAGCTACAATAGTGGGAGTCTGATAGGGTATAGTTCCGTGTAGTTGCAGTTGCTATTACAATGAAAAAAGTGGACGGCGAAGAGAGAAGATGGAAGATAGAAGAGAGAAGATCAAGACATCGGAGGGGGAACCCTACGCTTTTTTTTAATTATTTATTTATTAAAAAAACAAGTAGGGTTCCCCCTATTTTTATAACCAGCCGGGTTAAAAACCAAACGACAGCAGCCTGGTAACACCAGGGTGGGAAGAGCCATTGGTTTAGGCCCTCCCCAGCCTAATCTTACCAGCCTGCTGCCGCCCGGTCCAGGAGCGCCAATTTTGACGCTCCGGGACCACTGGCACCCGGCTCTTCCCAGTACCCCTGGTGGCATTGGGTACTGGGGTAATAATGGGGGGTTAGTGTTAGCCATTTTATACCAGCTAACACTAGGCCCCAACTTAGTAATGGATTCCGTCTATTAGACGGCTTCCACTGCTAAGTCTATAAAGTAAAGAAATAAAGACAACACCCAAGTGAAATTTTTTTTTTTATTCAAATAAAAACACCCCCACACCCCTCATTGACCATTTTATTTTAAAAAATCCAAACAACCGCTGGTCATCGACGTAGTCCACGTAATCCGACGTAATCCCCAGGATACCGATATCTGAAAACCAAATAGGGAGAAACACACAAACAGGAGCACAACACCCATCATTGTGAGCGGTGTTGTGCTCCTTACAGTATGCGGCATCTTTACAGATCGCTGCTTACAGTCTGACCCCCAAGGGGTTAAGGGAGGATGTATTGCGTCCCCCTTAACCCCTTGGGGGCCAGACTGATGTCAGACTGCACCCATACCAGCAAGGAAGGGGTTAAGTGACCCCCCTTCCTTGCTGGGATGGGTGCAGTGCTGGGGAGGGGGTGGGGAGAGCTGTATATTCACTCTCCGAAGTCTTGATCTTCTCTCTTCTATCTTCCATCTTCCCTCTTCGCCGTCCGCGGCACAATGAAGTCACTGTACTGCGGACCGGCTCTTTATATGTGCGCTCAGCCGATCAGCCAATCAGCTGAGCGCACATATGATTCAAAATGTTTCTTCTAATAATGCTATTGTGATAACATAATTAGAAGAAACATTTGATGTTTTAATTAAAGTAAAGTATTAATTATGACAGAAAGCTATATTACCGGGAATATGAATTTATGGCTTTAATGGAGCTTCCTGTAATAATTAATATTTAATTAATAAAACACATTTTCGTTGTAATAAAATTAGTTTCGTTGTTCAATAATTTAATTTAAACTAATCTATACTTGTGCAATTAAATATACTGTAAAAAAATAAATATATATATATATTTTTATATATATATATATATATATATATATTTTTTTTATATATATATATATATATAAATATACATTTATTTATTTATATATTTATTTTAACAGTAAATTTAATTGCACAATGATGGATTCGTTTTAATTAAATTATTGAACAACAAAACTACTTTTATTACAGCGAAAATGTGTATTAATAATTAAATATATTAACCATTAGAGGAGTCGGCATTACTGCAGAGGATCGCTAACCCTGTAATTCCGATTCCTGTAATACTGTTTTCCCTGCTTTCCCAGATGCATTCCAGAGGTGTTTGCATCACTTTCTAAAGATGTCTTGGATGTCTTTGATTTTATTTGTTATTGTTATTTTAACCAGATTCCTTACGAACTTTCTCAAAGTTCAGTGCCGAACCAAACTTTTTGCAAAGTTCGTAACGAATCTGGTTTGTTACGGTTCAGTTCGCTCATCCCTACAGGGTACATAGTGTGATATACAGGGCATATAGTGCGATATATGGGGTATATAGTGTACTATACAGGGTACATAGTGTGATATACAGGGTATATAGTGTTATATATGGGGTATATAGTGTGATATACAGGTTATATAGTGTGATATACAGGGTATATAATGTGATATACAGGGCATATAGTGCGATATATGGGCTATATAGTGTAATATACAGGGTACATAGTGTGATATACAGGGTATATAGTGTTATATATGGGGTATATAGTGTAATATACAGGGTACATAGTGTGATATACAGGGTATATAGTGTTATATATGGGGTATATAGTGTGATATACGGGGTACATAGTGTGATATACAGGGTACATAGTGTGATATACAGGGTACATAGTGTGATATACAGGGCATATAATGCGATATACAGGGTACATAGTGTAATATACAGGGTACATAGTGTGATATACAGGGTACATAGTGTGATATACAGGGTACATAGTGTGATATACAGGGTACATAGTGTGATATACAGGGTACATAGTGTGATATACAGGGCATATAGTGCGATATATGGGCTATATAGTGTAATATACAGGGTACATAGTGTGATATACAGGGTACATAGTGTTATATATGGGGTATATAGTGTGATATACAGGGTATATAGTGTGATATACAGGGTACATAGTGTGATATATAGGGTACATAGTGTTATATGTGGGGTATATAGTGTAATATACGGGGTACATAGTGTGTTATACAGGGTACATAGAGTGATATACAGGGTATATAGTGTGATATACAGGGTACATAGTGTGATATACAGGGTACATAGTGTTATATGTGGGGTATATAGTGTAATATACGGGGTACATAGTGTGATATACGGGGTACATAGTGTGATATACAGGGTACATAGTGTGATATAAAGGGTACATAGTGTGATATACAGGGTACATAGTGTTATATGTGGGGTATATAGTGTAATATACGGGGTACATAGTGTGATATACAGGGTACATAGTGTGATATACAGGGCATATAGTGCGATATATGGGCTATATAGTGTAATATACAGGGTACATAGTGTAATATACAGGGTACATAGTGTGATATACAGGGTACATAGTGTAATATACAGGGTACATAGTGTTATATGTGGGGTATATAGTGTAATATACGGGGTACATAGTGTGATATACAGGGTATGCAGTGTGATATACAGGGTACATAGTGTGATATACAGGGTATGCAGTGTGATATACAGGGTACATAGTGTAATATACAGGGTACATAGTGTGATATACAGGGTACATAGTGTGATATACAGGGTACATAGTGTTATATGTGGGGTATATAGTGTAATATACGGGGTACATAGTGTGATATACAGGGTATGCAGTGTAATATACAGGGTACATAGTGTGATATACAGGGTACATAGTGTTATATGTGGGGTATATAGTGTAATATACGGGGTACATAGTGTGATATACAGGGTATGCAGTGTGATATACAGGGTACATAGTGTGATATACAGGGTATGCAGTGTGATATACGGGGTACATAGTGTGACCACTGCCATACAGTCATCATCGTTGTTTAGTTCACTAGATCTACAACTAAAAGGCCTTAAAAGGGAACAACCGCTGTTCCCAGTCACAGTAATCCATGGATGCTAATGGCCTCCCTCGGGTCAGGCAAAGTGCACCAAGGTGAGAGCAGAAAGTCTCCACTTCCAGCCGTCAATGTAACATACAGAGGTTTTCCAACTGAAACTAAATAGTAGAGAATTATTTAGCATAATTTTTCTTCTATAGTCAGTAAGCTGTATCTATAATACGCCGCGCCCCACCTCTGATCGTCCCAGAGGCCATAGTACAGTGTAGGACTGTCCCGAGCATGAGGCCACCGTAACGTGGTGGGGCAGTTTATGCCATTTTCAAGTGGTAACCAAGAGCCTCATTATTTTTATGGAAGTTTTTTTTGGCAGTTGGGGGGGCTGCTTTTAACTATTTTCATGTCTGTAGTGGGTCTATATCTTGCCATTGCAGTGAGCTGTTGCATTTTTCTGTATCTTGTGTGTTTGCAACTTCAGCCATAGCAATGTGCTCCTGCCTAGTGTGAATGGTGTTTTAGGAGAGCTGACCAAATTTGTCTTTTTTTTTTCTCTGATCGTCCAATGTCCGTAATTCCATAATCTAGTCCATGTGAAACCTAGGAAAATAATATTCAATCTATTGGAATTGTGTCCTGCTCTCTCCGTGCTTAGGAGTCCAGTGGGTGGGGCTACTCTGTGACATTTCTCACATATATCTGTCAATTGCTGAATAGGGCCACCAGCTGGACTCCTAAAGCTAAAAAGAAAACATTTCAATGAATAAATTGCTAATTATACTGATGCTCTTTGCAGCAAACTCTTTACCAATCTGCCCAACGTAAAGGCAAAAACACATTCGGGGAGATTTATCAAACATGGTGTAAAGTGAAACTGGCTCAGTTGCCCCTAGCAACCAATCAGATTCTACCTTATATTTTCCAAACAGTCTGTGAGGAATGAAAACTGGAATCTGATTGGTTGCTAGGGGCAACTGAGCCAGTTTCACTTTACACCATGTTTGATAAATCTCCCCCATTATGCCTTTACATGTTTGCTCCGCCGACGGAGTCCTGTATCTAAACAGCTAATACTGAAAGCTTCAGGGTTTGATGGGTGCAATGAAAATAAATCTAATGTCTCTCCGACCAGACTGCATTTAAATGCCCCCTGTACATGTAACCCTTAAACCCTCAGGGGTGGGACAAACTCATGAGTTTGCCCCGCCCCTGAGGTACCTTCAGAGCTCCTTGTTTGCAAAGTTTGTAGCCAGTTCGTAAAGATGGCAGACACAAAAGTTACACATATAAAAACAAAAAAGATCCTATGCTTACCTTTCTGTGCCAACCCTAACACCCCCCACCCCCTGGGAGCATGTGTCTTACGGCTCTCCAGCTTCTTTTATGTATATTTACTTACTATCACAGCATCTTTTCATTCCAATGTTGCTGTTTTTTATTTCCAACAGCAACATTGGGGCCGGTTCACTTAATGTGACAGATTCCCTTTAATGTGACAAGTTCCCTTTGATGTGACAGATTCCCTTTAATGTGGCAGATCCCCTTTAAGTAACTCCCCCCCCTTAGACATTAGTGTTCTGGTGCGACTACTTCTTCCATAGACATACCATGTGACCCTCTATAGTACCATAGGGAGTGGGTGTCATTTATCATATAAGAAAAAAAAAACATTTTGCCTTTACATTTTTGTTCAGTCAACTTCTAAGCCGACCTGTATCGAGTCCTGTATCTAAGCTGACTTGTATCTAAGCCAACCTGTATCGATTCCTGTATCTAAACAGCTAATACTGAAAACTTCAGGGTTTTATGGGTGAAATTACCAAGGGACCAAGGGTTTAGATGAGCATTTAAACCCCCCTGTAAATGAACCCCTCAGGGGTGGGACAAACTCAGGGGCTTGCCCCGCCCCTGAGGAACCTTCAGAGTTCCTTCAAAGACATAGCATCAAAACAGCTGTCCTCATTACTAAAACATGCCGGCAAGTATCTAGTTAACCACTTGTCCTTCACTGTAATGAAGGACAATCTCCCTTGGACAATGTCCCCGGTGAATCTCCCTTGGACACAGGTTCTGCTGCCCAGAATTATTAATAAAACAAAGGCGCTTAATGGAAGTATTTTTAGCGCCCGGACGGACAGGTAAAAGCATTTACTTGTTTCCATTTGCACATTTAATGCTGGTCGCAGATGATGGAATACACCGCCGCTTGTTGCTTCGAGGAGATGTATAATTAACCTGGAGGTACAGGATGCATTAAATTCTGGCAATCCCTCTAAATTATATGCATGAAACATCCATTCCAATCACTGGACCATTTTACACCGTAGAGACCATAATAGTTTATCTGCCAACTTAACCCCTTCAAGAATGGATCCATCAAAAGGGGAATAAAGCCGCCAAGAACATAAAGCAAAGTATGGAATGCATAGTGTCGGGGGGTCAAAGGGCTTACAAGTACAAGTGACTGATTCACTCTATACAGGGATAGGGATGGGAAGGGGAGCGAGAAAGTCTTACAGCCCTTAGCACTTCAGGGGCTTGAGAAAGACTTGACCTTACAATAGAGATGAGCTAACCGAATTTCACAAACTGAGATTTGTTACGAACTTTGCTAAACTAGACAAAATTTTTTGCAAAGTTTGTAACCAGTTTGTAAAGATGGTGGTCGCACAATTTATTACACATTAAAAAAAAAACGTAAAAAATCCTATGCTTACCTGTCCACGCCCTCCCCCTAGTGTCCTACAGATCTCCTGCTTGTTTTGTGTATATTTACTTATTACAGCATGTTTTCGTTCCAGTCTTGCTGTTTTTCAATTTCAGCAGCAACATTGAAACAGAAACATGCTGCCATAAGTAAATATACACAAAACAAGCTGGCGGGGTAGAAAGCAATCAGCATACACTGGGATCCCCTATTGCTTTCTACCCCACCAGCACATAGTAACATAGTAAACAAGGTTGAAAGAAGACAAGAGTCCATCAGGTTCAACCTAGGGAAACCCTACTGTGTTGATCCAGGAAAGGCAAAAACCCCCATGAGGCAGACGATAATCACCCCACCACAGGGAGAAAACTCCCTCCCGACTCCAATGGCAACCAGAACAATCCCCAGATCAACGTATCACCGGAAATCTAATGCCCATAACTTGTAATACTATATTGTTCAAGAAATACATCCAGGCCTCCCTTGAACTTATTTAATGAATCGGCCATGACAACATCATGTGCAGAGAGTTCCACAGTCTTACCGCTCGTACAGTAAAGAACCCACGTCGATGCTGATGATGAAATCTTTCCTCTAGACGTAGAGGATGCCCCCTTGTCATGGTTACAGACCTAGGAGTAAGGAGACCACTACCAAGATCTCTGTACTGTCCATTCATATATTTGTACATTGTGATCAGATCGCCCCTAAGACGTCTTTTTTCTAGCGTAAATAACCCCAAGCTTGATAACCTGTCCTGGTCCTGTAACCCACCCATTCCCTTAATGACCTTTGTTGCCCTCCTCTGCACCCGCTCCAGTTCAGCTGTGTCCTTCCTATATACCAGTGCCCGCTGCTGTGCACAGTATATACCATGTGTGGTCTGACCAGTGATTTATAAAGAGGCAAAACTATGTTCTCATCTTTAGCATCTATACCTCTTTTGATGCATCCCATTATTTTATTAGCCTTGGCAGCTGCTGCCTGGCACTGATCACTAAAGTTGAGTCTACTGTCCACCAATACCCCCAGGTCCTTTTCGGAAGCAGTGTTACCCAGTGTTTTATTATTTAGCACGTAACTGTACTTATTATTTCTATGGTCCAAGTGCATAACCTTACATTTATCCACATTAAACTTAATTTGCCATTTCTCCGCCCAAGCCTCCAGCTTCTCCAAATCCCTCTGTAATATGATATTATCCTCCTCTGTGCTGATTACTTTACCCAGTTTAGTATCATCTGCAAAAATGGAGATTCTACTCTGTAGCCCCTCTACAAGATCATTAATAAAAATATTAAAAAGAAGTGGACCCAACACTGACCCCTGTGGTACCCCACTAGTAACTAAAACCCAATCTGAATATGTTCCATCAATGACCACCCTCTGTTTTCTATCACACAACCAGTTACTTACCAATTTGCATACGTTTTCCCCTAATCCCAGCCTCCCCATTTTATAGACCATCCTTTCATGCGGCACAGTATCAAATGCCTTGGAAAAGTCCAGATACACAACATCCACAGCCTCCCCCAGGTCCAGTCTATAACTTACCTCTTCATAGAAGCCGATCAGATTAGTCTGGCAGGATCGATCCCTCATAAATCCATGCTGGTGCTGCGTCATAAGATTATTTTCATTAAGATACTCCAGTATAGCATCTTCTCCGGTGTGTGGACCTCTTATCCATTCTCTTCTGTTTAACTATTCCTAATGCTCAATTACTTAGCGGTGCTGGGGGGTGAGGGTGGCCCGAACATGGGGAGTTAAAGGTTCCCCAGCACAGCACCACCCCCTGTCTTCAGGTTGTGTGTGGTATTACAACTTTCACAACACAATCTACTAATTTTGCAATGAGGCTAGTACCCTAATAACCCCCGCCATTCCCCTGTCCATAATATTAATATCCTACTATCTGCAGTGTGCCTACCATAACATAATAGTAAGACAATGAATGCCATTATATGTATACATCCTGCATGTAGTCTTAAGTAGTGTGTGTGTGTAAATGAACCCCTTAACCAACCTATAAGAGGTACAGGTAGGCTTCTGTGGCTGCCATGACAAATCTACTGATACAGCCTACCATAAACAGGCCGTATCAGTAGATTGCCTATCTAATCGATCAATGCAATGCATACACTAAAAAATATGGGAGAAAAAACACCCAGTAATAAAAGTTGAAATCCCCCCCAATTTTAAAAAAGCCCAGTCCAATAGTACTGATGCCCCCCTGTATTCTCTGAATTCATGCTATAGTCCATACTGTTGATCCTGCTACATTTCTTTCCCCATCTATTTAGTATCCCAGTACAGGTCTTTTTTAAGCTTTTGACCACCATGGTAAAGTATCTCTGTCAGGTGACACACCAAGCACTAGGAGCTGTGATTTCCTCTCCATCCACTAGGTGTCTCACTTTTCTCCCCTGCAGTGTGTAAAGGTGTAAAGCCTAACTGTTATAGGTTGTCCAATCACAGGAGCAGAAACTCTACACTATCCTCTCTCTTCCTGTCACATGACCCTATAGACAATAAGGGGTTTCTTGTTTAGTTCTGTTCTAGTCAGGATAGTGAGAGGAGCCTTAGTTCTGTAAGAGAGACAGAGACCACTAGTATGCAGTGCTAAGCTTCAGAAGTGGGGTAACTGTGAGCTGGGTAACCCTTGTGTACACCTGGGATTCTTCTTAAACATCAGGACAGTCACCCCTTAAAGGAAGAGGGACTGACCCCCAGTAGGACAAAGTTGCTAAGTGCCGAAGTATCTTACTGACAATGCTCGTCCACTTGGGGGGAACCTACAGTGGGAGTTCAACATAGAGACAGAGACCTAGGACTCCCTACCTGGCGGTCTCGGAGCTGGTGGGGCAGAAGGCAGTCATATCCGCAGAGATCACACACATATATATATATATATATATATATATATATATATGTGAGTATGAGAAGTTCTTCTTTCAAGTATCTACACAACAATCCGGACACTGCAGTACTGCACTACTTAGACAAGGGCCCCTACACTACTGGTTAAGTGCTGGACTCTCTCACCTTACTCACATAGCACCTGCACCCTCACACAACACAACTGTCCTACTTTTCAAGTGTAGTGCCCGTATGTCCGGGGGTGGGTATTACCACTCAAGGTCTCCCAAACACCAGAGCCCACCAGTTACCACAACACCAGTATCCAGCCCCCCAGTCCGTGGCACCTACAGGTTGTGTCCTGCCTCTGCTTCCTGCTGGTGGACGGTAATTATCCTGCTATTACATCCCTGGTAATCACTCTGCTTAGTGGAGATGGAGAGTTGTCTGCGGCCGTGATGGTGTTTCCCCCACAAGCCTCCGGACTCCAGTAACATGAGATTACATCCTTGTGAAGACGCAAGCGGCCGGATCGCAGCTGGAACACTTAATGAACGCTGATGACATTAGAGCTCGGCTTCTTGGAATCATATTAATGCAAATAGTTGGATGACATCAATAATGCTGCTTTATTGTACTTACCTTCCTGCTTTCATTCTGGATGGGACATGGATTATACCACTCCGCTCATCTCTCTAACTAATCCCCCGACTACAAGGCTAGGGTCATGTGTTGCCATGTATTACACTGTAAGAGAGCGACTGTTAGAAGCAGCCAGTGCCCGCCACATTGGTAGATGCACAATGCAGTACTACCTATGGACCTGGTGGTGGGGAGACAAGTGGCACCTAGGTTACCAGTATGGGCGCCCCCTGTTCTTGTGGAGTCATTGCGTCCATTGTATAGTTATAAATGTGGTTATTCTTTATGTTTTGGTCACCGGTATGACAGTGAAGTGTCCCACTGGGCCCCCTCCATTAGTTGTCTTAGGTGCCTGTTGTATTTAAAGGGAAATTATCAGCAGGTTAGACAAATCTACCCTGTTGATATGTCCCTACTGTGCACAGGGACCCGAGGAGGACCGTATGTCTCTTACCTTCCTCCTCAGCACTGTTCCCGTGCTGGTAGCAGTGTAATCCTCGGTATGGAGCACCGTTAAGAGCACTGCTCTGCCCCCATAGCACAGGCCTGCACCAGCGGGGCAGTGCTCCCAGCGGTGCTCCGCACTGAAGATTACACTGCTACCAGCACAGGAATGGCACTGAGGAGGAAGGTAAGAGACATATCGTCCTCCTCGGCTCCCCATGCACAGTAGGAGGCTATCAGCAGGTTAGATGTCAATGGATCAGGGACACTTGGCAGAAGGTTGTTTAGAGTGACAGGTCCCATTTTCAACTCAATCATATTTAAGGGGTTATCCAGTGTTAGAAAAACATGGCCGCTATCTTCCAGAGAAAGAACCACTTTTGTCTCCAGTTTGGGTGGAATGTTGCAACTCAGTTCCTTTTTAAATGAATGGAGCTTAATTGCAAAACATCCCTGAACTGGAGCTGATAAGGTGAATTTTACCTTTTCATCCACCTTTTTCCCAAGTGACTATCCCGGTCCAAATTGAATAAAGCTGAGTCCTAGCGACGAGTAGATAACACCAGACACAGATAGTTGGTATTGCCTTCTCTCTCAGCTGAGATAGAAGTATACTCTCCCTTTATTTAGTTTCACATTGATTATATCCTCCTTCATTATAGGCGGAGTTTCAAGTCACAAAGAGTATACATATAATACTGTGATTGGTTATTCCATACATGGTTAGCTATTTCCTGTCCGGCCCAGCGAGCTGGTTAGTGGATATTTATTAGACATCATGTTCTTCTCCTGTGAATTCAGGGTGGGCTGCCAACATTCCTTGTAGACCAGCTAGAAGCGGTTCCAAAGCTGGAGACATTTTAAAGATTACAATGTTTTTCCAGAAGTATTAACCCTTCATGGTCACCTTCACAGAAACAAGAGTGGTGCTGTCTCTGGAAGAAAGTGGCCATGTTTTTCTAACACTGTATACCCCTTTAACTGTCATGACTAGAGAAGAGCGCAACTGGACCATGGCCTTCTAAACTCCAATAGGAGCCAACTCCAACCTTTTAAACTCCAATGGGAGCCAACTCCAGCCTTCTAAACTCCAATGGGATCCAATTCCAGCCTTCTAAAAGTCCGACTTTTGAACACCGGTGGCTGAAGAAGTTGGCTGTAGCCCTAGGGAGTGTGGAAAAATATGGATACAGCTTATGGCCTATGGCTGTATCCATCCATGTTTTCCAGGACTCCTTAGAGCTGCATCCAACTTCTTTAACCACCGGTGTTCGCATGTCGCACGATCTGATTTAAGCATGCTCCAATTGTGCTCATCTCCAGTCATGGCGCCTTATACCAAGGATCTCATTGGAGTTAGAAGGCTGGAGTTGGATCCCATTGGAGTTAGAAGGCTGGAGTTGGATCCCATTGGAGTTAGAAGGCTGGAGTTGGATCCCATTGGAGTTAGAAGGCTGGAGTTGGATCCCATTGGAGTTAGAAGGCTGGAGTTGGATCCCATTGGAGTTAGAAGGCTGGAGTTGGATCCCATTGGAGTTAGAAGGCTGGAGATGGATCCCATTGGAGTTTAGAAGGCCATGGTCCTGGCATTCTGTAAGAACGATCATCATGGTGAATGATCGGTGCTCATTTACTAGGCCTATTCCACGGCCCGACAATAGTTTATCGAGGGCTGCAGGGACATTGCAGGACCGGGAGAAGGAGAAGACCTGCGCCCGGACAGGTAAAGTATGATGTTTTGAAATCGTCGGTCGCTATTCCTTGTAGCGATGCGTGGGTGGCAACCGATGATTTTAGGTTTGACCCTAAATGAACGATCAGCCGATGACACAATCATCGGCTGATCGTTGTCTCTATTCCACGGAGCGATAATCGTTGAATTGGCCCGATTTGGCCGATTATCGCTCCATGGAATAGGCCCCTTAGTTTAGTGCTTGGGGTTATGGTTCACGCTGCTCGCTGCTGCTCCATTCTCCAGGGGGGGGGGGCATAGGATCTCATGATCGGTGGTCCCAGCAGTTGGACCTTCACGGATCAGGTTTGTAGCAGTCAGTCGGGGGTCTAATATACTTTTGCGGAGCCTGAGTTTTGGATCTGGATTAATATAACTGTGACTGTGGCCCCATAGGGCAGGAAGGCAGCCAACCCTGTATTATAATGTTATAATAGATGAATAGGTAGGGGGCGAGGTACTGGAAACAGGTGCAGCATTATACCGCTGTGGCTCACTAGAAAAGGGATAAAAATAGAGAGAAACAGGTGTCCATGCCGCTTCACATTAGCAGTGATTATTTCTCTGTATGTACAGTGGATTCTGATCCTCGAGGGTCCGTGACTCACACAATGTCATTCAGAATCCTATAAGGAGACCCCTCTGATGGGGAACAAGATCCTGACTGCAAATCATTAAACTTTTTATAATTGGCTCCAAGGAGGAGAGAAGAGAGGAGGATTCCTAGAATAGTCACATCGCCAAAGAGCCGCATATATTATATTACAGTATATTATGTTATATACTCAAGCTGAGCAAGCAATACAGCAAATACACCTCATAGAAGAAGACCACCCCTGTGCAAGCAGCTTGTATCCATTGTGGTCTCTTATTTATTATATTTACATACAGAATTGTTGGGTAAGGCTGGGTTCACACTGCGTTTTTACATTCAGGGTTTTTTTTATCCGTTTTATGCAAAAAATTTGTGTGCATCCCTTTTGATCTGTTTTTTCCCTTGACTTCCATCATAAAAAAAAGATCTTTTTTATAGCATACAAAGAAATGCGGTCAACCACGCTTTAACCTGTCTTTTGATCTGTATATATATTTATATATATATATATATATATATATATATATATATATATACACTCACCGGCCACTTTATTAGGTACACCTGTCCAACTGCACGTTACCACTTAATTTCTAATCAGCCAATCACATGGCGGCAACTAGGCGGCATTTAGGCATGTAGACATGGTCAAGACAATCTCCTGCAGTTCAAACCGAGCATCAGTATGGGGAAGAAAGGTGATTTGAGGGCCTTTGAACGTGGCATGGTTGTTGGTGCCAGAAGGGCTGGTCTGAGTATTTCAGAAACTGCTGATCTACTGGGATTTTCACTCACAACCATCTCTAGGGTTTACAGAGAATGGTCCGAAAAAGAAAAAACATCCAGTGAGCGGCAGTTCTGTGGGCGGAAATGCCTTGTTGATGCCAGAGGTCAGAGGAGAATGGGCAGACTGGTTCCAGCTGATAGAAAGGCAACAGTGACTCACATAGCCAACTGTTACAACCAAGGTAGGCAGAAGAGCATCTCTGAACGCACAGTACACAGTATGGGCTACAGCAGCAGAAGACCACACCGGGTGCCACTCCGCTCAGCTAAGAACAGGAAACTGAGGCTACAATTTGCACAAGCTCATCGAAATTGGACAGTAGAAGATTGGAAAAACGTTGCCTGGTCTGATGAGTCTCGATTTCTGCTGCGACATTCGGATGGTAGGGTCAGAATTTGGCGTCAACAACATGAAAGCATGGATCCATCCTGCCTTGTATCAACGGTTCAGGCTGGTGGTGGTGGTGTCATGGTGTGGGGAATATTTTCTTGGCACTCTTTGGGCCCCTTGGTACCAATTGAGCATTGTTGCAACGCCACAGCCTACCTGAGTATTGTTGCTGACCATGTCCATCCCTTTATGACCACAATGTACCCAACATCTGATGGCTACTTTCAGCAGGATAATGCGCCATGTCATAAAGCTAGAATCATCTCAGACTGGTTTCTTGAACATGACAATGAGGTCACTGTACTCCAATGGCCTCCACAGTCACCAGATCTCAATCCAATAGAGCATCTTTGGGATGTGGTGGAACGGGAGATTCGCATCATGGATGTGCAGCCGACAAATCTGCGGCAACTGTGTGATGTCATCATGTCAATATGGACCAAAATCTCTGAGGAAGCTTCCAGCACCTTGTTGTATCTATGCCACCAAGAATTGAGGCAGTTCTGAAGGCAAAAGGGGGTCCAACCCGTTACTAGCATGGTGTACCTAATAAAGTGGCCGGTGAGTGTATATTGGAAATCATTGGAAAAATGGGTAAAAATGGATGCACATACATGCATTAGTTTTTTCATCTGTTTCTCATCCGTTTTTTTTTTTTTGCATAAAATGGACAGACTTTAAAAACACAGTGTGAACCTAGCCTTACTATGTAAATACATTACCTTGCACTGATCCTTCACTCTGCAGTCTTCAAAGTGGCTTCCCAAGCCCCCTGTTAACACGGAGAGTGCTGTGCACGGCTACTTCATTCATTCTGGGATCTCCGACAGCTACCAGAAACAATGCACATAGCAGCAAGTACATCCACAGGTCAATTAACAGGAAAGGAAAGGAACCAGAGGCTTCTCACCATGTTAAGAATGGCGCTTATGCCTGAGATTTCCTCTACTGTAAACACTGAAGTATATTGTGAGTCCAAGGGTTTACATGTATGGAAGTAAGATGCTTTGGTCACATGATGTCTCTTAATCAATGAGAGCAGTCCTTAACTATCTCTCTTCTATCTCAAATGTCTACCTGGCAAGTGGCGATACAGGTACAGGCACTTTGAGGAGCAGCAGTAGTAGTAGTAGTAGTAGTAGTAGTAGTAGGGGTGGTGGTAGAAGTAGCAGTATTGTTCTCCATTCTTGTAACATTTCACATACCGCATATTGCCTACTGCCATGTTCAGCTTATTCATATTAATGTCCATGTCTGTGACTGCTCCCAGGCATTGGGTTAATCACTATTCTGTAGGCTGAGTAGACGCTGATTTACGTGTGGGACGTGCAGCATACTTAGTGGTCAGCTTTTCTGTTATTACAGTATATGAGTGATTATATCGGCCTTATAATTCTGCGTGCTGCCTCCCAGCCATGTCCCCACACGTCCTAGTCTTATTAGGGGCTGCAGCAGGGTTATAGTCTCTGTCTTTGTGAACTGATTCTTGTATTAAGGGGTTTTAAGCCTTTTTATCTGTGTTGTTTTATCTGACAATAAATCATATCTTTTCTCCTCGGCTCGGTGTCTGTAGTATTATAGTGTGGGCTGGTGTTTTGTCAGTGAAAAAGTTTATGTGTATATTAGCTCTATGGTAAATGATGAACTCATACATCATAGTTGTCTTCTGCTGGGCCATTGTCTTCTGCTGGACCGTTGTTTCCTGCTGGAGTGTTGTCTTCTGCTGGGCTGTTGTCTCCTGCTGGACCATTGTCTTCTGCTATACCATTTCTTCTGCTATACTGTTGTCTTCTGCTATACCGTTGTCTTCTGCTATACCATTGTCTTCTTCTGGAGTGTTGTCTTCTTCTGGACCATTGTCTACTGCTGGAATGTTGTCTTCTGCTAGAGCATTGTCTTCTGCTGTACCATTGTCTTCTGCTGGATCGCTGTCTTCTCCTGGAGCCTTGTCTTTTGCTGGACCATCTCTTTCTTCTGAAACCGTTGTCTTCTGCTGGGCCATTGTCTTCTGCTGGGCCATTGTCTTCTGCTGGGCCATTGTCTTCTGCTGGGCCGTTGTCTTCTGCTGGGCCGTTGTCTTCTGCTGGGCCGTTGTTTTCTGCTGGGCCATTGTCTTCTGCTGGGCCGTTGTCTTCTGCCGGGCTGTTGTCTTCTGCTGGGCTGTTGTCTTCTGCTGGACCGTTTTCTTCTTCTGGATCTCTGTCTTTTGCTGGGCCGTTGTCTTTTGCTGGACCGTTTTCTTCTTCTGGATCTTTGTCTTCTGCTGGGCCGTTGTCTTCTGCTGGCCCGTTGTCTTCTGCTGGATCTTTGTCTTTTGCTGGGCCGTTGTCTTTTGCTGGGCCGTTGTCTTCTGCTGGGCCGTTGTCTTCTGCTGGACCGTTGTCTTCTGCTGGATCTTTGTCTTTTGCTGGGCCGTTGTCTTTTGCTGGGCCGTTGTCTTTTGCTGGGCCGTTGTCTTTTGCTGGGCCGTTGTCTTTTGCTGGGCCGTTGTCTTTTGCTGGGCCTTTGTCTTTTGCTGGGCCTTTGTCTTTTGCTGGGCCTTTGTCTTTTGCTGGGCCGTTGTCTTTTGCTGGGCCGTTGTCTTCTGCCAAACCTTTGTTCTGGTTACTTTCAGCATCTGCATACACCACAGGGAACACAGATACTGCGGCGAGCCCCTATACACATTAGATGGACCATCTATCCTGCCAAAATTTGGACCTATTAATCCTAATGTTTATGCAAGGCCGTATATACCCAGGGCCTGTGCCTTGGGCGGCAATGTTAAGTAAGCAATAAAAAAAAAGAGGGATCACCCTGTTGTACTCAGTCGGAGTGCCTAGGACAGCTGTATATGGCTGGATATATGGATATATGCGTCACCAACATATACCCACAGCAATACCATGTGTTATATTCACCATTGAGCTGATCAGCACTGCTAGAGGAGGCCAGAGACGTGGAGGTATCATACGCTGATCATTTTTCGCTGTCAGGATGAGAGGCCGTTACTTTACTGTCTATTTTGCAGCGGTTCCTATTTTGTCCAGGATGATGGTGTGGAGTCCGGCCTCCATTCAGCCGCATTGTCTCTATTCATACAGACACTAAGCTCCAATAACTCTATAATTATTGGGTCTACACAATGGACTCTCCGGCTCACAATACACCGCGCTCTCCGGCTCACAATACAACGAGACCGAGTACTTTGTGGAGATCAATGCTGCAACGTGAAATGAGACGTCGTCTACGCTCCGCCACTTAACCCCTCGGGGCACGGAGCCAGTGATAATCAGCTGAACCATTAGAGACGGCCTTAAAGCATTCAATACGGCAATTTCCACATCTCATCTCGGTATATTAGGCATCAGCTTGTGCAGACACACGTCTCTCCCTGATATTAATGAGAAATTATTAGTTTCCCCTACAAAACCCAAGAGCAATTAACCGTCCAAGAGGACGGAAGATGCAGATCTTCCATTCATTTATCCTTGGAGCCTCCCTTCATTCCATCCTTATTTATTGGCAGCCATAACGTGAGGTTAGTCAGAGATTACGCAACAATTGTACCTAATATACACAATGCTACATCATACATACAAGCTAAGGAAACTATACATAACGCATAGCGCCACCTGTGTCGATAGGCCGTGACTGGTATTGCAGCCAAGCCCCGTTATTATAGGATTATTATACTCCGCCAGACACGGCCCCAAAATATTATATATACATAAGTTCTATTTTCATGTTGTAAGGGGAACACATTAAAGGGAACCTGTCCTATTGGACAAATAGTCTGATCTGCGTGGTATCGAGCAGGAGGTGCTGAGCAGATCGATATATAGTTTGGTTGGAGAAGTTCCAGGATAACCTCAGTTCATTCTGGTTTTAAGAAGTCAAGTGGGCGGTGCTACTCAGTGATTGACAGCTACGTGTGACTACGTGTACATAGAAAACTGTCATTCACTGAGTAGGACCGCCCACTTGACTGCTTAAATGAGCAGAGGTTTACATGAATAAATGATAAGTTATCCTGGGACGTTCCCCACTAACCTATGTATGACTCAGCTCAGCTCCTCAGGCTCTGTAAAATGGTGCTTGCAGATTGGACTGTATTTTTAATGTGACGGATTCCCTTTCAATGTGACAGGTTCCCTTTCAATGTGACAGCTTCCGTTTACCATGTTTGTGACGGTCTGGACCCCTCAGTAAATGTTTAATTCTAAAATTAAAAGTGAATTATTACACAGTTCTCATTGAATTTATAGAAGAAGTCCCACAACGATGAAAAAAAAAATCACTGTCAGACAGGGGGCTGTGGGAACATAATAAAGAATGTATACTTACCCATCCCCGTTCCCTTACAGGGCTGCCTTACCGATCTCTGACAGCCACCGGCCTACAGCAGCTCCTGTAGCATTATGTACCCAGCTGATGGATTGCCCGCTCAGCCAATCAGTGACAGGGGCGGGACAGCACTGCAATCACTTAGACAGAGCCGTGACATTGCAGGAGCAGGAGACAAGGTGGGCCAGGAATCCGGCTAATAATGACATTGAGCGGCTGTCCGACTCTGCCGAACGTGGTCCTCCCGTGGCCTCGCTTAGTAAACATGGGCCGGTATATTAATCTATTCTGCTGACGTCCGTACGGCCTCTGAATCCAGATTGCAGAATGTAAATTGTGATTAGAGGGAAGGTGAGGCCTCGTTGTGTCTGTGCCAGAGCTGTGCCTCCTCTGCATTGTTCCCGCCACCTTTCCCATCCCGCTACATTTTATCTAATACCAATTTGTTCCCTGACTCCAATCGCTTTATTTGCACATGAAAATCAAAGTGACCTAAAAAACAAAGCTGAGTCCTCGTGTACGCCGATGTGCCAGTACAGCGCCAACAAGCGAACCTGGGGTGGGGATGGGGGATGGGATTGGTCTGATGTTACCAAGTGCACCGCTCTACTTTATTAGTTCACTCATATGATATGTACTGATAGAAATCTATTGAATCTATTCCATTTAAAGGGGCACTCTTTAGTCTTCCAGTACTTATCAGCTGCTGTATGTCCTGCAGGAAGTGGTGTATTCTTTCCAGTCTGACACAGTGCTCTCTGCTGCCACCTCTGTCCATGTCAGGAACTGTCCAGAGCAGCAGCAAATCCCCATAGAAAACCTCTCCTGCTCCTGACATGGACAGAGGTGGCAGCAGAGAGCGCTGTGTCAGACTTGAAAGAATACACCATTTCCTGCAGGACATACGACAGCTGAAAGACTGGAGATTTTTAAATAGAAGAATCATTCTGTATTTATTGCCCATATAACGCCCCCTCACCACCACTATTCCTACAGGGTCACCTGTTTCATTCCAGCTCAGCTGCCTGCATTCGTTTCACTGCTGTCGCTGGGTCATGTGACCGGCAAATTAAATGGGTTTATGAAGGTCAGGGAGTGGTCCGTCTTGTGTCAGCTGACTATGAACTACTGGATGACATCATCATAAAAGTTTAGGAATACTGTACACTCCAGGTGGGGACTCCCCCTGCAAGCGCAGAGAAGAGGCTCCACCCCCATCTCTCTGCACAACCAGGGGCATTATGGGAAATATAATTGTCATAGGAAATCATTTCAGCGGGAAAATAGGAATCAAGATGGTAGTAGCCACTTTGGCTAAAACACTGAAGCGCAAGGCATAGACAAGAAGCTCTAGATTATTCTACAGTATAATACTAGTCAATGCTGCGAGAAAAGTAATAAGATTTCACAGGCCCCTTTAAGTCAGCTATCATGATATAAACCCTTTAAGAGAATGAAATCCGTCACTAATAGATTGTTGGGGCTTTGTTGTTATAGAGGATATAATGGCAGTGAGTGTGATCAGCGTGCGGCAGGGGATCTGACGGCTATAGATGCAGCATCTCACCTCTTCCTGTGACCCCTCACCCCGCAGAAGTGGAGAGAAGAGAAGAATTAAGACGTCTCAATCACAGGACGGCTCTTCTAGCGCTAAGTGGGGAAATCACAATGCTGGGAGTCTGACTGTCAATTTGATGCTGTAACCTGAGGGTTTTCTATGGGAGATATGAATATGCTATGTAATCCGCAGCTGATGATTATACACCACTATGATGATATAAGGAGGATAGGTGGAATAAAGTCGCCCAGTCTCCCCAGTGCTCCCATCACAGAGTGACAGGTTGTTTTTCATCCAAAGAAAAGCAATTGCTGGGCCGCGACCTAGGATAGCTGGGGGTCACTATATATGTGTCAGACGGGTTTCGGTGATATACTCTCCAGTGGCCTCACCTACTCAGAAGTGATCTTCATCATAACCTGAAGCAGAAAGAAGACAGACTTCCAGCTGGTTAGAGGTTGGAGCCTCCTGGATTATATGACATATATATATATATATATATATATATATATATATATATATATATATGGAATGTTTACGGACCAATATTTATGTACGGTAAAAACTTGGAACTCGATGGGTAAAGAATCCCAATTGTTCCCTATACGTGCTGTAGATGTAGAGGTTTTCTATGGGGATTTTCTGCTGCTCTGGACACTTCCTGACATGGACAGAGGTGGCAGCAGAGAGCGCTGTGTCAGACTGGAGGACATACAGCAGCTGATAAATACTTCCTGCAGGACATACAGCAGCTGATAAATATTGGAAGCCTTGAGAATTTTTAATATAAATAAATTACAAATCACTGGCACTTTCTGGCACTAGTTGATCTGAAGTAAAACCCCTTTAAGGCTCATACAATGCTTTGGCAATCAACCCCATTCCTGAATGGATGTGAACTTCAGCCTCTTGTACTGATGAAAATTACTATTGCTATTCTGTAGGATTATTAACACTTAGCAAGGGGCCTGGTATTACTATATAGATGGGATCTCTTCTGCTGGCTGAGAAATTATACAAGCTTTACCCTATTAGATGTTATATACTCGACCATCTTTACCATATATGATATAGTGAGCTGCCTTCCAACTACTGATTAGAAACCCCGGGCCCGGCATTTTAGGGCCCTATTACATGGAGCAATAGTCTGCTGAATCAGGCCGATTGTGCAGATGTGGTGTCCCAACACAGGTGTTTTTCTGTCTCCTGTGCACCTGTCCAAAAGCCTTTTTCTCTCAGGTTAAACTGTTGATGAGGTACTCTACTCTACTGACCAATGGGAGGTTCTCTTTTCGTCTAACCTATTGGGGGAGATTTAGCAAACTGGTGTAAAGTAGCATTGTCTTAGTTGCCCCTAGCAACCAATCAGATTCCACCTTTCATTTTTCCCCACTATCTTTCTCCTGCACACACTCATCCCCACCACTGACAGGCAGGCATACGTAGGCCTCTGTAGGAGGAGTTACATGGTCGAGGAAGCGCAGTAAGTTCCTACCAGATTCTCAGAGATGAAAGACACAGAAACCACTGTTCTGGCTGTAGTTAAGCCAGGGCCTGGCTGATGCCAGGACTCCTGTCGAGGACAATGAAGTCAGTCTAGTCTAGACACAAGAGTGTATAGATGCCGCAAGAGACAACCAGTTCTTCTATTAGTCCTACCATGTTTAGTATGCAGTGCTAAGCAAAGGTAACCAAGGAACACCCTGACCTACGCCGAGAACATGTATACACAAAGCAGGGCAGTATCCTGAAACAAGAGAAACTAGCCTTGATAGGACAAAGCAGCCAGTACTGAAGGCCTATGTATCTTATCGCGCAGTGCAGGTAACTGGGACACCTCTGGACACTTAGCTACACCCAGATAACCACGAATGGGGCTTATATTACTCTGACAGGATGGGTAGCCCGCAACTGTAGGGCAGAAGGTGGTAAGACCAATGCCTATACACAAATACAAATAAACACATCACTACAAGGTATTTCTCTAGGTTCCGGCAGAGTACACAGCTACATTGGGTTGGGGCTCCTCTGGCCAACTCCTCTCCTCTCTTCTATTCTTCAAGCACCGCTACAACTACCTCTCTTCTCTCTTACTACTCTCAATCACCTCCGCAAGCACAAGGTCAAACACTAAATCTGTGTAAAGATTTATCTGTTTTACTGTACTGTAAAATACTGCACTAAATAAGTCAAATATAATTTTTTATTTTTTTCTATCTTCTTCCACCCTGAGCAGGGTCTCGGGAGGGTGGGTGAGGATGGTTTGGGTTGTGGGGGTTTCTTTTTGTAGGGATATAATCATGTTTTTAGTTTTAAATTATTGTGACATGTATATGTGGAAAGTTGGTCATTGTTAATTTTTGGAAAATAAAAACAAATATTTTAATTAAAAAAAAAAAGATTTATCTATTTTGTGAAATATCACTGGGACTCGCTGTTATATTCTATACGCACCAGCACCCATACACACAGCACCGTACACCTTGGGTCATTTTTCCCCTTTCTGTGGGTGGCGGTACCGACTTTCAAGGTGGGTCAGTTGCCACTCAGGACTACCGTGATAAGAGCCCAAGGGACCCACTACAACCCTGCAGGTTACCGACCATTAGGGGAACACGGCCAGCCATACAAACAGGTACCAACATCACACCTGAGTGCTGGACAAGCACTGGCGTCACGACTATAAGGCACCGTGCACAGGGAGCAAAAGTGGCGGAATTCAGTGCGGAGAGAGGAGGCGCGTGAGTCTCCCATAGACTGTCAATCTGACAGGGAGGTTGACCGCTCCGACGCGGAATTACGTCTCTAGACTACCTACGGGGGGGGGGGGCTGGGGAGGGGGGGGATAGGTAGTCTTTCTGGTAAGGGGTTGTGACCCACAGATTGCAGCCACCAAGAGCCTCTATATAACCAGACCCTAGGTACCCCAGTCCGCCACTGTCGATAGCTATGCTTTATAACTCTGGCGGCATGCTGCCCGTCTTCTCTATAGAGGGCTGATGATGAGTTTTCTAGCTGATCTTTCGGCCATTCAGGAGCTTCATTGTTCTTAAAGGAGCTTTATAGGAGCTTTTCTCCTCCCTGTGTTTGCCGCCTCCTTATTGTCCCTTTATGCGTCTGTACGGCCCTTGATATTTCCATTATAGGACACAGACAATCTGACTAGATTAAGTCTCATTGCTGCGGCCGGCCGACTGACTGCAACAAAGGTGTTTACAAAGAAAAAGCGAAAGGCTGGAGCCTGCGCCGGGCTCTCAATCCGCAGTCGCTGACTAATGTCGCCTCTCCCTTTCATCCTGCAATAGGCAGAAGCAATAAGGTATCTTTTATCTGGGAAGCAATGGGGATTTGCAGCCACGTCTACGGGGATCGGACGTGTTATGAATAAATCATCCGAGCAGCATTCTACTATCTATTCCGACTGGTTTTTCTATTTGAGGAGTTTTCAGGACTCGCGGAGAGGAACAAACAACTAAAAACCCATCATACATCTCCTCCTCTCCCTAAAACAGTTTTATCCATCTGAAAGTGTTTATCCGGAAAACATCACTCGAAATACAAAAAAAATGGAATTCAGGGTTACAACATGTAATGTTATACTAAGAAAACTAGGAACTTATAGAAGTGAGTTTTTTTAAAACGTTTTAGTTTTTTCCCCCTTGAAGGCTATGTTCACACTATGTGTTTTTCATAACAAGAAAGGGCGTTCTTGTCATAGAGAAATGTACAAGTCAGTTATCTCCGGCCATTGTGCATTGATTTTAATGCAATTTTCAATGCAACAACAGCCGTTGTCTGTACCTTGTATGAACATAGCCTAAAGTCCCTATTCCACGGAACGATTATCGTTTCGTGGAATATAAGGCAACCATCGGCCGACATCGTTCATGTCGGTTGATCGTTGCAGTTGTTTGTCTTTCAAGCATGTTGAAAAACTAACGACTGTGATAGCAGCGATCTGCTGCCGTCCATCCGTGGAATAGGAGCGGCGTCAGCAGACCACCACTATCCCCTATGGGCTGCCCGGATGACCAGCGATCACCCGGGCAGCCCAGCTGCAGCTCCTTGTGGCCGCCCCCGCACTCAACTGCTGAGCGGGAGGGGCGCTGACAGCACTCATTTGCTCCCCCTATGCTGCGTTTACACGGAACGATTATCGAGCAAATTTGCATGATAATGATCAAATTCAAACGATAATCGTACGTGTAAACGCAGCGAACGATCAAGCGAAGAGCGAGAAATCGTTCATTTTGATTTTACAACATGTTCTAAAATCGTCGTTCGTGAAAAAATTTGCAGATCGTTCCGTGTAAACAGTCATTCACCGATTTTCCCTATGTGCGAGATAGGCTTAAGCGATCGCAAAACGATCGCAAAATGATTTTTCCGTACGATGTATTGTTTCGTCTAAACGCTGATTGTTCTAAAAAAAACATTGTTCTTTCGATATCGTTATTCGTGCGATCGGGCGAATTATCGCTCCATGTAAACCCAGCAATAGTCGCAATTTTTTTTTTTAATAATGATCAGCGTTTAGACGGAACAATATATCGTATGGAAAAATCGTTTTGCGATTGTTTTGCTTAAGTCTATGTCGCACATAGGTTAAATCGGTGAACGACTGTTTACACGGAACAAATTTTTTGCAAACGACCGACCAACGATGATTTGAGAACATGTTCTAAAACCAAAATGAACGATTTCTCGCTCGTCGCTTGATCGTTCTCTGTGTTTACACGTACGATTATCGTTCGAATTCGATCGTTATCGCGCAAATTCGCACGATAAACGTTCCGTGTAAACGCAGCATAATAGAGAGAATGATTAGCCGATGAAATGATCATAGGCTGATTGTTTCTTTAGGTCCAGACCTAAAATCTTGGGGCACGCATCGCTACGTGTAATAGCTACATGTAATAGCAATGCACGGCCGTCAGCTGATGATTGTAGTAGAAAATAATAAAGTACACCTATACACCAAGTGATGCACGCCCGACACCCGATGATTTTAGGTCAGGACCTAAAGAAATGATCAGCCGATGATCGTTTTATCGGCTGATTGTTCTAATTTCTAATGATGTCCGTGCAGCCCTTGCTGCCCGATAGTCGGCCCGTCTAATTGCTCACGCCGAGCTAGCAGATCTGTGCTTGTTTACAGTTTATGATCGGGCCGTGTAATAGGGCCCTACGGCTGCATTCACACACGCTTGTCTGCTATGGTTGGCGGTTTACGGCTTTAAAAAAATGGACTGTAAATCTGTCCAAATGTCTGGTAAAAATGCAAAACACACCTCAAAAAAGGGACCAATTGTTTTTTTTCCCATACACACATAGGGGGAGATTTATCATACATGGTGTAAAGTGAAACTGGCTCAGTCGCCCCTAGCAACCAATCAGATTCCACTTTTAATTCCTCACAGACTCTTTGGAAAATGAAAGGTGGAATCTGATTGGTTGCTAGGGGCAACTGAGCCAGTTTCACTTTACACCATGTTTGATAAATCTCCCCAAATGTCTCCTTGGTGACTCGCATGTGTGATCGGTGGATTGCTTGTACAGTACACTGCAAAAGTAATGTATGGATGGAAGTAATGTAAGGACCTGGAGGCCTTCACTAGATCCCCGGCTGCCATGACAACCATGACTTCACTGAGTATAATGGTTGAAATCAAAGTCATCTCCGATCCTGGCTGCTGACAGTGGATGTCATGTATGGCGTTCAGCTCCTAAAATAAAAGGCTTACATACCCAAACCACCACCGCCAGTATAAAGTATATGGGGGGCTTCCCGAGTCTCCACCAACAGATGATGTCAATGGACATAGGAGTCAATGTAATGGATTTTCACTGCCTGACCCTTTTGTTCTTGGAAGGATAAGCCGGCACCAGGACTGTCTGCCTGTGGCCTATCTCTCCTCTCTCTATAGGTAAGACATGAACGTTCTGTGGTGAGCCCCTGGATGATGTTGTAGCGGTGGGACGGCCGGTCACTTGCTAGATGGAAGTGTGACGCCACTACTGTGGAGATACAGACGAACCTTTTGGGCTTTGTCACATGACGCTAGTGCCTGGTGGGCACACAGGTGTGATGGCACGCCTGCTTTTAAGATGTAAGGTCGGTTGTACCATTTTCCCCTGTGGTCGGTGTCCTGTCGGGTTGCTGCAGGGTCCCTTGGGATAGTGTAGTTACAGGTGGTCAGAGCGGTGTGGTAACCCTCCCAAATAGTGGTAGGACCCCCCCCCCCCACCCCCACCCACAGATAGGGGAAATGTCCTAAGATTGCGGTGTATATGCTGTGCAGGTGGTGATGAATAATCACAGACTCGGGGGATAACGTTGACTTGGTTAACTACTTGTAAATGTGCAGCAGATAATACAACGAATCTTGATATACACTTGATACAGTTCCAATAAATACTCAAACATAGAACCACCAGATCTGTGTGATAAGTGCGGAGTAGGATGTAGTAGAGTTGGTAGAGTTGTACTGAGGTAGCGTAGTAGAGAGAAGATTGCCGTGAGAGTCTCAACCCAAGTAGTAATGTGCTCAGCCGGGATGTTGGAGTGTATAGGAGAATACTTGTAGAAGAAGAAGAAATCAACCTGTGCCCATCTATTGACCTTTTCCTATAGTCTTCACACTACCTGATGCCCACTAGCTTTGGCTGAACCGTACTAATAGGTGACACAGGCCCCAGACCCTGTTACCTGGGATGAGTAGAGTGCTGAGGGTTTCCTGCTGACACTTACGTTGCGAGATGGAGTTCATAGACTTTCAAGTAACTTTGCTCCACCCGGATCAGTTCCTAGCTCTTTGGCTCTTTCGTGGATACCGTCCTGCACTGTGGTTACTCCTAGTCCTCGGCATGGGTTGAGATAATCTGTTGGCTAGTCCTCTCCTGAAGGGCTTAGCACTGCATCACACAGCGTGTGGATGCTTCAGGAAAGAAGTTTGTAAGAGGGCACTGTTCTGCCTCCTACCCATGCAGGGTACAGACTAAGACTGCGATTTGTTAGGGGGGACCTGGCAGAGGGCCAGGGCCCAGGTAGAACCACTGAGAAGAGCTAACTGAGCTGCGTCCTTTCTTCTTCAAGACTCCCCCTCACCCAAGGGAATAACTTCCTAACCAGCGTGTGTGCTGCATTGTGGTTGGGTGGAAAGAGTGCAATAAAGGCATAGAGAAGAGAGAATAGGTCAGAAGGGAGAAATCCCACTGGACAACAGAATCTGGTGCATAGACAAACAGTAACCCTTTAGTATACTTCAGCCGTGCAGCTTCTAGACTTTAGTTACACACTATAGTGACATCTAGTGGTCATCTTCAGTGACACAACAGCTATAGCAAAATCACAGACAAGTATAGACGACTTTGCGAGGGGTGTAAAGAATAGTAACACCCACAGTGGGACACCACACAATGTTCAATGGCGGGGTGCATTCCTCTTAAAACCATGCAGCAGGTCAGACGTCAGGTTGATCTTCACCCCCACAGCACATAACATATCAACATGTCCCACTATATAGTAACAGTATATCAAATCCTAAACATGGGAAAAATGCAATGCTTCTTTTCTCCTGCGGGGGGCACTGCACAAAGTAACATCATATTTTATTCTTGCTGTTTGTCTGAAAAAACTTCAGTGAAGATGAAGCGATTAATAATTTCGATTTTTCCATCACATATAAACTGCCTGAGGAGCTCCCGCCTAGTAGGTTAGCAGGAGTATTGATCTGGAGCATAACAAAGCCGCGTTACCAGACGTCAGCTTCTGATGTTAGGGATGTTATTAATATTAAATAGTCTCGGCTTAGTAAGTACATTGTCTATTGCAGGAGTAATTTAGTTTATATAACATGGAGATCCTGACATGCCCTGCACAGTCCATTCTACATCAACCCAGAGATGTCTATAGGAGATCTGAGGACTGTGAAGGAAAACTCGCTGTCAGGTTCCTGGAGCCAATCCATAACTATATGACCCCTGTGGATGGTGCATTGTCTTGCTGACTCCTGCCTTCTTGTCTTAAAGGGGTAGTTCACAACAACAACAAAAAAATCTTTCAAATCCACTGGTGCCAGAAAGTGCTGAAGATTTGTAATTACTTCTATTAAAAAAAATCTCCAGTGTTCCAGTACTTATCATCTGCTGTATGTCCTGAAGGAGGTGGTGTATTCTTTCCAGTCTGACACAGTGCTCTCTGCTGCCACCTCTGTCCATGTCAGGAACTGTCCAGAGCAGTAGCAAATCCCCATAGAAAACTTCTGCTCTGGACAGTTCCTGACATGGACAGAGGTGGCAGCAGAGAGCACTGTGTCAGAAAGAATACACCACTTCCTGCAGGACATACAGCGGCTGATAAGTACTGGAACACTGGAGATTTTTTAATAGAAGTTAATTACAGATCTCTGGCACCAGTTGATTTGACAGAGAAAAAAAAATTGGTAAACAACCCCTTTAATGCCAGCCAGGACAAGGCTCACAGAAAGCGAACGACGCATTGTAGTTTTTGTTTTTTTTTAATAAATCTTGCACTTTCATGGCCTGTTCACACTGAGCATTGTTGCGATTCCTTTGCTCGGTTGCGCTTTCTCAATAGAGGCTATGACTATAAAAAACTGGGAGTGCCGTCTCTGATGTGACCTACCAGCTCTGCAGCGCCTCCCCATGACAGCATGGCGCCTGGCAGTCTGGAGGTGAAGGAAAATTAAGCCCCTCAGTTCCAAACCTGGCTCTTCTGTTGAGAAAACAGGGGAGGGGGGCATATAATGTGAGTAGGCCCCCTCTCTAAGCAGTCCGGGGCCTTCCAGACCTCCTAACCCCGATGACCAGACCGCACTTTTATGGGGGTCGCTAAAGGGTAATAGTAAATAGAGGAAAGAGATATAAAGTATAATGACTCTGCCCTTTACCAGCAGGGGCCTCCTATATACTATATATCATTTATTAACGTGTCAAAGCCAATAAAGGACAATGAGAGGACTCGGCGTGAATCATTATATGTCTGACATCTCCCATCACACAGGATCTGCGTCTGTTCCCCCGCAGCATGGCGTCCACCTGGTGAAGCATATATAGATATATAGATTATTATAACCCATGGTGGGAAATAACAGAAAGCGGACGCTGATGAATGACATTCTCTCATTATAATTTTATTCCTCTCATTTAGTTCATCAGGTGATTCTTATGTTTTATTTTATTCTACAAAGGATGAAGAGTGAAAGAAATAATGAATCTGTGAGATGTAATCGCCATTGTGTTTTATGCTACCAAATCGAATAAATCGGCTGCAAAGCCATTGCCTTAAAGGGGCTGGTCGGATTTAGTCATAGAAAGGCCCCCCCCCCCCCCCCCCCCCCCCCCCCGCTCCTGAGGCCCTCTGTGTGAATTCATAGCTGAATAACTATGAGAAGTGGGTATATGGGGTATAAAATACTTGCTTCCCTCACGGATGTGTTACGGAGATCTATCTATCTATTTGTGTGTGTGTGTGTGTGTGTGTGTCGTAAGCAAATAACACCCCTGAAGAAGAAGCCTCTAGGGATCTACAGTATAAATCTTAGGGTACTATTACACAGAACCATAATCGGCTGAATCGGCCCGATTCGGCCGATTATCGTTCTGTGTACTAAAGACAACGATCAGCCGATGATCGTTGTCATCGGCTGATCGTTGATATAAGTTCAGACCTATAATCGTCGGGCGCCGACCGTGCACCGCTACGTGTAATAGCGGTGTGCGGCCGACGCTGACGATTAGCAAAGAAGAATACATACCTAATCTATGGTGCAGGGCTCCTCTTCCTCAGAGCTTCTTACCGGGTCCCGTGCGCTCCGGCTTCTCAGCGGCCTGTGTCAGCTGATAGGCCCCTCGGCCAATCACAGCAGAGACAAGCCGATGTGAAGCTGAAGTGCGCGGACCCGGGGAGAAGTTAAGAAGAAGAGGAACCCTGGACCATGGATTAGGTATGTATACAGTTTAAACAAAGGCTACAAGGACATCGGTAACGATGTCCCTGCAGCCCTTGTTTAACGATTGTTGGGCCGTATAATAGGCCAAGTAAACGAGCAACGATCTAGCAGATCGCTGCTCGTTTACAGGTATTATCGGGCCCCCATCGGCCCGTGTAATACCACCCTTACACTGCATTGTATTGCCTACAGGAGTGTAACTAGGGTCCAGCCCATAGCAAACTCCCCCGTCTTACTATAGTTGTTGCCCCTGTTTGTTATCCCAGTAGATAGCATATATTAGGCATTCCCCTGAAGATAGTGTCCCCCATAAAAGACATCCCCCCTAGTGTCCCCCATGTTAGATATCTCCCCTAGTGTCCCCCATGTTAGACATCTCCCCTAGTGTCCCCCATGTTAGACATCTCCCCTAGTGTCCCCCATGTTAGACATTTCCTCTAGTGTCCCCCATGTTAGACATCTCCCCTAGTGTCTCCCATGGTAAACATCTCCCCTAGCATCCGATGTGGTAGGCATCTCCCCTATTGTCCCCCATGGTATAAATCTCTCTTAGTGCCCCCCATGGTAGACATTTCCTTTACTGTCCCCCATGGTAGGCATCTCCCCTAGTGTCCCCCATGGAAGACATCTCCCCTAGTGTTCCCCATGGTAGGCATCTCCACTAGTGTCCCCCATGATAGGCATCTCCCCTAGTGTCCCCCATGGAAGACATCTCCCCTAGTGTCCCCCATGGTTGGCATCTCCCCTAGTGTCCCCCATGGTAGACATTTCCTCTAGTGTCCCCCATGGTAGACATCTCCCCTAGTGTCCCCCATGGTAGACATTTCCTCTAGTGTACCCCATGATAGACATCTCCCCTAGTAGTAGACATCTCCCCTAGTGTACCCCATGATAGACATCTCCCCTAGTGGTAGACATCTCCCCTAGTGTCTCCCATAATAGACACCTCCCCTAGTGTCCTCTATGGTAGGCATCTCCTCTAGTGTTCCCCATGGTAAACATCTCCCCTAGTGTACCCCATGGTAGGCATCTCCCCTCATGCCCCCCCATGGTAAACATCTCCCCTAGTGTCCTCCATGGTAGGCATCTCCTCTAGTGTCCCCCGTGGTAGACATCTCCCCTAGTGTCTTCCATTGTAGCCATCTCCCCTAGTGTCCCCCATGGAAGACATCTCCCCTTGTGTCCCCCATGTTAGACATCTCCCCTATTGTCCGCCATGGTAGGCATCTCCTCTAGTGTCCCCCATGATAGGCATCTCCCCTAGTGTCACCCGTGGTAGGCATCTCCCCTAGTGTCCCCCTTGGTAGGCATTTCCTTTACTGTCCCCCATGGTAGGCATCTCCCCTAGTGTCCCCCATGGAAGACATCTCCCCTAGTGTTCCCCATGGTAGGCATCTCCACTAGTGTCCCCCATGATAGGCATCTCCCCTAGTGTCCCCCATGGAAGACATCTCCCCTAGTGTCCCCCATGGTTGGCATCTCCCCTAGTGTCCCCCATGGTAGACATTTCCTCTAGTGTCCCCCATGGTAGACATCTCCCCTAGTGTCCCCCATGGTAGACATTTCCTCTAGTGTACCCCATGATAGACATCTCCCCTAGTAGTAGACATCTCCCCTAGTGTACCCCATGATAGACATCTCCCCTAGTGGTAGACATCTCCCCTAGTGTCTCCCATAATAGACACCTCCCCTAGTGTCCTCTATGGTAGGCATCTCCTCTAGTGTTCCCCATGGTAAACATCTCCCCTAGTGTACCCCATGGTAGGCATCTCCCCTCATGCCCCCCCATGGTAAACATCTCCCCTAGTGTCCTCCATGGTAGGCATCTCCTCTAGTGTCCCCCGTGGTAGACATCTCCCCTAGTGTCTTCCATTGTAGCCATCTCCCCTAGTGTCCCCCATGGAAGACATCTCCCCTTGTGTCCCCCATGTTAGACATCTCCCCTATTGTCCGCCATGGTAGGCATCTCCTCTAGTGTCCCCCATGATAGGCATCTCCCCTAGTGTCACCCGTGGTAGGCATCTCCCCTAGTGTCCCCCTTGGTAGGCATCTCCCCTAGCATCCAACTGGGGCCCAGCCCATATAAAACTCCCCCATCTTACTATAGTTAATGCCCCTGTTTGTTATCCCAGTAGATAGCATATATTAGGCATTCCCCTGAAGATAGTCCCCCATGGTAGGCATCTCCTCTAGTGTCCCCCATGGTAGGCATCTCCTCTAGTGTCCCCCATGGTAGGCATCTCCCCTCGTGTCCCCCATGGTAGGCATCTCCTCTAGTGTCCCCCATGGTAGGCATCTCCTCTAGTGTCCCCCATGGTAGGCATCTCCCCTCCTGTCCCCCATGGTAGGCATCTCCTCTAGTGTCCCCCATGGTAGGCATCTCCCCTCGTGTCCCCCATGGTAGGCATCTCCTCTAGTGTCCCCCATGGTAGGCATCTCCTCTAGTGTCCCCCATGGTAGGCATCTCCCCTCGTGTCCCCCATGGTAGGCATCTCCTCTAGTGTCCCCCATGGTAGGCATCTCCCCTCGTGTCCCCCATGGTAGGCATCTCCTCTAGTGTCCCCCATGGTAGGCATCTCCTCTAGTGTCCCCCATGGTAGGCATCTCCCCTCGTGTCCCCCATGGTAGGCATCTCCTCTAGTGTCCCCCATGGTAGGCATCTCCTCTAGTGTCCCCCATGGTAGGCATCTCCCCTCGTGTCCCCCATGGTAGGCATCTCCTCTAGTGTCCCCCATGGTAGGCATCTCCCCTCGTGTCCCCCATGGTAGGCATCTCCTCTAGTGTCCCCCATGGTAGGCATCTCCCCTCGTGTCCCCCATGGTAGGCATCTACTCTAGTGTCCCCCATGGTAGGCATCTCCCCTCGTGTCCCCCATGGTAGGCATCTCCTCTAGTGTCCCCCATGGTAGGCATCTCCCCTAGTGTCCTCCATGGTAGACATCTTTCCTAGTGTCCCCCATGATAGACACCTCCCCTAGTGTCTTCCATGGTAGGCATCTCCTCTAGTGTCCCCCATGGTAAACATCTCCCCTAGTGTCCTCCATGGTAGGCATCTCCCCTAGTATCCCCGGTGGTAGACATCTCCCCTAGTGTCCCCGGTGGTAGACATCTCCCCTAGTGTCCCCCATGGAAGACATGTCCTCTAGTGTTTTCCATGGCAGGCATCTCCTCTAGTGTCCCCCATGGTAGGCATCTCCCCTCGGGTCCCCCATGGTAGGCATCTCCTCTAGTGTCCCCCATGGTAGACATCTCCCCTGGTGTCCTCCATGGTAGGCATCTCCCCTCGGGTCCCCCATGGTAGGCATCTCCTCTAGTGTCCCCCATGGTAGGCATCTACCCCTAGTGTCCCCCTTGGTAGGCATCTCCCCTAGCATCCAACGTGGTAGGCATATCCCCTAGTGTCCCCCATGGTAGGCATTTCCCCTAGTGTCCCCCATGGTAGCATCTCCCCTAGTGTCCCCCCATGATGGGCACCTCTACTGCTATCCCCCCATAGATAGTCTCCCCTAGTGTCCTATCCTCCACAGTACATAGTGTCTCCCATAGTAGGCATCTCCCTTGGTAGTATAATGACAGCTCAGGAGGCCCAATGCATTGCAGGGATGGGCCCCCTGATGCAGTACACCCCTGATTGTCTAGTACCAGCATACACTATCCCTCCCTCTATATGATACTCATCCACTTGCACAGCTAACCTTCAGCAAACTTTGCCTACATAAACAGTACAAGAAAAGAAACTTTGTAATATATCTTATCAGACAAAAATTCTTCTCTTGTTATAAGCATCTTATCCTCTTGTGTTTACTGGTTACCACCTATAATGTGATCGCTGATCGTATAAAAGCTGGGGGTGGGGGGTGACAGTATTAGACGCCCGCCATACTGGGCTCTAACTATACGTTGCGTACATTTTTGGCGCTCCATCCATCGCATTGTATGAACCAGTAAAAAGCTTCTCTAGCAGCCGAATAAAGAAATAAAAGGACAGCTATTTTTTCCTTGCCCGTTCTCCATCCAATTATTTTGTACCTTTCGGCACTTTTAACATTTCTTTTTTTATAAAAGATTGAGAAATGTCCAACTTTTATCTACGCTGGAGACCCTGAGAGGAGCTGGATGACACAGCTAATTCCTATTTATTTTATTATCCTCCATCTTCCGAAGGAATAAGTATCACATTTTAGAAATCGCGGATAAATGTACGTCTGGCGCACAACCCCTCGAAGCTCTTGTATCGGTGGCACAGTAACCACGGCAACTGCTCTCCAACATGCCGCGATGTGTCACTGTCCGATGGTCGTTGAATGGATTATCCTCCGTCTCCAAGTCCAAAGCTTTCACATTGAGAACAATAAGAGAGGAATTAAAGTGGAAGAGTACTTATCTAGAACAATCCGGAACATCAGACGTCTCCACTCTACAGAGTTCTTCACGACTCCTTTAGCAGTACTAAAGCAACTCATAAAGTAAAAGGGCAAGGTAAGGTAGAGTAAGTTAGAAGAACTAAGGAAAATAAAATAAAAAAAAAAAGATTGGGCTTTTTTGGACAATAAAAGTGTATATAGTGGAGGAATTGTCCCCGGTGAAGGGTGTGGCGTTACAGGCAATGCTGCATGGGAGAGAAGGATGCAAATAAGCTCTCTCAGAGGGACTCTGTCCCGTTAGCGCCCCCTAATGGTAGATCCCCTGTGAGTAAATGTCTGACCTTTGCATGGGTTTCTGGCTTAGCTAATATATATATAGTAAATGAAAGGTCAGACACTGACTGGCAGGGTAGGTACTGCCACCAGGTGGCACTAGAGAGGTGGCCCTCATCCATATACAATGGTACCTTGGTTTAAGAGTAACTTGGATTAAGAGCGTTTTGGTTTAAGAGCTCACTGTTTTTCAGAATTGTGACTTGGTTGCTTTGGTTTATGAGCTCCTTGTACTGGGTGGGAGGGGGAGTGGGGGAGGGACATGGTCTGCATAGCGGGGTCTACAGCCCTGTACTCTGACCCAGGAAGTCACCTTCAAAATCATAGCAGATCCACTTCAGGCTGGGGCTTACATCAGGGGACAGGACTGTGGAGGTAATCTCTCCATAGCTGTAACCCCTCTCTCCCCGGACACAGAGCGCTGCATGTATGTGCCCACATCTGCCCTGCTCATTCCTTCATGCTCCCTGCAGTCTCTGTCAGTCCTGATTGGTCCATGCTGAACACACTCCCCCATTGCTGTCATGTGACCACACAGACCTCTGACAGCCGCCCTGCTTCTCTATTCTAGCCTATTGTACTACACTACTGCATTATGGGGATCTGCAGTTCCAACCTGTATCTACAAACTGCTGCTGTGTTATCAGGGTTATACAGTTACTATACATTATACACCACATGCTGCTATACTGTACAGTAACTTATATATCACATATCCAGCTGCTGTGTTATCAGGGTTATACAGTTACTATACATTATATACCACATGCTGCTATACTGTACAGTAACTTATATATCACATATCCAGCTGCTGTGTTATCAGGGTTATACAGTTACTATACATTATACACCACATGCTGATTGCTATACTGTACAGTAACTTATATATCACATATCCTGCTGCTGTGTTATCAGGGTTATACAGTTACTATACATTATACACCACATGCTGCTATACTGTACAGTAACTTATATATCACATATCCTGCTGCTGTGTTATCAGGGTTATACAGTTACTATACATTATACACCACATGCTGATTGCTATACTGTACAGTAACTTATATATCACATATCCAGCTGCAGTGTTATCAGGGTTATACAGTTACTATACATTATACACCACATGCTGATTGCTATACTGTACAGTAACTTATATATCACATATCCAGCTGCTGTGTTATCAGGGTTATACAGTTACTATACATTATACACCACATGCTGATTGCTATACTGTACAGTAACTTATATCTCACATATCCAGCTGCTGCAGTGTTATCAGGGTTATACAGTTACTATACATTATACACCACATGCTGCTATACTGTACAGTAACTTATATATCACATATCCAGCTGCTGTGTTATCAGGGTTATACAGTTACTATACATTATATACCACATGCTGCTATACTGTACAGTAACTTATATATCACATATCCAGCTGCTGTGTTATCAGGGTTATACAGTTACTATACATTATACACCACATGCTGATTGCTATACTGTACAGTAACTTATATATCACATATCCAGCTGCTGTGTTATCAGGGTTATACAGTTACTATACATTATACACCACATGCTGATTGCTATACTGTACAGTAACTTATATCTCACATATCCAGCTGCTGCAGTGTTATCAGGGTTATACAGTTACTATACATTATACACCACATGCTGCTATACTGTACAGTAATTTATATATCACATATCCTGCTGCTGTGTTATCAGGGTTATACAGTTACTATACATTATACACCACATGCTGCTATACTGTACAGTAACTTATATATGACATATCCAGCTGCTGTGTTATCAGGGTTATACAGTTACTATACATTATACACCACATGCTGCTATACTGTACAGTAACTTATATATCACATATCCTGCTGCTGTGTTATCAGGGTTATACAGTTACTATACATTATACACCACATGCTGCTATACTGTACAGTAACTTATATATCACATATCCTGCTGCGGTGTTATCAGGGTTATACAGTTACTATACATTATACACCACATGCTGCTATACTGTACAGTAACTTATATATCACATATCCAGCTGCTGTGTTATTAGGGTTATGCAGTTACTATACATTATACACCACATGCTGCTATACTGTACAGTAACTTATATATCACATATCCAGCTGCTGTGTTATTAGGGTTATGCAGTTACTATACATTATACACCACATGCTGATTGCTATACTGTACAGTAACTTATATATCACATATATCACAGATTCAGCTTCTTATAAATGTTTGTTTCATCTGTTCTACATCTTATTCAGAATCTAAAATCATTATTTTTGGGGTGTGAAACCAATTGTCTGCATATCTATGATTTCTTATGGGCAAATTGCTTTGGTGTAAGAGTGGATTTGGATTACAAGCTCCGTCCCGGAAAAAATGATGCTCCTAATCCAATATATATATATATATATATATATATATATATATATATATATATATATATATATATATATATACACACACAGAATATGTACAGGTGAGTCTGTGTAATGTTAGCCCCCATCTGATATGAGGTCACCTTATCACAGAGATGGGTAACACAATGTAAAAAAAACCAAACTGTTGTGTTATATATAGTGAATATAGCAGTAATGGACTTCATAGATGAATTATTTTATTATCTGTCTCATATCTATCTATCTACAAAATGAAGCAGTCCTGCAGCACTCCATGTGACCAGGGCCAGCCTTCGGGGTGTGCGACCTGTGCGGTTGCTCCGGCAGACAGCTGCACACCGATAAATCCCTAAGGGTCCGTTTACACAGAAAGATTTTTTGACAGATTATATGCCAAAGATTTGAAGCCAAAGCCAGGAATGGATTTGAAAAGAGGAGAAATCTCAGGTTTTTCTTTATGACCTTTATGTTCCCTTCCCTCTCCTGTGTGGCGCCATTACCCAGCACTCGGACCACACGTTGCCTCCTTCCCATAGTCTACAGATGTGGCCGGCCTCCTGTACCACCAGATGCTGCTGGCCATGGAGATGGAGCGGCCGCTGGGGGGCTGGGAGCAGGGCAACAAGGAGCAGGAGCTTAGCGACCCGCCGTCCCTGCACTTGGCCTATCAGCCGGTCACTCTGCAGAAGCACCTGGAGGAGCTGCCTAGAGGTAAACGGGGAGCGGACCCAGCTACATGTGTCCTCCATAGCTGTCTGCACCACCTGCCACCTGTAACCTTCACCCGAGGGCGGCTGTTCAGAGCCCCACGTCTGAGCATCTTCTAGGGCCTCGGTAATAATGCTATGCCCTGGCCCCTAGGGGCCACTCCGCCGTATAGATGGTGCTAACAGGCAGGAACGGGGGCAGCTGTAGGATAATGTGGTCACGGTGTAGGCAGGAGGGTGATACAGCTGGAAACCGGGCTCCTGACCATGCGGGAATACTGGGCAAGCGATTCTTCGTTGTCCTTAGTCTGGGCACCAATGATCACACCAATGCCAAGGTTCAGAAACAACGGTAGTTGTATATTTATTGTAACGGTAGTAACTAGTAGCAACAGTCTCTCCGGATGCAACCGGGTATAAGGCAATCTTGAATAAAGCAGAGTAATGGGTGATGCTGCAATAGGCTGTGAGAGTAGCGTGCTGAATAATGGGAGTAGTAGTGATACTGAAGCAGAGATGCTGGGTGGAATGAGACTTGAATGAGATACTTGCTGTTGATGATTTGAGAAGATGATGATGAGAGGAACTGAAGAATGACTGAAGAATCGACACCCAGATGACAATCTTGAGACTTGAGACAGGAACACAGCCAGTGGACTGGAGCAGCAGAGCACACGCAGGTTCTCTCTTAGCAGGGGGAGAGGACAAACACACAACCTATCCCCTTTGTGGTAGGGAATAGACTCTGAACTTGTCTCCTGAAGGTGGAGAACAAGACTGAGGTAGCACAGGAAGTCACATGGTTACCCCAGCCAAAAGCTCGATGACCATTGGAGTTACCATGGAAGCAGGGCACAGTCACGTGACATCCAGCCATTGCATCATCACACCATTAGGCATATACAGAGAAATATACATAAGAAGTACCATACTTGAACACTAGGAGGCGACATAATACCATTAGACCCTGATACCTGAATATACATGCAATGAATGAATGAAATAGCAGACCTGAATACTGCAGGGGTGACAAAATACATGCAGTTTGCAGTGGACCATAGCTTTCTAGAACAGAACTGGTTGTAATAAAAGTATGAGCATAAGAAGGGCTGTTCTGGGACACTGCATACCTCCCTACTAGAAATGAGCCGACCTCGGCGAACCACAAGCTGAGGTAGATGTGGCCGAATGAACATAGAGGACCAGGACAACAAGACAAGAGGAAGGAATGTTAGTGTGAGTGAATATGTAGATGTGTGTTTCCCACGCTCAAGGCACAGGTGACAAGAGATATGAAGAGAAAGAAAACCCTAGTGGCAGGACTTCACCTAGGGGTGCCTAACGTACTCTGGTTACAGGTAGTTAGTGCGTGGACCATCTGAAATGGAAGTCAGGACTACTTAACTGCTGGCGGGGGACCCTCAATATTCCAGTCAGTTTGACAGTAGGTTTCCAATGAAAATGAGTTACCCTGCTGGAAGAAAGAGAACTGTGAAGACCTGTGTATGGCCTTGGGTGTCTGTGTGAAGTGTCTTGGACACCTGGAAGAGAAAGAATAAAATAACAAAAGCAAGCATACATTTGGCGCGCCATACATACCAGTCAGTCACTCGACACAATTACTCAATAGGCCAAACACACGAAAAGGTATCCAAGGTGCAATATGTATGAACCAATGTAAAGGTTAAGTATGACTATGTGTAGCAACTACTGTGTTGGGACAAGACAGGGATGAACAAACAATGGAGACATAAGGAAGCATAGAGGACAACAAACACTATGAGGTCCTGAGGAGAATTGGCTCACATAACTCTGAAGACATCTGAAGAAAACTGGCTCCAATAATCTTTCCAGCTGTAGATATAATAATACTATGCATGGAGAAAATAGAAGATTCTTCTGAAAAATACACTCTTTAGAAAATACACTTTTTTAGAAAATAAACTTTCTCTGAGGCTATAGATATAAATATGTAGACTGACTTCTTTACTCAGAGGAGGAGGAAACTGTCTGACTCTGACATAAAAATATACACTGTGAGGAAATACTTTTTCAAAAGACACACTTTACTCTGAGACTAAATGACTTTTCTGCTTACTCAGAGGTAGGAAAATATATATATATGACTCTGACAAGAAAATAGACTTTTGACTACTGAAGTGCAATACTGAAGTGCAATGCTGAAATACAATAACAAACCTCTAAAAATCACATAATCATGAAAAGTGCTTTAGGAAGAACAGGATAAGTGTCTCTGTGTGGTAGAGTCTCTTTAGGCAATATAGAACATCGTCCATGTAAAGGCTCTGGGACAGGCACTGAAGAACAGTTTGGTCAATGAGTGTCCATCAGCACATAGCTGGATGATAATAAGGAAACATGGTCAGGAGGACCAGGCACGAACCTTGAACGTTGCAGAGAACTGTTTTCCAAACCTAAAATGAAACAGTTAAGAACTTTGCTTTATGTAGTGATGCTTAATCAAAGGATGCAGGAGGGCCCTGAGTAGGCTTCTTCTTCCTCTTCTCCCACGGGTAGTAGAAGCGTGGAGGGCCTGAAGCAGAAGCATCGCTGGATGCAGTGGTGACCACGATGCTAGGCGCCACTGTGGTGATAGGAGAGATGATGGGGGACACATGGTAAGTGACTGACGTGGTGGAAGAGGCAGCTTTAGCCACGGCAGTGGGAGCAGTAGAGGTGGCTGCTGTAGTAGACGGGCCCGCTGTAGTGGAAGCTGCAGGAGCAGCGCTAGGCATAGCGGTGGCAGCTTTAGTGGCAGGCGAAAGGGCAAGGGCCTGCTGAATGTCCTCGATCAGCTGCATAATCTTAGGCCCATGCCCGAGCACCCATTGTGGCAGGGGCGGCGAATCACGCCCTGGAGGCCGCCACAGACCCGGGGACACTGGAGCCTTGGACGAATGCTTTACTTTAAAATCTGGGACGGGGGACAAGAAAGTTGGGTCACTTACGTACGGACCGCCCTCCGGTGACGTGGATCCTCCGGTAGAGAAGACTGAGTCGGAGGCACTGGAACGGTCCGGTTTCAGCGAGATGCTGGCACTAGGCGTGGATTTCCCATCTTGAGTAGCGGAGGCCAGAGCGGAGGCCCAGCTGTGACTTTCGTCGTCCGACGGGGCAGCGCCGCAGCTGGTGTTGCTGTAGGATGGAAGCGATGCTAGCAGGCGGGCAGGATTGCTTTCTGGCAGCTCCGGTACCACGGGAGCTACGGCTTCAGGCAAACGTTTCTCGTGGGCCGCCATCTTGCTGCGCACTGGCGTGGTCTTGAGGACCTGGAAGGAGGCGGATCGCAGAGGCTGAAGTTCCGGCCCAGCAGTCTGCCCGGCAACAGTGACGTCATCTGGCGCAGGCAGCCAATCAGGAGCAGTCAATGCAAAGTCTATGGCGCCATGGGCAGCATGGCAATTAACCCCCTCCTCTCCGGGGTATGGCGCAGTTAGAAATTGAAGAAGACAGCGGCCATCTTGTGTACAGTCTAGGGCCCTGAGCGCCTCGATTACCCCCATGGTGATATGGCAAAGTATCTTTGGGGTTGTGGCACACTCTTGGGGACACACAATGCGATCGTAATCCTGTTCGTGACGCCAAAAATGCTATGCCCTGGCCCCTAGGGGCCACTCCGCCGTATAGATGGTGCTAACAGGCAGGAACCGGGGCAGCTGTAGGATAATGTGGTCACGGTGTAGGCACGAGGGTGATACAGCTGGAAACCGGGCTCCTGACCATGCGGGAATACTGGGCATGCGATTCTTCGTTGTCCTTAGTCAGGGCACCAATTATCACACCAATGCCAAGGTTAAGAAACAACAGTAGTTGTATATTTATTGTAACGGTGGTAACTAGTAGCAACAGTCTCTCCGGATGCAACCGGGAATAAGGCAATCTTGAATAAAGCAGAGTAATGGGTGATGCTGCAATAGGCTGTGAGAGTAGCGTGCTGAATGATGGGAGTAGTAGTGAAACTGAAGATGAGATGCTGGGTGGAATGAGACTTGAATGAGATACTTGCTGTTGATGATTTGAGAAGATGATGATGAGAGGAACTGAAGAATGACTGAAGAATCGACATCCAGATGAGAAGAGACTTGACACAGGAACACAGCCAGTGGACTGGAGCAGCAGAGCACACGCAGGCCTCTCTCTCCTCAGGGAGAGAGGACAAACACACAACCTATCCCCTTTGTGGTAGGGAATAGACTCTGAACTTGTTTTCTGAAGGTGGAGAACAAGACTGAGGTAGCACAGGAAGTCACATGCAGGGCCGGCGTCAGCACCCGGCTAAGTAGGGCAAATGCCGGGGCCCCCAGCTCCTCTAGGGGCCCACTCCCGTTTGTTACTACATTTTTTTTGTTAGTAAAAAAGAAAAAAAGTGTAGTAACAAAGGGGACTGGGCCCCTAGAGGCCGCATGTGACAGTTAGGGGCCCGCCGATCCATACTGGGGCCCCCGAGCACCTGTCTTCCATCACAAATCTTCCCTACAGCCGAGTAGGAAAGAGGACCTGTGAGTCTGAAGGACCTTTGATGATGTCACGGGTCATGTGATCGGACACATGACCTGAGGGCAGCAGGTAGGCTCTGCAAACTAAGTGTCCTGTATGTGCTGGTTCTTCTACTTGTTTTGTGTATAGAGGTCCTGCTGTAATATATCTATATCTATTACAGCAGGATATATATATATATTACAGCAGGACCTCTATACACAAAACAGATAGATAGATAGATAGATAGATATCTAGTTATCTCCTATCTATCTATCTATCTATCTATCTATCTATCTATCTATCTCCTATCTATCTATCTATCTCCTATCTATCTATCTATCTATCTATCTATCTATCTATCTATCTATCTATCTATCTCCTATCTATCTATCTATCTATCTATCTATCTATCTATCTCCTATCTATCTATCTATCTCCTATCTATCTCCTATCTATCTATCTATCTATCTATCTATCTATCTATCTATCTATCTATCTATCTCCTATCTATCTATCTCCTATCTATCTCCTATCTATCTATCTATCTATCTATCTATCTATCTATCTATCTATCTATCTATCTATCTATCTCCTATCTATCTATCTCCTATCTATCTCCTATCTATCTATCTATCTATCTATCTATCTATCTATCTCCTATCTATCTCCTATCTATCTATCTCCTATCTATCTCCTATCTATCTATCTATCTATCTATCTATCTATCTATCTATCTATCTAATCTATCTATCTATCTCCTATCTATCTATCTATCTATCTATCTCCTATCTATCTATCTATCTATCTATCTATCTATCTATCTATCTATCTATCTCCTATCTATCTATCTATCTCCTATCTATCTATCTATCTATCTATCTATCTATCTATCTCCTATCTATCTATCTATCTATCTCCTATCTATCTATCTATCTATCTATCTATCTATCTATCTATCTATCTCCTATCTATCTCCTATCTATCTATCTATCTATCTAATCTATCTATCTATCTCCTATCTATCTATCTATCTATCTATCTCCTATCTCCTATCTATCCATCTCCTATCTATCTCCTATCTATCTATCTATCTATCTATCTATCTATCTATCTATCTATCTCCTATCTATCTATCTATCTCCTATCTATCTATCTATCTATCTATCTATTATCTATCTATCTATCTATCTATCTTCTATCTATCTATCTATCTATCTATCTCCTATCTATCTATCTCCTATCTATCTCCTATCTATCTATTTCCCTATCTATCTATCTATCTCCTATCTATCTATCTATCTATCTATCTATCTATCTATCTATCTATCTATCTATCTATCTATTTCCCTATCTCCTATCTATCATATGAACATGGTGAGACCTCTAGTTCTCCTATATTCAGGCCCTGCAGTGATATACAGTGTGTGTGTGTGTGTGTATATATATATATATATATATATATATATATATATATATATATATACACACACACACACACTGTATATCACTGCAGGGCCTGAATATAGGAGAACTAGAGGTCTCACCATGTTCATATTATAAATAAATATATATATATATATATATATATATATATATATATATATAATGCTGGTGCTGCTAGTTCTCTAGTATACAGCTCCTGCTCTGTGTGTGTGTATGTATATACACACACACACACACAGAAGGAGCTGTATACTAGAGAACTAGCAGCACCAGCATGATATATATATATAATCCTGTGACTGGGTCTGACTCCTCCAGAGTCCTGACTACTGCAGAGATCAGGAGATACAGGAGGAGAAAGATATGCAGCAGCCGCATGTTTCTTCTGCTGCAAATCTTTCCTCGCCTGTCTCTCCATGATTTGCTCCTCAAAGGGGCCCGCCGAGGCTCTGTCGCCCAAGGGCCCACAAAAAGCTGGAGCCGGCCCTGGTCACATGGAAACCCCAGCCAAAAGCTCGATGACCATTGGAGTTACCATGGAAGCAGGGCACAGTCACGTGACATCCAGCCATTGCATCATCACACCATTAGGCATATACAGAGAAATATACATGAGAAGTACCATACTCGAACACTAGGAGGCGACATAATACCATTAGACACTGATACCTGAATATACATGCAATGAATGAATGAAATAGCAGATCTGAAAACTGCAGGGGTGACACAATACACGCAGTTTGCAGTGGACCATAGCTTTCCAGAACAGAACTGGTTGTAATAAAAGTGTGAGCATAAGAAGGGCTGTTCTGGGACACTGCAATAAGTCTATGGTTTAGTGGCCCTCGAAGGTGTTGTGTGGGTACAGCTGGCAGGCCTCACCCGTGACCCTTTTAAACTGAGACCTGTGCTGTGATTAGTAGTTATGGGAACAATTTGGGGTAAATTATTTTCCTATAAATGGGGCCCAGTGTGTTCACTGCTTTACAATATCCTCAAACTATCGCTTGTGTTGTGGATATGAGCTCTGGTCTCCTAAAACTACTTGATAACAGAGCACCCCTTAACACTACTGCCCCCCCCCCCGTCCGTCCTCTGCGTTTGGCAGTGTCATATGTTTTTGTGTTGCGCGCATTGGAGGAGGGCCCCATACAGTTTTCTGCTATGGGGCCCCATGAATCCTAGCTATGCCGCCGGTAGGGGGGCTGAGGGTTTGGGGTTTGGATGGTTGTTTGGATGGCTGGGGGGGACGGGTGGTTGTTTGCATGGTTGGGGGGGACGGGTAGTTGTTTGTATGGCTGGGGGGGACGGGTAGTTGTATGTATGGCTGGGGGGGACGGGTAGTTGTTGGTATAGCTGGGGGAGGACGGAAAGTTGTTTGTATGGCTGGGGGGGGACAGGTAGTTGTTTTATGGCTGGGGGGGACGGGTAGTTGTTTGTATGGCTGGGGGGGCGGGTAGTTGTATGTATGGCTGGGGGGGAAGGGTAGTTGTATGGCTGGGGGAGGACGGATAGTTGTTTGTATGGCTGGGGGGAAGGGTAGTTGTTTGTATGGCTGGGGGAGGACAAATAGTTGTTTGTATGGCTGGAGGGGGACAGATAGTTTGTATGGCTGGGGGGGACAGGTAGTTGTTTTTATAGCAGGGGGGTAGTTGTTTGTATGGCCGGGGGAGATGGATAGTTTGTATGGCTGGGGGGGGATGGGTAGTTATTGTATGGCTGGGGGAAACGGGTACTTGTTTGGCTTGGGGGGAAGGGTAGTTGTTTGTATGGCTGGGGGGGTATTGTTTGTATGGCCGGGGGGTATTGTTTGTATGGCTGGGGGGGTATTGTTTGTATGGCTGGAGGGGACGGATAGTTTATATGGCTGGAGGGGACAGATAGTTTATATGGCTGGGGGGGAAGGGTAGTTGTTTGTATGGCTGGGGGGGCGGGTAGTTGTTTGTATGGCTGGGGGGTATTGTTTGTATGGCTGGGGGGGACGGATAGTTTGCATGGCTGGAGGGGGGGTAGTTGTTTGTATGGTGGGGGGGACGGGAAGTTGTTTGTGCTCACACAGCTATACGATGATTGGCATACATACGTACATACATACATACATACATACAGTACATACAATTAATTGATAAAGTGCATAATAAAGTACATATTCCAGTAATAACCTCATTACATAGAAGTAGAGTGTGTACACAGGAATACAATGGTGCCATAGTTTACATGTGAACAGTGCCAGGTTATCTATGGCACCATTGTATTGCTGTGTACACACTGTACTTCTATGTAATGAGGTTATTAGACAAAACACAGTTAACCTTTTCTTCTCAAGTAACTTTACTTGACACTATGCAGTGTTAAACCCTTCACTAGAGAGGACAAATCAGAAATCATCTCAACCCATGCCGTGGACTAGGAGAGTCACTGTGCACGACAGTATCCATAAAGCAAGGCTAGGAACTGACCTGGATAGAGCACAGTTGCTAGAAGCCTATAAATTCTATCTCGTAGTGTGTATGTAAGCAGGGAACCCTCAGCAGGGAACCCTCCGCTCATCCCAGGTAACAAGGTCTGGGGATTGTGTCACCCACTAGGACGGTCCACCGACACTGGAAGGGCAATATTTGGTGTGAAGACCCAAGAGTCAAAACGCAGGCACAAGTATTCTCCCTCTCTTCTCAAATATTCTTCTATTTCTACCTCCAACATCCCGGCAGAGCACAGTACTACTTGGGTTGGGACTCTCACGACATCCTCCTCTCTACTGTTCTTATCCTCTACTCTCAGCACGCGACTAAGTCAACTAACTTATCAAGTGTCTTATTAAGTATAAAGTATTATTTCAAGGCAAAGCTGTATGACCTGCTGCACACAAGTGTTTCCCGAGTAAAGCTGATTTTATTTTATGATAAAGAGATTCTGTGATTCCTCACCCCGCACCAACACAGTACACGAACATTCCTTGGGTCATCTCCCCTTTCTGTTTGTGGCAGTGACGATTGTTGCGCTATCAGCGTTTGTTTGCTCCTCGTTCCCCGCTCGATGCCGCCGCTATTACACGAGCGGGTGAGTCCGGGGGGGAAGGGGGGGGGGGGGCGCAGGGAGAGGGGACTCAGGGACTCACTCCCTTTCAGAGCAGGACAGGATCCCAGCCCCATACCTTCACTGACCATCCCTTCCACTGACATATAGAGTCATAAGGCCGTGTTCACACTTCCAGCAGAGCCTCTGTAGGTCGTTCTGATTGCACAGTATGAAGCACTAATCTAATGGATACCATGTCAGCACCTGATGAACTCCATTATAAGTCAATAGGGGTTCATCTGGCACTGTTGGTGCTTAAAGAGTCCTAACACAGACATTGTAACAGTGGTGTGAACACGGCCTTAGTCTTTTATGGTTGGATATCACATTGATCATAACCCTTAAAGGGGTATTCCAACCTAACCGAACTATTCACTGATGATAAATGTGAGATCACGGTGGGGTCCAACCACTAGACTTACCTGCCATCCCCAGAATAGGACCCTGACTCTGAACAAAGCAGCAGGTGGTGGTGGTGTTGGGGGTGGGCTGCTGCTGGTACTGAGGTGAGAAAAAAGCCTTGATTTACCTTAAGTGGACAGTGCAGATCCTCTAGCCACTCACAAGTCACAGGTACACAGTCCAGGCTCGCTCTCCTCTACTTCAAAACAGACTAGTAGCCAAGCTCTACCCCCACATTCTGTCATCTGTCTTGCTATGACTGTTATTAGAGACAGATTTCCCCTGACAACAGGCAGTGGACGGCAGATAGTACGAAAGGGAGAAATCTAGTGCCCAATACCTTACATACCTATATCTATTGTCTTATTCATCATTCCACACACTTGCTGGCTAGTCCGAGCAGTATATGAGGGGTGGGTAACAACGAATCAATACTGATACTTGGAACATTGTGTAAAATTGTCCTGTGCCATCCGGCACATTCCTCAGACTATTACTGACAATTAAAGGCTGCGGCACGAAGAAGAGCGGGACGTGAAGCAACAATAAGCCATCTGGAGAACGTCCAATCATACGTGATAAGAGCAGCTGAAAATCATCGGTATTTACTACTTTATGTGAATCATTCCTTTCACCATTATAAAAAAAATAGGCGAAAAATTGCTGCAATCTACTACTAAGTGATCAATTGAAGACACTGATGACTCCCGGTGCGTCAACACTTCATCGTGCGCTGATCAATCCTTAATGTAGAAAGTCTCAGAGACTTAAAGGGAATCGGTCAGCAGTTCTGAGCCCTTAAAGGGGTTATCCAGTGCTACAAAAACATGGCCACTTTCTTTCAGAGAGAACACGTCTCTTGTCTCCCGTTCCGGTGCGGTTTGCAATTAGGCTCCATTCACTTCAATGGAACTGAGCAGCAAAACCCCGTCCAAGCTGGGGACAAGAGTGGGGCTGTCTGTGGAAGAAAGTGGCCATGTTTTTGTAGCGCTGGATAACCCCATTAACACTGCATATAGTCCTATACAGAGATTGAGGGGGTGGGATGACACCATTGTATGGTACAGCATATCTTTAAAGAGTTATCCGGCTATGCAAAACAATAGCTATATGGGTGCAAGTAAAAAACACTAAAGAGGCTATACTTACCTCTCCCCGCTCCCCCAGTATAGAGATGATCCCGCCTTCACTTCCAAAACAGACTTGTCTTGGGGATGACAGCCTGCTCAGCCCATCACTGGCCTCAGGAGTGAGCTTACAGTAAGTTCCTGAACACTCGGCATTGACTCCCAGTGGCTGGAGAAGATGGATGCAGACCGAGGAGCGCCTGGAAAACATGGATACAGCCTACCAACTGAATTTACTGTAAGTTCGCTTATCTATAATTGATGCTAGAGGAGCAGGGAAAGGGCAGAAGGAATAGCATTGCAGTCCCCCCTCCAACCCGCCCATCCGGCTTATTGATGGAGGTGCAGGGTCCATCTCCTGCTTGCCTTTTACTATTATTAACCCCTTCCCGTATGAGGGCGTAACTGTACGTTCTCATGCGGGTGGGGGGCATTAAAAGAGGGGTCGCGCAGCGGACCAGCTCTAAACCGCTGCGATCCCAGGTGCTATCTGCAGCCCGAGACCGCAGCAATTAGCGGGCACGGTCCGATCGCCGTGCCTGTTAATTAGCCTTTCAAATGCAGCTGTGAAAGTTGACAGCTGCATTTAAAATGCTGCTTTCCTCTTCCCTGGTGTCTAGTGGAGTGGATCTCCCCCCCGCAACCTGGTCGGGGTCTGTGCCGTAATGGCGCTGATCCTGGCTCGGCAATCTATTGCTTTCGGCTGCAGCAGCCGGAAGCAATCCAGTGCCTATCTCATTGATCTATGCAGTATAACGATACTATATCTATACATCTATACTGCATAGATCTCAATGAGAGATCAGTGTGGCTATACTAGAAGTCCCCCAGGGGGAATAACCCTAACCCCAGGGGGGATAGCCCTAACCCCAGGGGGAAAAACCCTAACCCCAGGGGGGAATAACCCTAACCCCAGGGGGGAATAACCCTAACCCCAGGGGGAATAACCCTAACTCCAGGGGGAATAACCCTTACTCGAGGGGGAATAACCCTAAACCCAGGGGGAATAACCCTAACCCCAGGGGAATAACCCTAACCCCAGGGGGGAATAACCCTAACCCCCGGAGGAATAACCCTAACCCCAGGGGGGAATAACCCTAACCCTAGGGGGGAATAACCCTAACCCCAGGGGGAATAACCCTAACCCCAGGGGGGATAGCCCTAACCCCAGGGGGAAAAACCCTAACCCCCGGAGGAATAACCCTAACCCCAGGGGGGAATAACCCTAACCCCAGGGGGGAATAACCCTAACCTCAGGGGGGAATAACCCTAACTCCAGGGGGAATAACCCTAACCCCAGGGGAGAATAACCTTACCCCAGAGGGAATAACCCTTACTCCAGGGGGAATAACCCTAACCCCTGGACTTCTAGTATGTGTGCAAAAATTTTTTTTTTTTTTTATAATAATAATAATAATAATAATAATAATAAAAAATCCCCTCCCCTAAAAAGTCAGAATTACCCCTCTTTCCCCATTTTAAAAAGAAAAATAAATAAATAAACATGTTTGCTATCGCCGCGTGCGTAATCGCCCGAACTATTAATTAATCACATCACTGATCTCGCACGGTAAACGGCGTCAGCGCAAAAAAATCCCAAAGTGCAAAATTGTGCAAAACTTCCCCAAATTTAAAAAAAAAAAATGTTTTTTTTTTTCAATTTCACCACACATTTAATTTTTTCCTGGTTTCGCAGTGTACTTTATGCAAAAATTCAGCCTGTCATTGCAAAGTACAATTATTGACGCAAAAACTAAGGGCTCATGTGGGTTTCTAGGTGGAAAAGTGCAAGTGCTATGGTCTTTTAAGCACAAAGAGAATAAAACAAAAGGGCAAAAATGAAAATTAGCACGGTCCTGAAGGGGTTAAGGTTCATCAGTCAACAACAACAAAAGCAGATGAGAATAGCAATATGTGCGGTGTGTCCTGCAGACTGATAGGTGTAGTGAGAGTGCTAGATGTATTGTCAATGGTATATATGTGGAGCACAATCTGATCTGAGATGGGAGTCAGCAAGAAATGTCTGACAGGGGCTTTAGGATCAGGATCACTTGTGCAGCTTATCATGCTGTGCACTGTTTTTGTAAGGTCAGAGGCTATCAGAGCAGTGAAGCAGAGATCTCTGTCTTCTGCTTGTTAACCCTTTCTTTGTGTTGCAGCATGTAAGTAAACATTGGGCCACTTACACGCTGCAGTACATGAGGGGTTAAGCAGAAGGACACACTCTCTTACCTTCTCCCCCGGGCCCCCCTCCTGCACGGGCCCCATAGCAACTGCCTACCCTGCCTCTATGGTAGCTACGTCACTGGAGCCCCTCCACCCTAGACCGATTACCCATCCCAACCCTTATTTACCTGTCCTTTGCTAACGCGGACCCTACCATCACCCTTCCCAACCCAGGAAAGCCCCAGCACCTTAACACAGACCCTCCCGGCGGCCTACCCTAGCCCCCTAATGTGGACCCTCCCGGCGCCCTTCCCAGCCCAGGCCCAGTGTTCTTCTTCCTCTTCTTCTATTTTTCCTCTTCTTCTCCTCTTCTTCCAAGCCCAGGCCCACCCCAGTCCCCTAACATGGACCCTCTCAGCCCCCTTCCCAGCCCAGGCCTGCCCCAATCCCCTAAAGCGGACCCTCCCAGCGCCCTTTCCTGCCCAAGCCTGTTCCAGCCCCCTAATGCGGACCCTCCTGTCGCCCTTCCCAGCCCAGGCCCTTCTCAGCCCCCTAATGTGGACCCTCCTGGCACCCTTCCCAGCCCAGGCCCTCCACAGCCCCCTAATGCGGACCCTCCTGGCACCCTTACCAGCCCCTCCCCAGTCTCCTAACGCGGACCCTCCCGGTGCCCTTCCCAGCCCAGGCCCTCCTCAACCCCCTAATGCAGACCCTCCTGGCGCCCTTGCCAACCCAGCCCCGCCCCAGTCTCCTAACGCGGACCCTCCTGGCGCCCTTCCCAGCCCAGGCCCTCCTCAACCCCCTAATGCAGACCCTCCTGGCGCCCTTGCCAACCCAGCCCCGCCCCAGTCTCCTAACGCGGACCCTCCCGGTGCCCTTCCCAGCCTAGGCCCTCCCCAGGGCTGCATCCAACTTCGTCAGTCACCAGTATTCAAACGCCAAGTGATTGCACTCAAGCTGCTCTACACAGAGCTGCCTCTACACAGGGACAAACTGCTTCCGGCCACACTTACTTTGTAGTTTGGACCAGGCCTGTGGAGTCAGTAAGCCGCAGCTCCGACTCCCACTCTGACTCCTGAATGTTATCAGGACCCACTTCGACTCCTTCATAAATGGCCGCCAGTCAGACACCAGGGGAGTTATATATCACACTGGCTCAGCAGCTTCTCCCTAATGTCCTACATGATTCTGCGGCAATTTCTGAGCCTCCATGTCCTGAACAACTCACAATTAGACTACATGGAGCAGGTGGTCTTTGCTAACAATGCCAGATACCTGTAATATAGAGGTCACACATAGTGATATAGAGAGGGGTCAAACATAGTGACATAGAGTAGTCACTCAAAGTGATATTGAGGGGTCACACATAGCGATATAGAGGGGTCACACATAGTAATATAGAGGGGTCACACATAGTGATATAGAGAAGGGTCACACATAGCACACACACAGCCTGCTGCAGCCATAGCGCACACATACACACACACACACACAGCCTGCTGCAGCCATAGAACACTAAAGAAAAACACACTATCTTCTCTCAGAGAGAAAACACCACACTGAGGACAGAGGTTACTGCTACACTACTTATGTCTTCTCCTACTCCTCTATATTACACAGGAAATCTTCATATTACACTGCTGCTCATATAGAGTCATCAGGCATCCAGGAAGAGAACAGCACAGATCTCCCCCCACACAATGGACTCTTCCAGCTCAGAAACAAACTGCCAAATAGTGACCGATAACTTTTCCATGACCCCCCTTATGTAATAGGGTCAGTGTCCTATTAGAATGTTGCTCATAAAATATATTGATGAGCAAAACTCATAAAACTCATATCAAAACTCTATTCTAAATTTTTTAAAGATTTTTTTTAAAGCTGGAGTTGGAGTCGGTATATTTTTTCCGACTCCGACTCCAGCCAAAACTAGCTCCGACTCCACAGCCCTGGTTTGGACAGAGCTGATATGTGAGCACCCTTTTGTGGTGTCCTTTTTTTTAAACGCTGTGCGCCCCCCCCCAGTGTGACTATATCCCCTCTGTGACCTGGCTCTATTGGTCTATCATAGGATACCACTAGTATGGCAAAGTATAGGTATTATTCTGTGGCCAGTAATGCTACAACAATCACTGAGAATGAACTTCAGCCTCCTCCTCCCTTATACTTATATCTCTGGCTGATTTACTTGCTCTTCAGTTAAATGTCTATTTGTGTAACGTTACTTGCGAGGCAGCAGTGCCCCCTATTGGCAGTATCCAAGTATTACATTCCATCCGGCAGCAGTTCTTGTCCTTATACATGAGGCTGGTTTTTATGCTGTAGAATGGTATCAGGGTGTATATATATATATATATATATATATATATATATATATATATATATATATACATATATATATACATACATATGCGGCTGATGTCACAGAGATGCGTCCAACGTGTCTGAACAGGGGGCTAAGTGACCCCAATCAGACGACTGAAGGGGATTGCTGTAGCCGGAATTTCTGCAATGTGTGAACATTCCCTTAAAGCCTTACTGCCGATTAAATGGACTTTTGACGTTTCGCACAGATGTGTCAGGCTTTTAGATCTAAATTTTTGACATGTCTGTGCGACTCGTCAAGTCACCTTTTAAAGTGGGATTTCCACCATGAAGACCAAGTAAGCGCTGCAAATATAGGCCGTAAAATGGCTTGTCGGTATTTTGTATTAACAAATATGAATGTGTGCATGGAGCCATAGAAATCAATGGGTAGAACCATAGAATACTGCCCGCAGTTATAGACAGTATTATATAGAACTGTAAAAGGGGCCTCGGTGCTGTGTCCTGGAGCAGGGTATCATGGGTATTGTAGTTCTTCACATTACAATGGGGAGGTCATCTGATACCTAAACAGTAGAGATGATTGAACATCGGGAAATCTTAGGTTTGTCCTCACGGACCGGGAAGGCATCAGGAATCAAATGCTGCACGTTCGAAAATGTTCGAGTTCGATCGAACCTAAGATTTCCCGATGTTCGATCATCTCTACTAAACAGGTACACCATGGCCACTTTCTTCCAGAGACAGCACGACTCTTGTCTCCAGGTCAGGTGTTGTTTGCAATTCAGCTCCATTCACTTCACAACAAAACCTGCACCGAAACTGGACACAAGAGTGGTGCTGTCTCTGGAAGAAAGCATCCATGTTTTTCTAATGCTTTATAAACCCTTTAACCTTTTTTGCATATATCTTCAGCTGTGCTTTCACAGAGGACAGAAAAAAGAGGGCGACATCTAGTGGCCAAAATGAAGTACTATCTCTAGAAACCACAGAATACCCAATAAGGGTATGTGCACACTTTGGAATCCCAATGGAACACCCACCGCGTACTACGCAGCTCGCCTATTCTTCGGGAATCTGGCAAACCATAGAATGAAGCCTATGCTTCGGCCACCAGAGTCTGTGAGCGGGGGCAAGCTGCAGAATTTGCGACGGGTGTTCGGTTGGGATTCCCTAGTGTGTACATACCCTCATACACGTTCCTTCTTAGCCGACCCACATATACACAGAACCAGAAGCTCCACATGGGTTCTAGGACACTGCACACTCACTGGGTATGGTCATACATCCATATTGATGAAAGCATGACAAAAACCATAAGGCATATAGTTATAGGGTTATGGCATATGGAAATGAAAAAAGCGAATACAGCGTGTCAGAGCTCAGCGTGCTATAGCACCACTCCTGACTGTGAGTAACATACAGATTATACTCCCCCGCCAATGATAAAGAAAGAGGAAGAAGGGATTCTGTAGAATTAGAAGCAGGAAACAGAAATTATGCCATTAACCCCTGGATGACCCAGATAATTATGTCTCCATGTCTCTAAAAGGAATTGTCCAAAATTTCAGTAAAATAAATCCACAGCTTTACTGCTATAATTGTCCGGCCTTTCTTTGTTTTTGGGCTCCATCAGGATGGCAGCGGCAGGGGGTCAGGACGGGTTACTATGGTTTATCTTTTTACTTTTGTAACGCCAATTTATAATAATAAAAAAGTTGTTTCCAGAAAACAATTAAAGTAAAAGCAGACACAGCACCCCCTAGCATCAAGAAAAGGAAGAAAAATCACCTTAAAGGGAAACTAACAGCAAATTAGACGAATCTGACCTGCGGATAGCCCCCTATTGCACACAGGACGCTGAGGATGAAGGGATGTCTTTTACCTTCATCCTCTACGCCGTTCCCGTGTAGTTTTAATGTAGTGCTCTGTATGGTAAGGCTGTTTGAAGCGGATCGGATCGGCACTCGGGACGGGGTAGTGCTCCAAATGGCCTTACCATACAAAGCGCTACATTTAAACTACATGGGAACGGTACAGAGCATAGAAGTAAGAGACACCCCTTCAACCCTTAGTGCCCTGAGCGCAACAGGGGGCTATCAGAAGGTCAGATTCGTCTAATCTGCTGATTCCTGTTCCCCTTTAAAACTAACGTATCACCTTTATTAGTGGAAACATGTTTCATACTACCGGTGTGTACATGCCAGTGGAGCAGGCCATTATACCTGTCATATGCACTGGTTGGTTTCTGATATACAAATTGGGCCGCTCTATGCACTTGAGTCGGGCCTGGCGCCCTCAGTGTAATGATATCTCCTTCCCTTAGTGATGCATCTCCATCAAAATCAAGTCTGGCCGCATCACCGAGGGGAGAATATATCATCATACCGGGGACGCGAGGCCCGCCTTCAGTGCATAGAGGGGGGCGTTTACAAATGGCCAACGCCACCAGGATGTACGCAGGTAGTATGATAACAACGTTTTACTAATCAGTGATACATTCACTTTAATGCTTATGGCAACCAATCACAACGCAGGTTTTACAGTGGTTTAAGAGTTGACAGATTGGTTGCTATGCCAACGAGGCCTGTTATCCTGTTACACTTTTCATAGCTAAAGGCTAGAGCGGCTTTGTTACCCATAGCAACCAATCACAGCCCAGCTTTTACTTTCTAAGAGCACTACATGAAAGCCGTGATTGGTTGCTATGGGCAACAGAAAGTTTGTCTTCATAAATTTCCTTCATTCTTAGTCAGGGAACTTGTTGTTGACTCTGGACAATCTTTTTTGTTAGAAAGGGTCCCCTGCCTGTAAGCCCCTGGGACTCCCAGCAACCCTGTTATCTGCAGCGCCCCCATAGGTGAAATAAAGCATTACACCGCTACCATTCAATCAATGAGTTGTCACTGCAATGTATGGATATGCTGGCTCCTCCAATCCAATTGTATCTGCAGACACCACACGGCAGGTGTGAACAGGATCTAACCAATAAGGGTTTTCTTAACCAGGCGCCCTCCCCATGTCTTGTATTATAAGAAACTACATAGACTTGTTGTGTATATTAGACATTCTCATGCTTGGCCTGTGACCCGGGCCATGGAGACCAGTCCTATACTCAGGAATGTGCGGCACAGGACAGACCCTCCATTGTATAACACACATAGTGCTGCAGGTCAGGACTCGACATGGCTGTCCAGTGGGCCGGGGATGGTAACACAGCCATTCAGAGTCATTGTAACTATGAAAGGTAGTGACAGCAAAGCCTTTAGATCACCATGTACCCAGCGCCTACCGATCAGCGATTACCGCATTATGTACACATGCGTAGCAGCTTGTCGATGGTAGTCTGGGGTACATAGGGGCTTCTCTATCATTTGTAAGTGACGAGGAGGGAAAGCCGGTAAAAAGGGGCCCTCACCTCCCCGACTCCTGCATTGATAGTGTACCGCCGCTCCGGTCCCCGGACGCTTCCTGGTTACAGGGGGGAATCGGGACGTCATGTGTCAAGCCTGCTGACTGGCTGAGCGGGCCCAACACGTCACATCTCAGATCCCCTCTCTAAGAAGGAAGCAGCTGAGGACCAACATCAATGCTGAAGCAGGGAAGGCGAGCGCTTGTTATTTCTTTCAGCCCCCCCTCCACTTTTGCAAATAAAAAAAAAAAAAAATCGCCCTGCCCAGAGTTGTTCTTTAAAGAACTCTGGGCAGGGTTTTTTTTTCCAAAAGTGTCGGGGAGGGTGAGGATGAAAAAAAAATAATGTGCACTCACCTCCCTGGCTCCAGCGCTGGGGCCTGCATACCGCCGCTCAGGTCCCCAAACGCTTACTGGTTTGAGTGGGGACCTGGGAGGTGACGTTCCAGTTACGGCCGCTGACTGGGCCTGGAATGTCACATCCAAGGTCCCCTCTCAAACCAGTAAGTGTCTGTGACTGGAGCGGCGGTGTGCAGGCCCCAGCGCTGGAGCCAGAGAGGTGAGTGCACATTATTTTTTTCATTCTCCTCCTCCCCGGTACTTTTGAAAAAAATCTCTGTGGCAAAACTGCAAAGCTTTGGTTGTGCGGAGGTAATGGGATTTGTAGTTTTGGAGTAGCTGGAGGGCACGCACAGAGTTCACACTCAGCAGATGTGTTGCTGCACTGGATGCAGCGTGCGCAGTGACAAGAATGCAAAAAATATCTCCTCTTATACGGCAGGACATTTCCCTCCCCCACCAGCTTCTAAATCAGACATGAGACAGGATTTCTTTGGAAATAAAGTGATTTAATACTGTCCGCAACATCCATAGAAAGTGTTAAAAACCCCACCCCCATATACAGCACAGACAACAGTCCCACCCCACCCCCATACCTGCCGGCCGTCACTGAGTGAGTTAACCCTCCAGCCTGCGTCTGTCTGACTCTCAGAGGAGACAGGCGCTGACTTGTCCAAAATCCCCCCATCAGCCACCGCCGCACACAATACACAAGTGCTTGTACATACAAAAATACTACAAAAATACTCTGCCATAGAAAAGGCCAAAAACATCAACAGGGAAAGGTTACTCTAGTAAAAAATCTTTGGTTACATTGAAAGTGCGAAGGACCGAATATAAAGGGTGAGGGTGTAAACACTGAGGGGTGTGGGCACTAATGTGACCTGGGGCAGCACGCAGCTGTGAGCCGGGGCAGCACGCACACACCTGAGAACCGGGGCAGCACGCACACACCTGTGAGCCGGGGCAGCACGCACACACCTGAGAGCCGGGGCAGCGCGCGCACACCTGTGAGCCGGGGCAGCACGCGCACACATGTGAGCCGGGGCAGCACGCGCACACCTGTGAGCCGAGGCAGCACGCGCACACCTGTGAGCCGAGGCAGCGCGCGCACACCTGTGAGCCGGGGCAGCGCGCGCACACCTGAGAGCCGGGGCAGCGCGCGCACACCTGAGAGCCGGGGCAGCGCGCGCACACCTGTGAGCCGGGGCAGCGCGCGCACACCTGAGAGGCGGGGCAGCGCGCGCACACTTGAGAGCCGGGGCAGCGCGCGCACACCTGTGAGCCGGGGCAGCACGCACACACCTGAGAGCCGGGGCAGCACGCACACACCTGAGAGCCGGGGCAGCACGCACACCTGAGAGCCGGGGCAGCACGCACACACAAATTGTTTCCAATATTAGTGTAAGTGCCAACGCATTTCGAAGCTTTATCATTTCCTACATGTCCATAAATTACATGACGGTCCCTGGAGGACTGTAATAAGAGCCGTACACATTATCCATTATCAAGGACGTGGCCCCATATATAACACCGTACAGTATGACGCATGGGGCCCCATGTATAACACTGTACAGTATGAAGCGTAGGGCCCCATGTATAACACTGTACAGTATGACGCATGGGGCCCCATGTATAACACTGTACAGTATGAAGCGTAGGGCCCCATGTATAACACTGTACAGTATGACGCATGGGGCCCCATGTATAACACTGTACTGTATGACACGCGGGGCCCCATGTATAACACTGTACAGTATGAAGCGTAGGGCCCCATGTATAACACTGTACAGTATGACGCATGGGGCCCCATGTATAACACTGTACTGTATGACACGCGGGGCCCCATCCCCGGTCAGTGTGCCCGCCGCTCCCTCTTGCATAGATTGGGAGATGTAGGATGCCTACTAGTATACAGGACAGGTATATATATATATATATATATATATACATATGCCGCCTCTGTAGACGCTGAAGGTTACACTGTAACAATAAGGTAATACTATGTATCTAATGTACAGAGATGATATATAATGAGATACTACAGGAGTCCGAGGAAACCTGCAACGTGTAGAGAGTGGAGGAGGGAATGCACGGAGGCTGCTGGAAGACCTGACTGCCTGCCTGCTGCAAGACCTGACTGCCTGCCTGCTCCAAGACCTGACTGCCTGCCTGCTCCAAGACCTGACTGCCTGCCTACTGCAAGACCTGACTGCCTGCCTGCCTGCTCCAAGACCTGACTGCCTGCCTGCTGGAAGACCTGACTGCCTGCCTGCTCCAAGACCTGACTGCCTGCCTGCTCCAAGACCAGACTGGTGCAAGACCAGACTGCCTGCCTAGTGCAAGACCAGACTGCCTGCCTGCTCCAAGACCTGACTGCCTGCCTGCTCCAAGACCTGACTGCCTGCCTGCTCCAAGACCTGACTGCCTGCCTGCAGCAAGACCTGACTGCCTGCCTGCTGCAAGACCAGACTGCCTGCATGGTGCAAGACCAGACTGCCTGCCTGCTCCAAGACCTGACTGCCTGCCTGCTGCAAGACCAGACTGCCTGCATAGTGCAAGACCAGACTGCCTGCATAGTGCAAGACCAGACTGCTTGCCTGCTCCAAGACCTGACTGCCTGCATAGTGCAAGACCTGACTGCCTGCGGCAAGACCAGACTGCCTGCCTGCTCCAAGACCTGCCTGCCTGCCTGCTCCAAGACCAGACTGCCTGCCTAGTGCAAGACCAGACTGTCTGCCTGCTGCAAGACCAGACTGCCTGCTTGCTCCAAGATCTGACTGCCTGCCCGCTGCAAGACCAGACTGCCTGCCCGCTGCAAGACCAGACTGCCTGCCCGCTGCAAGACCAGACTGCCTGCCTGCTGCAAGACCAGACTGCCTGCCTGCTGCAAGACCAGACTGCCTGCATAGTGCAAGACCAGACTGCCTGCCTGCTCCAAGACCTGACTGCCTGCCTGCTGCAAGACCAGACTGCCTGCCTGCTGCAAGACCTGACTGCCTGCCTGCTGCAAGACCAGACTGCCTGCCTGCTGCAAGACCAGACTGCCTGCCTGCTGCAAGACCAGACTGCCTGCCTGCTGCAAGACCAGACTGCCTGCATAGTGCAAGACCAGTCTGCCTGCCTGCTCCAAGACCTGACTGCCTGCCTGCATAGTGCAAGACCTGACTGCCTGCATAGTGCAAGACCTGACTGCCTGCATAGTGCAAGACCTGACTGCCTGCATAGTGCAAGACCTGACTGCCTGCATAGTGCAAGACCTGACTGCCTGCATAGTGCAAGACCTGACTGCCTGCATAGTGCAAGACCTGACTGCCTGCCTGCTCCAAGACCTGACTGCCTGCCTGCTCCAAGACCTGACTGCCTGCCTGCTGCAAGACCAGACTGCCTGCCTGCTGCAAGACCTGACTGCCTGCCTGCTGCAAGACCTGACTGCCTGCATAGTGCAAGACCTGACTGCCTGCATAGTGCAAGACCTGACTGCCTGCATAGTGCAAGACCTGACTGCCTGCATAGTGCAAGACCTGACTGCCTGCATAGTGCAAGACCTGACTGCCTGCTATAAGACCCCACTCACTGCCTAAGGCCACATTCACACACCCGTAGTGCAGTCCGTGGCCGTGGACCGTACTACCGTATGTGCATCCGTAGTGCTCCGTGCTTCAGGGAGTACTACGTTCACACATCATTACCCCAGCCATCCGTGCCGCAAAAAAACACTCCGCATTACATGTCCATTTTTTGTGGCACAGATTGCGTAACGGGGTCATAGGATAACATTGTTCTCATGTTCTGTCCGCAATTGCGGACAGAACAACGGATGTGGGAATTAGGCCTAAGACCTTGTTGCCTGCCCAGTGCTGTCACTGCCTACCTGCTATAGGACCTCACTGCCTGCCCCATGCTGTCACTCCCTGCTATAAGACCTTGCTGCCTGCCCAGTGCTGTCAATCCCTGCCTGCCCCATGCTGTCACTCCCTGCTATAGGACCTTACTGCCTGCCCCATGCTGTCACTGCCTGCCTGCTCAGTGCTGTCACTGCCAGCCTGCCCTGTGCTGTCACTGCCGGCAGTAGTCGCTGGTGACGTTGGGCAGGGTGTAGGAGAACAGGGAGTAGTCCAGGATGTATTTGGGCAGCAGCTCCCGGATCAGCCCCTGCGGAGTGTTGCACAGGAAATACCGCAGCGTTTCTTTGGTCACCGGCTTGTACCAGGCCTGTCTCTCCGGGAATTGGATGTAGGCCGGGGCCCCGACATCGTCCAGGACGCGGTTGGCGTCGTCGCGCAGGCGCTCGTAGGTGCCGATGAAGGTGTAGGGCACGGCGCAGGGGCGGCACAGGTTACTCTGCGGCATCCAGTGCTCGTTCATCTTCTCCGGGTCCTCGTCCAGCAGGTACCGCACAAACTCGGCAAAGGTGACGTCCTCGCCCTTGGAGGTGCCCGGGTCCTTGCGGTACCGCCGCACGATCTCCAGCCCGTACCGCTGCTGGTACTCCTTGATCTCCCCGAACTTGTTGCGGTAAGCGGAGAGGATCCGCTCCAGGGGGTCCCGCACGAACAGGAACTTGTAGTAATGCTGCAGGCGGTACCGCACCTGCTCGGCCGGCAGATCCGCCAGGAAGACCAGGTCGCTCTTGTGGTCCATCTTGAGCTTGGTGTGAACACTGTCCAGGCTGCCGTCCAGCACCTTCAGCACCCGCTTCCAGTTGGAGCACGCCACCTTGGGCACGTAGCAGTAAAGCAGCCGGTACTTGTCGTTAACGATGATGTGCCGGAGCAGGGTCCGCCGCTGGCCGGGGGGAAGCGACCACACGCTGCGGGGCATGTTCTCACACATGCGGCTCATGGTGCGGTTCCGCAGCTCGCGCTCGATCCGCAGCTCCAGCTCCCCGTCCTCCCCGCCCGGCTCCCGTCCCCGGCCCCGCCACGCCACGTCCCCGCGGGGAGGAGGGGTCTTCACCTCGGCCAGGATGCCCCGCTCTATCATCAGCAGCAGCCCGGAGGAGGCCACGATCACCCCGAACATCAGCATGGAGGGCAGCAGGGGGCTGTGTGCCCGGGGCGGACGGGGGGGCGCCCTCTCCATCTGCTGCAGGGGCCGCGGGAACATGGTGCTCAGCCCGGGCACATAGCGGGACCGGGAGCGACTGCGGGGCCGCCTCCTGCACGGGGAAACGCGTCAGAGTCACGTGATGGAGGAGACTGCTGCGTGTACAGCAAAGAGGAGGAGGAGGAGGATGAACCGATCACACAGGGGACCAACACCCGCACAGATCACACATCACATCAGCGTGTATACTACCCCTGTACTGTGACGTCACTGTGTATTATCCCCCCTGTACTGTGACATCACTGTGTATAATACCCCTGTACTATGACATCACTGTGTATTATCCCCCCCTGTACAGTGACATCACTGTGTATTATCCCCCCCCTGTACTGTGACATCACTGTGTATTATCATCCCTGTACTGTGACATCACCGTGTATTATCCCCCCTGTACTGTGACATCACTGTGTATAATACCCCCCTGTACTGTGACATCACTGTGTATTATCATCCCTGTACTGTGACATCACTGTGTATTATCCCCCCCCCTGTACTGTGACATCACTGTGTATTATCCCCCCTGTACTGTGACATCACTGTGTATTATCCCCCCCTGTACTGTGACATCACTGTGTATTATCCCCCCCCCTGTACTGTGACATCACTGTGTATTATCCCCCCTGTACTGTGACATCACTGTGTATTATCCCCCCTGTACTGTGACATCACTGTGTATTATCCCCCCCCTGTACTGTGACATCACTGTGTATTATCCCTGTACTGTGACATCACTGTGTATAATACCCCTGTACTGTGACATCACTGTGTATTATCCCCCCCCTGTACTGTGACATCACTGTGTATTATCCCCCCTGTACTGTGACATCACTGTGTATTATCCCCCCCCCCTGTACTGTGACATCACTGTGTATTATCACCCCTGTACTGTGACATCACCGTGTATAATACCCCTGTACTGTGACGTCACTGTGTGTATTATCCCTGTACTGTGACATCACTGTGTATTATCCCTGTACTGTGACATCACTGTGTATTATCCCTGTACTGTGACATCACTGTGTATTATCCTTGTACTGTGACATCACTGTGTATTATCCCCCCCTGTACTGTGACATCACTGTGTATTATCCCCCCCCTGTACTGTGACATCACTGTGTATTATCCCCCCTGTACTGTGACATCACCGTGTATAATATCCCTGTACTGTGACATCACTGTGTGTATTATCCCCCCTGTACTGTGACATCACTGTGTATTATCCCTGTACTGTGACATCACTGTGTGTATTATCCCTGTACTGTGACATCACTGTGTGTATTATCCCCCCTGTACTGTGACATCACTGTGTATTATCCCTGTACTGTGACATCACTGTGTATAATACCCCTGTACTGTGACGTCACTGTGTATTATCCCCCCCTGTACTGTGACATCACTGTGTATTATCCCCCCTGTAGTGTGACATCACTGTGTATTATCCCTGTACTGTGACGTCACTGTGTATAATACCCCTGTACTGTGACGTCACTGTGTATTATTCCCCCCCTGTACTGTGACGTCACTGTGTATTATCCCCCCCTGTACTGTGACATCACTGTGTATAATACCCCTGTACTGTGACGTCACTGTGTATTATCCCCCCTGTACTGTGACGTCACTGTGTATTATCCCCCCTGTACTGTGACATCACTGTGTATTATCCCCCCTCTGTACTGTGACATCACTGTGTATTATCCCTGTACTGTGACATCACTGTGTATTATCCTTGTACTGTGACATCACTGTGTATTATCCCCCCTGTACTGTGACATCACTGTGTATTATCCCCCCCCTGTACTGTGACATCACTGTGTATTATCTCCCCTGTACTGTGACATCACCGTGTATAATATCCCTGTACTGTGACATCACTGTGTGTATTATCCCCCCCTGTACTGTGACATCACTGTGTATTATCCCTGTACTGTGACATCACTGTGTGTATTATCCCTGTACTGTGACATCACTGTGTGTATTATCCCCCCTGTACTGTGACATCACTGTGTATTATCCCTGTACTGTGACATCACTGTGTATTATCCCTGTACTGTGACATCACTGTGTATTATCCCCCCTGTACTGTGACATCACTGTGTATAATACCCCTGTACTGTGACGTCACTGTGTATTATCCCCCCCTGTACTGTGACATCACTGTGTATTATCCCCCCTGTACTGTGACATCACTGTGTATTATCCCTGTACTGTGACATCACTGTGTGTATTATCCCTGTACTGTGACGTCACTGTGTATAATACCCCTGTACTGTGACGTCACTGTGTATTATCCCCCCCTGTACTGTGACGTCACTGTGTATTATCCCCCCCCTGTACTGTGACATCACTGTGTATAATACCCCTGTACTGTGACGTCACGGTGTATTATCCCCCCCTGTACTGTGACGTCACTGTGTATTATCCCCCCCTGTACTGTGACATCACTGTGTGTATTCACACTCCAAGCTGCTGCCACTATTAGGGTGCGTTCACACCTACAGGATCTGCAGCTGATTTCATTTAAATAACTTACCACAACATTAAATCTGCACCATCAAATCTGCTGCAGATCCTGTAGGTGTGAACGCACCCTTAGGGTGTGTGCACACTACGGAATTGCCTCGTATAACCTGCGGCGTATTCTGTCACTCGTCCCCGCACGCAGCGGCGCGCATTTCCGCCCGTGCCATAGACACTATTCTATGCACGGGCGGATTCCGCGTTCCGCCGAAAGAATTGACATATCAACTCTTGCAACGGAACGCAGAATCTGCCCGTGCATTGAATAGTGTCTATGGCACGGGCGGAAATGCGCGCCGCCGCGTGTGGGGACGAGTGACGGAATACGCTGCGGGTTATCCGCGGCAATTCCGTAGTGTGCATGTACCGCAGTTAGTTATCTCCAGTTCTAAACATTGGGAACATGAAATCGATCGTCTGTGAAGACGATTTTGACATTTAACATTCGGCAGCAAAAATTCCGGGCAAAAGCTATTTCAGTTCTTTAAGGGGGTTTCCTGACTTTGTGTGTGAGTGGACTCTTCTCTATGACCCTCAATGGAGTGTGTGTGTGGAGGACCAGGACGGTGTAATACTGTATGTCCCCTGCAGAGGCGCTGTGTCCCTGTGTAACATCCTGGGAGTGGCCAAAGCCGACAACGACTTCATAGGGAAATGTGCAATCCAAAAGCGTAGGAGTCAGAAGTGTTATACAGCATGAGGAGCTGAGAACATTATATATATACTGGGGGAGATGTATCAAACATGGTGTAAAGTGAGACTGGCTCAGTCGCCCTCGGCAACCAATCAGATTCCACCTTTCATTCCTCACAGACTCTTTGGAAAATGAAAGGTGGAATCTGATTGGTTGCCGGGGGAGACTGAGCCAGTGTCACTTTACACCATGTTTGATCATCTCCCCCTATATGCTCAGATGTGTATGGAGGAGCCCCGGGGGCTCATGGATGGATAACAGGTCGGGACATGATGACTCCTTACACCTCATCCTGAATTCCTGGTCCAGGCCCATAACCTCTGACCCCTGCGCCCTCTCTGGGGTCAGCTGATATCCCCATGTACTATGCATCCAGTATTATATACAGTGTCCATACACAGCAGGTGGTTCCCTTGTACGTATGACCTCAGCTCAGACATCCAGGTAACAGCTGCCTCAGAACCTCTTGTGATATCACTATTATTGGAGCTTCTTCAGGCATGGCTTCCTTGCTCTTCTCCTGAGAGGTCACACGGCTGTAATATACGCTCTGTCTTGTCTGTATGAGACGTACTCTCGTCTATGGCAGTGATCCAGATTATATAGGTGCAGATCCTATGCAGACTGGTCTCGGGGCAGATGCATAGACGGCGGCTTCTACAGTCATGTGACCTATAGACTAGAATGGACACCAGTGCACGGTCCATGGTTCAGAGCCACATGCGGGAGTGTGAAGGAGGCCTAAGTTCCCTGAGTGGTGGTCCTGCACTTTCCGTCAGCAGTACCACCACCCTGCAGGGAGCTGACACTACACAGCTGAACTACCTGCCAGCTCCAGGGAAGCCCTGATGAGGTCACTGTCCATATATGGACAATTACTAAGCAATGACATCATCAGGGCTCCCTTCTAGGACTATGCTACTCATTCTATTGTATGTGAATACAGTGAAAATGTGAAGCATCTAACTGGAACCTGCAAAAATCTATGTGTTCTGCCCCAAAATATCCCAATTAAGATGAATGGAGCAAATTCTGTATGGGGAGTGTAACCCCGACCTTATACAGCTTTAGGAAGAGCACAAGATTCAGGCCAAATCTAACATTTCTAATACTTTTCCAACATCTGGGAAGAGTCCGGCCCCCATAAGCAGAAGATGGTTGGCTGCTTCCAGTACAATCGTCAGGTTTTGGCCGATGTGTCTAATGTGTATATCCAGCTTAAAGGGGGATTCTGACCCCGATGTAAAAATGAATGTGCTGCTGGGTAGCGGGTTGTTCAATGGAAAAAAAGACATACTTACCTACCCTTGGTCCCCTATTCTCCTCCATCTAATCTCTCAATCCTCTCCTTGATTTTGAGACTGCTGTCTGTAAGATAAAGTGGCCCGGTCGCCTTGATATATAACCAAACACACCACGACCGAGCCAAGCGCCGCCCCCTCCTGGCCATTGTTAGTCACGCATCATCTCATCCAGTGGTTGGCAGAGGCATTGGGTCCTGACTGGATAGAGGTAAGTGGGAACTGCGGGAGGCCGAGATGAGCTATCCTTTTTTTTTTATTTCTATTTTTTCCACATATAAATTTTTAGAAGTTAGAATACCCCTTTAAATCTATATCCAGCCTCTGCAGTACCTAATTTCTGCTTAAATCATTTGATTTAAAATACTTGTCCCCTATCCACAGTATCTCCAGGTGTGAAATCTCGGGGGTTCTGACCTCCAGGCCCCCAGGGATCACTGGATAGGTGCCCTGACTCTCGTTATTCTCTATAGAGCTGACTCGGCTATCTCCAGCAGCTCCATAGAGAATGAATAAAGTCAGGGGTCACACTTTCTTTATAACAACAGACTTGGGGTGGCAATACAGAGATCCCAGAGGTCAAAATCCCCACAATCTCATAGTTGTCTCCTATCCCTTGGATAGGGGACAAATATTTTTAAATCGGAATACCCCTTTAAGTTTTGTAGAGTAGCACAATCTGTGAGTTATTGGCCATCAAGGTGCCTTTCTCCACCTACCTGGCCTTGACCGAACCAGAAAATATTTAACTTGCCTTGTATATAGCTCCTATACAGATCTATGTGTCTCCATGGCTACAGACTACAAACTAGCCCTGAGTGTAGTCAGGTTTTACTACTCTCACTTTTTTTTTTTTTTTTGCTTCTTAACCTACAGACCATAGGGAGGGGGGGGGGGGGGATAACACGTTACTACAGGCTTGTGCTGGGATTGTTATTTAGTAACCATGGAGACACATAAGGCCACATGGGAGCTGTGTACACAAAATAAGAGTTTTATTATAATAAAGACAATCAATGTCCCAGAAAGTTAGTCTCCATTTAAAGGTTTAGCGTTTCCCACTCTGCAGCCATCAGGCTGTTGCTAAACCACAACTCCCATCATGCCGCGGGCCGGGTATGATGGGGATTGTGGTTTTGCTGTTGCAGAGGGTTTATCACTAAGTCAAGGTATGAAATGAGAAGCGGCAGAATGATTCACTATAGACCGATTTACTCCTGCAAGTTTTTTTCTTTTTGCAGAACTAGAACACAGATCATTTTAAATTCCTTCAGTAAATCCATTTGGGGGCCTGGCGCCTCCTAGAGGGAAGAGAGGTATACAACATGCATGGCTGGCAAAAAGAAACTATTCCAAATCTTCTTGGTTTTTTTTAATGGGGGGGAGGGGGGGGGGGTGAAGAATCTTTTTATCATTAAGAAATCAAACTAAGTGCTAAACACCGAAACCATCCAGAGAAGAAAGAAAGAAAAAAAGAATCAAATCGACAAATGTCGCAAATCTCGTAGTTGCTAAGTTTTCCAAAACTAGTCATTGTAACAGAATATAAACAGGAAACATGACATCACTTAAAGCTTAGCGTCCAACTCTGGTACATAGCAGTTCATCAGGTCACTTCTGGAGAATACTAGAGCCATAGGTCTTCCCTCCCCGACGCCTCGCACGGGGACGTGAAATTCTCTCGGTTACATATATACAAACAGGACAGATCCGATTTCATATATTCAGAAGAAACCAGAGATGGTAGAAGGACTGGGCTCCCGCTAATGCTATGCCGAAGTTTAACCCTCAAAGGGGTATTCCACTCAAACATAACCTTTGATATGTTGCTGCCCATGGTGAGACTAACAATTCCTTCCATACTTGTTATTATCTATTCAGTCTCCTCCCCCCAGTTCTGAGCTGCTGCTTTCTGCTGAAGACACAAAAATCTGTGTATGAGCTTTTCTGTCTGTCTCCCCCCTCAATTCTGAGAAGGCTGATGTAAACAAGTCCCTGGCAGGCTTCATCTGCAACATTGTAGCTTCTTTGTAATGCTTGGAGGATTAATCACAGTCAGTTCATTAGCAACTTTATCTTAGAATACCCCCACCCCCAGAATTACAAAGTTGTAGATAAAGCCTGGCACAGACTTGTTTACATCATCCATCTCAGAAGGGAGGGGGAGATTTTTGTGCCTCCAGCAGAAAGCAGCAGCTGAGAACTGAGGGACGGAGACTGAATAGACAATAACAAGTATGGAAGGAATTGTTAGTCTCACCATGGGCAGCAACATATCAAAGGTTGTGTTTGAGTGGAGTACCCCTTTAACAACGCGATATGTCTGATCAGTGGCGGTCCTTCCTCTGATCTACCAAGATGGGCAAGCATTGCCGGAAATATAGAGGAGAATGGAGTGGCAGAGCGCATGATCGCCAACCTGATGACCAGTCGGAGCCCTACAAGACACTCCTGAGAGTTATTTGTGGTTAAGGCAGGATAAATCTTGGTGGCTACGATATGGCTACTAATGCCAAACTGCTGTGAACTCCGCCATGACTATAACAAAGTGCTGGTCCACTTGTCTTCTGCTCAGGTGTGCGGAAGGTGGTGGTTACATTACGGTGGCCGGTAATTTTTGCAAATTGTGCACGCTTCCATAGACCTCTATGGGTCAATCTGCCACAATTATGGCCTGGGCTAGGGCTTAATCTGTAAAGCTATAAACTGTGAAGGGCCCGATTGAATTGAATGGGCCCTAAATCTGCAATTATGGACAAACTTCTGGAACTTGTGAATGTAGCTTTGGTTCCGAGAGTCGTGCCACTCAATGAGATCAGGGCGATCACAGTGATTGAGCTCACACCAAGTATATCCCAAGAAAACCCAGTCAAGTTTAAGTGGGGTCCATGGTGCCTGTAGAGAAGAGCCCGACCACATGACCACACCCTAGGGTCATTTCCACTTCATTATAGCGATCATGGAGGTCACAACAGTCTGGTTGGACATTGTCTATCCCAGTAAGGCTCCATAAGTGTCCCGGGTGTAGGGAAGGAAACGTGAACCTTCCCAGTACCTGAAGCCATAGTGCCGAAAGCAACAGATCATAGAGGTGGAGGAGGACCCCAGACCAAGTTCTGTTTGGTTCTTCTACATTCTGAAACTTCAGGTTATCCCCCCACCCTCACCCCCGTCCTTCTTCCATCTCATCCAGGGAAGCTTCTGTACAAAGATCTAAAATAGTTTTGGACCCGTTAAACAAAGACTAGTCTCATCATTGCGTGAACGTGTGACACCGATTCCTAAGGTGTTCTTTCCGCCACCCCATTCAGTAGATCCTCGTAAAAAAAAAAAATCTATACTGCTTGTGCAACCCATGAATGTCGATGGGAAAAACGGGTTCCTGGTGGAACATAATCTCTACATCTACTTGGGTAGGAACCAAGACGGTGGCAAGTTTGGTCATAAGTCATCATAGGGCTTCACTGGCTACAAATAGGCAAAATTATCGGTCACTTCCCAAGCAAGTCATTGCCTCCAAGCAGCCTGTATGCCCAAGTGACCCCTTTCAAGATCAAAAGCCAATAATATGGATCTCATTTGCTTATATCCAGGGTTGGGGAAGCTTTGGCCCTTCAGCTGTTGCAAGTTTTTGGCTGAAGGTTCCCCATCCCTGGCTTACAATATTATTACTGACCAATTGGAACGAACATTATAAAAAAAAACAGCAAAAAGTAAACTAAATGTCTCTAGATCTCTGGTCAGGTGTAACGCTCTGTAACTGAAGAACACCTCTTTGGTATCAATAATAAAGAATCCGACCCCCCCAAACACCCCCCCACCCCCCACACACACAATTAATTTCAGAGCCTGGGGCTTTCATATTCCTACCTTGGCCGATACAACATGGACAATGCAGAACTGTAAATGTAACTCAGTGATTCCAGTGATACAGTGTGATCGTTTAATCAATGAATTAGTGCAAGCTACAGAGATCATCTACTACTTATTCAGATTCCATCTAATGTTTTCTGGTACAAATGTCCTTTGGTTTTTGTTTTGTTTAGTTTTTTGTGATATTTTTTGTAATTTTTTTTGTTTTTCGGTTTTAAAGTTATTTTCTCACTAGCAAAAAATTCGACAGCTGGATACCGATAAACAAAAGTGTATCTAGATTGTATACACATAAGGCAAATGGCAAATATATCGAGCGGTCGGGTAGCAGTTTCATAGAATAGGGCTAAGATTTTTTTTTTTAGTTTGTTTTTTTTTTTGGGGGGGGGGGGGGGGAGACACATACCTTTTGTAAAATTGCTACCTTGAAATTCAGGATTTATTGGGGGGGAGGGGGGAGCTAAATATATTAAAGAGCATCTGTCACCAGAATGTGGGTCAGTTTTCTCCCATCTATGTAAACGGGACTGTGATAATGAGCTGGTGGCACAAAGTCCTTATGCCACGATCAACAGGGGCAGAGCTATATTTCCCCCTGCAGGTGAACAGAAGTATTACACTAAGATTTCTGCTGGATAACAAAGGAGATGCTGAAATAGGGGAACCCCCACTAGTGCACCCCCCCATTACATGTATATAGAAACTGTATAAAGAGAACCCTATTAAAGCAGATCTGCCATCACAATATACTGCCATATGTAGGTCACCATAAGCCATTTGATCAAACCCTTCCAGACATCCTGTATATACGTATGGCGGAAGTCACAGGAGAATGCATGGAGCTAGTATACAGCTGGGATCGGAGATAGTACTGATCCCAGCCATTAAACCACTTAGATACCACATCAATAGTATCTGCAGCATCTAAGCAGTCATAAAGAGGGATGGAGCTCCCTCAATGAGCACCCCTGCGATGTGGCTGGGGGGGTGTCACTGGGTTGTCACGGCAACTGGCAGATAAAAAAGACCCCCAGGTCTGTCATCTTAGGCCCTTAGTAAAGTACAATCGGGTATAATACACTAATCAGTATAGTGTACTGTACAAGTAGTCAAGCCCCCTTGTGGGACTAAAGTAACACAAATAAAAAAAATTAATAAAATGTTCAACAATATTAAAAAAAAAACTAATATTAAAAAAATCACACCCCTTTTCCCTAGATTAAAAGTACAAACTATATAAAAATAAAGAAAACCAGTAAGTATCACTGTGTCTGTAATAATCCAAACACATAATGAAAGCGAAAAAAAAAAATGGGAGGATTACTTGTTTTGGTCACCTCGCTCTCTGCATGAGATGGAATAAAGTGGTCAATAAATGTACAGCTAACCCCACAAAAAACGAGCCCTCTTACAGATCCAGCAATAAATAAAAGGGTCTCGGTAAATGGTGACAAAAAGCACATTTTTTTTTTTTTGTTTTGTGTTTTTTTTTTTAAAGAAAAGTTTTTTCAACTCTGTAAAAGTAGTAAAACAGCAAAAAGCATTTGGTATCGTAATCGCGCTTTCCCGCAGAAAAAAGTTAAAGCCGTAAAAAACCCCGAAAAAAAAATAAATAAAATAATTGCAGAACTGTGTTCTGTTTCACTCCAACCCACAAAGAAATGTTCTCAAAGTTTCTCAATACATTATAAATAGTTCATTAAAAATACGAGTTGTCCCGCAAAAAACAAGCCCTTAGTTAGACGGAAAAATCACAAAGTTATGGCTCAAAAAAAAGTCACCAAAATTAGTTGTTAGGGGGCAACATATTGTAATGACAAATCTGCTTTATACATGGCGAATGTGGCCGATCAATACGGTCTCTGAACTGGTTCACAGCCTGTACAGTATACGGTATATACACCTGATCAGGTGTAAGTGTTATGGAATGCTAAAATAAAGAGGTATTAAAGGATAGGGACACTGCCAGGTGCGATGTAGTCCATATATACAGTGATTTGCAAAATATTAGAATATCAACAAAAATTTTATTTTTTTCAGTAATTCAATCCAAAAAGTGACCTCATATTTTCTATAGAGTCATTACATACAGAGTGAACTTTTTCAAGTGTTTTTCTGTTAAAGTCGATGATTATGGATTACAGGTAGATGAGCGAACCGTCCGAGGTTTGGGTTCGTATGAACCTGAACTCTCGGCTTCTGATTCCCGCTCCGTGGAGAGGGTGGATACAACCTTGAGGACCGCCTGGAAAACTGGGATACAGCCATAGCTATAGGCTGTATCCCAGTTCTCTAGGCGGTTCTCCCAGTTGCTTGTGCACCTTTTTCTACCACACTTTTTCCTTCCACTCAACTTTCCATTAATATGCTTTGATACAGCACTCTGAGAACAGCCAGCTTCTTTAGCAGTGAACTTTTGTGGCTTACCCTCTTTGTGGAGTGTGTGAATGACTGCCTTCTGGACATCTGTAACCTCAGCAGTCTTCCCCATGATTGTGTTGCATACTGAACCAGACTAAGGGACCTTTTATAACACTTAGGAAGCCACTGCAGGTGTTTGGGGCTAATTATTCTAATTTACTGAAATACTGACTTTTGGGTTTTTCTTGGCTGTAATCCATAATCATCAACTTTAACAGAAATAAACGCTTGAAAAAGTTCACTCTGTATGTAACGACTCTATAGAATATATAAGGTCACTTTTTGAATTGAAATACTGAAAAAAAAATTGTTGATATTCTAATTTATTGCAAACCACTGTTTTTTTTGTTTGTTTTTTTGTTTGTTTGTTTTGCTTGGTTTCTCCTTTGTCTCCATAAATTATGATCAAATCAACGTTGATCATTCTCCCTGCTCCTCTGGCAGCTTATAATAATGAGGATGAGAATGACTCAGGTTACTGCAGAGTCACTTGTCCTTCCCTGACAAGTAGAAAGCTATTCCTATTGGCTGCCCTGCAGAGAACTGTGAGGAGTGAGGAGTGACTGAGCATGTGCGTCCACCAGATCTCAGCACAGTAGGTGGACGTGCATCAGGTGGATCCTTTTTTAGTGTTGTTTTCCAGTCATTGGACCTACGACTTGAGACATAGTTTGGTGAACACTGTATCGTTGATCATTGAATCATTCATTACTGACAGATGCTCTTTAAAGGGGTTGGCCCACAACAATTAGGTATGATCACCAGGAAAATGAAGGTCCCCCAGTGTGCTCTATTAACTGTCTATGGGGCCGAGGGTGATAGCTGACCATTGTACTTGGTCATCTCTGCTAGTCCCATCAATCACAGAAGGGGCACTCAGGGACCAATCAATGAGGCTCTGTGTGATCGAACCCCCCCCCCCCCCGGCGATCATGCTATTACTGCCCCCTCCTTTAGTTTACATTGGGGATGCAGCTATATGACCTTTGACCTCTATACAGCGAGGCCTCAGCCAGGATTATCTTTTCTTTCCGCTTTATCTCTTTCTCATAGCAAATGCTCAAAAAAAAAAAAAATCCAAAAAATTTCATCGGAAAAATAAAGTCTCTACGACTGATGAGAAGAGCAGATATGTGTCATATCTACCAAAAACCTGACCCCGATGGGCGCGATCTGTTCATTTCATGGCCGGGGCAACACAATAAGTTAATGGAAGAGAATGAGGTACGCTCTACGTGGGACAGGTCACTCTCAAGAACCAAGAAATAAAAAAAAAAGGAGGGGAAACCAAAGGTGAAGCCTGACCTTCCAGAAGTCTTACTGTGTGGGTATGAAAGGGACCTGTGTGACATATTAAGGCATTCGGACCCAATGTGGTCCAATCATGCACTAACACATCCCTACACAACCTTACAACCATGGTTCTGGACCTGATGTACTGGCTTATGCTTCCCCAATATATATATATAATATATATATATACTTTATTATATTTATATATATATTTATATTTTATATTTTTTTCTCTTTTTTGTCTTTTTTTTTTTTTCATTACTGCTCATCTCTATTGAAGTGCTGTGCTTTCGTCTGCTGAGTACTGTGTAACCAGTGTCTGTTCCTGAATCCGGAGCCGAGCGGCTACTACAAGAAGTTCCCAACTCCTTCTCTCTTCTTGGGGATGCAGCTGGGAAGATGTCTGAAGCAGTCTTAGGCTGCCAAGGCCTTGAATTCCGACACCCACTTGTCACGTTGATGTCTCCTTCAGAAGCTGCTGCTACTACTGAGGGTTCTTCAGGATGCGGCCGTGTCGGAAATCGTACACGTGCCGGCACAAGAATACTAGTTCTGGGTCTGTGCTGTCTGGAACCCTGCGGTGTATGGGGGTGCAATACTCTTCTGAGGGAGGGACAATCAAGGCTTTCCTACTGGGACAGCCCTCCTTCCGACGCTTCACCAAGGCACAAAATCTGAAAAAGAAGAGCATCATAGTCAGATACATATATAAGACATGTACATATACAACAGGCAGATACATATATAAGACATGTACATATACAACAGGCAGATACATATATAAGACATGTACATATACAACAGGCAGCTACATATATAAGACATGTACATATACAACAGGCAGCCACATATATAAGACATGTACATATACAACAGGCAGCTACATATATAAGACATGTACATATACAACAGGCAGCTACATATATAAGACATGTACATATACAACAGGCAGATACATATATAAGACATGTACATATACAACAGGCAGCTACATATATAAGACATGTACATATACAACAGGCAGATACATATATAAGACATGTACATATACAACAGGCAGCTACATATATAAGACATGTACATATACAACAGGCAGCTACATATATAAGACATGTACATATACAACAGGCAGCCACATATATAAGACATGTACATATACAACAGGCAGCTACATATATAAGACATGTACATATACAACAGGCAGCTACATATATAAGACATGTACATATACAACAGGCAGATACATATATAAGACATGTACATATACAACAGGCAGATACATATATAAGACATGTACATATACAACAGGCAGCTACATATATAAGACATGTACATATACAACAGGCAGCTACATATATAAGACATGTACATATACAACAGGCAGCTACATATATAAGACATGTACATATACAACAGGCAGCTACATATATAAGACATGTACATATACAACAGGCAGATACATATATAAGACATGTACATATACAACAGGCAGATACATATATAAGACATGTACATATACAACAGGCAGCTACATATATAAGACATGTACATATACAACAGGCAGATACATATATAAGACATGTACATATACAACAGGCAGATACATATATAAGACATGTACATATACAACAGGCAGATACATATATAAAACATGTACATATACAACAGGCAGATACATATATAAAACATTTTGTTATGTGGCTCCTTGTGCTAAAATATGACAATAGGAGAAGAGAATTTTAGAATTCTTTGCATATTTTTTTAAAGGGAAAAAATAAACTTTCGCATGGACATAAGTATTCAGACTCTTTGCTATTTAGTTCTGGCTCCTCTCATTTCTAGAGATCATCTCTGAGATGTTTCTGCAGTGGCTGGAGTCATAGCTGACAATATATATCAGAGCTAACACCAAGCCATGAGGAGGAAAGAGCTGCCTGTACAGCTCAGAGACAGGAGGAGGAAAGAGCTGCCTGTACAGCACAGAGACAGGAGGAGGAAAGCTGCCTGTACAGCTCAGAGACAGGACTGTTTGTAGGAAGAGGAAAGAGCTGTTGTGGAGACAGGGCTGTGTGGAGGAGGAAAGAGCTGCCTGTAGAGCTCAGAGACAGGACTGTGGGGAGGGGGAAGGAGCTGCCTGTAGAGATCAGAGAGAGGAGGGGGAAAGAGCTGCCTGTAGAGATCAGAGACAGGAGGGGGAAAGAGCTGCCTGTAGAGATCAGAGACAGGAGGGGGAAAGAGCTGCCTGTAGAGCTCAGAAACAGGACTGTGGGGAGGGGGAAGGAGCTGCCTGTAGAGATCAGAGACAGGAGGGGGAAAGAGCTGCCTGTAGAGATCAGAGACAGGAGGGGGAAAGAGCTGCCTGTAGAGATCAGAGACAGAAGGAGGAAAGAGCTGCCTGTAGAGCTCAGAGACAGGAGGGGGAAAGAGCTGCCTGTAGACCTCAGAGACAGGAGGAGGAAAGAGCTGCCTGTAGAGCTCAGAGACAGGAGGAGGAAAGAGCTGCCTGTAGACCTCAGAGACAGGAGGAGGAAAGAGCTGCCTGTAGAGCTCAGAGACAGGAGGGGGAAAGAGCTGCCTGTAGAGATCAGAGACAGGAGGGGGAAAGAGCTGCCTGTAGAGATCAGAGACAGGAGGGGGAAAGAGCTGCCTGTAGAGCTCAGAGACAGGAGGAGGAAAGAGCTGCCTGTAGAGATCAGAGACAGGAGGTGGAAGGAGCTGCCTGTAGAGATCAGAGACAGGAGGGGGAAAGAGCTGCCTGTAGAGATCAGAGACAGGAGGGGGAAAGAGCTGCCTGTAGAGCTCAGAGACAGAAGGAGGAAATAGCTGCCTGTAGAGCTCAGAGACAGGAGGGGGAAAGAGCTGCCTGTAGACCTCAGAGACAGGAGGAGGAAAGAGCTGCCTGTAGAGCTCAGAGACAGGAGGAGGAAAGAGCTGCCTGTAGACCTCAGAGACAGGAGGAGGAAAGAGCTGCCTGTAGAGCTCAGAGACAGGAGGGGGAAAGAGCTGCCTGTAGAGATCAGAGACAGGAGGGGGAAAGAGCTGCCTGTAGAGATCAGAGACAGGAGGGGGAAAGAGCTGCCTGTAGAGCTCAGAAACAGGACTGTGGGGAGGGGGAAGGAGCTGCCTGTAGAGATCAGAGACAGGAGGGGGAAAGAGCTGCCTGTAGAGATCAGAGACAGGAGGGGGAAAGAGCTGCCTGTAGAGATCAGAGACAGGAGGGGGAAAGAGCTGCCTGTAGAGCTCAGAGACAGAAGGAGGAAAGAGCTGCCTGTAGAGCTCAGAGACAGGAGGAGGAAAGAGCTGCCTGTAGACCTCAGAGACAGGAGGAGGAAAGAGCTGCCTGTAGAGCTCAGAGACAGGAGGGGGAAAGAGCTGCCTGTAGACCTCAGAGACAGGAGGAGGAAAGAGCTGCCTGTAGAGCTCAGAGACAGGAGGAGGAAAGAGCTGCCTGTAGAGCTCAGAGACAGGAGAAGGAAAGAGCTGCCTGTAGAGCTCAGAGACAGGAGGGGGAAGGAGCTGCCTGTACAGCTCAGGGACAGGACTGTGTGGAGGAGGTGGAAAGACCTGCCTGTAGAAATCAGAGACAGGAGGTAGACTAGTCAGGGTTGAGGGAAAGCTAAAAGGAGAAGTATGGGGTCTGACATTTTTTTCTAAAGAGTCAGGGAGGAGGTGGCTAAACATAACAACATGCACCTACCTCCCCAGGTCCAGTGCTGGGGTCCGCTGTCCACCGCTCTGGTTCCTGGTCCCCCCGGGTTGTGACAGTGGACCCCAGTGCTAGAACCAGGGGACATAGGTGCATGTTGTTCAGCCACTTCTCCTTGAATCGAGCAAAGTACAGAGATATTCCTAATGAAAACCTGATCTAAAGTGCTCTGGAGCTCCGACTGGGCTGAAGCTTCAACTTCCTTAAGGAAATGACCCTAAGCACAGAGCCTGGACAACACAGGCAGATTAGGGACAACTAATGTCCATGACCTGAAACCAACAGAGCATGTCTGGAGAGACCTGACAATGGCGACCACTGAGTGTGGGAGAAGCTGCAAAGAAGAAAGCAAAGTCTCCAAATCCTGGTGTAATCCTTGTGGCCTCATATCTAAGGAGACGCTGAACTCCCAGCATGTGAAGAAATGTACGGAGCCAGAGCGCCACCTACCTGCAGTACTCTGCAAATGTCAAGACGTAGCACTTCTCCTCAATGCATGCAATACTGTTCTCATCTTGATGACGGGATGCAAAGATCTCATTCTGTAAGGAGGCGCAGAGATGGTTAAACCGTATGGCAGTACTGTATATACTGATAAAGAGTATAGCGTATATATGTAGTATACAACAAGGAGGCCCCTATATTATCACGGAAAATGTATAATGTGTATACCAGTTTAGGGCAAGGGCTGCGTGTATATAACAAATATATATATATATATATATATATATATATATATGTATATACACAGCCCTTGCTAAACAATTATCGACCATGTAATAGACTCAGTAATAGACTAGCAGATGGGCGCTGGTTTACATTATAGACCGGCCCGTCTTATAGAACCCTTAGTGACTGGATATGAGTAGGATGTGTATCCAGGTGAGCGGCACTGACCTGGTGCATACTGGGATTTCGTCCTCCCTGAGTGTGCTCTGGCCGGTAGTACCAGAAGAGACTCATCATCAGCTCACCTACAGAAAGGAAGGGACGTATACATCACACTGCGTACACCACACATGGAATCATACTGGAAGAAGCAGATCCATCGGCAGGAAGGGTGGTCCCGGTGCCCAGTCCTCCACCTCTCAGGGTGCATGTCAGGAGCATTGTGCCAGGGTGCGGGCACACTGCACCTTGTGTTTAATGGCCGCCTGATGCTCCTGACATGGCCGCCTCAGCCAGGGGGAGGATGTGGAGCACCATGACCCTTCCTGCTCCCTGGATAACCCCTTTAAGGTGACCCCAGCACATTAAGGACACATTACCAGTCTTGGGCTCCTCCCAGAGAGCGGATATTTTGGCCACGTACGGCATGGATTTTTTCCTGGGACCAGACTTCAGAAGGACAGTATCGCGGACTCGGATGATCTCTCCGTTCCTCTCCACCGCTTGGTAACTCCGCCGGAGAGCCGGTTCGGGTTCATTCTGTGGGGAGAAAGGTTACTATATGAGCACAGCATCTAGGGGGTTAACCGCCAGGAGTATAATGAGGCTGTGGGCTTTCATATATAAGCCTCCCAGGAGGACTGCGTGTGAACGTGTAAAACCTCACCCCCCTGTGGTGGCGCTGCAGCGATCAGGTAATCTCCTGTGATCAGCTTCAGGGCCCTCGAGTCAGCATGTCACACCAGAATAAAGATGGCCGCCACTACTCACCACCACATAGACGGCCTTCTCGCAGGCCGTTCCCAGAGGCATCCAGCCGTTTGTAGCTCTTCTTCTACTGATTCTTTGTTGCTTGGGGTGACTGTGGTCTTTGCTTGTTTTGCTGTCGGCGGCGTGGACGCACCCCGACGTGTTTCGCACCCCTGACTTGGAGCCACTGGGGGGTTTGGAGCTCTGCGGGCACTCGCGTGCGGTTTTCAGCATGGCCATTGTCTGAGGTTCTGAGTTGGGCGTCTGTAGGTAGGGGACAGGCTCGGCAGCAGCAGGTGGGACACTTGGGACTGGGCATCCTGAGAGAGGGTGAGCAGGAGACACGGGGTGACCCGCTGCCGGGATTGTTATACTCAGCTGGTCAAGTGACTTGTATCCATCTGAGGGAACAGAGAGACATCGTGACCACACAGTAATGGAATATCAACAGGGGCGCTACTAAAAGCTGATTTAAAGGGGATGTCCACATTTTACTGGTATATGAGGAGCTGATGGGGATCGATCCCAGCGTTAAAAGTGTTGGATAAACATCTCTCTTCCAAAAACAGCGCCACACTTGTCTACAGGTTGTGTGTAGTATTGCAGTGAATGGTACCATCCTGTGCACGTGTGGCGCTGTTTTTGGAAGAAGGCAGCCATATTTTCCTAATCCTGGACAACCCCTTTAAGTATTTAGTACAGCCATTTAAAGGGGTATTCTCTTCTTGGTGAAAGATGGCTTTCTGGAGCTGGCTGTCTTTTGTGATTTGCTTAAAGGGGTACTCCGGCGAAGAAAAAAATCTTAATATTCTTCCACTACTTATCAGCTGCTGTATGTCCTGCAGGAAGTGGTGTATTCTCTCCAGTATGACACGGTGCTCTCTGCTGCCACCTCTGTCCATGTCAGGAAGTGTCCAGAGCAGGAGAGGTTTTCTATGGGGATTTGCTGCTGCTCTGGACAGTTCCTGACATGGACAGAGGTGGCAGCAAAGAGCACTGTGTCAGACTGGAAAGAGTACAACCACTTCCTGCAGGACATACAGCAGCTGATAAGTACTGGAAGACTGGAGATTTATATAGAAGTAATTCACAAGTATGTATAACTTTCTTACGCCAGTTGAAGTTTTATCCCCAGAGTACCCCTTTAACCCCACTTAAAGTCAATGGGAGTTGCGTAAATTGCATAAGGCTGGTAATTTTGCGGTTTTCAGCTTCCTGGCCACCTCCAACAGCCTCAAACAAGCGGAACTTGTCCAAGAAGACAACTTGCATGAAGATAAGAACACCCCTTTAAGTATAAAAAAAAAATGGTGTAAAGTAATAAAAGTAGTCACACTCCATGGGGTAAATCCAGTACGGTTCGCCTAGTAATCTCATTCTGGTTCTCACCTCCAGCGTGGTTTCCATTACAATGGATCCATCACATGACAGACACATTAATGCCACCTTTATCTCAGTAGGTCAGGCTGTACTCACCTGTCCCCGCTCCCACGACGCTGCAGATGATCCTCATCTCTGCACACAAGAAACGCCCGCTCTGCCAACACCTGATTTCCTGTGTGTTTAGAGGAGGATTTGGGAGAGGTGAGTACTGCGGGTCAAGTCCCATCCATGGAGGCTGCACCTCACAGTACAGGATCCACTGTGATGCCACAGGACACAGTGTGCCTACATGTTTATATACCTAATAGTCATGGACATGGGGGCGAGGATAAGTGCAGAGGACACCATCACACTGGTAACAGCACGTCCATTTATCCTCCATCTTCTCCCTATGGTGTCATCTCCTCTGTATACTCACCTCCTGATGTCACTGTCTGCTGTATACCTTCAGGACGGGCACGCAGTGGTGTCATCCTATCAGTCCCTGTATACTGTCTCTGCAGTGACGTCCCCATTGCCCTGATCCCCTCCGGTCCCTCATATATCAGGCTATGCTCCAGGCGGAGGGTCGGGCTATCCCCCCGGACCTCTGACCATCCTATCCGTCCTCTGGACGTGTTGCGTTTATCGGTTACGGTAGCATCTAGCCCCCACACTTCCTATGTGGTGTAATATCCACCATCACCAAGATGTCCACATGACCACCCATCACCCATTTAGCAGTTCCCCTCATATATATATATATATACATATATATATACGGCTATGGGATTTCCAGAGAACTTTTTTAGTAACCTTATTATCTCTCTGTTCTCTTCCTGAAATACACAGCCCCCCCCCCCCCCCCCTCCCCGTCATCTATGTGACATTACCATGGCCTCAGACTATGACCTCTCCTCTGAGGAGGCTGGTGTGATATACAGAACAATACGCTGTAGCCGTCTATGTGGCCGTAATACTCTCCAACATGGCGTCTCTGTATACTGAGGCCTCGCCTGTCACAAGTATAGTGCACACAGTAGTGTATATCTACAAGTGTAGTGCACAAAGACGTGTATATGTACAAGTATAATGCACACAGTAGTGTATCTACAAGTATAGTGCACAAAGTATTGTATATGTACAAGTATAGTGCACACAGTATTGTATATCTACAAGTATAGTGCACACAGTAGTGTATATCTACAAGTATAGTGCACACAGTAGTGTATATCTACAAGTATAGTGCACACAGTAGTGTATATCTACAAGTATAGTGCACACAGTAGTGTATATCTACAAGTATAGTGCACACAGTAGTGTATATCTACAAGTATAGTGCACAAAGTATTGTATATGTACAAGTATAGTGCACACAGTAGTGTATATCTACAAGTATAGTGCACACAGTAGTGTATATGTACAAGTATAGTGCACACAGTAGTGTATCTACAAGTATAGTGCACACAGAAGTGTATATCTACAAGTATAGTGCACACAGTAGTGTATATCTACAAGTATAGTGCACACAGTAGTGTATATCTACAAGTATAGTGCACAAAGTATTGTATATGTACAAGTATAGTGCACACAGTATTGTATATGTACAAGTATAGTGCAGACAGTAGTGTATATCTACAAGTATAGTGCACACAGTAGTGTATATCTACAAGTATAGTGCACACAGTAGTGTATATCTACAAGTATAGTGCACACAGTAGTGTATATCTACAAGTATAGTGCACACAGTAGTGTATATCTACAAGTATAGTGCACACAGTAGTGTATATCTACAAGTATAGTGCACACAGAAGTGTATATCTACAAGTGTAGTGCACAAAGACGTGTATACCTACAAGTATAGTGCACACAGTAGTGTATATCTACAAGTATAGTGAACAAAGTATTGTATATGTACAAGTATAGTGCACACAGTAGTGTATATCTACAAGTGTAGTGCACAAAGACGTGTATATGTACAAGTATAATGCACACAGTAGTGTATCTACAAGTATAGTGCACACAGAAGTGTATATCTACAAGTATAGTGCAGACAGTAGTGTATATCTACAAGTATAGTGCAGACAGTAGTGTATATCTACAAGTATAGTGCACACAGTAGTGTATATCTACAAGTATAGTGCACACAGTAGTGTATATCTACAAGTATAGTGCACACAGTAGTGTATATCTACAAGTATAGTGCACACAGTAGTGTATATCTACAAGTATAGTGCACACAGTAGTGTATATCTACAAGTATAGTGCACACAGTATTGTATATGTACAAGTATAGTGCACACAGTAGTGTATATCTACAAGTATAGTGCACACAGTATTGTATATGTACAAGTATAGTGCACAAAGTATTGTATATGTACAAGTATAGTGCAGACAGTAGTGTATATCTACAAGTATAGTGCACACAGTAGTGTATATCTACAAGTATAGTGCACACAGTAGTGTATATCTACAAGTATAATGCACACAGTAGTGTATATGTACAAGTATAGTGCACACAGTAGTGTATATCTACAAGTATAATGCACACAGTAGTGTATATGTACAAGTATAGTGCACACAGTAGTGTATATCTACAAGTATAGTGCACACAGTAGTGTATATCTACAAGTATAGTGCAAATAATAGGTATAGATGAGGGATGTAGTGGTAGTACAGGTATAGATGAGGGGTGTAGTAGTAGTACAGGCACAGATTAGGGGTGCAGTAGTACAGGTATAGATGAGTGTTGTAGTAGTAGTACAGGTATAGATGTATAGATGAGGGGTGTAGTAGTACTACAGGTATAGATGAGGGGTGTAGTAGTAGTACAGGTATAGATGAGGGGTGTAGTAGTAGTAGTACAGGTACAGATGAGGGGTGTAGTAGTAGTACAGGTACAGATTAGGGGTGCAGTAGTACAGGTACAGATGAGGGGTGTAGTAGTAGTACAGGTACAGATGAGGGGTGTAGTAGTAGTACAGGTACAGATGAGGAGTGAAGTAGTAGTACAGGAACAGACGAGGGGTGTAGTAGTAGTACAGGTATAGATGAGGAGTGAAGTAGTAGTACAGGAACAGATGAGGAGTGAAGTAGTAGTACAGGAACAGATGAGGAGTGAAGTAGTAGTACAGGTACAGATGAGGGGTGTAGTAGTAGTACAGGTACAGATTAGGGGTGTAGTAGTAGTGCTACAGGTATAGATAAGGAGTATAGTAGTAAAGGTACAGATGAGGGTTGACTGGGGCAGCTGGGGGGTTTTCTCTCTTCCCCCCACCCCCCACCCCCCACCTCCCTTCTGAGACAGCTAATGTAAACAAGTCCCTGGCAGGCTTTATCTGCAACTTTGCAGCTTCTTTGTAATTCTGGGAGGATTAATTGCAGTGAGTTCTCAGACAGGAGGGGAAGGCGGAAGGGACTGAGAGAAAAGCTCACACACAGAAAGCAGCAGCTGAGAACTGGGGGAAGGAGACTGAATAGCTAATAATAAATATGGAACAAATTGTTAGTCTCACCATGGGCAGCAACATGTCAAAAGTTACGTTTAAATGGAATACCCCTTTAAGCCAGATATAACATTTCCCATCACTTTATGCTTCACCGTCATTTAGTGGACGCAGATCTTACCTGTTGTTAAAGGCTTTTTGTATGGATAGGTACTAGGTCCCATGTGAGTGCTGCTAACCCTGCCAAGTGGTAGTCTTATCAATCCACATAGACTATCTGTGTTTGTGCCAGTGTCTTCTCCGTAGGTGTAGCGAGCCGTGCACCATGGGAGGTGCTCGCACATTGCACTAGGATGTAAGGAGCTCTGCGACACTAGGAGGTCCTCACAATGCACAGGCTGTGAAAACCCTTCGTCCTTTGGATACATGGAATAATCCGAATACCCATTACACGATAATCCACTTTGGCCATAAGAAGAAATGTAGCTTCCATCCAGAGTCGCTAGGTTGGAGGAGTCACAGACACAGATACAATCCGTGTGGCTTCCCGGGACCGGCAGATGATGAAGCTGCTGTACTGGAAATGAAGGCTGCTGGAAGTCTTGCTTGGGAGTGGGAGACTTTTCCCCCGGTCGTCCGTACTCCGGCTTCATAGAAGCCTGCCCCCCCATTAACAAAGGCAGTCTGTGGTACAAAGGTTCGGAGCCATTGTGTCTCTTGGAAGACTGTTCCACGTGAACGCCCTCGGCTCTACCCAAAGACTTGGCCGGCTCTTGACGTTCCGGATGCAGGAACCTAACGTCGGGCGCCCCGTGCAAACCGCGGTAGTCCTCGGCTTTGTGATGGAGAAAGTCTTTTTTAGGTTTGATGCAGTTCTTTTTGTGAGATTTTGTTACCTTCAGTTTGGATTTGGAGCAGGTGTTGACGGCACGCCCACTATCGCCGCTGGACTTGCTCCTTTGTTTCAGAGCATGACCCTTCTCGTTGGTGAGCTTCAGAAAGGCCACGGCATTAAGACTGGCCAACCTCTTTGGAGCGGGAGGATAAGACACTTCGCTAGCTTCTCTCTTCACGCTGTCGTCAAACACGCCGTCCACCGCTGACCTGTGCGGGGCGATACACCGCTGCTTGCTTTTTTTGCTGCCCGAGTGACTCTCCAGCTTTTTTAAGGAAGTCCAGTCCACCACCGATTTGCGGTTCTCGACAGCTTTACTCAAGTCTTTATTAAGTTTCTTGGAAGAACAACCATCGTCCCTCTCGAAGAGTAAATTATTCACCGCTTCGGCGTTGAGGGAAGCTAGTCTTCGCTTTCGAGGTTCGTGTAGCTCCTTCATAGAACAGTCTCCGGTAGATGCCCCCGGGAATAGTTGTCCTTTAGGATTCGTCCTTCTAGGTTCGGAGGGAAGCCCGGTGTGAACTTTCAGAGTCCCAAATTCATCGACCCAACAAGAGATATTGGATGGTGTCCTACCCGGACCTTCTAGAAGCCGGGAGCCCGTGACGTCTTCCAGCCGGGTAAGGACCACCGTACACGTCTTCTCGTTCATGTTTGGTGAGAGGTGTCCGCGCAGTTGGTAGGATTTTCTCATGTCCTGATTTATACTCCCCCTGTTCTGGGCTCGTCCATGACAAGTTAAGTCCTTGAAGTAAATCTGACCTGCGAAGCTTCTCTGGGTGGTATCCATCATAAATCTGCTGCGTGAAGCACAGTTCTAGTTACTTGGTCAGCAGAGAAGATGATGATCCTCCTCCAACGCAGTCATCATTTCGAGTACCTGCGGAGACAAGGAAATGGTAAGTATTGGCTATATATTACACAGGACCATATATTACATGGGACTATAGTACATGGGGTATACAGGGGGTCAGGTGTAGTACATGGGGTATACAGGGGGTCAGGTGTAGTACATGGGGTATACATGGGACAGGTGTAGTACATGGGGTATACAGGGGGTCAGGTGTAGTACATGGGGTATACAGGGGACCAGGTGTAGTACATGGGGTATACAGGGGGTCAGGTGTAGTACATGGGGTATACAGGGGACCAGGTGTAGTACATGGGGTATACAGGGGGTCAGGTGTAGTACATGGGGTATACAGGGGGTCAGGTGTAGTACATGGGGTATACAGGGGGTCAGGTGTAGTACATGGGGTATACAGGGGGTCAGGTGTAGTACATGGGGTATACAGGGGACAGGTGTAGTACATGGCGTATACAGGGGGTCAGATGTAGTACATGTGGTATACAGGGGGGTCAGGTGTAGTACATGGGGTATACAGGGGACAGGTGTAGTACATGAGGTATACAGGGGAGAGGTGTAGTACATGGGGTATACAGGGGGTCAGGTGTAGTACATGGGGTATACAGGGGGTCAGGTGTAGTACATGGGGTATACAGGGGGTAAGGTGTAGTACATGGAGTATACAGGGGGTCAGGTGTAGTACAAGGGGTATACAGGGGACAGGTGTAGTACATGGGGTATACAGGGGGTCAGGTGTAGTACATGGGGTATACAGGGGGTCAGGTGTAGTACATGGGGTATACAGGGGACAGGTGTAGTACATGGGGTATACAGGGGACAGGTGTAGTACATGGGGTATACAGGGGGTCAGGTGTACTGTAGTATATGGGGTATACAGGGGGTCAGGTGTAGTACATGGCGTATACAGGGGACAGGTGTAGTACATGGGGTATACAGGGGACAGGTGTAGTTCATGGGGTATACAGGGGGTCAGGTGTAGTACATGGGGTATACAGGGGGTCAGGTGTAGTACATGGGGTATACAGGGGGTCAGGTGTAGTACATGGGGTATACAGGGGGTCAGGTGTAGTACATGGGGTATACAGGGGGTCAGGTGTAGTACATGGAGTATACAGGGGACCAGGTGTAGTACATGGGGTATACAGGGGACCAGGTGTAGTACATGGGGTATACAGGGGGTCAGGTGTAGTACATGGGGTATACAGGGGACCAGGTGTAGTACATGGGGTATACAGGGGACAGGTGTAGTACATGTGGTATACAGGGGACCAGGTGTAGTACATGGGGTATACAGGGGACCAGGTGTAGTACATGGGGTATACAGGGGGTCAGGTGTAGTACATGGGGTATACAGGGGACCAGGTGTAGTACATGGGGTATACAGGGGACAGGTGTAGTACATGTGGTATACAGGGAACAGGTGTAGTACATGGGGCATACAGGGGACCAGGTGTAGTACATGGGGTATACAGGGGACCAGGTGTAGTACATGGGGTATACAAGGGACCAGGTGTAGTACATGGGGTATACAGGGGGTCAGGTGTAGTACATGGGGTATACAGGGGGTCAGGTGTAGTACATGGGGTATACAGGGGGTCAGGTGTAGTACATGGGGTATACAGGGGGTCAGGTGTAGTACATGGCGTATACAGGGGACAGGTGTAGTACATGGGGTATACAGGGGGTCAGGTGTGGTACATGGGGTATACAGGGGACCAGGTGTAGTACATGGGGTATACAGGGGGTCAGGTGTAGTACATGGGGTATACAGGGGGTCAGGTGTAGTACATGGGGTATACAGGGGGTCAGGTGTAGTACATGGGGTATACAGGGGGTCAGGTGTAGTACATGTTGTATACAGGGGACCAGGTGTAGTACATGGGGTATACAGGGGACAGGTGTAGTATATGGGGTATACAGGGGGCCAGGTGTAGTACATGGGGTATACAGGGTGTCAGGTGTAGTACATGGGGTATACAGGGGGTCAGGTGTAGTACATGGGGTATACAGGGGGTCAGGTGTAGTACATGGGGTATACAGGGGGCCAGGTGTAGTACATGGGGTATACAGGGTGTCAGGTGTAGTACATGGGGTATACAGGGGGTCAGGTGTAGTACATGGGGTATACAGGGTGTCAGGTGTAGTACATGGGGTATACAGGGGGTCAGGTGTAGTACATGGGGTATACAGGGGGTCAGGTGTAGTACATGGGGTATACAGGGGGCCAGGTGTAGTACATGGGGTATACAGGGTGTCAGGTGTAGTACATGGAGTATACAGGGGGTCAGGTGTAGTACATGGGGTATACAGGGGAGAGGTGTAGTACATGGGGTATACAGGGGACCAGGTGTAGTACATGGGGTATACAGGGGAGAGGTGTAGTACATGGGGTATACAGGGGACCAGGTGTAGTACATGGGGTATACAGGGGACAGGTGTAGTACATGGGGTATACAGGGGGTCAGGTTTAGTACATGGGGTATACAGGGGACCAGGTGTAGTACATGGGGTATACAGGGGGGCAGGTGTAGTACATGGGGTATACAGGGGACCAGGTGTAGTACATGGGGTATACAGGGGACCAGGTGTAGTACATGGGGTATACAGGGGGTCAGGTGTAGTACATGGCGTATACAGGGGACAGGTGTAGTACATGGGGTATAAAGGGGGACAGGTGTAGTACATGGGGTATACAGGGGGTCAGGTGTAGTACATGGGGTATACAGGGGGTCAAGTGTAGTACATGGGGTATACAGGGGACAGGTATAGTACATGGGGTATACAGGGGAGAGGTGTAGTACATGGGGTATACAGGGGAGAGGTGTAGTACATGGGGTATACAGGGGACCAGGTGTAGTACATGGGGTATACAGGGGAGAGGTGTAGTACATGGGGTATGCAGGGGACCAGGTGTAGTACATGGGGTATACAGGGGACCAGGTGTAGTACATGGGGTATACAGGGGGGCAGGTGTAGTACATGGGGTATACAGGGGACCAGGTGTAGTACATGGGGTATACAGGGGACCAGGTGTAGTACATGGGGTATACAGGGGGGCAGGTGTAGTACATGGGGTATACAGGGGACAGGTGTAGTACATGGGGTATACAGGGGGTCAGGTGTAGTACATGGGGTATACAGGGGGACCAGGTGTAGTACATGGGGTATACAGGGGGACCAGGTGTAGTACATGGGGTATACAGGGGGGCAGGTGTAGTACATGGGGTATACAGGGGACCAGGTGTAGTACATGGGGTATACAGGGGGTCAGGTGTAGTACATGGCGTATACAGGGGACAGGTGTAGTACATGGGGTATAAAGGGGACCAGGTGTAATACATGGGGTATACAGGGGGTCAGGTGTAGTACATGGGGTATACAGGGGACAGGTGTAGTACATGGAGTATACAGGGGGTCAGGTGTAGTACATGGGGTATACAGGGGGGTCAGGTGTAGTACATGGGGTATACAGGGGGTCAGGTGTAGTACATGTGGTATACAGGGGACCAGCTGTAGTACATGGGGTATACAGGGGATAGGTGTAGTACATGGGGTATACAGGGGACCAGGTGTAGTACATGTGGTATACAGGGGAGAGGTGTAGTACATGGGGTATACAGGGGGTCAGGTGTAGTACATGGGGTATACAGGGGACAGGTGTAGTACATGGCGTATACAGGGGACAGGTGTAGTACATGGGGTATAAAGGGGGACAGGTATAGTACATGGGGTATACAGGGGACAGGCGTAGTACATGGGGTATACAGGGGACAGGTGTAGTAAATGGGGTATACAGGGGGTCAGGTGTAGTACATGGGGTATAAAGGGGGACAGGTATAGTACATGGGGTATACAGGGGAGAGGTGTAGTACATGGGGTATACAGGGGAGAGGTGTAGTACATGGGGTATACAGGGGACCAGGTGTAGTACATGGGGTATACAGGGGAGAGGTGTAGTACATGGGGTATGCAGGGGACCAGGTGTAGTACATGGGGTATACAGGGGACCAGGTGTAGTACATGGGGTATACAGGGGGGCAGGTGTAGTACATGGGGTATACAGGGGACCAGGTGTAGTACATGGGGTATACAGGGGACCAGGTGTAGTACATGGGGTATACAGGGGGGCAGGTGTAGTACATGGGGTATACAGGGGACCAGGTGTAGTACATGGGGTATACAGGGGGTCAGGTGTAGTACATGGGGTATACAGGGGACCAGGTGTAGTACATGGGGTATACAGGGGGGCAGGTGTAGTACATGGGGTATACAGGGGACCAGGTGTAGTACATGGGGTATACAGGGGGTCAGGTGTAGTACATGGCGTATACAGGGGACAGGTGTAGTACATGGGGTATAAAGGGGACCAGGTGTAATACATGGGGTATACAGGGGGTCAGGTGTAGTACATGGGGTATACAGGGGACAGGTGTAGTACATGGAGTATACAGGGGGTCAGGTGTAGTACATGGGGTATACAGGGGGGTCAGGTGTAGTACATGGGGTATACAGGGGGTCAGGTGTAGTACATGTGGTATACAGGGGACCAGCTGTAGTACATGGGGTATACAGGGGGTCAGGTGTAGTACATGTGGTATACAGGGGACCAGCTGTAGTACATGGGGTATACAGGGGATAGGTGTAGTACATGGGGTATACAGGGGACAGGTGTAGTACATGGGGTATACAGGGGACCAGGTGTAGTACATGTGGTATACAGGGGAGAGGTGTAGTACATGGGGTATACAGGGGGTCAGGTGTAGTACATGGGGTATACAGGGGACAGGTGTAGTATATGGGGTATACAGGGGGTCAGGTTTAGTACATGGGGTATTCAGGGGGTCAGGTGTAGTACATGGGGTATACAGGGGGGTCAGGTGTAGTACATGGGGTATACAGGGGACCAGGTGTAGTACATGGGGTATACAGGGGACAGGTGTAGTACATGGGGTATACAGGGGACAGGTGTAGTATATGGGGTATACAGGGGGTCAGGTGTAGTACATGGGGTATACAGGGGACAGGTGTAGTATATGGGGTATACAGGGGGTCAGGTGTAGTACATGGGGTATACAGGGGACAGGTATAGTATATGGGGTATACAGGGGACAGGTGTAGTACATGGGGTATACAGGGGACCAGGTGTAGTACATGGAGTATACAGGGGACAGGTGTAGTACATGGGGTATACAGGGGACAGGTGTAGTACATGGGGTATACAGGGGACAGGTGTAGTACATGGGGTATACAGGGGGTCAGGTGTAGTACATGGGGTATACAGGGGACAGGTGTAGTACATGGGGTATACAGGGGACAGGTGTAGTACATGGGGTATACAGGGGGGTCAGGTGTAGTACATGGGGTATACAGGGGTCAGGTGTAGTACATGGGGTATACAGGGGGTCAGGTGTAGTACATGGGGTATACAGGGGACAGGTGTAGTACATGGGGTATACAGGGGACAGGTGTAGTACATGGGGTATACAGGGAGCGGCGGTGGTGTTAGTGCTCGGCACATCTCCTGGTATAGCAGAGCTGACCCCCTGGCTCATACAAAGAGGAGGTCAGCGCTATTCTAGAGGCTGCGGGAGGACGGATCCCGACAAGTCGCTGTGCCGGCACCCGGTCAGACAAGTTCCATGACTTATTATTGTACAGTAGCCGGAACCTTCCCTGTAATTATAAGGGATTCTAGAGCCTCCCAGCTAACACCTACAGACTCCTCTACAGCCCACAGTACAGCAGAGCCGAGACGGCTACATACATAGTGTCACTGTATACAGCAGAGCCGAGACGGCTACAGACATAGTGTCACTGTATACAGCAGAGCCGAGACGGCTACACACATAGTGTCACTGTATACAGCAGAGCCGAGACGGCTACATACATAGTGTCACTGTATACAGCAGAGCCGAGAGGGCTACATACATAGTGTCACTGTATACAGCAGAGCCGAGACGGCTACAGACATAGTGTCACTGTATACAGCAGAGCCGAGACGGCTACATACATAGTGTCACTGTATACAGCAGAGCCGAGATGGCTACATACATAGTGTCACTGTATACAGCAGAGCCGAGAGGGCTACATACATAGTGTCACTGTATACAGCAGAGCCGAGACGGCTACAGACATAGTGTCACTGTATACAGCAGAGCCAAGACCGCTACATACATAGTGTCACTGTATACAGCAGAGCCGAGACGGCTACACATATAGTGTCACTGTATACAGCAGAGCCGAGACGGCTACACACATAGTGTCACTGTATACAGCAGAGCCGAGACGGCTACATACATAGTGTCACTGTATACAGCAGAGCCGAGACGGCTACATACATAGTGTCACTGTATACAGCAGAGCCGAGACGGCTACATACATAGTGTCACTGTATACAGCAGAGCCGAGACGGCTACATACATAGTGTCACTGTATACAGCAGAGCCGAGAGGGCTACATACATAGTGTCACTGTATACAGCAGAGCCGAGACGGCTACAGACATAGTGTCGGGAGACCCCATACACACTAGATGGTTGTAGGAGTCAGGAGACCCCATACACTCTAGATAGTTAGAGGAGTCAGGAGACCCCATACACACTAGATGGTTAGAGGAGTCAGGAGACCCCATACACACTAGATGGTTAGAGGAGTCAGGAGACCCCATACACTCTAGATGGTTAGAGGAGTCAGGAGACCCCATACACACTAGATGGTTAGAGGAGTCAGGAGACCCCATACACTCTAGATGGTTAGAGGAGTCCAGAAGCCCCATGCACTTTAGATTGTCAGCCAAGAACAATGGTAACACCCAGCTGTCATGTCAGGTAAACATTCCCAGGAGGAATAACAGAGGAACAGCACACATACAAAGCATCAGAAACAAGCTGCACAATTATTGTTTCATGGACATAACCAGATCCGGACCACAACACCCAGCACGTATATCTCTGGGTCCCACAAAAACAACCCCCACCCTCTTGCATCCCCGGCTGACGCTGTTCTGATGGCCACCCGGTCCTGCTGACCTCTTCCTGATCCCATCTCCATACTCTCAGGAGATAGCTGGAATCCCTGACCAAAGTGGTGCCCCACCTCTGCATGTGATTGGCTGAGCAGTTCCTTGTCAAGACTGGAGCAAGGAGTGGCATTCAGTAGGACCAGGTGAGCATCAGAACAGCGTCAGCGGGGGATCCAGGAGGAGAGTAACGTTTAGTTTGTTTTTTCAAACCATTCTGCCACAATTAAAGCTAAAGGCTGACTTTACCACAGCTCACTTTATGGCATCCCATTCTATCCGCCGAAAATGTTACCACGCCCCATCACACCATCAGAAGGCGCAAAACTAGGCAGAACAGCAAAAGGGGAGGATGTCCTGTATGTCCTGCAGGAAATGGTCTGACACACTGCTCTCTGCTGCCACCTCTGCCCATGTCAGGAACTGTCCAGAGCAGGAGAGGTTTTCTATGGGGATTTGCTGCTGCTCTGGACAGTTCCTGACATGGAGAGAGGTGGCAGCAGAGAGCACTGTGTCAGACCACTTCCTGCAGGACATACAGCAGCTGATAAGTATTGGAAGACTGGATTTTTTTAAAAGAATGGCACCGTATCACCCACTCAGCACAGGGACACTGTGAGCCGTCCGTATAGTGCATCCATGATCTGCATCCACCTGGTGAACACACTGTAATAAGTGACAGGTATAAGTGGAGCTTCCACTTTAAGACGTCAGCAGCTTCGATGACTATCTGCCCCTTTATGAGAGAACATGTCAATGATGGACAGACATGGAGATGGAATTATGGAGAGAACAGTGACGGAGCTGGTGATGCAGTCAGCGCTGATGTAGTGGAGCCCATACTGCGTGATCTCTTGTACATTTCTCACTTCACTACTCCGCCTTATCTCTACAACAAGGAGCCCAGACCGGCCTCATGTGTGACTGATGGCGGCTCCGGGGGCTCCCGACAGCTGCCCCCTTTACTACACACATACAGCCTGGACAATAGGGAGGTCCCCGGGGGTCTCCTCACTCCTCATCAGGAAGATAGTCTACAGGAAGATCTAAATACAGCCGGGGGCTACAGGGTTAAACACTCTATAATACATCATACCCTGCAGAGTTATGGTGGGCTTTCCCCACTGACTTTATTAGGGACGTCACAATCTGCAATAAATCCACAAGCGCCCATTGTGACACACACAGTGTGTGTGTGTGTGTGTGTGTGTATACATATATATATATATATACGCTGTATGTCCTGGAAGCAGTGATCCCCAGCCTGCAGTTCTCCAGCTGCTCCAGAACTACAACTCCCATCATGCCCTGACAGCTAAAGGCTTGCCACAGTCATGCCGCTGCCCGCCCTCACAGGCGGTATCACAGGACGGCTCCGGGGCCGTTGCTGCGGCTGATGACAAGTAAACAAAAGGGGAAAAAATTAAAAAAAAAACCACAATAATAGAAATGTACAGCACAGACAGCTCTATATAAAGCCCATAGCGGCCTCTTCTTACCAGACTGCACTGATGCATGACCACAATCTCCAGATGCCGTCGCACGCCCACAACTCATCCAAACAACACCAGGCACAAGTGTGAACACACACTGACAGTAGCCGCAACTCTTCCCAACACCTGATACATATATACGTGTGTGTCAGGAGCAGGGTCCGCTCCATACAAGGCAGCTGTCAGCTGTTTACTATGCATGAGACCCACCATGAGTGGCCGGGATCTGAGGTAATGCTGCTCTTTATCCCTTTAGATGCTGCCGTGAGGTATCTGCCATTACACATCCGATCACCATAGAGAGATGCTCCATTTCTATAGACCCTATTACAGCTCTGTGAGTGTATACAGTGCGGACCCCCAACAATCAGCCCAAACACACAATATGGTGACCACTGGTGGCACAACTCCTATATAACATGTAATATATAGACATGATATACTGTATATACATACACCTTATACTCACGTTCACCATCTACATGGCTTCATGACACAAAACAAAACCAAAACTAAATGCTGCTGTAATCTCCATAAGCGAGGAGACAAGACGCGTCACCCGCAGGACAGGAAAACCGCACCAGGCTGGGGTGACACCCCTGTATGTGCCCAGGCTTTCCTGGTGTGTATCTGCCATACTGCCAGAAATACACTGCGACCAGACGCCGGCAGAATACAACATACTATACTTCATAACATATATATATATATATATATATATATATATATATATATACACATAATAAAATAACACACACAGTGGTGCCTTGGATTACGAGCATAATTCGTCCCAGGACCGCACTTGTAATCCAAATCCACTCTTACACCAAAGCTAATTTTCCCATAAGAAATCATAGAAATGCAGACAATTGGTTCCACACCCCAAAAATAATGATTTATTATTCTGAATAACATGTAAAAGAGATGAAACAATGAGAAACATCAGAATCTGTGATAATATAAGTTACTGTACAGTAATGGAGAGGATGGGAAACACAAGGACTGACAGAGACTGTAGGGAGTATGAAGGAATGAGCAGGACAGATGTGGGCACATACATGCAGCACTCTCTGTCCGGGGAGAGAGGGGTTACAGCTATGGAGAGATTACCTCCACAGTCCTGTCCCCTGATGTAAGCCACAGCCTGAAGTGGATCTGCTATAATTTGGCAGGTGAGGGAGACTTCCTGGGTCAGAGGACAGGGCTGTAGACCCCGCTATGCAGACCATGCCCCTCCCCCACTTGCACTCCCACCCAGTACAGGGAGCTCTTACACCAAAGCAATGCTCTTATACCAAGTCACAATTTTGAAAAAACTGTGAGCTTTTAAACCGAAACGCTCTTAAATCAAGTTACTCATAAACCAAGATACCACTGTATATATATATATATATATATATATATATATATATATATATATATACATATATACATACATACACATAAGTGGTATCGCCTGATATAGGGATATGAGATGGATGTGAGACAGATGCGAGATGGTGGTCCGCCATGGGGACCAGTGTAAGTGATGGCGGTGTATGAGGAGTATACGGCTTCTATAGAGGAAGATGAATAAGACATGACAGGAGCACAGAGTGCGACCCATCACCGCTGCCTTAGCTATATATATTATATAATCCCACTATACATAATTCATGGCCGAGCTCAAGGTACAGCTGCCGTCTGCTTCTATAAGGATCAGAGAGCATATCGGCACCGCGACCCCACACACCGGGGAGGAAGCCAGCACATATCCCTACTATAACATTATAAGGTGTGATCACCGGTCCCCGACCCTACACACGAGGAGGAAGCCAGCACATATCCCTACTATAACATTATAAGGTCTATGGTGTGATCACCGCACCCCGACCCTACACACCGGGGAGGAAGCCAGCACATATCCCTACTATAACATTATAAGGTCTATGGTGTGATCACCGCTCACCGACCCTACACACGGGGAGGAAGCCAGCACATATCCCTACTATAACATTATAAGGTCTATGGTGTGATCACCGCTCACCGACCCTACACACCAGGGAGGAAGCCAGCACATATCCCTACTATAACATTATAAGGTGTGATCACCGCTCACCGACCCTACACACGGGGAGGAAGCCAGCACATATCCCTACTATAACATTATAAGGTGTGATCACCGCTCACCGACCCTACACACCGGTGAGGAAGCCAGCACATACCCCTACTATAACATTATAAGGTGTGATCACCGTCCCCGACCCTACACACCGGGAGGAAGCCAGCACATACCCCTACTATAACATTATAAGGTGTGATCACCGGTCTCCGACCCTACACACGGGGAGGAAGCCAGCACATATCCCTACTATAACATTATAAGGTCTATGGTGTGATCACCGCTCACCGACCCTACACACCGGGAGGAAGCCAACACATATCCCTACTATACCATTATAAGGTCTATGGTGTGATCACCGCACCCAGACCCTACACACCGGTGAGGAAGCCAGCACATATCCCTACTTTAACATTATATGGTGTGATCACCGGTCTCCGACTCTACACACCGGGAGGAAGCCAGCACATATCCCTACTATAACATTATATGGTGTGATCACCGGTCTCCGACTCTACACACCGGGAGGAAGCCAGCACATACCCCTACTATAACATTATAAGGTGTGATCACCGGTCTCCGACCCTACACACCGGAAGGAAGCCAGCACATATCCCTACTATAACATTATAAGGTGTGATCACCGCTCACCGACCCTACACACAGGGAGGAAGCCAGCATATATCCCTACTATAACATTATAAGGTCTATGGTGTGACCATCGGTCCCCGACCCTACACACTGGGAGGAAGCCAGCATATATCCCTACTATAACATTATAAGGTCTATGGTGTGATCACCGCTCACCGACCCTACACACTGGGAGGAAGCCATCACATACCCCTACTATAACATTATAAGGTCTATGGTGTGATCACCGCACCCCGACCCTACACACCGGGAGGAAGCCATCACATACCCCTACTATAACATTATAAGGTGTGACCACCGGTCCCCGACCCTACACACCGGGAGGAAGCCAGCACATACCCCGACTATAACATTATAAGGTTTTTGGCGCTGTCTTATAGTAAGATTATCTCTTATCTATAGCAACCAATCACAGCTCAGCTTTTATTTTCCATTGCAACCAATCACAGCTCAGCTTTTATTATCCATAGCAACCAATCACAGCTCAGCTTTCATTTTACCAGAGCAAAATGAGAAATGAGAGCTGAGCTGTGATTGGTTCCTATGGATAATAAAAGCTGAGCTGTGATTGGTTGCTATGGATAATTAAAGCTGAGCTGTGATTGCTTCCTATTAATATTGAAAGCTGAGCTGTGTGTGGTTGCTATGGACAATGAAAGCTGAGCTGTGATTGGTTGCTGTGGATAATGAAAGCTGAGCTGATTGTTGCTATGGAAAATGAAAGCTGAGCTGTGATTGGTTGCTGTAGATAATGAAAGCTAAGCTGTGATTGGTTGCTGAGGATAATGAAAGCTGATCTGTGATTGGTTGCTACTATGGACAACAGGGATAATCTTACTATAAGAGCAAAGCCATACATTTCCCGTGTGTTCCTTCAGGACAGCCTTCAGCATGCTGGGAGTTGTAGTTTTACTACAGCTAGAGCCAAAGGATTGGAGCACTGTCACAGATCAATAGTATGTCTATCAGGGCATGCTGGGAGTTGTAGTTTTGCTACAGCCGGTGAGTTGGAGAGTGCTGCCATACATCCCCTCTCAGCATGTCACACACCAATAGGGGGGATGTATGGAGTGACATCTGCCCCCAGCTCTGGGTCGTACCTCAGGCCGTACACAATATGTGGAGGATCACAAATCAATCAATGGGGACGTTCACCGGTCAGTCCGGAATCTTCCGCCCAGACAAGTGCACTGAATCCTATATTGTCCAGGAGCAACAAAGGTGTTTTCTCTGGTGTCTCCTCTGGTGTGACCTCTGCACACGCTCAGCGAGAACAGATCACACACGTCACACTGTGTCCGGGGGCTGCGCTGGGCTCTGTTCACACTACAGCTACTGCAAGCTTCATCCGATCAGCTTCCTACAATACATAACATCTCATCATGGACACTTTTTGTTTCACTCTTCCCTCATTTATTGTTAACTGAAACTAAATATTGAGTGAAATAAAGGAAATGCCTCTGATAGAGCTGAAACCAGTCACCTACTATAAGGGGCACACAGCCAGTCACCTACTATAAGGGGCACACAGCCAGTCACCTACTATAAGGGGCACACAACCAGTCACCTACTATAAGGAGACACACAGCCAGTCACCTACTATAAGGAGACACACAGCCAGTAACCTACTATAAGGTGCACACAACCAGTCACCTACTATAAGGGGCACACAGCCAGTCACCTACTATAAGGAGACACACAGCCAGTCACCTACTATAAGGAGACACACAACCAGTCACCTACTATAAGGAGACACACAGCCAGTCACCTACTATAAGGGGCACACAACCAGTCACCTACTATAAGGGGGCACACAACCAGTCACCTACTATAAGGAGACACACAACCAGTCACCTACTATAAGGAGACACACAGCCAGTAACCTACTATAAGGGGCACACAACCAGTCACCTACTATAAGGAGACACAAACACAGTCACCTACTATAAGGGGGCACACAGCCAGTCACCTACTATAAGGAGACACACAGCCAGTCACCTACTATAAGGTGCACACAACCAGTCACCTACTATAAGGGGCACACAGCCAGTCACCTACTATAAGGTGCACACAACCAGTCACCTACTATAAGGGGGCACACAGCCAGTCACCTACCATAAGGAGACGCACAACCAGTCACCTACCATAAGGGGGCACACAGCCAGTCACCTACCATAAGGAGACACACACACAGTCACCTACTATAAGGGGGCACACAGCCAGTCACCTACCATAAGGAGACACACACACAGTCACCTACTATAAGGGGGCACACAGCCAGTCACCTACCATAAGGAGACACACACACAGTCACCTACTATAAGGGGGCACACAGCCAGTCACCTACCATAAGGAGACACACACACAGTCACCTACCATAAGGGGCACACAAGCACTCACCTACTAAAAGGGGCACACAACCAGTCACCTACTATAATGGGGCACACAGCCAGTCACCTACCATAAGGGGGCAGACAGCCAGTCACCTACCATAAGGAGACACACACACAGTCACCTACTATAAGGGGCACACAACCAGTCACCTACTATAAGGGGCACACAACCAGTCACCTACTATAAGGGGGAACACAGCCAGTCACCTACTATAAGGGGGCACACAGCCAGCCACCTACTATAAGGGGGTACACAACCATTCACCTACTATAAGGGGCACACAACCAGTCACCTACTATAAGGGGGCACACAGCCAGTCACCTACTATAAGGATTACAGTACTGCTTCTCAATATCCCCAGTACGGCTCCTATATATATCCCCAGTATTACTGTACGGCTCCTATATATATCCCCAGTATTACTGTACGGCTCCTATATATATCCCCAGTATTACTGTACGGCTCCTATATATCCCCAGTATTACTGTACGTCTCCTATATATATCCCCAGTATTACTGTACGGCTCCTATATATATCCCTGTTATTACTGTACGGCTCCTATATATATCCCCAGTATTACTGTACGGCTCCTATACATATCCCCAGTATTACTGTACGGCTCCTATATATCCCCAGTATTACTGTACGTCTCCTATATATATCCCCAGTATTACTGTACGGCTCCTATATATATCCCCAGTATTACTGTACGGCTCCTATATATATCCCCAGTATTACTGTACGGCTCCTATATATATCCCCAGTATTACTGTACGGCTCCTATATATATCCCCACTATTACTGTACGGCTCCTATATATATCCCCACTATTACTGTACGGCTCCTATATATATCCCCACTATTACTGTACGGCTCCTATATATATCCCCACTATTACTGTACGGCTCCTATATATCCCCAGTATTACTGTACGGCTCCTATATATCCCCAGTATTACTGTACGGCTCCTATATATCCCCAGTATTACTGTACGTCTCCTATATATATCCCCAGTATTACTGTACGTCTCCTATGTATATCCCCAGTATTACTGTACGTCTCCTATATATATCCCCAGTATTACTGTACGTCTCCTATATATATCCCCAGTATTACTGTACAGCTCCTATATATCCCCAGTATTACTGTACGGCTCCTATATATATCCCCAGTATTACTGTACGTCTCCTATATATATCCCCAGTATTACTGTACGGCTCCTATATATCCCCAGTATTACTGTACGGCTCCTATATATATCCCCAGTATTACTGTACGGCTCCTATATATATCCCCAGTATTACTGTACGGCTCCTATATATATCCCCAGTATTACTGTACGGCTCCTATATATCCCCAGTATTACTGTACGTCTCCTATATATATCCCCAGTATTACTGTACGGCTCCTATATATATCCCCAGTATTACTGTACGGCTCCTATATATATCCCCAGTATTACTGTACGGCTCCTATATATATCCCCAGTATTACTGTACGGCTCCTATATATCCCCAGTATTACTGTACAGCTCCTATATATCCCCAGTATTACTGTACGGCTCCTATATATCCCCAGTATTACTGTACGGCTCCTATATATATCCCCACTATTACTGTACGGCTCCTATATATCCCCAGTATTACTGTACGTCTCCTATATATATCCCCAGTATTACTGTACGTCTCCTATATATATCCCCAGTATTACTGTACGGCTCCTATATATCCCCAGTATTACTGTACGGCTCCTATATATCCCAAGTATTACTGTACGGCTCCTATATATCCCCAGTATTACTGTACGGCTCCTATATATATCCCCACTATTACTGTACGGCTCCTGTATATATCCCCAGTATTACTGTACGGCTCCTATATATATCCCCACTATTACTGTACGGCTCCTGTATATATCCCCAGTATTACTGTACGGCTCCTATATATATCCCCACTATTACTGTACGGCTCCTATATATCCCCAGTATTACTGTACGTCTCCTATATATATCCCCAGTATTACTGTACGGCTCCTATATATCCCCAGTATTACTGTACGTCTCCTATATATATCCCCAGTATTACTGTACGTCTCCTATATATCCCCAGTATTATTGTACGGCTCCTATATATCCCAAGTATTACTGTACGGCTCCTATATATCCCCAGTATTACTGTACGGCTCCTGTATATATCCCCAGTATTACTGTACGGCTCCTATATATCCCCAGTATTACTGTACGGCTCCTATATATCCCCAGTATTACTGTACGGCTCCTATATATCCCCAGTATTACTGTACGGCTCCTATATATATCCCCACTATTACTGTACGGCTCCTATATATCCCCAGTATTACTGTACGTCTCCTATATATATCCCCAGTATTACTGTACGTCTCCTATATATATCCCCACTATTACTGTACGGCTCCTATATATATATCCCCAGTATTACTGTACGGCTCCTATATATATCCCCAGTATTACTGTACGGCTCCTATATATATCCCCAGTATTACTGTACGGCTCCTATATATCCCCAGTATTACTGTACGGCTCCTATATATCTCCAGTATTACTGTACAGCTCCTATATATATATCCCCAGTATTACTGTACGTCTCCTATATATATCCCCAGTATTACTGTACGTCTCCTATATATATCCCCAGTATTACTGTACGTCTCCTATATATATCCCCAGTATTACTGTACGGCTCCTATATATATCCCCAGTATTACTGTACGGCTCCTATATATATCCCCAGTATTACTGTACGGCTCCTATATATATCCCCAGTATTACTGTACGGCTCCTATATATATCCCCAGTATTACTGTACGGCTCCTATATATCCCCAGTATTACTGTACGGCTCCTATATATATCCCTGTTATTACTGTACGTCTCCTATATATATCCCCAGTATTACTGTACGGCTCCTATATATATCCCTGTTATTACTGTACGTCTCCTATATATATCCCCAGTATTACTGTACGGCTCCTATATATCCCCAGTATTACTGTACGGCTCCTATATATCTCCAGTATTACTGTACAGCTCCTATATATATATCCCCAGTATTACTGTACGGCTCCTATATATATCCCCAGTATTACTGTACAGCTCCTATATATCCCCAGTATTACTGTACGTCTCCTATATATATCCCCAGTATTACTGTACGGCTCCTATATATATCCCCAGTATTACTGTACGGCTCCTATATATCCCCAGTATTACTGTACGTCTCCTATATATATCCCCAGTATTACTGTACGTCTCCTATATATATCCCCAGTATTACTGTACGTCTCCTATATATATCCCCAGTATTACTGTACGGCTCCTATATATCCCCAGTATTACTGTACGGCTCCTATATATATCCCCAGTATTACTGTACGGCTCCTATATATATCCCCAGTATTACTGTACGGCTCCTATATATCCCCAGTATTACTGTACGGCTCCTATATATCCCCAGTATTACTGTACAGCTCCTATATATCCCCAGTATTACTGTACGGCTCCTATATATCTCCAGTATTACTGTACAGCTCCTATATATATATCCCCAGTATTACTGTACGTCTCCTATATATATCCCCAGTATTACTGTACGTCTCCTATATATATCCCCAGTATTACTGTACGTCTCCTATATATATCCCCAGTATTACTGTACGGCTCCTATATATATCCCCAGTATTACTGTACGGCTCCTATATATCCCCAGTATTACTGTACGGCTCCTATATATATCCCCAGTATTACTGTACGGCTCCTATATATCCCCAGTATTACTGTACAGCTCCTATATATCCCCAGTATTACTGTACGGCTCCTATATATATCCCCAGTATTACTGTACGGCTCCTATATATCCCCAGTATTACTGTACGGCTCCTATATATATCCCTGTTATTACTGTACAGCTCCTATATATCCCCAGTATTACTGTACGTCTCCTATATATATCCCCACTATTACTGTACGGCTCCTATATATATCCCCAGTATTACTGTACGGCTCCTATATATATCCCCAGTATTACTGTACGTCTCCTATATATATCCCCAGTATTACTGTACGGCTCCTATATATCTCCAGTATTACTGTACGTCTCCTATATATATCCCCAGTATTACTGTACGGCTCCTATATATATCCCCAGTATTACTGTACAGCTCCTATATATATCCCCAGTATTACTGTACGTCTCCTATATATATCCCCAGTATTACTGTACAGCTCCTATATATATCCCCAGTATTACTGTACAGCTCCTATATATCCCCAGTATTACTGTACGTCTCCTATATATATCCCCAGTATTACTGTACAGCTCCTATATATCCCCAGTATTACTGTACGGCTCCTATATATCTCCAGTATTACTGTACGTCTCCTATATATATCCCCAGTATTACTGTACGTCTCCTATATATATCCCCAGTATTACTGTACGGCTCCTATATATATCCCCACTATTACTGTACGGCTCCTATATATATCCCCACTATTACTGTACGGCTCCTATATATATCCCCAGTATTACTGTACGGCTCCTATATATATCCCCAGTATTACTGTACGGCTCCTATATATATCCCCAGTATTACTGTACGTCTCCTATATATATCCCCAGTATTACTGTACCGCTCCTATATATCCCCAGTATTACTGTACCGCTCCTATATATCCCCAGTATTACTGTACGGCTCCTATATATATCCCCAGTATTACTGTACGGCTCCTATATATATCCCCAGTATTACTGTACGGCTCCTGTAGGATCCATCCTACAACTACATGGCGGCCAGGACTGTGCGATCCATCATCCCCTGCTCTCTGCTCCTACATGTCACATCATAAGACTGGATTACTGGGGAGCAGGGAGGATACTGGGGAGAAGGGAGGATACTGGGGAGAAGGGAGGATACTGGGGAGCAGGGGGGATACTGGGGAGAAGGGAGGATACTGGGGAGAAGGGAGGATACTGGGGAGCAGGGGGGATACTGGGGAGAAGGGAGGATACTGGGGAGAAGGGAGGATACTGGGGAGCAGGGGGGATACTGTGGAGCAGGGGGATACTGGGGAGAAGGGAGGATACTGGGGAGAATAGAGGATACTGGGCAGCAGGGAGGATACTGGGGGGCAGGGAGGATACTGAGGGGCAGGCAGGTTAGTGGGGAGCAGGGAGGATACTGGGGAGAATAGAGGATACTGGGGAGCAGGGGGGATACTGGGGAGAAGGGAGGATACTGGGGAGCAGGGGGATACTGGGGACAAGGAAGGATACTGGGGAGCAGGGGGATACTGGGGACAAGGAAGGATACTGGGGAGAAGGGAGGATACTGGGGAGCAGGGGGGATACTGTGGAGCAGGGGGGATACTGTGGAGAAGGGAGGATACTGGGGAGAAGGGAGGATACTGGGGAGAATAGAGGATACTGGGGAGAATAGAGGATACTGGGGAGAAGGGAGGATACTGGGGAGAATAGAGGATACTGGGGAGAAGGGAGGATACTGGGGAGAAGGGAGGATACTGGGAAGCAGGAAGGATACTGGGGAGAATAGAGGATACTGGGGAGCAGGGGGATACTGGGGAGAAGGGAGGATACTGGGGAGCAGGGGGATACTGGGGACAAGGAAGGATACTGGGGAGCAGGGAGGATACTGGGGAGCAGGGGGGATACTGGGGAGAATAGAGGATACTGGGGAGAAGAGAGGATACTGGAGAGCAGGCGGGATACAGGAGAGCAGGAAGGATACTGGGAAGCCTAGAGGATACTGGGGAGCAGGGGGATACTGGGCAGCAGGGAGGATACTGGGGGGCAGGGGGGATACTGGGGAGAAGGGAGGATACTGGGGAGAATAGAGGATACTGGGGAGAATAGAGGATACTGGGGAGAATAGAGGATACTGGGGAGCAGGGAGGATACTGGGGAGCAGGGAGGATACTGGGGAGAATAGAGGATACTGGGGAGCAGGGAGGATACTGGGGAGAATAGAGGATACTGGGGAGCAGGGGGATACTGGGGAGAAGGAAGGATACTGGGGAGAAGGGAGGATACTGGGGAGCAGGGGGGATACTGGGGAGAAGGAAGGATACTGGGGAGCAGGGGGGATACTGGGGAGAAGGGAGGATACTGGGGAGAAGGGAGGATACTGGGGAGAAGGGAGGATACTGGGGAGAAGGGAGGATACTATGGAGCAGGGGGGATACTGGGGAGAAGGAAGGATACTGGGGAGCAGGCAGGATACAGGAGAGCAGGAAGGATACTGGGGAGAAGGAAGGATACTGGGGAGCAGGGGGATACTGGGGACAAGGAAGGATACTGGGGAGCAGGGAGGATACTGGGGAGCAGGGAGGATACTGGGGAGAAGGAAGGATACTGGGGAGCAGGCAGCATACTGGGGAGCAGGCAGAATACTGGGGAGAAGAGAGGATACTGGAGAGCAGGCGGGATACTTGGGAGTAGGGAGGATTCTGAGGAGCAGGAAGGATACTGGGGAGCAGGGGGGATACTGGGGAGCAGGAAGGATACTGGGGAGCAGGCGGGATACAGGAGAGCAGGAAGGATACTGGGAAGCCTAGAGGATACTGGGGAGCAGGGGGATACTGGGCAGCAGGGAGGATACTGGGGGGCAGGGAGGATACTGGGGGGCAGGCAGGTTAGTGGGGAGCAGGGAGGATACTGCGCAGCAGGGTGGATACTGGGGAGCAGGGGGGATTCTGGGGAGCAGAAAGGACACTGGGGAGCAGAGAGGACATTGGGGAGCAGGCAGGTTAGGGGGGGAGCAGGCAGGTTCTTCGGTCTGCAGACACACTCGGGGTGCACATACAGCAGATGCAGGGGTGGTCGGCAGTCAGACATGGCAGCTGTGTGATGCCGCCGATCACTTTTCCACAGGAAGTGGAGTGCAATCTCCTGTGTATCTGTCACCGCAGCACATCTCATCCATGTAGTGAGACACAAGCTGGATGTGCGATGTGCTGCAGGGTAATGTCAGTGTATGGAGGGGGAGGTCACTCCTCTCACATTAGGAAGGAGTCAGACGTCTATTATACTGACGGAGACCTCATTCTGAAGTGTTATAAGGTTATATGGCCGGAGGTGACAGCTGTGCTGAGCCGGGACTGGCAGCCATGATACACACCACAATGATGGGTGATGCCTGCCTGTGTGTGCCCGCCTGTGCCTGTGTATGCCCGACTGTGTGTGCCTGCCCGCCTGTGCCTGTGTGTGCCCGCTCCCTCCTCTGTGCCCGTGCCTGTGTGTGCATGCCCGCCTGTACCTGTGCCCGTGCCCGCTCCCTCCTCTATGTGCCTGTGCCTGTGTGTGTATGCCCGCCTCTGTGTGCCCATGTCTGTGTGTGCCTGCCCGCCTGTGCCTATGTGTGCCCGACTGTGTGTGCATACCCGCCTGTACCTGTGTGTGCCCGCTCCCTCCTCTATGTGCCTGTGTGTGTATGCCCGCCTGTGTGTGCCCATGTCTGTGTGTGCCTGCCCGCCTGTGCCTATGTGTGCCCGCCTGTGCCCTCTCCCTCCTCTATGTGCCGGATTCTGGAGATTATAGCAGCTTCTTCACACCCCTAATGCACCGTAATAATGGGAGAGACGGGAGAGGGATGTACCACTGCACATAGGGCAGGGGGGGCACTCACTGAGAAGTCACATGTCCCAAGACAGGGGGCCCCAAACCAAAACTGACTGTATGGTTGCAATCTGGCAGCTGCCAGACTGACTGTAGTGTTTATGATAGAGACCGGCAGTCCATACAATGCTCTGTGAGGATATACATATACACTGCACAGTCCATACAATGCTCTGTGAGGATATACATATACACTGCACAGTCCATACAATGCTCTGTGAGGACATATATACACTGCACAGTCCATACAATGCTCTGTAAGGATATGTATACACTGCACAGTCAATACAATGCTCTGTGAGGATATATATACACACACTGCACAGTCCATACAATGCTCTGTGAGGATATATATACACACACACTGCACAGTCCATACAATGCTCTGTGAGGATATATACACATTGCACAGTCCATACAATGCTCTGTGAGGATATATATACACACACTGCACCGTCCATACAATGCTCTGTGAGGACATATATACACTGCACAGTCCATACAATGCTCTGTGAGGATATATATACACACACTGCACCGTCCATACAATGCTCTGTGAGGACATACATATACACTGCACAGTCCATACAATGCTCTGTGAGGACATACATACACACTGCACAGTCCATATAATCTGTGACTATCACTGATAGGGGGTATATGCCTGCGCTCTCCTGCGGTATGGTTATTGTACTGGTCACATGATAAAGCGTGCGAGCAGTTCCGTAATCTGACGCGGTATTTTTCGCCTGTGTCGCTTTATTAAACAAATTGTTTGGGGAAAAAAATCTGAATTGGGCAATTTTCTGATTTACCCCAAGGTTCCCCCACAGCTGCAGGATTACTTATGTACCAGGGTTCCCTCTCAGCTGCAGGATTACTTATGTACCAGGGTTCCCTCTCAGCTGCAGGATTACTTATGTACCAGGGTTCCCTCTCAGCTGCAGGATTACTTATGTACCAGGGTTCCCTCTCAGCTGCAGGATTACTTATGTACCAGGGATCCCTCTCAGCTGCAGGATTACTTATGTACCAGGGTTCCCTCTCAGCTGCAGGATTACTTATGTACCAGGGTTCCCCCTCAGCTGCAGGATTACTTATGTACCAGGGTTCCCCCTCAGCTGCAGGATTACTTATGTACCAGGGTTCCCCCACAGCTGCAGGATTACTTATGTACCAGGGTTCCCCCACAGCTGCAGGATTACTTATGTACCAGGGTTCCCCCTCAGCTGCAGGATTACTTATGTACCAGGGTTCCCTCACAGCTGCAGGATTACTTATGTACCAGGGTTCCCTCACAGCTGCAGGATTACTTATGTACCAGGGTTCCCTCTCAGCTGCAGGATTACTTATGTACCAGGGATCCCTCTCAGCTGCAGGATTACTTATGTACCAGGGTTCCCCCTCAGCTGCAGGATTACTTATGTACCAGGGTTCCCTCTCAGCTGCAGGATTACTTATGTACCAGGGTTCCTTCTCAGCTGCAGGATTATTTATGTACCAGGGTTCCCTCTCAGCTGCAGGATTACTTATGTACCAGGGTTCCCTCTCAGCTGCAGGATTACTTATGTACCAGGGTTCCCTCACAGCTGCAGGATTACTTATGTACCAGGGTTCCCCCTCAGCTGCAGGATTACTTATGTACCAGGGATCCCTCTCAGCTGCAGGATTACTTATGTACCAGGGTTCCCCCACAGCTGCAGGATTACTTATGTACCAGGGTTCCCCCACAGCTGCAGGATTACTTATGTACCAGGGTTCCCCCACAGCTGCAGGATTATTTATGTACCACGGTGCCCCCCTCAGCTGCAGGATTACTTATGTACCAGGGTTCCCCCACAGCTGCAGGATTACTTATGTACCAGGGTTCCCTCTCAGCTGCAGGATTACTTATGTACCAGGGTTCCCCCTCAGCTGCAGGATTACTTATGTACCAGGGTTCCCCCTCAGCTGCAGGATTACTTATGTACCAGGGTTCCCTCACAGCTGCAGGATTACTTATGTACCAGGGTTCCCTCTCAGCTGCAGGATTACTTATGTACCAGGGTTCCCTCACAGCTGCAGGATTACTTATGTACCAGGGTTCCCTCTCAGCTGCAGGATTACTTATGTACCAGGGTTCCCTCTCAGCTGCAGGATTACTTATGTACCAGGGTTCCCCCACAGCTGCAGGATTACTTATGTACCAGGGTTCCCTCTCAGCTGCAGGATTACTTATGTACCAGGGTTCCCTCACAGCTGCAGGATTACTTATGTACCAGGGTTCCCTCTCAGCTGCAGGATTACTTATGTACCAGGGTTCCCTCTCAGCTGCAGGATTACTTATGTACCAGGGTTCCCTCTCAGCTGCAGGATTACTTATGTACCAGGGTTCCCTCTCAGCTGCAGGATTACTTATGTACCAGGGTTCCCTCTCAGCTGCAGGATTACTTATGTACCAGGGTTCCCTCTCAGCTGCAGGATTACTTATGTACCAGGGTTCCCCCTCAGCTGCAGGATTACTTATGTACCAGGGATCCCTCTCAGCTGCAGGATTACTTATGTACCAGGGTTCCCTCTCAGCTGCAGGATTACTTATGTACCAGGGTTCCCCCACAGCTGCAGGATTACTTATGTACCAGGGTTCCCCCACAGCTGCAGGATTACTTATGTACCAGGGTTCCCTCTCAGCTGCAGGATTACTTATGTACCAGGGTTCCCTCTCAGCTGCAGGATTACTTATGTACCAGGGATCCCTCTCAGCTGCAGGATTACTTATGTACCAGGGTTCCCTCTCAGCTGCAGGATTACTTATGTACCAGGGTTCCCCCACAGCTGCAGGATTACTTATGTACCAGGGATCCCTCTCAGCTGCAGGATTACTTATGTACCAGGGTTCCCTCTCAGCTGCAGGATTACTTATGTACCAGGCTTCCCCCACAGCTGCAGGATTACTTATGTACCAGGGTTCCCCCACAGCTGCAGGATTACTTATGTACCAGGGTTCCCCCTCAGCTGCAGGATTACTTATGTACCAGGGATCCCTCACAGCTGCAGGATTACTTATGTACCAGGGTTCCCTCACAGCTGCAGGATTACTTATGTACCAGGGATCCCTCACAGCTGCAGGATTACTTATGTACCAGGGTTCCCCCACAGCTGCAGGATTATTTATGTACCACGGTGCCCCCTCAGCTGCAGGATTACTTATGTACCAGGGTTCCCTCACAGCTGCAGGATTACTTATGTACCAGGGTTCCCTCTCAGCTGCAGGATTACTTATGTACCAGGGTTCCCTCTCAGCTGCAGGATTACTTATGTACCAGGGTTCCCCCTCAGCTGCAGGATTACTTATGTACCAGGGTTCCCCCTCAGCTGCAGGATTACTTATGTACCAGGGTTCCCCCACAGCTGCAGGATTACTTATGTACCAGGGTTCCCTCTCAACTGCAGGATTACTTATGTACCAGGGTTCCCCCACAGCTGCAGGATTACTTATGTACCAGGGTTCCCCCACAGCTGCAGGATTACTTATGTACCAGGGATCCCTCTCAGCTGCAGGATTACTTATGTACCAGGGATCCCTCTCAGCTGCAGGATTACTTATGTACCAGGGATCCCTCTCAGCTGCAGGATTACTTATGTACCAGGGTTCCCTCTCAGCTGCAGGATTATTTATGTACCAGGGTTCCCTCTCAGCTGCAGGATTACTTATGTACCAGGGTTCCCCCACAGCTGCAGGATTACTTATGTACCAGGGTTCCCCCACAGCTGCAGGATTACTTATGTACCAGGGTTCCCTCACAGCTGCAGGATTACTTATGTACCAGGGTTCCCTCTCAGCTGCAGGATTACTTATGTACCAGGGTTCCCTCTCAGCTGCAGGATTACTTATGTACCAGGGATCCCTCTCAGCTGCAGGATTACTTATGTACCAGGGTTCCCTCTCAGCTGCAGGATTACTTATGTACCAGGGATCCCTCTCAGCTGCAGGATTACTTATGTACCAGGGTTCCCTCTCAGCTGCAGGATTACTTATGTACCAGGGTTCCCCCACAGCTGCAGGATTACTTATGTACCAGGGATCCCTCTCAGCTGCAGGATTACTTATGTACCAGGGTTCCCTCTCAGCTGCAGGATTACTTATGTACCAGGGATCCCTCTCAGCTGCAGGATTACTTATGTACCAGGGTTCCCTCTCAGCTGCAGGATTACTTATGTACCAGGGATCCCTCTCAGCTGCAGGATTACTTATGTACCAGGGTTCCCTCTCAGCTGCAGGATTACTTATGTACCAGGGATCCCTCTCAGCTGCAGGATTACTTATGTACCAGGGATCCCTCTCAGCTGCAGGATTACTTATGTACCAGGGATCCCTCTCAGCTGCAGGATTACTTATGTACCAGGGATCCCTCTCAGCTGCAGGATTACTTATGTACCAGGGTTCCCTCTCAGCTGCAGGATTACTTATGTACCAGGGATCCCTCTCAGCTGCAGGATTACTTATGTACCAGGGTTCCCCCACAGCTGCAGGATTACTTATGTACCAGGGTTCTCTCTCAGCTGCAGGATTACTTATGTACCAGGGATCCCTCTCAGCTGCAGGATTACTTATGTACCAGGGTTCCCCCACAGCTGCAGGATTACTTATGTACCAGGGATCCCTCTCAGCTGCAGGATTACTTATGTACCAGGGATCCCTCTCAGCTGCAGGATTACTTATGTACCAGGGATCCCTCTCAGCTGCAGGATTACTTATGTACCAGGGTTCCCTCTCAGCTGCAGGATTACTTATGTACCAGGGTTCCCTCACAGCTGCAGGATTACTTATGTACCAGGGTTCCCTCACAGCTGCAGGATTACTTATGTACCAGGGTTCCCTCACAGCTGCAGGATTACTTATGTACCAGGGTTCCCTCACAGCTGCAGGATTACTTATGTACCAGGGTTCCCTCTCAGCTGCAGGATTACTTATGTACCAGGGTTCCCTCACAGCTGCAGGATTACTTATGTACCAGGGTTCCCTCACAGCTGCAGGATTACTTATGTACCAGGGTTCCCTCACAGCTGCAGGATTACTTATGTACCAGGGTTTTTCACTTTGCACAAAAGTCACAAATGTTTTTTCACATAAAAAATTATAATAAATTAATTTCAACCTCAAAAATTCCTTGCAGCTGAAAAAAAAGCTAAAATAAAATCCCTCAATTCTCGCCGGTCTGATTGGGTGCAGATCCCTTATACTGTCATGTGACACTAGCTTTCCTATACCTTCTTATATTCAATAATCCAGAACTCTGATAATCCGGCACCAAGATCTGGGGGAGTTATACAGCAATAGTATGCCAGGGAATGATGGGAGTTGTAGTTCTGAGCCATCAGTATAAAGATCTTATATAACCATCAGTATATAAACATCATGTATAACCTTCAGTGTATAGATTACATATAACCATCAGTATATAGATCATGTATAACCATCAGTATATAGATCATGTATAACCTTCAGTATATAGATGACATATAACCATCAGTATATAGATCATGTATAACCTTCAGTATATAGATGACATATAACCATCAGTATATAGATCATGTATAACCATCAGTATATAGATTACATATAACCATCAGTATATAGATCATGTATAACCATCAGTATATAGATCATGTATAACCTTCAGTATATAGATTACATATAACCATCAGTATATAAACATCATGTATAACCACCAGTATATAGATCATATATAACTATCAGTATATAAACATCATGTATAACCACCAGTATATAGATCATATATAACCACCAGTATATAGATCATGTATAACCACCAGTATATAGATTACATATAACTATCAGTATACACGGCCCGTCCCCACAGTATACAGAGCCCGTCCCCGCAGTATACAGAGCCCGTCCCCGCAGTATACAGAGCCCGTCCCCGTAGTATACAGAGCCCGTCCCCGCAGTATACAGAGCCCGTCCCCGCAGTATACAGAGCCCGTCCCCGCAGTATACAGAGCCCGTCCCCGTAGTATACAGAGCCCGTCCCCGCAGTATACACGGCCCGTCCCCGCAGTATAAACGGCCCGTCCCCGCAGTATACAGAGCCCATGCCCGCAGTATACACGGCCCGTCCCCGCAGTATACAGGGCCCGTCCCCGCAGTATACAGAGCCCGTCCCCGCAGTATACAGAGCCCGTCCCCGCAGTATACAGAGCCCGTCCCCGCAGTATACAGAGCCCGTCCCCGCAGTATACAGAGCCCGTCCCCGCAGTATACACGGCCCGTCCCCGCAGTATACAGAGCCCATGCCCGCAGTATACACGGCCCGTCCCCGCAGTATACAGGGCCCGTCCCCGCAGTATACAGAGCCCGTCCCCGCAGTATACACAGCCCGTCCCCGCAGTATACACAGTCCGTCCCCGCAGTATACAGAGCCCGTCCCCGCAGTATACAGAGCCCGTCCCCGCAGTATACACGGCCCGTCCCCGCAGTATACAGAGCCCATCTCCGCAGTATACAGAGCCCGTCCCCGCAGTATACAGAGCCCGTCCCCGCAGTATACAGAGCCCGTCCCCGCAGTATACAGAGCCCGTCCCCGCAGTATACAGAGCCCGTCCCCGCAGTATACACGGCCCGTCCCCGCAGTATACACGGCCCGTCCCCGCAGTATACAGAGCCCATGCCCGCAGTATACAGAGCCCGTCCCCGCAGTATACAGAGCCCGTCCCCGCAGTATACAGAGCCCGTCCCCGCAGTATACAGAGCCCGTCCCCGCAGTATACAGAGCCCATGCCCGCAGTATACAGAGCCCGTCCCCGCAGTATACAGAGCCCGTCCCCGCAGTATACAGAGCCCGTCCCCGCAGTATACAGAGCCCGTCCCCGCAGTATACAGAGCCCGTCCCCGCAGTATACAGAGCCCGTCCCCGCAGTATACAGAGCCCGTCCCCGCAGTATACACAGCCCGTCCCCGCAGTATACAGAGCCCGTCCCCACAGTATACACAGCCCGTCCCCGCAGTATACAGAGCCCGTCCCCGCAGTATACAGAGCCCGTCCCCGCAGTATACAGAGCCCGTCCCCGCAGTATACACAGCCCGTCCCCGCAGTATACACGGCCCGTCCCCGCAGTATACACGGCCCGTCCCCGCAGTATACAGAGCCCATCTCCGCAGTATACAGAGCCCGTCCCCGCAGTATACACGGCCCGTCACCATGCACCATGTGACCCAAACCCTGGGGGGATAGTAGATCACTAGATCCTGGCATCCTGACCCTATGACATCACAGGACGGTGTTATAGATGTCACATATACTGATGATGTCACATTTATAACAACGTCCTGATGTCACATCATCAGGACATGTGACATCATCAGGACGTGTGACATAATCAGGACATGTGACATCATCAGGACGTGTGACATCATCAGTATATGTGACATCACACAGGACATGTGACATCATCAGCACCCTGTTCTCGGCTCCGTCCGGTGTCAGGTGGATGAGGCCGGGATGTCCCTATGACAATCCCTCCGGGGCCCCGGACCACACATCGCGTTATATATCCGCTGTTATGTAAGGCTCGGGCTCCGTACACACCGGTGTCGCTGTGATGTATTAGCGCAGGTACATGACGCACACCCCCCGGGGCTGACACCTGCCCCGTCACCCGCTCCATCTGCTGGAGCCCCGCCGCCGCCCCCCGCACACACCCGTTCCCTCGTGCTGTCTCCCGCCCCCGCCGCTGTCACCCGCTCACCTGTCACCCGGCGCAGTCCACACGGCGCGGCTCCTGGGGGGGTCCGCGGTGACGAGCTGGGCTGATGGTGGGCGGGGCTCCGGGTGACAGCGGGGGGAGGGCTCCAGCCTCCGGGATCCGCTACGCCGCAGCTCGCACTGACTCCGTCTTCCTGCTACGCCCCCTGCGGCCAATGGTTGAGCGCCGAGAAGCTCTGACCAATCAGCGGCCGGAGCTCGGCTCACCGTGCCGGCCAATCAGAGCAGAACGGGACTGGAAGGACTGACCAATTAGAGCGCAGAGAGGCGCCCGGAGCCAATGGCGGGGTGACCGTGCTGAAGGGCCAATAGTGACGGGAGCGGAGGGGAGAGCGGGGCCGGGCCGCACACACCCCGGGGACGGGAGCCCGCTGCTCCTCACCGCTACCACCCCGGGGACGGGAGCCTGGAGCCCGCTGCTCCTCACCGCTACCACCCCGGGGCCGGGAGCCTGGAGCCCGCTGCTCCTCACCGCTACCACCCCGGGGCCGGGAGCCTGGAGCCCGCTGCTCCTCACCGCTACCACCCCGGGGACGGGAGCCTGGAGCCCGCTGCTCCTCACCGCTACCACCCCGGGGCCGGGAGCCTGGAGCCCGCCGCTCCTCACCGCTACCACCCCGGGGCCGGGAGCCCGCCGCTCCTCACCGCTACCACCCCGGGGACGGGCGCCCGCTGCTCCTCACCGCTACCACCCCGGGGACGGGCGCCCGCTGCTCCTCACCGCTACCACCCCGGGGCCGGGAGCCCGCTGCTCCTCACCGCTACCACCCCGGGAGCCTGGAGCCCGCTGCTCCTCACCGCTACCACCCCGGGGCCGGGAGCCCGCCGCTCCTCACCGCTACCACCCCGGGGACGGGCGCCCGCTGCTCCTCACCGCTACCACCCCGGGGACGGGCGCCCGCTGCTCCTCACCGCTACCACCCCGGGGCCGGGAGCCCGCCGCTCCTCACCGCTACCACCCCGGGGACGGGCGCCCGCTGCTCCTCACCGCTACCACCCCGGGGACGGGCGCCCGCTGCTCCTCACCGCTACCACCCCGGGGCCGGGAGCCCGCTGCTCCTCACCGCTACCACCCCGGGAGCCTGGAGCCCGCTGCTCCTCACCGCTACCACCCCGGGGCCGGGAGCCCGCCGCTCCTCACCGCTACCACCCCGGGGACGGGCGCCCGCTGCTCCTCACCGCTACCACCCCGGGGCCGGGAGCCCGCTGCTCCTCACCGCTACCACCCCGGGAGCCTGGAGCCCGCTGCTCCTCACCGCTACCACCCCGGGAGCCTGGAGCCCGCTGCTCCTCACCGCTACCACCCCGGGAGCCTGGAGCCCGCCGCTCCTCACCGCTACCACCCCGGGGCCGGGAGCCCGCTGCTACCACCGCGTCCTTCATGTCACAGGACGGAGCCGCATCACTCAGCAGATGTCTCCGCACCTGTGTGATGCCGGGCAATGAGACGGGATGTGGCGCTGATATCTGTCACCGAGATGCGGCCGGGCTGCCCGTCATAAGGCCTCATCCACACCTGTATCTCATCTGCTATATACCGCTCACATACCAATAATACCGCTATATACTGCCCACATACCAATAATACCGCTATATACTGCCCACATACCAATAATACCGCTATATACCGCTCACATACCAATAATACCGCTATATACCGCCCACATACCAATAATACCGCTATATACCGCCCACATACAAATAATACCGCTATATACTGCCCACATACCAATAATACCGCTATATACCGCCCACATACCAATAATACCGCTATATACCGCCCACATACCAATAATACCGCTATATACTGCCCACATACCAATAATACCGCTATATACCGCTCACATACCAATAATACCGCTATATACCGCTCACATACCAATAATACCGCTATATACCGCCCACATACCAATAATACCGCTATATACCGCCCACATACCAATAATACCGCTATATACCGCTCACATACCAATAATACCGCTATATACCGCTCACATACCAATAATACCGCTATATACCGCTCACATACCAATAATACCGCTATATACCGCTCACATACCAATAATACCGCCCACATACCAATAATACCGCTATATACCGGCCAAATACCAATAATACCGCTATATACCGCTCACATACCAATAATACCGCTATATACGCCCACATACCAATAATACCGCTATATACCGCTCACATACCAATAATACCGCTATATACCGGCCACATACCAATAATACCGCTATATACCGGCCAAATACCAATAATACCGCTATATACCGCCCACATTCCAATAATACCGCTATATACCGCCCACATACCAATAATACCGCTATATACCGCCCACATACCAATAATACCGCTATATACCGCCCACATACCAATAATACCGCTATATACCGCCCACATACCAATAATACCGCTATATACCGCCCACATACCAATAATACCGCTATATACCGCCCACATACCAATAATACCGCTATATACCGCCCACATACCAATAATACCGCTATATACCGCCCACATACCAATAATACCGCTATATACCGCCCACATACCAATAATACCGCTATATACTTCCCAAATACCAATAATACCGCTATATACTGACCACTTACCAATAATACTGCTATACTGTCATACAGTGCACAAATACTACTGCCATATAGTACACGAGTAATACTGATAGTGTACGACTAATAATACCATACAGTGCACGACTAATACTGCTATATAGTGCACGAATAATACTACTATATATTGTATGAGTAATACTACCATACAGTGCACAATACTACTGAGATGTAGTGCACAAATACTACCATACAGTGTGCAGATACTACAGCTAAATAGTCTATGAATAATACTACCATAAAGTGCTGCTGTACAATGTGCAATACTGCAATATAGTGCACAAATAATACCACTAATCATTCTGCCATACAGTGCTCAGAGGATACTGCAACGTAGTGCAGAAATAACAATGTTGCATAGTGCACAAATAATACTGCCATACAGTGCAGATACTACTGCAGTGCAGTGCACAAATAATACACACATTGAACGAATAATACTACCATACAGTGCACAGATAATACTGTTAAATGGTGCAAGAATAATGCTGCTATACAGAGTGCAAATACTGCAATGTAGTGCACAAGTAATACTGCTAATCATACAGTGATACAGTTCTCAGACAATACCGAAATGTAGTGCACGAATAATGTCATATAGTCCTCTAATAATACTGCAGTGAACGAATAATACTGCCATACAGTGCACAAATACTGCAACATAGTGCACAAATAACAATGTCATATAGTACACTAATAATACTGCCATATAGTGCACAAATAATGATCTCACGCTGCCACATAGTGAGTGCTGAATACTTCTATATTATGCACAAATAGTATTGCCATACAGTAAATGTTTAATACTGCAATGTAGTGCACCAATAATGATGTTATATAGTGCACATATAATGCATATAGGAAAAATACTGCTATATACTGCACATATAATGGTGTTATATCCTGCTCAAGTAATACTGCTACATAGTGCTGAAATAGTACAACCAGTAAACAGATAATACTGTTATATAGTGCACAAACTGGTGTCTTATACTGTACAAACAGTGCTGCTATATGAGGCACAGATAATGTTGTCATATAATGTTCACACAATACTGCCAAGTACTGCACAAATAATGCAGTACTGATACAGTCTCTGGACAATAGCGCACAAATAATACAGACATATAGTGGGCATAGAGAAGCGTCATATAGTACACGAATAAGGGCCCAATAACACATAGGCTCAGTGACCAGCTAACAAAGTGTACTGTCATACAGTGCATGTATAATGCCGCCATATAGTGCATATATATAATAGTGGCTTATAGGGAGCATGTCATGGTGTCATATAGTGAGTACATAATAGTGTCACATTGTGCACGAATAATACTGTTACATACAGTGGTGTCATATTGTTCCTGAATAATGCCGCCATATAGTGCATGTATGAGGCAAGGCCTGTAGGATGGCTATATATGGCCCCTAGATGGATGGAAGAATTTAGATGACTTGCCGGGTCTTAGAGGGTTGTCACCCCCCCCCCAGGTGCCGTCATGGTCTTCATACAACCGTTATCCCCACAGAAAGGGGAAATAAGCCGCGAGCAGGCGTTGTGTGGTTTTCCCCAGAAGTGGTAGGATCGTTTCCCTGAACTGTGTGCGGACCCCCCGGAGAAACCCCCCAATAACAACCAGAGACGCTGCTGCGGTTTATACCGCCCTGCAGCCTCCTCTGTGTCAGCTGTCCCTGAGCTCAGCTATGATGGCTGCCATACAGTATATACACACAGGAGACAGCATGGAGGACATTATACAGCAGCACTGAGCAGTGTAAGCACTTTCTGTCACTCCTTCCCTACCCACTCCTCCTCTCTCCATAGACGTCTTTGGTCAGTGTAACCAAACAGTGATCTCTTTTTGCCTTGTATGCCCCAACTGTTTTGTGGAGAACAAAACTTTTTTTTCCCGATAAGATATATTAACGTTTACACCGTCCTGCAGCCTCCTCTCTGTCAGCTGTCCCTGAGCTCAGCTATAATGGCTTCCATACAGTATATACACGCAGGAGACAGCAAACCCCCAGGAGCTGCAGCAGCACGGAGGACATTATACAGCAGCACTGAGCAGTGTAAGCACTTTCTGTCACTCCTTCCCTACCCACTGCTTCTCTCTCCATAGACGCCTTTGGTCAGTGTAACCTGGACTCTCAGTGATTTCTTTTTGCCTTGTATGCCCCAACTGTTTTGTGAGGAAGGAAACTTTTTTTTCTGATAAGATATATTACTGTATGTTCATACTTGCCAGAACGGCTGGAGGTAAGAGTCACTAGGTCTATTGTGGATGTGACGGAGGGCGCCCCCTGATGTGGGACCACCCTCTCCCCTCACTACGGAGGAGCCATCAGCCTTATGTTCCCTGCAGCCTCCCCCTCCATAAGGGTCCGCTTCAGCCACTCTAACGCTGCGTTTACACGGAGCAATAATTCGACCGATCGTACGATTAACGATTTCGAAGTAACGTTTTTTTTTATATAACGATCGGCGTTTAGATGGAACGATATATCGTACGGAAAAATCGTTTTGCGTTTTGTCACACATAGGCTAAATCGGTGAACGACTGTTTACATTGATCGATCAATTTTTTGCGAACGACGAACAACGATTTTAGAACATGTTCAAAGATCAAAATGAACGATTTCTCGCTCGTCGCTTGATTGTTTGTACGTACGATTATCGTTCGAATTCAATCGTTATCGTGCAAATTTGCACGATAATCGTTCTGTGTAAACGCAGCATTACCCAAGCTTGTTATCGTTACAAGTCCCAGCTGGCCCTCAGCATAACCCCTGCCGACCAGGTTTCCACTTTCACTGCTTGTACCGGAAAGAATCCCCGATGACGTCATGGAATTCCCCAAACTAGACAGAAGCATCGCTGCACAGGGGCGTTATGGGAGCGGCGCGTCGGGGATAGACCTGCTGTCCCCATTCATTCCCTCCGCACGGGTCATTGACTCTCTAAGCGTCTTCTCAGAGTCATTACAGTCGCCTCTATGGGATTCAGCTGACTCGCCTTCCTCTAATAGCAGAGTGATAGTAGAGCGCAGCTTCCAGTGCTCCCAGAGCAGCGCTCCTCCTCCTGAGCTGGTGTTATTACACCGCCCCCCCTCCGCCGTGTTACCTCTCACCTATCTATGGTGACATACGGCAGAGACCTGGGAATAGTGGCGGCATTCCCATCACCAGCACTTCTGCATCTTCAGCCTCGTAACCTGTTTTTTTTTTACGCACAGTTACTTTTCAGGAAAGCACTCGTCCTCCTCCTCCTCGAATGTGTCAGAGCGATGACTAATGTGTTGTATCAGGAATGTGCGACTACGTGTGACAACCAAATACATGAGATTCCTGATTAGGAATGGGAGATCTCGTGGAACGCACCGGGGGGGGGGGGGGGGGGGGGGGGGGGGGGGGGGGGGGGGCTTGTAAAAATCCTCACCCCCCCCCCTCGGTAGGGTTTCCTGCTGTGTTGTGCTGCAATCTAGAACGACCACCATGAACGAGGCAGGAAATATTGTTTACTGTGTTATGTGCATAAGTATTCACACCCTGAAAGGCTTCTGTCTTATATTACAGATGAGGTAAAACCTGCTCCAACTCCTTCTACACAGGGGGCTGTTCTGGCGTCCATATTGGAGTTCAGCAGCCCGATTCTTCATTCTCACAGGAGATAAGAGTCTGCCAGTGATTTAGCATTCACCCCCAGAACACGTGCGCCCTCAGAGGAGGTAAGTATACACGGGTGACGAATACCTGTATACGGGCGATCACTGCTGGTCCCCCAATTAAAGGAGTACTCCGGCGAAAAATGTTTTCTTTTCAAATCAACTGGTGTCAGGAAATTATATAGGTTTGTACATGTTTTCCAGTTAAAATTTTCCAGCCTTCCAGTACTTATCAGCTGCTGTATGTCCTGCAGGAAGTGGTGTATTCTTTCCAGTCTGACACAGTGCTCTCTGCTGCCACCTCTGTCCATGTCAGGAACTGTCCAGAGCAGCAGCAAATCCCCATAGAAAACCTCTCCTGCTCTGGACAGTTCCTGACATGGACAGAGGTGGCAGCAGAGAGAACTGTGTCAGACTGGAGAGAACACACCTCTTCCTGCAGGACATACAGAAGCTGATAAGTTCTGGAAGACTGGAGATTTTTACATAGAAATATAAATCTATATATAACTTTCTGACACCAGTTGACTTAAAAAAAACAAAGATGTCACCCAAGAACCCCTTTAAAGCTCTGGGTACACATGGCAGGATCCGCCCACTATCTTATGTGCACAGGGGCTTCCCGAATTCTCCGATATGAGAGAAGGGTTGGTCATATTGGATTGTGTTCTCATGGAGATAAGCAGCCAGCTGAGGTGTCTGGCAGCGGCTTCCTTCCCTATTCAGACACATGCACACTGGGGTGAGCTGAGTGTACACATGCAGGGGGGTGGTCGGGAGTGATAGGTGTCAGCCAGCAGCCAATCAGTGTATTACCAGCCTGACACCTGCCATCCACACACCATCCTTAAAGGGCCGGTTCATCTCACTATGCGTTTGGCCAGCTTAACACTTTACCTCCTGGAAACATCCTATAATAACAATCCGCCCGGATAACCTTTATTTAACCCTAAATTAACTTGATTTAAAGAGCCGCCCGTCAGCCACACCCGGAGTATCAGGGATGCCGGCCAAACACGTTCTTCACACCAACACGGGTGCCTGCTGTGACTGTACTCCATAGTACTCCATATACACCATAATCACAGATCTCCAAATCTACCAGCCCCCCCCACACACACCTGACCCCCCCCATAGATGATGATAGGACGATGGGACATCATTTCCTTCTCCATGTCAGCCTGCTGAGCTGTCTCTTTACCTGGCAGCCATCATCTGGACCTGTACAGAGCTCGCGCAGATTTTACCAATACATTCCAATGGCAGAACTCTCTAGAACCTGGGATGAGGCCTCCCTGGTAGGAGCCATGTGCTCAGAGTAGTCCCAGCCGGCCTCAGGGCTGTGCACATGTGCTGAGCTTAGGCCCAAAGCCATCATCTTCACTCAGCCGGGAGCACAGGAGATCTCACAGGCTCCATCCCACAGTCTGATCTCCAAGAAACCACTCCAGTCCTTGCTAAGGGGATATGAGGAGTGATCTACTTGTCCACCTCTGAGAAGGAGTGATCTACTTGTCCACCTAAGAGAAGAAGTAATCTACTTGTCCACCTCTGAGAAGGAGTAATCTACTTGTCCACCTCTGAGAAGGAGTGATCGACTTGTCCACCTCTGAGGAGTGATCCACTTGTCCACCTCTGAGAAGGAGTAATCTACATGTCCACCTCTGAGAGGGAGTGATCTACTTGTCCACCTCTGAGAGGGAGTGATCTACTTGTCCACCTCTGAGAAGGAGTGATCTACTTGCCCACCTCTGAGAAGGGGTGATCTACTCGCCCACTTTTGAGAAGTGATCTACTTGCCCACCTCTGAGAAGAAGTGATCTACTTGTCCACCTCTGAGAAGGAATAATCTACATGTCCACCTTTGAGAAGGAGTGATTTACTTGTCTACCTTTAACAAGTGATCTACTTGTCCACCTCTGAGAAGGAGTGATCTACTTGTCCACCTCTGAGAAGGAGTGATCTACTTTTCCACCTTTGAGGAATGATCTACTTGTCCACCTCTGAGGAATGATCTACTTGTCCACCTCTGAGGAATGATCTACTTGTCCACCTCTGAGGAGTGATCTACTTATCCACCTCTGAGGAGTAATCTACTTGTCCACCTCCTCGCATTTGCTCCTGTGAGCCGGAGACTATGTCATTGAGAACTACCGTGAAGCCAAATATTATAACCGCATTCACCACAATACAGACCTGTTCCTGTTTACTATGTGTGGGACTTCTTCATCTTTGCTCAAAGCACCAGAGACGTTCTGTCCCCATACACGTTCCATCCCCATACATACACGTTCCGTCCCCATATATACACGTTCCGTCCCCATATATACACGTTCCCCCCCTATACACGTTTCGTCCCCATACACGTTCCATCTCCATACATACACGTTCCATCCCCATACATACACGTTCCATCCCCATACATACATGTTCCGTCCCCATACATACACGTTCCGTCCCCATACATACACGTTCCGTCCCCATACATACATGTTCCGTCCCCATACATACACGTTCCGTCCCCATACATACACGTTCCGTCCCCATACATACACGTTCCATCCCCATACATACACGTTCCGTCCCCATACATACACGTTCCATCCCCATACATACATGTTCCATCCCCATACATACACGTTCCGTCCCCATATATACACGTTCCATCCCCATACATACATGTTCCATCCCCATACATACACGTTCCGTCCCCATATATACACGTTCCGTCCCCATACACTTTCTGTCCCCATACACGTTCCATCCCCATACATACATGTTCCATCCCCATACATACACGTTCCATCCCCATACATACACGTTCCGTCCCCATACACTTTCTGTCCCCATACACGTTCCCCCCCTATACATGTTTCGTCCCCATACACGTTCCATCCCCATATATACACGTTCCATCCCCATACATCCCTCATCTACCTCTGAGACGGAGTCAGACACATTTCCCACCTCCGAGAAGACACTACGGCCACTCCAGTGTCATACATCACCGCACTACATGTTCTAGGCTCCAACGTCCCGCTCTGGTTACTATGACCTAAGCTTGCCATTGGGTAGAACCACAAGTCCCAGTGGACACCTGTGTATTCCTAGCTGAATGAACCATTTTTGGTGGTAATGGACAACTCTCTCTCATACATAGCAGCCTCCCCTGGGAATGGACAGGTAAGCTGCTGCCAGACAACTGGGACTGTTAAGGCTACGTTCACACAGAGCAAAAGGAGCGGATTACGCAAGGAAATATTTCCGCCTGAAATCAACTGACGCTGAATTCCGAGCAGAATATAAGCAGAATGTAAGCAGAATCCCTGCGTATTCTGCTAGGAAAGTGTTCAGCTCGTAATCAGCTCTTGACAAATTCAGCGCGGAATACTCGAGGAATCCGCGCTGAATCCGCATGCATTCAGCGCTGAAATTCAGCGAGTATTTGGCGAGTAAACTAGACTATACCAGAACATATACTAGAATCCTCCTCCCCCCCCTTTTCCCCATTTCCGCGCTGATTCAGCGAGTAATTTCCGCTTGTATTACGCGCTGAATACGCGCGTAATCCGCGCTGAAACAGAAAATCAGAGCCCCATTGATTTGTATAGGCTTCCGCTAGCGGAAGAATGAACATGTTCATTCTTCTGGCGGAAAGCGGATTAGTTCAGTGCGGAAATTCCACTGTGTGAACTGCAGAGCAGAATTTCCATTCAACACAATGGAAATTAGCTCTGCACCTATTTTAACGGCGGAAATTTCAGCGCTGATTCAGCGCAGAAATTCAGCTGCTTTTGCTCTGTGGGAACGAGCCCTAACACTCTCTTCCATTTCAGCTGGAAATCAGCAGGGGGCAGAGCTGAGGTGCTGTGTTCACTTTAGCTGGAGGAGTCTCCACTGCAGGAAGGAGACACGGTGCACTATGGCAGCATTTACAGACAGATAGTTTTACCCAATAGACTGGCTCAGATCTAATTCACTAGAATGGCAATGTTTTTGGGCATGCTGTGTGACCTACCCAAAGTTTACTCCTCAGGGAGGGTGAGGCTGAGCAGTGAGCTTCATCTATTGTCTTATTGTCTATATTATATTTACTGATGTCACCTATCACTGTGCTCCTGTCTGTTGTGATGAGGAGGAGACTGCTAGTTGGTCTCTGCTTAATATTAGGCCTAGTGGCCAGAATGGAAACTGCAAGATGTCTGGATTATTTAATAGATTGTTTGGGGGGGGTCCATTCTTTGTAATACTGGGAGTGTTAATTAGAGGTCAAGTTGCTGATGACCTCACTGTGATAAAGCCTCCCAGCATTACAAAGAAGCTACAATGTTGCAGATACAGCCAGTCAGGGACTTGTTTACATCAGCCGTCTCAGAAGTGAGGGGGGGGGGGGGGCTGGGAGAGAAAAGCTCACACACAGATTTTTGTGTCTTCAGCAGAAAGCAGCAGCTGAGAACTGGGGGAAGGAGACTGGATAGATAATAACAAGTCTGGAAGCAATTGTTAGTCTCACCATGGGGCAGCAACATATCAGAAGTTATGTTTGGGTGGAATACCGCTTTAAGAAGGTTTTACACATAAGACTCATCTGACAGCTATGTCTCCTTATCCCCACATACATATGGATGCTCACCTCAGCCGAGCATGCACGTGTTCTCAATAGGAGAAGCTGCTGTCAGACTCCTCTTATGTCTCTATAGAAGAATCAGGTCGTGGGACATGCTGAGGGGTCAGGAGACTGTGCCGGGTGTAGTATTATATTCCAGATACAAGGCTGACACTGTATACAGGTCGGGCGGCCATTGCTCCTCTATAGAGCTGACACATGACAGCAGTGATCTCCAGCTGTTGTATAACTACAACTCCCAGCATGCCCCGGCAGCCCATGTGTTATACGCCTGCAGGATGTCATGTGACATATCATACGGCCCCTCTGATATGTCCCATATAGATCCGGGAAGTTGCATAGACCACAGTGAAGTCTATGCAAATGTCTGGCAGTGCCAGGAAGAGCGGCGCTCCCCTTCTCAGTACTTTCCACTGCCGCTTATGCGACGTCTACTTTGCATTTTTCCTAAGGGGAGATTTGTCCCTGTAACAGCTGATAAAGCTTCAATAAGGAGCTGCACCGTGTACTTCTATGGGCCACAGCCCTGATACACGTATGATACTGGCCATACATGTCACCACATAGATATGCACACTCACTATGGCTGAGCGTGCATCTGTTACACCTATATAGAGAAGAGACACACTTGCAGACTGCGATAGCGGCTTTACTCCTCATGTACAAAAATCCAACATGGCCGACATGTACATACACCCCCCCCCCCCCCATATATACCTTCCTGCTTCTATAATAACAGGATATATGTATTGTCCCCTATGACATATAAAGCAGCCGGTGATGGCTTCTCAGGTTACTATGTTATATCTCCCATCATTCCACTCACCAGTCATTTACTATAGATGATTGTGACTCCTTTGTGCTCTCGCTGTGATGGTTGTGTATACTCTGGTTCATGTGACTGCCATAGAGATAGCAGCCCCGTATACACCAACACACAACACTGTAAAAACGTCACCACCCACAGGATGTTCTTTATACCTTTCATAGTCACATTTATGAGCATATAAGGTATGGACGCTTAAAGGGGTACTCCACTCAGACAAACCTTTTAACATGTTGCTGCCCATGGTGAGACTAACAATTCCTTCCATATTTGTTATTATCTATTCAGTCTCCTTTCCTCAGTTCTCAGCTGCTGCTTACTGCTGAAGACACAAAAATCTGTGAGTGAGCTTTTCTTTTCTGTGTACTCCTCCTCCTCCCTCCCTCCCTTCTTAAACAGCTGATGAAAACAAGTCCATGGCAGGCTGTATCTGCAATTAGCTTCTCTGTAAAGCTGGAAGGGTTAATCTGAGGTCAAGTTGCTAATGACCTCACTGTAATTAACCCTCTCAGCATTACAAAGAAACTACAATGTTGCAGATACAGCCTGCCAGGGTCTTCAGCAGAAAAGTTATGTTTGAGTGGGATACCCCTTTAACCCTTCCTGTACTGGCACAATCCACACAGACTATTTGATTGTTCACCCTGGAATCTATGAAGCTCAGTCCCAGACACCTCGGGCACAGGTGACCAGGGCGAGAGACTAATGGTAGCCGCATAGTACAACAGTGTAATGGTCAGGAGGGGGCGGCAGTGTAGGGTCAGGAGGGGGCGGCGGTGTACGGTCAGAAGGGGGCGGCGGTGTACGATCAGGAGGGGGCGGCGGTGTACGATCAGGAGGGGGCGGCAGTGTACGGTCAGGAGGAGGCGGCAGTGTACGGTCAGGAGGGGATGGCAGTGTACGGTCAGTAGGGGGTGGCGGTGTACGGTCAGGAGGGGGCGGCAGTATACGGTCAGGAGGAGGCGGCAGTGTACGGTCAGGGGTGCGGCAGTGTACGGTCAGGAGGGGCAGCAGTGTACGGTCAGGAGGGGCAGCAGTGTACGGTCAGGGGGGGGTGGCGGTGTACGGTCAGGAGGGGGCGGCAGTGTACGGTCAGGAGGGGGCGGCAGTGTATTGTTAGCAGGGGGGCGGCAGTGTACGGTCAGGAGGGGGCGGCAGTGTACGGTCAGGAGGGGGCGGCAGTGTACGGTCAGGAGGGGGCGGCAGTGTACGGTCAGGAGGAGACGGCAGTGTACGGTCAGGAGGGGGCGGCAGTGTACGGTCAGGAGGGGGCGGCAGTGTACGGTCAGGAGGGGGCGGCAGTGTACGGTCAGGAGGGGGCAGCAGTGTAGGGTCAGGAGGAGACGGCAGTGTATGGTCAGGAGGAGACGGCAGTGTACGGTCAGGAGGGGGCGGCAGTGTAGGGTCAGGAGGAGACGGCAGTATACGGTCAGGGGGGGCGGCGGTGTACGGTCAGGAGGGGGCGGCAGTGTACGGTCAGGGGGGGGCGGCAGTGTACGGTCAGGGGGGGGCGGCAGTGTACGGTCAGGGGGGGGGCGGCAGTGTACGGTCAGGGGGGGCGGCAGTGTACGGTCAGAAGGAGGCGGCAGTGTACGGTCAGGAGGAGACGGCAGTGTATGGTCAGGAGGGGCGGCAGTGTACGGTCAGGGGGGGGGCGGCAGTGTACGGTCAGGAGGGAGCAGATACCTGGGGGATGTGAATACTCTCACATTACGTGAAGGGTTAAACCTGTAAGCTGAGCTGCGCTTTCATCTCCACACCTAATCCTGGATGGCGGAGGACGCCGCATCTCTTCTCATTCATCTCCTACTTCCTGGTAAATCCAGATTGAACTACCTCAGCAGGCGATGAGGCCGGTCAAAGTACAGTGCTGCCTGGCATCCTCCCGCTGTGCGATGTGCTGCGGGGACGGCGTATCACATGTGCGGTGTATCACACACACAGGGCGAGATTTATCAAACATGGTGTAAAGTGAGACTGGCTCAGTAACCCCCCCCCCGCAACCAATCAGATTCCGCCTTTCATTCCTCACAGACTCTGTGAATCTGATTGGTTGCTAGCGGCAACTGCGCCAGTTTCCCTTTACACCATGTTTGATAAATCTCCCCCCATGTACCACACGCTTGGTGTATCACATAGCTGTATGACACGTACACAGCACTGTATACACGCTCTCAGTCCTCTGTAGAAGCCTTGCTCACTCTTGCTAACCCCCGGCCTCCGGAGCGTATACATCACCTGCTCCCCGCTCCTGCTTGCTTAGGGGCTTCTTGCACGTCCCGCTCAGCCAATCAGTGCGCTGCGCACTGATTGGCTGAGCGGGACGTGAAGACAACGGGAGTCCCGAAGCAAGCCAGAGCGGGGAGCAGGTGATGTATACGCTCTGGCGGCGAGGGGCTGCAGACATACTCACAGCGGGATCTCCATCCTGCTGCAAGTTTGTCTGCCCAGAGTGTACAGGGCAGGGATCCACTGCGGATCCGTTACGTGTGAACGCACCCTTAAAGTGAATCTACCATAAGATTAGTCTAATCAAGCGTTCCAGTACTTATCAGTTGCTGTATGTCCTGCAGAAAGTGGTGTATTCTCACCAGTCTGACACAGTGCTCTCTGCTGCCACCTCTGTCCATGTCAGGAACTATCCAGAGCTGCAGCAAATCCCCATAGAAAACCTCTCTTGAACAAACATGTTAACTTTACTGTTGGCACTAAAGTCAGTGCTTATAGATTTTCTCTTTTGTATTATGTTCTTAAAAAAAAACTTAATAAAAACATTGAACCAGAAAACCTCTCCTGCTCTGGACAGTTCCTGACATGGACAGAGGTGGCAGCAGAGAGCACTGTGTCAGAGTGGAGAGAATACACCACTTCCTGCAGGACATACAACAGCTGATAAGTACTGGAAGACTGAAAACTTTTAAATAGAAGTAATGTACAAACCTATATAATTTCCTGACACCAGTTGATTTGAAAAGAAAACATTTTTCGCCGGAGTACTCCTTTAATTGGGGGACCAGCAGTGATCACCTGTATACAGGTATTCGTCACCCGTGTATACTCACCTCCTCTGCACTTTGTCAGACTGGAAAGAATACACCACTTCCTGCAGGACATACAGCAGCTGATAAATCTGTATAACTTTCTGATTGATTTGAAAGAAAAACATTTTCACTAGAGTGCCCCTTTAAGCCCTCACTGTTCTTAGGACCTCTGCTTGCAGTAACTCTGCCCTGGTCATGTGATGATCACACGGGTGCCGGGCCCGGTATAGTTACAGGATGTGTAGTAGAGGTGCAAGCTAGCACTCCTGTCACATGACCAGGATAGACTGTCACCCCCTGGAGGTGAACAATGAGTGTCACTATTCTACAGCAGCAAGCAGGGATCCATCCATGTTACTATTCTACAGCAGCAAGCAGAGGTCCATCCATGTTACTATTCTACAGCAGCAAGCAAAGGTCCATCCATGTTACTATTCTACAGCAGCAAGCAGAGGTCCATCCATGTTACTATTCTACAGCAGCAAGCAAAGGTCCATCCATGTTACTATTCTACAGCAGCAAGCAGAGGTCCATCCATGTTACTATTCTACAGCAGCAAGCAGAGGTCCATCCATGTTACTATTCTACAGCAGCAAGCAAAGGTCCATACATGTTACTATTCTACAGCAGCAAGCAGAGGTCCATTCATGTCACTATTCTACAGCAGCAAGCAGAGGTCCATCCATGTTACTATTCTACAGCAGCAAGCAGAGGTCCATCCATGTTACTATTCTACAGCAGCATACAAAGGTCCATCCATGTTACTATTCTACAGCAGCAAGCAGAGGTCCATCCATGTTACTATTCTACAGCAGCAAGCAGATGTCTTCATCCATGTTACTAATCTACAGCAGCAAGCAGAGGTCTTCATCCATGTTACTATTCTACATCAGCAAGCAGAGGTCCATCCATGTTACTAATCTACAGCAGCAAGCAGAGGTCCATCCATGTTACTATTCTACAGCAGCAAGCAGAGGTCCATCCATGTTACAGCTGCTACAGGAAGGAGACCGGGACACCACAATGGAGCTGCTGGAGTCTCTGTCTCACTCCAGTCTCTTTTCTCCTACAGATGTTGGATTTCTAATACTGTATTCATGAACCAGGAGGCGCAGGATGAACTAGATGTGTTTTCTAAACAACTTTTTATATCTAAACAACAACCCAGAAAGGGATACACTTGTGGTGTCCCACTGCTAGTGATTCTTTAATGCACCTGTCCAAAAGTTCTCAGGTTAAACAAGGGGTGGATGAAGTACGCAGTTTCCCCACTGGGTGTCAGTATTCCTAATGTATGTATATGTATTACTATTGCACAGCTGAAGGAGGTAATGGGTTAAGTTGTTTGTACCAGGTCTTATGTGCTGACCACTAGGAGGTGCTCTTTTTTTTCAACCTATCCTATCCTTGCTCTCTTACACTCACAGCCCCTGGAGGAGGAGTTAGCTCTGCGTGGGAGGAAGTGAGTCAGGTCAGTTCAGACTAGGTTATCAGTGTGAACAGATGCAGAGAGTGACAGAGGGTTCATCTAAAGCAACTACTACTTACACTATGCAGTGCTAAGCACAAGTAAGAGAGAGTAGCCACCAAGGAACACCCTAGCCCATGCCAGGAACATGTTTCTCAAAACTCCATGACAGTCTCCTGAAGGAAGAGAAGCTGATCACAGTAGGACAAAGCTACCGTAAAGAAAAGGTCTACGTGTCCCACTGTGCAGTGCAGGTAAGTGGAATGCCTAGCTACACCCAGATAACCACAGCTGGGGCTCGTGCTACCCACCTTGGACGGGTTCTACAACACTAGGGTCACAAGGCGGTCAGACATAGTCTAAACATGAGTACGAGTATCACTTCACTTCACTACAGATCGCTACTAAAGTTCTGGCAGAGTACAAGGCTACATTGGCCATAGGGCTCTTCTGGCAAACTCCTCTTCGCTCTACCTTCTACAAAGCACTACTACTACTTTTCTCAAGCACCAAGTCAGACACTCAAGTGTGTATCAGGATTATCATTGTCTGTAAACCGTGTACACTGAGTTATACAGTAACGTTGTAAAGACTCTGTCATCTTCTGTCTGCACTGGCACCTATACACACACCACCGCACACCTTGGGTTATTTTCCCCTGTCTGTGGGTGCTGGTACTGATAGTCCGGGTGGGTCAGTTGCCACTCAGGACTACAGTGACAGGTCACCGACCATTTTGGGGACACAAACCAGCCATACACTAAACAGGTATCAACATCACACCTGTGTGCTGAACTAGCACTGATGTCACGACACTAACACTACTGGCCGAGTACCACACATATACCGTATACCATGTACCATCCCATAGTAATGTACATATACCGTATACCATCCCATAGTAATATACCGTATACCATGTACCATCCCATAGTAATATACCGTATACCATGTACCATCCCATAGTAATATACCGTATACCATGTACCATCCCATAGTAATGTACCGTATGCCATGTACCATCCCATAGTAATATACCGTATGCCATGTACCATCCCATAGTAGTATACCATGTACCATCCCATAGTAATATACCGTATACCATGTACCATCCCATAGTAATATACCGTATACCATGTACCATCCCATAGTAATATATATATATATACCATGTACCATCCCATAGTAATATACCATGTACCATCCCATAGTGATATACCGTGTACCATCCCATAGTAATGTACCGTATACCATGTACCATCCCATAGTAATATACCATGTACCATCCCATAGTAATATACCATGTACCATCCCATAGTAATATACCGTATACTATATACCATGTACCATCCCATAGTAATATACCGTATACCATGTACCATCCCACAGTAATGTACCGTATGCCATGTACCATCCCACAGTAATGTACCGTATGCCATGTACCATCCCATAGTAATATACCGTATACCATGTACCATCCCATAGTAATATATATATATATACCATGTACCATCCCATAGTAATATACCATGTACCATCCCATAGTGATATACCGTGTACCATCCCATAGTAATGTACCGTATACCATGTACCATCCCATAGTAATATACCATGTACCATCCCATATTAATATACCGTATACCATATACCATGTACCATCCCATAGTAATATACCGTATACTATGTACCATCCCATAGTAATATACCGTATACCATGTACCATCCCACAGTAATGTACCGTATGCCATGTACCATCCCATAGTAATATACCGTATACCATGTACCATCCCATAGTAATATATATATATATACCATGTACCATCCCATAGTAATATACCATGTACCATCCCATAGTGATATACCGTGTACCATCCCATAGTAATGTACCGTATACCATGTACCATCCCATAGTAATATACCATGTACCATCCCATATTAATATACCGTATACCATATACCATGTACCATCCCATAGTAATATACCGTATACTATGTACCATCCCATAGTAATATACCGTATACCATGTACTGTGTAATAATCCCAACCTCCCCAGACCCCATCCGCAGCTGCCGACCCCCTCAGTATACAGAGCTATTACTGGTATAATGTGCGGTTACATTATATAACTATTACGGTAATAAGAAGGGCACCAGTGTTCTAGAAGGTTACAGGAAGTTCCATGGAATGTTCTCCAGGAAGGAATTCTCAGAATCCTCCATGATACAACCTGCTGCAGGAGAGGAGACGTATGTGCTCTATCCAGGGAACCACAGGAGCTGAGAGCGTACAATACACCCGCTACAGATGGGAGGTGTTAGGGTCATCCACTGACAGGGAGGGTCATCCACTGACAGGTAGGGTCATCCACTGACGAGGAGGGTCATCCACAGACAGGCAGGGTCATCCACTGACCGTGAGGGTCATCCACTGACAGGTAGGGTCATCCACTGACAGGGAGGGTCATCCACTGACAGGCAGGGTCATCCACAGACCGGGAGGGTCATCCACTGACAGGGAGGGTCATCCACAGACAGGCAGGGTCATCCACAGACCGGGAGGGTCAGCCACTGACAGGGAGTGTCAGCCACTGACAGGGAGTGTCATCCACAGCCCGGGAGGGTCATCCACAGACCGGGAGGGTCATCCACTGACGAGGAGGGTCATCCACTGACGGGGAGGGTCATCCACTGACGGGGAGGGTCATCCACTGACGGGGAGGGTCATCCACTGACGAGGAGGGTCATCCACTGACAGGGAGTGTCATCCACTGACAGGGAGGGTCATCCACTGACAGGGAGTGTCATCCACTGACAGCGAGTGTCATCCACTGACGAGGAGGGTCATCCACTGACAGGGAGGGTCTTCCATATATACAGACCCCTCCTCTGTGTATAACACCGCCATCATTACTACCCCCAGCCTCTCCATCCTCCGGGACCCCTCCTCTGTGTATAACACCTCCATCCTCCGGGGCCCCTCCTCTGTGTATAACACCTCCATCCTCCGGGACCCCTCCTCTGTGTATAACACCTCCATCCTCCGGGGCCCCTCCTCTGTGTATAACACCTCCATCCTCCGGGACCCCTCCTCTGTGTATAACACCGCCATCCTCCGGGGCCCCTCCTCTGTGTATAACACCTCCATCCTCCGGGGCCCCTCCTCTGTGTATAACACCGCCATCTTCTGGGACCCCTCCTCTGTGTATAACACCGCCATCCTCCGGGGCCCCTCCTCTGTGTATAACACCTCCATCCTCCGGGGCCCCTCCTCTGTGTATAACACCTCCATCCTCCGGGACCCCTCCTCTGTGTATAACACCTCCATCCTCCGGGGCCCCTCCTCTGTGTATAACACCTCCATCCTCCGGGGCCCCTCCTCTGTGTATAACACCTCCATCCTCCGGGACCCCTCCTCTGTGTATAACACCTCCATCCTCCGGGACCCCTCCTCTGTGTATAACACCGCCATCCTCCGGGACCCCTCCTCTGTGTATAACACCTCCATCCTTCGGGACCCCTCCTCTGTGTATAACACCTCCATCCTCCGGGACCCCTCCTCTGTGTATAACACCGCCATCCTCCGGGGCCCCTCCTCTGTGTATAACACCTCCATCCTCCGGGACCCCTCCTCTGTGTATAACACCGCCATCCTCCGGGGCCCCTCCTCTGTGTATAACACCTCCATCCTCCGGGGCCCCTCCTCTGTGTATAACACCGCCATCTTCTGGGACCCCTCCTCTGTGTATAACACCGCCATCCTCCGGGGCCCCTCCTCTGTGTATAACACCTCCATCCTCCGGGACCCCTCCTCTGTGTATAACACCGCCATCCTCCGGGGCCCCTCCTCTGTGTATAACACCTCCATCCTCCGGGGCCCCTCCTCTGTGTATAACACCTCCATCCTCCGGGGCCCCTCCTCTGTGTATAACACCTCCATCCTCCGGGGCCCCTCCTCTGTGTATAACACCGCCATCCTCCGGGGCCCCTCCTCTGTGTATAACACCTCCATCCTCCGGGGCCCCTCCTCTGTGTATAACACCGCCATCCTCCGGGACCCCTCCTCTGTGTATAACACCGCCATCCTCCGGGACCCCTCCTCTGTGTATAACACCGCCATCCTCCGGGACCCCTTCTCTGTGTATAACACCACCATCCTCCGGGACCCCTCCTCTGTGTATAACACCTCCATCCTCCGGGGCCCCTCCTCTGTGTATAACACCTCCATCCTCCGGGGCCCCTCCTCTGTGTATAACACCTCCATCCTCCGGGGCCCCTCCTCTGTGTATAACACCGCCATCTTCTGGGACCCCTCCTCTGTGTATAACACCGCCATCATTACCAGCTCCTATTTGATGTGCTACAACGCAGCCTTCAGGCATGTACCAGACAAAAGCTGAAATAAACACGCCAGCACATGGCATATGTATACGTGACATATCCCCAGCATACAACCATATGCATGCACGCTCCCAGCTGGCTCCTGCCATGTAAAGCAGATGGCGGTATTATACACAGGGCGAGAAGTGGAAATCTTCATTTCCTTTCATTTATTAATGACACCTACGAAGGAATGATATGGCGGTATAGTCAGGTGTTCTGCACTGGCGGCTTGCTTAGATACTCCGGGGATGAGGTACACGCAGCCCTCTACTTGTAGTAATGGCTCAGTGGGGATACAGCACACAGCTCAGCCCTGCAACCTGATGGTGCGGAGACCCCCCCTCCAGACCCCCCCCAGCTTCCCTACCCAAACGGTGATAATTCTAGGGTACTAAAAGCTTGGTGTGTGGCTGTGATATTTCTATGTCACTAGAAGCATGGTGTGTGGTGGTGGTATTTCTGTTACTAGAAACATGATGTGTGGCGGTGGTATTTCTATGTCACTAGAAGCTCGGTGTGTGGCGGTAGTATTTCTGTTACTACAGGCATGGTGTGTGGCGGTAGTATTTCTATGTCACTAGAAGCTTGGTGTGTGGCGGTAGTATTTCTATGTTACTAGAAGCTTGGTGTGTGGCGGTAGTATTTCTATGTCACTAGAAGCTTGGTGTGTGGCGGTAGTATTTTTATGTTACTAGAAGCTTGGTGTATGGCGGTGGTATTTCTATGTCACTGGAAGCTTGGTGTGTGGCGGTAGTATTTCTATGTTACTAGAAGCATGGTGTGTGGCGGTGGTATTTCTATGTTACTACAGGCATGGTGTGTGGCGGTAGTATTTCTATATCACTAGAAGCATGGTGTGTGGCGGTGGTATTTCTATGTTACTACAGTCATGGTGTGTGACGGTGGTATTTCTATGTCACTAGAAGCTTGGTGTGTGGCAGTAGTATTTCTGTGTTACTAGAAACATGATGTGTGGCGGTGGTATTTCTATGTTACTAGAAGCTTGGTGTGTGGCGGTACTATTTCTATGTCACTATGTTACCAATCATGTCAGCCGCAGAAAACCTGCCAAGCATTCCAACATGAACATAGACAGGGCTCCATTCTGCATAGGACATCAGCACAACATACGGTATGTACATCACAGTCTGTATACTGTATACTGTGTCACCATGGCTGCGGGTGTGCCTCACAGCGACATACATTGTGTATAGGAGGACTGCAGTTATCTATATACAGTCGGCTTCAGCCATGTTGGTATTTAGGGTCACTTTACACATGGGCGTCACATTGACAGGTCCGGGGAATCTATATATGTGACCTACATTCCTAACCCTGTGGGAATAGCACATAGCAGCCCTGCAATACAGCCCTTAAAATAAAGGTTTAATGGTTCAGGGTCCGGTTGTACAGACTCCCCGAATAGTCAGAACAAAACAGTCTCCATTGTAAGTCTATGAAATGCATCTCCCACAGTGACATGGAGACCAGAGGGGAGAGAGAAGTGATCTAATGATGGGTGGGGGTCATTCACTTCTCATAGAGCAGCTATCTGATATATAAAGGCTATGGCCAGCTCTCACATGGAGAGATTCATATTGTACATGGATTAGTGTCCTCTCTGGGTGGTCATTCCCTCATTCATTCCCTCATTCATTCCCTCATTCATTCCCGTAGCCCCTGATGTGCAGTTTGTTCCAGACTTTCCTCCTGTGGATCCGTCCCTCTCGGTTGCTGCAGGACGTGAGGTCTATGTGTCCACGATGCTGCAGGCTACACTGACTCTCATACAGCAGCTTCTGCATTGTGCCGAGTAATCTCTTATTGGTTGTACTCACACAGGATGCTGAAGAGCTGGGGATTTCTCCCTCTCTCTCATTGCAAAGTCTGGGATGGGTTCCATCCTCTCTACCATGGGTGCCTTCCCCTCTACTATATGTTCTCTCCTCTCTATCATAGGTTCCCTCCCCCTCCCATAGGTTTCCTCCTTTCTACCGTGGGTGTCCTCCTCTCTACTATGGGTTCCCTCCTCTCTACTATGGGTTCCCTCCTCTACCATGGGTGTTCTCCTCTCTAAAATGTGTTTCCTCCTCTCTACCATGGGTGCCTTCCCCTCTACTATATGTTCTCTCCTCTCTATCATAGGTTCCCTCCTCTCTCCCATAGGTTTCCTCCTTTCTACCGTGGGTGTCCTCCTCTCTACCACGGGTTCCCTCCTTTCTACCATAGGTGTCCTCCTCTCTACTATGGGTATCCTCCTCTCTACTGTGGGTTCCCTCCTCTACCATAGGTGTCCTCCTCTCTACTATGCGTTCCCTCCTCTCTACTATGGGTTCCCTCCTCTCTACCATGGGTATCCTCCTCTCTACTATGGGTATCCTCCTCTCTACTATGGGTTCCCTCCTCTCTACTATGGGTTCCCTCCTCTCTACTATGGGTTCCCTCCTCTCTACCATGGGTATCCTCCTCTCTACTATGGGTATCCTCCTCTCTACTATGGGTATCCTCCTCTCTACTATGGGTTCCCTTCTCTCTACTATAGGTTCCCACCTCTCTACCATGGGTTCCCTCCTCTCTACCATGGGTATCCTCCTCTCTACTATAGGTGCCCACCTCTACCATGGGTTCCCTCCTCTCTACCATGGGTATCCTCCTCTCTACTATAGGTTCCCTCTTCTCTACCATGGGTTCCCTCCTCTCTACTATGGGCTCCCTTCTCTCTACTATGGGTTCCCTCCTCTCTACTATGGGTTCCCTCCTCTCTACCATGGGTATCCTCCTCTCTACTATAGGTTCCCTCTTCTCTACCATGGGTTCCCTCCTCTCTACTATGGGCTCCCTTCTCTCTACTATGGGCTCCCTTCTCTCTACTATGGGTTCCCTCCTCTCTACTATGGGTTCCCTCCTCTCTACCATGGGTATCCTCCTCTCTACTATGGGTATCCTCCTCTCTACTATGGGTTCCCTTCTCTCTACTATAGGTTCCCACCTCTCTACCATGGGTTCCCTCCTCTCTACTATGGGTATCCTCCTCTATACTATAGGTTCCCTCTTCTCTACCATGGGTTCCCTCCTCTCTACCATGGGTATCCTCCTCTCTACTATAGGTTCCCTCTTCTCTACCATGGGTTCCCTCCTCTCTACCATGGGTTCCCTTCTCTCTGCCATAGATGTTCTCCTCTATACCAGTGCTTCTCAACCTTTTTCTACTGGAGCCTCACCCAACAGACCAAGGCAATGCCCGGGCCTCACCAGACTGACCAAGAGGGTGCCTGGGCCTCACCATCTGTGGTAAAAGTCCATTTAAAAGCTGAAAATAATGCTAGGGCCGCCTTTCACCCGCCTCCTAAGCTCTATATACTAATAAAGCAAGTACAAAATAAATTAATAATGTTGTTTAAATAGAGATTTTTGCAAACAGCAAAAGGACTGTGCAGATTATAGTTACTGTTGTGAAAACTGTCTCCTTAGCTGGGCCTCACCAACAACTAGGGGGCGCCTCACTGATAAGGCCCGCCTCACAGTTTGAGAAGCACTGCTATATATCATGGTATGGTGTCCCAGAAACAATGTGCCACTACTGTAGCTTCCAGTCTGTACTGAAGGTATTGCCCTGTACTCCTTGACACATTTGCCCCTTTAGTTTCTCTGTAAACCTTCCTGATCTGCTGAATTCCTTGTTAGCCACAAGATGCCACCACTGAGTATAAGGCGGTATATGTTGGTAGCTGCTAATATATATACAGTACGCTCAGTGTAAGCTACTTGTGAGATGGGAAGAAGCAGATAGATCAGAACAGCCCGGAGCAGTGAGTGTATATCAGAAGCAACAGGATAACCAGCTATAAGAAGGAGTTACACAGACTCTACACCAACACAATGGTAGGAAATCTTGGATGACAACTGTTTAGAAATTTTTTTTTCTTTTGCATTCTAAAACCATTGATGCGGTATAAAAATTTAATTATATTAGTATGTTTTGTTTTTTTTTACTATTTTTTATGTAACAAACAATGAAAAACTTCACAACACGCAATTTGTAAAGAATGCATCAATTCAGCCGTTCCCTCCACTGCTGCTGCAGGGACGTTCACAGCGACCTGACCAATATAACAAGGCTGTAAATACAGACCAAGCCCAGGACGAGGCGTCACAACTACACACTCCACACTCCCAGTGATCTGCGTGTCTGGTGTGTGGGGGGGGATATTATTACTTCAAAGCAGTTCATGATTTTGTGCCGTATGAGGGAGCGACGACCGCCCCACTATGGTTTCCGTAATGACTGGATAGACGATCTGCTATCTGTGCTTCCTCCTCCTGACAGCCTAATACACAGTCATTAGAGGAACAATACCTAGACACATAATAGTTCTCTGCACGGCCCCAGCATAAAGGAGACCAGCTGCACAGAGGATGGCCGTGGTGGTGCGAAGCCGTGAGTCACCACAACCAGCAATGGAGGGAGGGGGGGCGCTAATTCTGGATACACAGCCGCGGCTCTCACAGCGCCGGGCAGCCGTCATGTGTCACCATCTTTGGTGAAAAAAAGAAAAACTACCAAATACATTTACAGCCTGAATCGTCTTCTTATTTATTTCTGCAAAAACAGTGACACCGTCTATCCAGCGTGTCCGTGTCTGCGGATCTCACAGCCCGGCGACATGTCATAACAGCGGCGGAAAGTAATAGCCGGAAATACCTTCTAATTATATCTCCTGACATTATATATGTATCATATCTATCTATCTGTCTAGCTCCTTTGTATCTATCTATCTATCTATCTATCTATCTCCTATCTATCTATCTATCTATCTATCTATCTATCTATCTATCTATCTATCTATCTCCTATCTATCTATCTATCTCCTATCTATCTATCTATCTATCTATCTATCTATCTATCTATCTATCTATCTCCTATCTATCTATCTCCTATCTATCTATCTATCTATCTCCTATCTATCTATCTATCTATCTATCTATCTGTCCCCTACAGAGATTTATCTGACCGGCCATGTTTCTCCACAGAGATCTGGATCCATCTGACCGGCCATGTTTCTCCACAGAGATCTGGTTCCATCTGACCGGCCATGTTTCTCCACAGAGATCTGGTTCCATCTGACCGGCCATGTTTCTCCACAGAGATCTTGATCCACCTGACCGGCCATGTTTCTCCACAGAGATCTGGATCCATCTGACCGGCCATGTTCCTCCCCAGAGATCTTGATCCACCTGACCGGCCATGTTTCTTCATAGAGATTAGGATCCATGTGACTGGCCATGTTTCTCCACAGAGATCTGGATCCATCTGACCGGCCATGTTTCTTCATAGAGATTAGGATCCATGTGACTGGCCATGTTTCTCCACAGAGATCTGGATCCATCTGACCGGCCATGTTTCTCCACAGAGATCTGGATCCATCCGACCGGCCATGTTTCTCCACAGAGATCTGGATCCATCTGACCGGCCATGTTTCTCCACAGAGATCTGGATCCATCTAACCGGCCATGTTTCTCCACAGACATCTGGATCCATCTGACTGGCCATGTTTCTCCACAGAGATCTGGATCCATCTGACCGGCCATGTTTCTCCACAGAGATCTGGATCCATCTGACCGGCCATGTTTCTCCACAGAGATCTGGATCCATCTGACCGGCCATGTTTCTCCACAGAGATCTGGATCCATCTGACCGGCCATGTTTCTTCATAGAGATCAGGATCCATCTGAGCGGCCATGTTTCTTCACAGAGATCTGGATCCATCTGACCGGCCATGTTTCTCCACAGAGATCTGGATCTATCTGACCGGCCATGTTTCTCCACAGAGATCTGGATCCATCTGACCGGCCATGTTTCTTCACAGAGATCTGGATTCATCTGAGCGGCCATATTTCTCCACAGAGACCTGGATCCATATGTTTCTCCACTGCTTAGTGGTAATTTTTTTTTTTCTGTGATAAGGAGTGGTGAGTTGTAAGTTTGGACGTGTTATTTAGACACCAGTGTTGTAGCTCACAGGATCCTACGGTATTTCTCTAGATGTTTTCCCTCGATTGCTCTAGTCCCCATATACTTTCCATACTGCTCCATGAGATAACCCCCCAAGATTGGCATCCTTTCCCCGGTTAGTCCACCCCAATGACCAGGCCTCGCTCCAAGTTGCTCCGATCACTGGATTTTCCACTGATCCTCAGAAAACTGATGACTGGATTTTATGCTACCTCAGGGATATGTGTCTGATCTCCTTCAGAGAAGATCCAATGGTGAGAGGAAAGTGACAGCAAATTCCCTGTGATTCGCCTATGACTCAGATACTGATATGAACACATCAGCCGCTTTCCCATGGACTATACCGCCATGATGGATACAATCACAGTAACCCGCACACACTCCTCCAGCCTCATCCAAAAGTCCCAAAGATTTCTTACAGACATTTGGTAAAAGTCCCCTAATATTCCATACATTCTCTGTATATCTAAAGGTCACTTGACCCCCGTCCACCATTAGACAATCTGTTCCATCACCATCTTTCCCTCATTTTTGATCCTTTTTGATCCCTGCCCTTTGGGAGGCAAGATGACTGCGCTCACCACACCTCTGACCATCACATCTTGGATACAGGCTTCATGGAGTGTTATCCTGGATAACCCCTTTAAGGGACCTACCTAATAAGTCATGTAGGGATTGCCCCCCCCCATCCCCCCCCCCTCAAAGGGGACTATTGAAATCCAACAGAATTGTGTATTTAAAAAAAAATACTAAATCTAGTGAAAAACACACAATCATTATGGATAAAAGCCAAATAGGGAACAAACCTACAACAATAGTAAATCTGGGCCACCGTGACCTTTACTGCTCTGTAGATGTTTCCGAGAACCATTGTCTTGTCTACATTATATAGGAAGCTATGTAATGACTGTAACGGCACTGCAATGCTATACAACTACTATACAACTACCATATGCTGTACTACTATACAACTACCATACACTACTATACAACTACCACACACTGCTATACAACTATCATATACTGTAGTACTATACAACTACCATACACTACTATACAACTACCATACATTACTGTACTACTATACAACTGCCATACACTACTGTACTACTACCAAACACTACTATACAACTACCATATAATACTATACAACTACCATACACTACTGTACAACTACCATACATTACTGTACAACTACCATACACTACTAATACAACTACTACACACTGCTATACAACTACCATACAACTACCATATACTGTACTACTATACAACTACCATATAATACTATACAACTACCATATAATACTATACAACTACCATACACTACTATACAACTACCATATAATACTATACAACTACCATATAATACTATACAACTACCATACACTACTATACAACTACCATACATTACTGTACAACTACCATACACTACTAATACAACTACTACACACTGCTATACAACTACCATACAACTACCATATACTGTACTACTATACAACTACCAAGCACAACTATACAACTACTATACACTACAATACAACTACCATAAACTGTACTACTATCCAACTACCATATACTGTACCACTATACAACTACCATACACTACTGTACAACTACCATACATTACTGTACAACTACCATACACTACCATACAACTACCATATACTGTAATACTATACAACTACCAAACACTGATTCAATGGTTTTTTAAGGTTTTTTGAATAAAGAAAACAGTAGTAAACAATCATAACTACCAAACACAACTATACAACTACTATGCACTACAATACAACTACAATATACTACTATACACTACTATACAACTACCATACACTACTATACAATTACCATACACTACTATACAATACTATACACTACTATGCAACTACCACACTCTACCATATAATACATTACACTACTATACAATACTGTACAACTACCATATAATACTATACAACTGTCATAAACTACTATACAACTACCATTTAATACTATACAACTACCATATAATACTATACAACTACTATACAATACAGTCGTAAAATTTCTGGTAAAAACTTAGTGCAGGTAATATGGCGGCATGAGATTTCCAGGTACATTGGCTGCCTGTATCAGGGATTCTTCGCTAGTATATACTATATCCTGCCCACTATTCACTGACACGCAGAGGTCCCACCTGACTCATTCATCCTATGTAAAGTCACATTCACAACAACAGATGTCGGTGCTGGAGGCGGCCACCAGACCTGTGATGTCACTACCTACATTGTGACACACCTTCGGCATTCAGAGCGTTACTATGGCAACCTGTGATGTCATAGGATCTCCTGGATGAGGAGGTAGTACGAGAAAGTACGAGACGAGTCTTCCCTGCTTTTTCTTGTAGTACAAAGGGTTAATATGGGTTTACATGGGTTGTATACCACATACATTAAGAAGTACAAATGTGAGACCTACATCCCTGTACTGTTCTACTCCACCATGGATCTGATCACTTTCTGCTTTACCTCACTGAACTGTGAACTGTGAAAGCAAATACTTTCCCACAATCCCCTTTGCTTTTATACACTAATGAACCACATACAGTCGCATTGAGAATTCTTGACCATCTCAGTGGACGCTGTAAGATGGTCGTAACCAAGGGCAACGGAGCAAAGCAGGCACATGGGAGATTAGCAAGGATATATCTATTAGGAGCACATTATCAGACCTTCAGAAATACACATGGTGACAATGTTTTCTATAGCTCCAGAATCTTTAATATGCCTGGAACCCATTGGGTGCAGTTGTAGCCCCTTAGTCACGTTGCTGATCAGCCAGCCATATTGTGCCCATTGTCATTTAGGCGTTAGCTTCATGTCATAGACACCCGGGGAAGTCTCCCATATCTGTATTCCACTTCTATCTACAAGATGAAAACTAAATAAACTGCACCCCTGGGGGCTGTGGTTACTGAGATGAGTTTATAAAGGAAATTAGAGCATGTCTCCCGCTCTGTTAGCTGAGCCGCCTTATGAACACCACTGAGCCCCTTTAATCTAATCCACAAGGAACAGGAGACGCTGAAGTCAGAAATATAGGACACAAAGGGTTAATTCCTGTAATGGAAATGTACTTGTACTGCAGCGCTGAGGCCTGAGCTATGGCGGCCTCCTGTACCAGTACACCAATAGCAGTGTCCTCCAGGGCAGAGGTTACTGATCCCAATACACCATCATCCAGATATACATGGCCGACATCAGTGCTGTACAGGAGGCTCCTCTGTGATGGTGGATGATGATGATGGTGAGGAGGATGCATGTGGTGGATGATGATGATGGTGAGGAGGATGCATGTGGTGGATGATGATGATGGTGAGGAGGGTGTATGTGATGGATGATGATGATGGGGAGGAGGGTGTATGTGGTGGATGATGATGGTGAGGAGGATGCATGTGGTGGATGATGATGATAAGGAGGATGTATGTGGTGGATGATGATGATGGTGACAGGTGGTTCTTCTGTGGTGGATGATGATGATGATGACAGGTGGCTTTGATCAGGATTTATCATACATCCTATGAATTTTCCTTTATAATCCCTTGTTAATGGGATCAAGGTCAGATGGGTGTATATGGTGGATGATGATAATGGTGAGGAGGATGTATGTGGTGGATGATGAGGAGGAGGAGGATGCATGTGGTGGATGATGATTATGATGGTGAGGAGGATGCATGTAGTGGATGATGATGATGGTGAGGAGGATGCATGTGGTGGATGATGATGATGGTGAGGAGGATGCATGTGGTGGATGATGATGATGGTGAGAAGGATGCATGTAGTGGATGATGATGATGGTGAGGAGGATGTATGTGGTGGATGATGATGATGGTGAGGAGGATGTATGTGGTGGATGATGATGATGGTGAGGAGGATGTATGTGGTGGATGATGATGATGGTGAGGAGGATGCATGTGGTGGATGATGATGATGGTGAGGAGGATGCATGTGGTGGATGATGATGATGGTGAGGAGGATGCATGTGGTGGATGATGATGATGATGGTGAGGAGGATGCATGTGGTGGATGATGATGATGGTGAGGAGGATGCATGTGGTGGATGATGATGATGATGGTGAGGAGGATGCATGTGATTGATGATGATGGTGAGGAGGATGCATGTAGTGGATGATGATGATGGTGAGGAGGATGCATGTGGTGGATGATGATGATGATGGTGAGGAGGATGCATGTAGTGGATGATGATGATGGTGAGGAGGATGCATGTGGTGGATGATGATGATGATGGTGAGGAGGATGCATGTGGTGGTGGATGATGATGATGGTGAGGAGGATGCATGTGGTGGTGGATGATGATGATGGTGAGGAGGATGCATGTAGTGGATGATGATGATGGTGAGGAGGATGCATGTGGTGGTGGATGATGATGGTGAGGAGGATGCATGTGGTGGTGGATGATGATGATGGTGAGGAGGATGCATGTGGTGGTGGATGATGATGATGGTGAGGAGGATGTATGTGGTGGTGGATGATGATGATGATGGTGAGGAGGATGCATGTGGTGGTGGATGATGATGATGGTGAGGAGGATGTATGTGGTGGTGGATGATGATGATGATGATGGTGAGGAGGATGCATGTGGTGGTGGATGATGATGATGATGGTGAGGAGGATGCATGTGGTGGTGGATGATGATGATGATGGTGAGGAGGATGCATGTGGTGGATGATGATGGTGAGGAGGATGCATGTGGTGGTGGATGATGATGGTGAGGAGGATGCATGTGGTGGTGGATGATGATGATGATGATGGTGAGGAGGATGCATGTGGTGGTGGATGATGATGATGGTGAGGAGGATGTATGTGGTGGTGGATGATGATGATGATGGTGAGGAGGATGCATGTAGTGGATGATGATGATGGTGAGGAGGATGCATGTGGTGGTGGATGATGATGGTGAGGAGGATGCATGTGGTGGTGGATGATGATGATGGTGAGGAGGATGCATGTGGTGGTGGATGATGATGATGGTGAGGAGGATGTATGTGGTGGTGGATGATGATGATGATGATGGTGAGGAGGATGCATGTGGTGGTGGATGATGATGATGATGGTGAGGAGGATGCATGTGGTGGTGGATGATGATGATGATGGTGAGGAGGATGCATGTGGTGGTGGATGATGATGATGGTGAGGAGGATGCATGTGGTGGTGGATGATGATGGTGAGGAGGATGCATGTGGTGGTGGATGATGATGATGGTGAGGAGGATGCATGTGGTGGTGGTGAATGATGATGATGGTGAGGAGGATGCATGTGGTGGATGATGATGATGGTGAGGAGGATGCATGTGGTGGATGATGATGATGGTGAGGAGGATGCATGTGGTGGATGATGATGGTGAGGAGGATGTATGTGGTGGATGATGATGATGGTGAGGAGGATGTATGTGGTGGATGATGATGATGGTGAGGAGGATGCATGTGGTGGATGATGATGATGGTGAGGAGGATGTATGTGGTGGTGGATGATGATGGTGAGGAGGATGCATGTGGTGGATGATGATGATGGTGAGGAGGATGCATGTGGTGGTGGATGATGATGATGGTGAGGAGGATGTATGTGGTGGATGATGATGATGGTGAGGAGGATGCATGTGGTGGATGATGATGATGGTGAGGAGGATGCATGTGGTGGTGGATGATGATGATGATGATGGTGAGGAGGATGCATGTGGTGGATGATGATGATGATGATGATGATGGTGAGGAGGATGCATGTGGTGGTGGATGATGATGATGATGATGGTGAGGAGGATGCATGTGGTGGTGGATGATGATGATGATGGTGAGGAGGATGCATGTGGTGGATGATGATGATGGTGAGGAGGATGCATGTGGTGGTGGATGATGATGATGATGGTGAGGAGGATGCATGTGGTGGATGATGATGATGGTGAGGAGGATGCATGTGGTGGATGATGATGATGGTGAGGAGGATGCATGTGGTGGATGATGATGATGGTGAGGAGGATGTATGTGGTGGATGATGATGATGGTGAGGAGGATGTATGTGGTGGATGATGATGATGGTGAGGAGGATGTATGTGGTGGTGGATGATGATGATGATGGTGAGGAGGATGCATGTGGTGGATGATGATGATGATGGTGAGGAGGATGCATGTGGTGGTGGATGATGATGATGATGGTGAGGAGGATGCATGTGGTGGATGATGATGATGGTGAGGAGGATGCATGTGGTGGTGGATGATGATGATGGTGAGGAGGATGCTTGTGTTTCCTACATGTAATAATAGCTTTATTGCCTCTTCCCCACAAGCACATGTAGCAGAGCTGAATATGTTATTAACCCTTCGAGTGCTGCATTCCTCTTGTAAGCCAGCAGGTAACCCAGGAGGAGGTAACCCCTGCTCCTCACCGCTCCGCACCCCTTCCCGCCCCCTGAGCCGCCGTCTCTGGTTATTGACTTCTCCCACTTTGACATCAGGGAGAGCAGAACAATTTGATGAGTAAGTGGTGAGGAGGGCAGCGCGGCGGGGGCGGGGGGGTCACACCTCAGCACAGGTGGCATCACCTCACAGTCATCATGGTGTCCATGGGGGTCCATCCAGTCACCCCAGAACTGCTATCCTCAGCCTCAGGCCTGACAACCTTCATAGTAAATAGTCAGCTGGATACCACCCTCACTGGCACCGCCACCATGATGCCACCCTCACTGGCACCATAGCTGGCACAACTCTCCCCTACACTTCCCTTATACTGGAGAGGGCTGAGGTGCCATGGGTGATGGGCGGGCAGCGGGCAGACCCCCACATATCATATCAAACAGGTGTGCGGCACACAGGGAGGCAACGTCCATCATCTGGGCATCACAGAGACAGGAGGCCACCCGACCACAACACGGCCAATCCTAGCCACCATTCCCAGATCCTGGCACATATGACCTAGCTGCCATGGACGTGCCCGGGTGAGGAGGAGGAGGGCTATAGACATGAGCACAAAACGCCAGCCTCTTACCTGGCACATAGGCTGAGGCAGGAGCCGTCTCCCAGGGGGCAGCCTCCTTGCGCCATCTTTCCAGGGATCCTGGATTTTCCCGAGTCGTAATTTGCATTAAAAGAAAACACACGAAGAGCAGAGGAGGAGGCGGAGGAGAAGAGCGGCAGCAGCAGCAGCCATCTGTGGGGAGGAGGAGTGAGAGACAGTGGCTACAGGAGAGGGGAGGAGACACACCGAGAGGAATGACAGCAGCTCCGCTCTGCTACCAGGAGTGCCCAGCCAGTACAATGAGAAGAGAGTCCGCCAGACCCTGGCCACCATGCCGCCTCCTCTAACCAACACCAATGGCGACCAAGGAGCGGCGGTGCAAGGGGGAATGGAAAAATCCTCGAAATCCCCCCCCCCCCAATACTAAACTCTACTGCCAAGCCGGCCAGCGACAGACGGGACGGGGCAACCCCTGTGCCCAGCGACACCGCTACCGTGGAAGGAGGGTCGGCTTCTTATAATGTCCCTTTAAGAAATATTTAACTCCTTCAGGACCGAGACTCATACTTTTTTTTTCCGAGGCAAAAGGAGGAGTATTTATAGCGTTTCATATAACTCGATAACTTTTATTCCCTTTTCCTGATGGTTTATGTAACGATTGTGCGTTCTCCATATACATAAGGCAATGACATTTGTGATATACGTTGTATACCGGTGCGTAGCTGCGGCCCATCTATCCCACAAAACTATTGTACCGGAATAGACTGAATATAGTCGCTGACAGATTATGTCGGGTCCATTCAAATCAATGGATCCTGGGCGGTTATTGGCAAATGTATAACAACATTTATACTGACAGCGTATACCGCACATGTACGCTGTTCTTATAGGTGAACCTATAGAGTTCACTGCATTAAGGTCTCGGAAACCTGACTGACACCATCAATGGTCAAAAGTTGTAAAATATCACTGGACTAGATAACCAATAACTTCTACTAAATAACCATTCCTGATAGAGGGACACGGATACAGATATCCTCATATATTACCTGCACAGGAAAAGAGGAGGAAGGGAGGGGAGAGTGACCCCCATTCTCCTCTTATTCAGCCTTTGGAGGGGCCCTCCTCCTTAGTAAGGTGGCCCCAACCATGGTGGCAGTCCCTTCCTATGATAAGTGAGGGAAAAAAACAATAACACAGGGTGGGAGAGTACCCCAGTACCAAGGAGCATAATAAGATTCATGGACAGATAATAATATTTGGGAGTTCCAACGTATTTCCCCTGTGAAATGTATGCAGGTTCATCAGAAGTCCAATAACATGATCTGGTATTGTGGTGTCCCACCACGGGTGTTCCTTGTTTGGTACCTGTCGCATAAGCCTAGTGCTCAAACTTAAAGTGGTGATGAGGGTGCATTCTTTAGTTTTACCACAAGGTGCCAGTGTTATGTTAAAACAACTGTTATATGAGTTGCACAGCTGTAGTCACTAAAGGGTTACTGTTTATCTACCACCTGGTCTGTGCTGACCAATAGGAGATACTCTTTCTTTTCTACCTATCCCTGCTCTATATACATACACACACAACCCATAGGAGACAGTCCAGTCTAGTGTGTCGGACAGAGACATACGTGTATGGAGAACCTAGAAACTTTTTTTTCTGAAACTTTAACTACAGACACTATGCAGGGTTAAACCCTTACAAGTCAGAGATCACCCCAGCCCACGCTGTGAACCTCTCCTAAAAGTGCTGGGCAGTATCCTTGTACAGAGGAACTGACCCGGATAGAGCAAAGCAACTGTAACCAAGGTCTACCTATTTCTCAGCGCAGGTGAAATCTGGACACCCTCGGACACTTAGCTTTACCAAGGTAACTTAGTCTGGGGCTTGTGTCACCCTAGTAGGACGGGTACCCCGACACTGTAGGGCAGAAGGTGGTTGTTGAAACACGGGCAGAAGTATTCTGCTCTCAAGTATTCTCCTCTTCTCACAAGTATCCCTCAAGTTCCAGCAGAGCACACAATCTCTGGGTTTGGGGCTCTCCAGACAAACTCCTCTACTCTCCTCAACAATAGGCTACACCAGCACTGCTGCTCTACCTCAGCACTTAGAGTATCTCCCAGCACAGATTCAGAGAACTCAAGTCTGTACTGCAGAAGTTATCTATTGCTAAGCTATCCTGTATTGCTAGAGAATATTAGTAAAGCCATTTTATTTATTCTACTGGGACTCAGTGGTCATTGCGCCAGCACCTACACATACCATTTACACATTCTTTGGGATATTTTTACCCTTTCTGTGGGTGGCGGTACCGATATTCCGGGTGGGTCATCTTCCCACTCCGGACCACTGTGACAAGAGCCCAAGGGACCCAAGAGACAACAACGGCCAGTGCCGTATCATGTCATAAAGACCTGTCTATGAGCGAGGGCAGAGAACACACATATATACATACAGTATATACCCTATATTACATGGCTGACCAATGGCGGATATATGAGGAGGATCACATGTACAGAGGCGTGCGGTAACATGGTGCACTCACACTAGAAATCCAGAGCAGGTCACACCAAGGTGTATATACTATATACTGTGACACCCCCAGAGCAGCTCACACCGAGGTGTATATACTGTATACTGTGACACCTCCAGAGCAGATCACACCGAGGTGTATATACTATATACTGTGACACCTCCAGAGCAGCTCACACCGTGGTGTATATACTATATACTGTGACACCTCCAGAGCAGATCACACCGAGGTGTATATACTATATACTGTGACACCTCCAGAGAAGCTCACACCGTGGTGTATATACTATATACTGTGACACCTCCAGAGCAGCTCACACCGAGGTGTATATACTGTATACTGTGACACCTCCAGAGCAGATCACACCAAGGTGTATATACTGTATACTGTGATACCCCCAGAGAAGCTCACACCGTGGTGTATATACTATATACTGTGACACCCCCAGAGCAGGTCACACCGTGGTGTATATACTGTATACTGTGACACCTCCAGAGCAGCTCACACCGAGGTGTATATACTGTATACTGTGACACCTCCAGAGCAGGTCACACTGAGGTGTATATACTATATACTGTGACACCTCCAGAGCAGCTCACACCGAGGTGTATATACTGTATACTGTGACACCTCCAGAGCAGCTCACACCGTGGTGTATATACTGTATACTGTGATACCCCCAGAGAAGCTCACACCGTGGTGTATATACTATATACTGTGACACCCCCAGAGCAGCTCACACCGAGGTGTATATACTGTATACTGTGACACCTCCAGAGCAGCTCACACCGAGGTGTATATACTGTATACTGTGACACCTCCAGAGCAGCTCACACCGTGGTGTATATACTGTATACTGTGATACCCCCAGAGAAGCTCACACCGTGGTGTATATACTGTATACTGTGACACCTCCAGAGCAGATCACACCAAGGTGTATATACTATATACTGTGACACCCCCAGAGCAGCTCACACCGAGGTGTATATACTGTATACTGTGACACCTCCAGAGCAGATCACACCAAGGTTTATATACTATATACTGTGACACCCCCAGAGCAGCTCACACCGAGGTGTATATACTATATACTGTGACACCTCCAGAGCAGCTCACACCATGGTGTATATACTGTATACTGTGACACCTCCAGAGCAGGTCACACCGAGGTGTATATACTGTATACTGTGACACCCCCAGAGAAGCTCACACCGTGGTGTATATACTGTATACTGTGACACCCCCAGAGCAGGTCACACCAAGGTGTATATACTGTATACTGTGACACCTCCAGAGCAGTCACACCAAGGTGTATATACTATATACTGTGACACCCCCAGAGCAGCTCACACCGAGGTGTATATACTGTATACTGTGACACCTCCAGAGCAGATCACACCAAGGTTTATATACTATATACTGTGACACCCCCAGAGCAGCTCACACCGAGGTGTATATACTGTATACTGTGACACCCCCAGAGCAGGTCACACCAAGGTGTATATACTATATACTGTGACACCTCCAGAGCAGCTCACACCATGGTGTATATACTGTATACTGTGACACCTCCAGAGCAGGTCACACCGAGGTGTATATACTGTATACTGTGACACCCCCAGAGAAGCTCACACCGTGGTGTATATACTGTATACTGTGACACCCCCAGAGCAGGTCACACCAAGGTGTATATACTGTATACTGTGACACCTCCAGAGCAGTCACACCAAGGTGTATATACTATATACTGTGACACCTCCAGAGCAGGTCACACCAAGGTGTATATACTATATACTGTGACACCTCCAGAGCAGGTCACACCAAGGTTTATATACTGTATACTGTGACACCTCCAGAGCAGCTCACACCGTGGTGTATATACTGTATACTGTGACACCCCCAGAGCAGGTCACACCAAGGTGTATATACTATATACTGTGACACCTCCAGAGCAGCTCACACCGTGGTGTATATACTGTATACTGTGACACCCCCAGAGAAGCTCACACCGTGGTGTATATACTGTATACTGTGACACCCCCAGAGCAGGTCACACCAAGGTGTATATACTGTATACTGTGACAACCCCAGAGCAGCTCACACCGTGGTGTATATACTGTATACTGTGACACCTCCAGAGCAGGTCACACCAAGGTGTATATACTGTATACTGTGACACCTCCAGAGCAGGTCACACCAAGGTGTATATACTATATACTGTGACACCTCCAGAGCAGGTCACACCAAGGTGTATATACTATATACTGTGACACCTCCAGAGCAGGTCACACCAAGGTGTATATACTATATACTGTGACACCTCCAGAGCAGCTCACACCGAGGTGTATATACTATATACTGTGACACCCCAGAGCAGGTCACACCGAGGTGTATATACTGTATACTGTGACACCTCCAGAGCAGGTCACACCGAGGTGTATATACTATATACTGTGACACCCCCAGAGCAGCTCACACCAAGGTTTATATACTGTATACTGTGACACCCCCAGAGCAGGTCACACCAAGGTGTATATACTATATACTGTGACACCCCCAGAGCAGCTCACACCAAGGTTTATATACTGTATACTGTGACACCCCCAGAGCAGGTCACACCAAGGTGTATATACTGTATACTGTGACACCTCCAGAGCAGCTCACACCGTGGTGTATATACTGTATACTGTGACACCTCCAGAGCAGCTCACACCGAGGTGTATATACTATATACTGTGACACCTCCATGGCAGGTCACACCAAGGTGTATATACTATATACTGTGACACCTCCAGAGCAGCTCACACCGTGGTGTATATACTGTATACTGTGACACCTCCAGAGCAGGTCACACCGTGGTGTATATACTGTATACTGTGACACCTCCAGAGCAGCTCACACCGAGGTGTATATACTATATACTGTGACACCTCCATGGCAGGTCACACCAAGGTGTATATACTATATACTGTGACACCTCCAGAGCAGCTCACACCGTGGTGTATATACTATATACTGTGACACCTCCATGGCAGGTCACACCAAGGTGTATATACTATATACTGTGACACCTCCAGAGCAGGTCACACCGAGGTGTATATACTATATACTGTGACACCCCCAGAGAAGCTCACACCGTGGTGTATATACTGTATACTGTGACACCCCCAGAGCAGGTCACACCAAGGTGTATATACTGTATACTGTGACACCCCCAGAGCAGGTCACACCAAGGTGTATATACTGTATACTGTGACAACCCCAGAGCAGCTCACACCGTGGTGTATATACTATATACTGTGACACCTCCAGAGCAGATCACACTGAGGTATATATACTGTATACAATATACTCCCCTACTCCCCCTATATGCTCCCCCTGCGCACAGCAATAAAAGCCGGATGGTCTGAACACACTGCTGGTGAGTGCCTCCTTTTATCCTTTATTGATTGTTCATACAGCATGTTTATTTCGGATTGAGCACCACCACATCCTGGACCCAGCCTGAGATAGCGCCATCTAGTGGAGAGCCAGGCAGTGCCATCACTTTTTGTCTTTCTTGTTGCTTACTAACAGCAGATCCCAGCTCCTCTCTATAAGGTATATACCATATACTATATACTGTGGTGGAGCGCCCAAAGGTGAGGAATATAAAGGATGCGAGGGGCCGGGGCAAATAATGAAATACTTTCCATTTCCCACATTGTTCTATAAAGTAGGAAATGAAACCGAGTGAAGAGGGAGAAGAGTCAGCGCTGGCACTTCCTCGTCCTTACAGTAAATAGTAATTCATGGCATCATTATAGTATACAGCGCCCTCATCCACATCGGGGACCGCTCCTGCACTAACCGCGGCTCTGCAGATAAAGGAGGGGGTCCACTCAAGGCCGGCTCCAGGTTTTCGTGGGCCCTCAGGCGAGAGAGCCTCAGGGGGCCCCTCATCCATCCACTATTCACAATCACTTGAGACACCACTAACATACACAAACACACATTACTGACACTGACTGCCTGACTGACACAGATTGACAGACAGTGACAGCTCAGTCTTCTCCATCTTCCTCTCTGGCTGCTCTCCACACTGTAAGGTTGGGACCTGCGGGTCATGTGACCAGGTCCTTCACCCTTTTCTCTCTCTGTGCAGGTCCTGCTCCATCTCCTGTGTCTTCTGATGTTCAGTGCTCACCCTACACTACAGTGAGGGGGCTGAACATTAGAGCACCGGACCCCTCTCCCTCTCTGGGCCCCTAGAGGCGCTTTGGGTCCCAGCAGTTGCCCAGGTAAGCTCTGTGCTGACACCGGCCCTGGGTCCACTACTCAAGACCACCTGCAGTACACTAATGTGGCCGGGGGAGATGCGCTTGGCTGATCATCTCCCTCTAGTGGCTGAACTGATAACTGCTGCAGCTCTGTGATTGGAGGTGGGGATGCTGGAGGGGGGAGGTGGGTTTAGGTGGTCGGGCCTTGTCCCCTTTGGTGTCATTGCCCTTCACGATGGTCACATGTCTGTACTGTCTCAGCTGGGGATGTATAGGGGGATCCAGGTGTTAAAGGACAACCAGGAAACAGCAAGTTTCAGCATAACAGCTCAACAACTTTATTGGTGCACATGCTTGATGGTTACAGCCTCTGCATAGACACAGTCTTTATGGTTATAGTAGCAGAGTGGTGAAGAACCTGCATATAAAAGCATGGTTAGTGCATAGTGAGCAGTACTGGCAGGTAAAGCATGGTTAGTGCATAGTGAGCAGTACTGGCAGGTAAAGCATGGTTAGTACATAGTGAGCAGTACTGGCAGGTAAAGCATGGTTAGTACATAGTGAGCAGTACTGGCAGGTAAAGCATGGTTAGTGCATAGTGATCAGTACTGGCAGGTAAAGCATGGTTAGTGCATAGTGAGCAGTACTGGCAGGTAAAGCATGGTCAGTGCATAGTGATCAGTACTGGCAGGTAAAGCATGGTTAGTACATAGTGAGCAGTACTGGCAGGTAAAGCATGGTTAGTGCATAGTGAGCAGTACTGGCAGGTAAAGCATGGTTAGTGCATAGTGAGCAGTACTGGCAGGTAAAGCATGGTTAGTGCATAGTGAGCAGTACTGGCAGGTAAAGCATGGTTAGTGCATAGTGAGCAGTACTGGCAGGTAAAGCATGGTTAGTTCATAGTGAGCAGTACTGGCAGGTAAAGCATGGTTAGTTCATAGTGAGCAATACTGGCAGGTAAAGCATGGTTAGTACATAGTGAGCAGTACTGGCAGGTAAAGCATGGTTAGTACATAGTGAGCAGTACTGGCAGGTGAAGCATGGTTAGTACATAGTGAGCAGTACTGGCAGGTAAAGCATGGTTAGTACATAGTGAGCAGTACTGGCAGGTAAAGCATGGTTAGTACATAGTGAGCAGTACTGGCAGGTAAAGCATGGTTAGTACATAGTGAGCAGTACTGGCAGGTAAAGCATGGTTAGTGCATAGTGAGCAGTACTGGCAGGTAAAGCATGGTTAGTACATAGTGAGCAGTACTGGCAGGTAAAGCATGGTTAGTACATAGTGAGCAGTACTGGCAGGTAAAGCATGGTCAGTGCATAGTGAGCAGTACTGGCAGGTAAAGCATGGTTAGTGAATAGCTAACAGTACCAGAAGTGTCAGATTGTTAGGCGGGAACATGACATGATTCATCCCCAGAGGCATCCATGTTCTTTATGTAATGAGGAGGGAATTGTCCCTTATGTTGTCACACAGAATTTACACGACCCCTCTGGGATTAATCGTTGGCTTAGGACTAGTACAACGCGAGTGCCCGGGGCGAGTCTGTGAGGTAATGTGTTATACTGCTGATGGCTGTGCATCTATAAGAAGCCCTGTGACCTGCTGTACCAGTACCTGCAGCACCATCACAGCCACCATCAGGCCCTGAGCTGCCGGCTGGTGGACACAGTATCAGTACCTGCAGCACCATCACAGCCACCATCAGGCCCCGAGCTGCCGGCTGGTGGACACAGTATCAGTACCTGCAGCACCATCACAGCCTCAGGCCCCGAGCTGCCGGCTGGTGGACACAGTATCAGTACCTGCAGCACCATCACAGCCACCATCAGGCCCCGAGCTGCCGGCTGGTGGACACAGTATCAGTACCTGCAGCACCATCACAGCCTCAGGCCCCGAGCTGCCGGCTGGTGGACACAGTATCAGTACCTGCAGCACCATCACAGCCACCATCAGGCCCGAGCTGCCGGCTGGTGGACACAGTATCAGTACCTGCAGCACCATCACAGCCACCATCAGGCCCCGAGCTGCCGGCTGGTGGACACAGTATCAGTACCTGCAGCACCATCACAGCCACCATCAGGCCCCGAGCTGCCGGCTGGTGGACACAGTATCAGTACCTGCAGCACCATCACAGCCTCAGGCCCCGAGCTGCCGGCTGGTGGACACAGTATCAGTACCTGCAGCACCATCACAGCCACCATCAGGCCCTGAGCTGCCGGCTGGTGGACACAGTATCAGTACCTGCAGCACCATCACAGCCACCATCAGGCCCCGAGCTGCCGGCTGGTGGACACAGTATCAGTACCTGCAGCACCATCACAGCTTTAGGCCCACACAGGTGCACACAGTGCGGGCGGCATAGTTGTCATTCTTTGATTCCTCCGCCATAAACAACAGACCTCAGTCTCTCCTGGAGTTCACCACCTTCTTCTTTTCTCACCAAGTCTTGTGGTGACTTCTAGGAAATGAAATCTGTAGTTCCCATAAGTCACGTCAGCAAGTGTGATGGAGGCCGCTGTCTGTCCCTGACCCCGCAGATCAATGTCAGCCAATATAGGAGGTTTATAGGACTGCTCAGTCGGCTGGAGCACTGGAGGGGTGAGATGGGAAGGTCTCCACCACCTCTATAGGTTAGAGGAACTTTCTTAGAATGAGATGGTTACCCCTCCCCATCAGGGGGTCATACTGAGATGGTTACCCCTCCCCATCAGGGGGCCATACTGAGATGGTTACCCCTCCCCATCAGGGGGTCATACTGAGATGGTTACCCCTCCCCATCAGGGGGTCATACTGAGATGGTTACCCCTCCCCATCAGGGGGTCATACTGAGATGGTTACCCCTCCCCATCAGGGGGTCATACTGAGATGGTTACCCCTCCCCATCAGGGGGCCATACTGAGATGGTTACTTCTCCCCATCAGGGGGTCATACTGAGATGGTTACCCCTCCCCATCAGGGGGCCATACTGAGATGGTTACCCCTCCCCATCAGGGGGTCATACTGAGATGGTTACCCCTCCCCATCAGGGGGCCATACTGAGATGGTTACTTCTCCCCATCAGGGGGTCATACTGAGATGGTTACCCCTCCCCATCAGGGGGCCATACTGAGATGGTTACTTCTCCCCATCAGGGGGTCATACTGAGATGATTAGTCCTCCCCATTAGGGGGCAATATTGAGATGGTTACCCCTCCCCATCAGGGGGGCATACTGAGATGGTTACTTCTCCCCATCAGGGGTCATACTGAGATGGTTACCCCTCCCCATCAGGGGGTCATACTGAGATGGTTACCCCTCCCCATCAGGGGGTCATACTGAGATGGTTACCCCTCCCCATCAGGGGGTCATACTGAGATGGTTACTTCTCCCCATCAGGGGGTCATACTGAGATGGTTACTTCTCCCCATCAGGGGGTCATACTGAGATGGTTACTTCTCCCCATCAGGGGGCCATACTGAGATGGTTACCCCTCCCCATCAGGGGGTCATACTGAGATGGTTACTTCTCCCCATCAGGGGGTCATACTGAGATGGTTACTTCTCCCCATCAGGGGGTCATACTGAGATGGTTACTTCTCCCCATCAGGGGGTCATACTGAGATGGTTACTTATCCCCATCAGGGGGTCATACTGAGATGGTTACTTCTCCCCATCAGGGGGTCATACTGAGATGGTTACTTCTCCCCATCAGGGGGTCATACTGAGATGGTTACCCCTCCCCATCAGGGGGTCATACTGAGATGGTTACTTCTCCCCATCAGGGGGTCATACTGAGATGGTTACCCCTCCCCATCAGGGGGCCATACCGAGATGGTTAGCCCTCCCCATCAGGGGGTCATACCGAGATGGTTACTTCTCCCCATCAGGGGGTCATACTGAGATGGTTACTTCTCCCCATCAGGGGGTCATACTGAGATGGTTACTTATCCCCATCAGGGGGTCATACTGAGATGGTTACTTCTCCCCATCAGGGGGTCATACTGAGATGGTTACTTCTCCCCATCAGGGGGTCATACTGAGATGGTTACTTCTCCCCATCAGGGGGTCATACTGAGATGGTTACTTCTCCCCATCAGGGGGTCATACTGAGATGGTTACTTCTCCCCATCAGGGGGCCATACTGAGATGGTTACCCCTCCCCATCAGGGGGTCATACTGAGATGGTTCCCCCTCCCCATCAGGGGGCCATACTGAGATGGTTACTCCTCCCCATCAGGGGGCCATACTGAGATGGTTACCCCTCCCCATCAGGGGGTCATACTGAGATGGTTACCCCTCCCCATCAGGGGGCCATACTGAGATGATTACTCCTCCCCATCAGGGGGCCATACTGAGATGGTTACTTCTCCCCATTAGGGGGCAATATTGAGATGGTTACACCTCCCCATCAGGGGGTCATACTGAGATGGTTACACCTCCCCATCAGGGGTCATACTGAGATGATTAGTCCTCCCCATTAGGGGGCAATACTGAGATGATTAGTCCTCCCCATTAGGGGGCAATACTGAGATGGTTACCCCTCCCCATCAGGGGGCCATACTGAGATGGTTACTTCTCCCCATCAGGGGGTCATACTGAGATGGTTACCCCTCCCCATCAGGGGGCCATACTGAGATGGTTAGTCCTCCCCATTAGGGGGCAATATTGAGATGGTAACCCCTCCCCATCAGGGGGCCATACTGAGATGGTTAGTCCTCCCCATTAGGGGGCAATATTGAGATGGTAACCCCTCCCCATCAGGGGGCCATACTGAGATGATTAGTCCTCCCCATTAGGGGGCAATATTGAGATGGTAACCCCTCCCCATCAGGGGGCCATACTGAGATGATTAGTCCTCCCCATTAGGGGGCAATATTGAGATGGTTACCCTTTGCCACCAATTGACAACACTGAGATGGTCACCCTTCTCCATTAGGTGGCCCTCCTGAGATGGTTATCTCTCCTCATCATGGGGCCATAAGGAGATGGTTAGCCCTCCACACAAGGGGGCCATACTGTTAGGGTTACCCTTCCCCGCCAGAGGGACATACTAAGATGGTTACTCCTCCCTATCAGGGGGCCATACTGTTAGGGTTACCCCTCCCCATCAGGGGGCCTTACTGTTAGGGTTACCCCTCCCCATCAGGGGGCCATACTGTTAGGGTTACCCCTCCCCATCAGGGGGCCATACTGTTAGGGTTACCCCTCCCCATCAGGGGGCCATACTGTTAGGGTTACCCCTCCCCATCAGGGGGCCATACTGTTAGGGTTACCCCTCCCCATCAGGGGGCCATACTGTTAGGGTTACCCCCCCCATCAGGGGGCCATACAGTTAGTGTTACCCCTCCCCATCAGGGGGCCATGCTGTTAGGGTTACCCCTCCCCATCAGGGGGCCATACTGTTAGGGTTACCCCTCCCCATCAGGGGGCCATACTGTTAGGGTTACCCCTCCCCATCAGGGGGCCATACTGTTAGGGTTACCCCTCCCCATCAGGGGGCCATACTGTTAGGGTTACCCTTCCCCGCCAGAGGGACATACTAAGATGGTTACTCCTCCCTATCAGGGGGCCATACTGTTAGGGTTACCCCCCCCATCAGGGGGCCATACTGTTAGGGTTACCCCTCCCCATCAGGGGGCCATACTGTTAGGGTTACCCCTCCCCATCAGGGGGCCATACTGTTAGGGTTACCCCTCCCCATCAGGGGGCCATACTGTTAGGGTTACCCTTGCCCGCCAGGGGGCCATTCTTCATGTTTCATGCAATGAAACAATACCTCCAATGATACCCATTGCTGCAATTTTTTTGCAAAACTTCCTGGACCCATACAGTATTATAATGGGTTAAATGCTTAAAGTTTTAAGAACAAATTAGTAAACATCCATATCTAAATATGTAAAACTTTGTCCACAACTAAAAATCCAATGCAGGCAGAGGGTGGGGGGGACTACAATAAAGAATGTATACTTACCTGTCCCTGTTCCCCTGCAGCAGGGTGTCATTAGCTCACTGACAGCTGTCAGACTTTATTTTCTCCCAACTTCCTGCTATGTAATGACCCAGGGGGAATGGCCTGCCTCGGTCACTGACTGGCTGAGCGGGCATTCCTGAGCCTGGGTCATGATGTTGCGGGAGCTGCAGGAGGCTGGCAGGTGTCTGGTGGCAGGTGGACAGGTAAGTATACATTCTTTAGTATGTTCCACCCACCCCCTGCCTGCAACAGACCTTTAGTAAATGAATAGCAAACTTGTAAGTAGGTTGGGGTCAAACTCCAGATACCAGCTTATACCCCAACATACACTCCCCCTAAAAACAGTAAAGGGCTCAGTAAGGATCAGCATCATGGGCAGTAGATACTGTAGGAAGGACTTGAGCAGCTTTTGGTGTACCAGAGTGGAATAGTACAGGTTACCTCAGGGGGGATATCCCATCACACAGGATGTTATGGATGGCTATGGGCAAAGCTGCATTATATGAATTATATGATGTAGCTAGAATAGTAGCGGCCATTGCTATTCTTCTAACTCCTTTAGATGCATTAAATGCAAT